>NC_142578.1:22140000-22747500 GCF_041283825.1 Pyrus communis
TTTTGCAGCTTTTGCTCGATAATCTTTTGCTTCTGTATATTCATCCTTATATGGAGTTTACAAAGAAGAGTTTGAAGTTGAACAAACTGATAATACAAGGGACAAATACATTATCCAAAACTATAAAACATGTCTTTGAAGAAGAGTATTGCGACTCTCATAGCTCTTCCCGCTTCCATTCATAAAATCTCAGGTCTCCAATCCATGAAATATTGTGTGTGCGTGTATTTATATGTAATATGTTTGTCCGTTTGTACCAACTTTTATTCTACAGCTAGCTTGTTTTACTCAACAAACCCTCCCTCACTGGTTTATGTATATATACAGAACCTTTCTCTAAGGGGATTCTCAATTTTTTTCTTTTCTTGAAAAAAAAAAAAAAGAAAAGAAAAAGAAAAAGTACTTGGCTATTCAAAGACGAGTAGGAACTCCCACTCAAAATTGTTCGTTGTCAATTTATAGAACTTCGCGTTTATAATCAGAACTGTTCATATTATAAATCACCCTATAAAGATCGCCTATGCAAATTATCAATTAAAACTAAGATCGTTTAGTCATCAAACTGTTTAAATACAAATGAACGATATGTAAAAGCATTACGAACTGTCTATGTATTTGCTACAATAGATTGACTAAACGACCTTAGTTTTAATTTATTTTTTGCAGAGATGATCTTTACAGTGTGATTCATAGTATGAATGGTTTTAACCATAAGCACAAAGCTCTATGATTAAAAATTAAAAGTTTTGAGTAGGAGTTCTACTCATTTTTGAATAGCCAAGTATTGTTTTGTTGAAAATAAGAACTAGTTGTGGGACCCGCTATACATCAAATTTCAACGATCCAAATTGTCTATTGATTAGGTCTCTATTCATAGATCATCATTAAAAAAATCAATTTAATCCAAAACTATTTACCTATTTAATTATTACGATGAAATTTCAATGTTTTTTAGTAGAAAATGTTTGTCAATTTCTTTGAATTCAATTAGATGTATTTGACTAATATTTTGCAAGAATGATCTATAAAATGCAACTTGAAAAACAAATAGTTCAAATCGTTGAAATTCGGTAGGTGTGGACCCCATAACTAGTCATCATTAAAAAAAAGTCTTTTTAACCAAAATGGTCCCTGAGATTTGCATAACACATCACTTTGGTCCCTAAGATTGAAAATCAATAGAAATGGTCCTTGAGATTGTCCACCATCCATTATTTTGGTCCTTCTGTTAAAAACTCCGTTAAGTGGTCCCTGAGCTCATGCTGGAAACTGAGATTTTTGGCCAGAAGTTTGGGCAATTTTCAAAGCTTCGTAACTTAATCGTTTCTTAACCAAATTCGATCCATAATATATCAAAATGAAGATAGGAAAGTGTTGAACAAGATCACACCATTTGGAACCCAATGTTGTCGAAGATGGCCGAAAAATACCCTGAAAGATGATTGGTCCGCGAGAAAACTAGAAAACTCGCCAAAAACTGGATAAACTTTAAACATTCATAACTTCTTCAATACTCAATGAAATCGAGTGATTCAAAGATGAAAATCATACTTCTCGACGAGACAAAGAGAATGGTCCATTTTCCATGACTAACTAGTCGTGATTTGGTCGAAAACTGGCTTGAAAGTGGCTAACTTGATGAGACCAAGACAACCAATTTTGAACCGTTTTCCGACAAAACCACGACGAGTTAGCCATGGAGCATTCTCTTTGTCTCGTAGAGAAGTATGATTTTTGGACCGAGTTACGATCAGGATAAAGAACTTCATCATCATGGAAGTCATACAAATCAGCAACATTGAAAATATTGGAAATTCCCATAGAATCCGGCAAATCAATAACATAAGCATTGTTATTAATTCGCTTGATAACTTTGAATGGACAATACTTTTGTGGCTTTAACTTGTTGTAAGTTCCATCTGGGAAACAATCTCTTCTCAAGAACACCATGACAGAATCTCCTTCCTTGAACACTTTAACCCGCCGATGTTTGTCCACTGCTTCCTTATACTTAACATTGGTTTGTTCAAGCTGTTGCTTGACCTCATCATGAATTGCTACCATATCTTCAACCATATTTTCTATAACAATGCTAAGTCCATGACCACTAGGTAGTTTCACCAAATCCACCACATGATGAGGAGTTGCAGTGTAAACAATGGAAAATGGTGACTTACCCGTAACATGATGCACGAAATTATTATAAGCAAACTCCATCTGAGGTAGGGCATAGTCCCATTGTTTTGGTTTTTCTCCGCAAATGTTGCGAACCATGTTACCAAGAGTCCTATTTGTGACCTCTATTTGTTCATCAGTTTGGGGATGTGCAATAGTACTTCGATTCAAAGTAGTCCCAAACATCCTCCATAATGTAATCCAGAAATGACTCAAGAACTTGGTGTCTCAATTAGAAATGATGGACTTAGGTACCCCATGTAATTGAACAACCTCCTTGAAAAACAGTTTGGCTATGTTTAATGCATCAGCGATCTTTATGCAAGCAATGAAATGAGCCATATTGGAGAACCTATCAACCACCACAAAAACTTAATCCACTCCTCTTTGCATTTGGGGTAGCTCGAGCACAAAATCCATAGCAATGTCCTTCCAAATATCGTTAGGAATGGGTAAAAGCATGTAAAGCCCTGTATTTTAGACTTGTCCTTCTAAAACCTGACAAGTGTAACACTTCCTCATAATGGCTCCAACATCCCGTTTCAATTGTGGCCAAAAGTACCTCTCTTTCAAACTTGCTATCGTTTTATCATGACCAAGATGACCACTTAATCTTCGTCCATGCAAATCTCGAATAAGCTTTTCCCGCAAGGAAGAGACAAGAACACATAACTGGTTTTGATCAGAAAACCTTCGTTGATAAAGTAACCTGTCGTAGGTTCATGATTAATGGATTTCCTCCATATTTCCTAAAAATCATCATCAGTTGCATCCAACTCCTTCAAGCACTTAAACCCCATAACTTCTTGGGAAATAGTGATTAGCAACGGTGCTCATCTACTCAAGGCATCGGCAACACGGTTTTGAGCTCTAGATTTGTGCTTAATAACAAATGGAAATTTTTGCAAGAACGTTACCCATCTGATATTCATTTTATTAACATGCTTCTGATTGTTAATAAACTTCAAGGCTTGATGATCTGTGAATAGCACAAATTCTTTCTGAATGAGATAGTGTTCTTATTGTTTTAAAGCTCGAAACACCGCATAAAACTCATTATCATAAGCAGTGTTCTAAAAAACGCTCTAGAAGGCCGCCTAGGCGCTAAATGGCAGTGCTCCGCCTCGATTAACCCAAAATCGTTTACTAAATCGGGAAAGCTATTAGGCGCGGACGTTGGGCGGGCTAGAAGGAAGCTGGATGGTCAGGGTGGCCTAGGAAAATACAATTGGTCTACCCAGAAGTAGGTGGACATTAGCTAATCTGGGTGCTCTGCGCCTCGCTGTCTTCTCTCCCCGAGTCTCGTCGTCTCCGTCTCAGTGTGACGATGGTTTACAAGACGAAAGAGAGTATGGATCTGCAATTGCAGATGTGGTGATATGGCTGACAGCGGCCATGGTTTTTGCAGTGAGCAGTGTAGGGTTTTATTATGAAAAAGGTGCATCGATGATTAGGAATCGGGAGGATGTACAAGCATTTGGTGTATTCTTTTATTCTAATAGGAAATATAGAATAATAAATGATCAGATGGCTTTGGGTTGTTGTTTATGGTCCATTGCGCCCATTATATTCAAATGTGAAACAAGGAATACAGGGCCCAATCTTGCATTTTATTAATGAAAAAGGCCCAAAAAACTTTATAGGCTTAGAAAATGATACAAAATGTCTAAAATTTTACATATTTTCTTGCACATATATTTTTCTTTTTAAAAAAAAAAAAACATATTATTCAATGTTTATTCACATAGTATGTAGTAAATTGAATTAATTTATACGATGTATAATAAAATTACTAAAATCCGCCTAGACCACCTAGGCGCTCACTCTGCCTAGCCGTCTAGGCGCTAGGCGCCAGCCCGCCGCCTGACTAGTGCCTAGCGTTTTTTAGAACCTTGATCATAAGTGCTCCATTTCTGACAGGCTTCACTTAGCTTTTCAGAGAAGAAAAGCTATAGGTCTCTTATCTTGGGAGAGGAAGCCACCCACTCCCAGTCCACTTGCATCATATTTGACTTCGAATACTTTCTCAAAATTTGGAAGAGCTAACATCGAAGCAGTACAAAGTTTCTCTTTGATCAAAACAAAGCTTTGTTCTTGTTCATTTCCCCAATGGAACTTGCCTTTCTTCAAACATTCTATAATGGGTGCGGTGATGGTACTGAAATGCCGCACAAATCTCCGATAAAAAGTAGCCAAGCCATGGAAACTCTTCACGTCGAAGACAAACTTCAGAGTTAGCCAATCTTGGATGGCCTTGGTCTTCTCATCATCCACCTAAATACCATCTTCACCAACCACAAATCCTAGAAATAGCAATTTATTTGTACAAAATATGCATTTCTTGAGATTCATAAGCAATTTATTTTCTTTCAAACATCCAAAACGTGTCTCAAATGCATCATGTGTTCTTTCTGGTCTTGTTATAGATTAAGATGTCATCAAGGTAAACCACAAGAAACCAACAAAGGGACGAAGAACCTGATTCATGAGCCTCATGAAGGTACTCGGTGCATTAAACAATCAAAATGGCATCACTAGCCACTCGAACAATCCATCCTTGCTCTTGAACGCCATTTTCCATTCATCTCCAGGCCTGATTCGAATTTGATGGTAGCCATTGCGAAGGTCAATTTTTGAAAATAATTTCAAACTTTTAAGCACATCTAGCACTTCTCAAGAGATTTGTTCTTCTTTGTTTTCTTTCAATAGTCCCTTCATCACGATCAAAAAGAAAGAATCTACTTCTTTTATGGCCCATTCAATCTCCTACTTATCACTAGTTAGAGTGAGGAAACTAGTATTCTTTGCTTTTGGTACTTCAGAGGCTAAAATAGGAGCCATTGCAATCTTCTGATTATTCCAAGTAAATAACACCATATTATCTCGACCTTTCAATGTCGAATCCACATCAAGCTGCCACGGTCTCCCTAACAATATATGACAAGCATTTATATTAATAACATCGCAAAGTACTTCATCACGGTAATGCTTACCAATGGAAAGTGGGACACTAAAAGTTTCTGTGACACAGACAGAAAGTCTTTTCTTCACCCATCCTAGTGAGTATAAGGTGACATGAGGCTCCGTTGGTAGCTGTAAATGCTCCACCACTTTCTTGGCCACAAAATTTTCACAACTTCCATTGTTATTATCACTTTGCGAACTTTGCTGTTGATGGAGCAAAGAGAATGAAAAATACAGTGTCGTTGCCCATTGTCTTTTGGTGCTAAAAAAACTCGCTGCAACACCAAAGTGAGGCAATCCATTCCTTCTTCAGTTGTGAATTCAACGCCTTCATAGTCATCATCACCCACTTCTTATTCCCCATAAACTACTTCTTGGTTCCCTTTAGCCTCCAGCAAGTTAGCTTGTCTCCATTCGAGACAAACGTTAGATCAATGCCTAATTTTGTTGCAACGATAACAAATGTCTCCCATAGGTTTGGTGTGCTAATTCTCCCTTGGAGGTTGGTTTCTATTCTGCCCCTTATTAAAAGTTCTGCTACTCCCTTCATTTGATGCTCGAAAAGGAAAATTTGAAGGTTTCAACCCTCCCGAACTTTGTGGCACAGATTTCCTTTTGTCGGTGAACGAGACAACAGGGTTTTCAAAATGTTCCATGACGTTCCTCCGGAAAGAGGTTTGTCGCTTTTCTTTCTCTATTATTTCCATCTTCAAGGCTATGTTAATGACCTCTTGAAAACTCCACAAATTTTGCAGCCCAATCTTTTCTTGAATGGAAGGTTTCAATCCATTCACGAACCTCGCAACCCTTTGATTTTCTATCTCCGTCAGATTGTTTCGTTCCGCAAGTCTCATGAAATCATCCGTATAATTAGTCATGTTTCTGTTGCCTTAGATGCAGCTGATGTACTTACGGTACAAAAGATGTTCATAATGCGTAGGTAAGAAACGATCCATCAAGAGTTGCTTCATTTTTCTCCAAGTGCAAATTCAATTCTTTCCTTGCTTCTACCAAGTATTTTGTAATTGATCCCACCAAACAGCGACAATTGCTTTGAGACGGAGGGCAACCATCTTCACCATCTTTGTCTCGGGAACCTCCATGACATCAAAGAATCTTTCTACTTCAACTAGCCAATCCAGGAAGCCTTTGATTTTAAGGTTTCCTACAAAAGTTGGAATGTTGGCCTTAATCCGAAAGTGATCAAAGTTGTTGTGGTTTTAATGATTTGGATTGTTAGCCGGGTGTGGTTCCACATCTTCTTCTTCAGACTCCGATTCGCTATCTTGAACACGGAGCCTAGGAACTCTCTCAAATTATTGACTCCAGCAGCTCTATGATTAATTGGATCGATGGCTTGGACCAACATTTCACGAAGTTCTCCAATTTACGTAGTCAGATTTGTAATATGTTCAGCTTGAGCGTCCAAGTCCACTCGAGTGATAAGGGCAGGTTCACGATCATGATCACCTATGGATAGATAGGATAATCACCGATGCTAAGACGAGAGAAACCCGCTCTGGTACCAATTGACGCATCACGAAGCAATGAAAGGGTTACTAGCGTAATCCCTTGTAGAACAAAGTTACTGGAGTCCACTAGTTTGATAAAAATCCCAAAGGATAATTTGATTAATTGATTGAAAAGTGAAAAGATGATTACAAAGTCATGGCTTAAATAAGCCTTTCATAACCTCTTGGGAAACTCAAAAGACTTAGGAAATGAAAATAACTGACGTATAATAAAGCCCTTGAAACCCCCAAAAGACTCCATTTATTAGTAGGCTAATGTTTTGATGACTTTCTGCAAAAGATAGCTCAAGCCACTTTTGTGGAAGAATTGTTTTAACGAATTTCTGCGAAAAATGGTTCAAGCCACTTTTATGGGAAAATAACACCTCTTTTATGATTGCATCCCTTTGTCTTCCGACAGTCCATCTCCTCCTCGATCCATTCTGCCATTTTTTCTACACCATAAGAAGATATGGCTACTTTTGGCCCGACATGGAAAAACATTGTAAAGCTTATGCCAGAAGGTGTGAAGAATGCCACATACACAGACCCCTCCTACACATGCCTTCAATACCTTTGAATCTTGTGGTAAAGCATTGGCCCTTCAAAGGATGGGCAATGGACTTCATTGGGCAAATTTACCCAACTTCAAGCAAGGGGCACACCTTCATAATTGTGGCAACAGATTATTTTACCAAATGGGTAAAAGCTTTAGCTGTGAGAACCATCACCTCAGCTACTATTAAAAAGTTCATTGAAACCAAGATCTTACACAGATATGGGGTGCCCGAGATAATTGTTATAGATCATGGGCCATCTTTCATCTCAAAAGAAGTAGAAGAATTTGCAAACAAGTTCAAGATAAAGATGATCCAGTCTAGTCCTTACTACCCCCAATCAAATGGTCAAGCAGAGGCCAATAACAAGATCTTGGTAAATATTGTTAAGAGAATGGTAGTAGATAGTCCAGATAAATGGCATAAGAAGTTGGGATAGACTTTTTGGGCCTATAGAACCTCCAAAAAGGGCAAGAACTGGAACTGCTCCTTATGCCTTAACCTTCGGGCAAGATGCTATGCTTCCTATGGAAATCAATGAGGTCGGTCGGACTTTAAAACCAGTTTGGTCTACAAAGTAAGGAATACATTCAAGCTATGTGTCAAGGGGTTGAAAATTTGGATGTAGCCCGAATTAAAGCATTGAATAAGATTCAAGAAGGGAAGATGGCTATTACCCGAGCTTATAATAAGAAAGTAAAGTTGAAGACCTTCAAAGAAAGGGAAATAATATGGAAGGCAATTCTGCCTTTAGGAGCTCAAGTTAGAGGTTTCGAGAAGTGGAGCCCTACTTAGGAAAGTCCTTTTATTGTCAACCAAGTGTTGGATAAAGAAGGGTATTACTTGGCAGATTTGGAAGGAAACTTGCAAAGGCATCCAGTCAATGCTAAGTTTTTTAAGAGATATCACCCAACTTTGTGAGATGTCAGGGAGTGTTATATTGAGGAGATTTAAGTTTTTGAGAAAAGTTGAAGTTAGTTTGTGCAGTTAAAGCTTCAAATAACAAAAAGACAAGTTGATATGAAAAAGGAAGTCATTTTATTTCAACAAAAGAAGGAAGTTACAAAACTTTAGCTCAACAATTTTACATCTTTTGTCAAGGTAAATATTCTAGAGTAATATGTTTGCATAATAGTGAAAATCCTGCTAGGTTCTTCTAAATACATATTGTTGTTGGCTAGTTGAACTTTAGAGTCTTCAACTTCCTAGTTCACCTTCTTCACTTCTTCTATTTTCTTATAAAGTTGACTTGCTAAGGTCATCTTCTCAACCTTCAAAGCAGAAAGCTACTCATCCAACCTTTAAATCTCAGACTCTACCACCACAATCTTATCTTTCATGGTTGATCCCTCATCTACCAATTGTTGAAGTGTGGCCGAAGTCTGAGTGTGTTTTTCTTTATAACACTTAACTCTGTTGGATGCCCGTTTTGCCCGCTGATGTTAATCCCTCAGCGCTCGTAGATTTTCAAAGAAATTGAGAAATGACTCGTACTGAGCCTGGTAAAGATCAGTCAAAGCCTTCTCAGCATTATGGAAAGCCTTGAGGTTAAAAGAAGCTGTGAAATCTCTCCTCATCTATTCCGTGAAGACTTGGCACGCATCTTGAAGAATTAAGGCTTGGAAGGATGCCTTAGGGATCTTAGCCTTATCCTAATTTGCCTAAACTCTCTGACAAGCTTAGGCAAAAAAGCTGTTGTAGGGATGGATGTGAGGGGTAGGGGCATTGCTCTAACTCCTTCAAAAGTTGCAGCAGTGGAGCCAGTCTCGGCAGCAATAGGAGGAGAAGGCCTAAGAGTGGAGGGAGCAGCAACAGTCTTAGTTTTTTTTCTTTGCAGATGGATAGGGATCCTCGTAACCCCAGAAGCCAAGGAAGGCTTAGGAAGAGCTATTTTGCGCATTAAGGGTGGAAAAAATTGGTCCGAGCCCTCGCCAGAACCTTGTTGATGGAAAAATGGATTAGAAGGATAGTCTACAATTGAGATTAAAGAAAGGCTAAGGAAAGTTGGTATTTGGGGCTCAGGGCTTTGGAAGAAGGTGGATGAGTTGTTGTTTCCTTTGACGGCTGAGGTGGATCAGCTTTACTTGCTGAAGGAGGAGCAGTGTTGCTCGAACTCGCACCAGAAACCTGAAACACCAAAGGAAAAAACAAGTGTTAACAAACTAATTTTTATAAAGAAGAGAATAAAAGTAAAAATACTTGTATACCTGGGATGAGGCTTGAGATTATGGGATAAGCACTTCTATTACCACAACAGCTTTGGGAGAAGAATGTGAGATAGCCCAAAAAAGCAACCCAAGAAGCCCGCGGGCTAGTTACCTCTGAGATCACAAGGATCTCGTGAACTATTGGCTCCCAAAGGTTGTAGATGGTTGCTTGACAGGTTTAGGTGTTGGAGAAGACTGAAGAAGTCAAAGGTATAATATAAGTATAAACGAAGAAAAAACTTTAAGCATACGAAGATTCAAGCAAATGATACTCATCGAGTTACTGTTATCCTCCACATAATGTAGCATTTCCCCAGTTGATGGACTAAATTGAGAAGTTAGGGTTACCACCAGTGCCGAAAAGAAAGTCAAAGTAGTAGGAGTAGCTTTACCCGACAGGGGATGCAGGGTTTCCAACCTTTGCCTATAAAGGAATGGAAATAAGTCACTCAACTTCAAGATTCGTAAAGTCACAAGTTTAAGCTAAAAGTAAAAAGAAGTATACCTTTGAAGGTTTAGCTCGAGAAAGAGAAACATATGTTGCTCGGGTAGGAGGAGAAAAAGCCTCGGACTGAGGGATTCCTTCATCCCTAGTGTCCTATTTTCAAGCATTTAAACAGAGAATTAGCACAAGGGTGAAAAGAGATGAACTTCATAAAAGTGACATAGTATTTAAAAGAGAGGTTATACCTTCAACTCCTCAAGGATGGAATCAAGAACTGCCCTATCCTTGGGATGGACATCTCCTCCGGACTACGCCTCTTCAGGAATGGGGGTAGATCTTTTGGTCACTGGAAGCCCTAGTTACAAAAAAGAATGAGGTATTAGCTCATGCCCTAAGAAAAATTGAAACTACGACTAAGAAAAGAAGATTACTTACTGGAAGACTTCTGTTTTTTCCTGTCTACTTCAACTGAAGGGGCAGGGGAGAATCTGGATAATTTAGAGGCTTTGGAAGTTTGAGCCCTAGTCCTCTTCCTTGTGGGAGTTGTCCGCGGACCAGGTAAAGAGAGTTGAGGCTGAGGCTGCTCCTTGGGCTCGAACTCAAAAGAATCTACCACGGTCGCCCTTATCTGCCAGGGTGCCTAAGTCTCCACTGCAGGCTCAGCTTAACCCTCAAAATCTCTAAACAGCTCGAAGGTGTCCTTAGTGTTGCTAGCTGCGTGACTGAACCCAGCTTCTCATCTTGCAACCTCTTGGAAGACGAAGGCATCTGCAGCTTCTTCTTCTAGCCTCCACTTTTTCTGTGTTGCCTTGGACTGCAAGTTCAAAATTAACCAAGATAAGGATTAGTGGAAGACATAATCATAAAATAAGAGGAAAAGCATTAGAAGATACCTATTAGAAAAAGCTGGTTCTTTTGGTAGATCATCTCCTTCCAGCTTTCGAGCTCATTCGGCCTAAGGTAGGATTTGATGGAGAATTGCCCAAATAGACGATTATGGGCCTCCAAGAGATCTTCCCCATATTTCTCCGACCACTTAGCCTCCCACCAAGTGGCAAATAATAAGGTACACTCAAAATTCAACGCCACGAGCTTGTAAGCAATCTTGCTCATCACTTCGAGATTACGCCGAGCTACCCGAAATGTGACTTCTGAGGGAGAGCGAATGCAGTAGAAGGTTCTGCAATGCATTGAGTCGAAGAATATGACTGGAATGGCTTATTTGAACCCCAACTGCCTAACACAAAAGTTGGGGTGGTAGACTTCCAGCCCACACTCGTAGCCCGTGCGGTCACTCTGCATTCCCCAAGCCAAGTCTTGTTGCTGGATGTAGCTCACAAACTTCTCCTTACATAAGCTATCAGCATCTTCTCCATAGGCAGGAGAATGTTGAGTGATTGGTTGGGGATGCCTAGGCCAAGATACGAGCTAAAGTTACTCCCTCAAGGAACTCCAAGTTAAGTGCCCAAAGCTCAGGTAAGTACCACTGCAGCCATAACTGGACCATCCCAATTGGCCCATTGAGGTTAGTTTCAAAAGGTCCTCCTCTGGTCATCTAGAATAAAAGGTGGTAGAGGTGGGCAAGGAGAAATGGCCCCGTAGCCATATCATCAAAGGAATGAAGGGCCTCCACCAGTGGGATCCATTCCAGCTTCACTTCATTGGATTTGTTGGGGAAGACATGCTTATTGAGCTAGTACAACAAAAAGTATATATGGTCATGATCCCTATTCGTAGTGGCAGATGGCGGGCTAAAGGTACTCTTAGAAAACGGGATGAAGCCTGTGAATGAAGTCTCGTAGCTCTTGAAGGTCGAATGAGTGTACTATAATCGAATAATGGAGTTAGAGTCGCCCGAACCTTCAGCTGTTGAGCAAGAAGGGAAAGACCAGTCGTGGGTCACATCTATGCACCAGCCCAAAGGCCTTAGCTCGAAAATTTATGCCATATCAAGGATGGTATGAGACATGGGACCCATTCAAAAGTCAAATGTGTTGGTCCACGTGTTCCAAAATATGAGAGATGTGTTCAAAAGCTCAGGCTTGGCTACCACTGATAGGAGCATATTTAGGCGACTTACTTAGCTTGTTTTCGTGCATCTATGTTGTTAATTCATAATTGTTTTAGTAGTTTAAGCCATTTTCGTGTGTTTTTAGGTTCATATGTCTAAGGAAGCAAAAAGATGCATTTTGGAGCATTTTGGAGCAAAATTGGGCTTGGAATGGATAGCATATGCTTGAAGCCAAAGTGTTGGACGAATTTGAAAGCCTTGCATGCACTTTGGACATAAAACAAAGGGCCTAGCCCAATCAAACAATCCTTTGAGCCATGCAAAACCTCTAGCCCAATCAACAACCCTTAGCCACATGCATTCACATGCATCACAACCCCAAAACCATCAAGAAACACCATTCACACACACATGCACTTACTCCTTCATCATTACACCACCTTCTCCATCTTTATTCCACATGCATTCATCATAATTCACCCTAGCTACCACCATTCACACACACATGCACTTACTCTTTCATCATTGCACCACCAATTCAACACATGCATTTCCACCTTCCTACTTCATCATTTCAACCACATATTCACCCACATGCACTCTAATCATTCAACACATGCATTCACACACCAACAACCTAGCTCTTTTTCCATCATTATTTCATCCACATGCATTCTCAATCATAACAACCACATTCACTCTTAAACAATCACCCACTTATTCTCCCATTCCCCCTATAAAAACCCATGCATTCATACACAAAAAACACATCTCATTTTCATACACAACACATCACAAACACATCCAATCTTCCCTCATTGCCGTGAGCTACCATTCCCTTATAATCCAAACACCACTCCTCATCCATTTCCATAATTCCCCAATCCATTCAACACACCAACAACATCCCTTAGACCTTGTGCTACGACGAAGAGGAAGATAAGAGGGCCTAAACGTTCATACAATTCAAGTTTGAGTTGTTGGAATGTTTAGGTGTTTCTTTGATTCTCTTTGTTTTGTACCATGAGGAACTTCCTCTCGGCTTCATTCCATTAGATACACTCTCCCATTTCTTAAAGGATTTCGACATCAGTTTTGCTTCAAGGGTTCTTTCTTCTTAATCCTATGTTCACTCATGTTATATATTTTTATGTCAAACCTTTTGTAAACATGAAGTGTAACTAATCTATCTCTAGGGATTCGATGTAGCCTTGCAAGATTGCCATGTAGTTAATTTGGAATTCTCATTTAATCTATCTATTTCTTGTTTCATTCTCCGATTTAATTGTGACCTAGTGTGTTGATTTTAATGCTTGATCATCATTTGAATTAACCACAGGTTGTTTAGCCAAGATTAAAGCACACATCATGCATAATCTTGGTAGATATGTGAATGAATGAAGGGAATGTTTTGCAAACATCCTGCCGAGTGTTCCCTTTGGTTTTGTGAAAGTTTCTTGTGCACTACATAGTCTTGATTAGGAACCAAAGTTGCACATCACAATTAGGCTCATGATTAGAGACATTTGATCAAATCCACACATCATATGGCTGATCATATCTAAGTGAAACAAACCCAAGAAATAAGTAGAGGGATGAGTATAATCTGACTTAACAAGCATGGACTTGGCTTAGCAATGGTGAAATCGAATCTCTAGCTTCATCTCCATTTGTACTATCTCTTTTTATTAGCTGTTGATTCATTCATTTTTTGTTTACTTCATTTCCTTATGCTTTAATTTACAATCTGTCATTTAGTTTAATCAAAACCTAAATCCCCCTTTACCTTATTGTTCAATTTAGTTAGAAATCAATTTAGTTTATGCTTTAAAGCATTTTGAGTCTTTGGTTTGTCTTAGTGTTTTAAAGTTTAGTTTTGCATTCTTTGAGTCTAGTATAGTGTTTTAGATTGTGTTTTTTTAGCGTTTTTGAGTCAAATCCAAGTGATTAACAATCCCTCCTAATCCCCGGTCCAGAACGATCCCTACTTACATACTTACTACAATTGTCAAAAAGAGGGTTTAATTTGTGTGCGTATAATTCTCGCATCAACCACCATGGTCTTGGAAAGCATAATGAGCTTGTAGATACCATTGGTCATCCACTTTTTCTTCCAGATGGGTTCCAACACATCCACCCACTATGACTAGGCTTTATCTTTCATCAGAGGGAAGTCTCGATGATAAGTTAACCATTTGGATAAGGAAATGCCAGCTTCGGCGGAGTATGGGTTGGGGGTGAACCAATTGGCTTTAGGCATGTTATTCTTCACAGCAATTGGGACTCTAGAAGTCCAGGCAGGCCCAAGGGAGTGTACTCATCCCTCTTCAAAGAAAATTGACGTGTTCAGGCCTACCCGAAGACGATGAAGGCCATTAAGTAGGAAGTGCATGTTGACGATCCCCTAGCCAGATTCGCATGCAGAATGAACATTCTTGAGTGCCATTGAATGATTTTTTGGAAGAAAATGGAAGAAGGTCGAAGGCAAAGGAAAGCTGCAAAGGTAAATGAGTTCTGGAAATTCTGGAAACTCAAAGAATAAGAATTGCTAAGGTATTTGGTCGAGAGACTTAAGTGGGGATTATATAGTAAGCAGTTAGTTAATGTTGGAGATCATGGGTTAGTGCAAAGGTTTAGTTAAAAATAGTTGTTTAAAGTGGTGCAAGTCCCGAGTAAAAACATGCAGTTTGTTTTAATCATCATTAAGGCCTTGGTTTGCAGACTTAACAATGATTAAAGGGGGCATTATTTAGGTTGATATTTAAACATTGGGCCTTGTATAAGGAAAAGCCCAAAGGTACCAAAACAAATTGAATTTGCCCGAAGCCCAGCATCGAAGCCTAAAGCAAATTGAAGCTTTCTTAGCCAAGATATAGGCCATATGCCTAGGACCGAAGTGACATCTGACAGAGACCAACTCATTATCAGCCAAAAAGCACTTTGTAGTGACACTACAGTAAATATATGATGACTCACCACCCCTGAGAACCCTTGGCCAAGAACAAAGCCCAGACAGTCAGGCCAAATCGCCTATAAAGGGAAGAAAAGACAACAAAGACAAAAACATTCAACCAATCAAACAAAAAAAACATACAAACTCTACTCTCAAGCCAGTTTGTACCTAGAAAAAGCTGTAGTCAACCCAGATTCAGTCCTTTTAATAATAGTTTTCTTAGAAAAGCCATCTTTTGTCTAGTGTAAAACCTATTTACCATCCATCCATTTTTAGTGTACAACCTCTGTGAACTCTAAGAAAAGTGGTTGCAAGAAGTTCAACCTTACCCGACAAGGTGAAAACTTTGCCAAATCTCTTTGTTTATCTTTTAAATTAGTAGATCTGTCATCTAAATTTACATTTCAGAATATACAAGTTATTTCCGGTTATTTTCTACATAAGAGTCCTATTCTCATCCAGATCTGGTTAACTTAAGAAACCTGTTTTCATCAAGAACAACCTAGAATCAAGCAAATAGTTTAAAGGGCTCCAGACTCCCTTCATTCGAACATACAAGATCATGAACTACAAGTCCTTGTTTACAAGGCAAGAAAAAGAACTTAAGGCAGACTTAACCTATCTGCAACAATCCTTTGATAACAAGAAGTTTGAGTAACTTGGGGCGCAAGTAATCAACTTAAAACCAAATATGTTATATATCTGTTATACTGAGATAACAGTGGCACGCCAAGCTTTTTGCTAGTTTTGATTGAGAGCCTTAAGGCCTATACCTAAGGCCCAACAAAGGCACCTTTCAAAACTAATTTTATATTCTTCTTGTAGCATACCAAGCAGCAAGAAGTCAGCAGATACCAACACATTCACCCAAGTTCCAACCTCCCAGGGGAGCTGTGCAAGGGCCGAAATCTTGCCCGAACAGTTTACCAAGTTTCTAGCGATTTTTCTAATTTTCCCGAGGACTAGTCACCTTTCAGGCTATTTTCCGGCCAAACCATAGCAAGTTAGTCATCGTAAAACATACCATTCTCTTTGTCTCATCGAGAAGTATGATTTTCGTTTTTGAATTACTTGATTTCGTTGAGTATTGAAGAAGTTATGAACGTTTAAAGTTTACCCAGTTTCCGGCGAGTTTTACAGTTTTCCCACGGACCAGTCACATTTCAAGCTATTTTCCGACCATCTCCAGCAACCATTGGGCTTCCAAATAGGTATAATCTTGTTCAACACCTTCCTATCTTCATTTTGATATATTATGGGCTGAATTTGGTTAAGAAACGATTGAGTTACGAAGCTTTAAAAATTGCCCAAACTTCCTACCAAAAATCTCAGTTTCCAGTATGAGCTATGGGACCACTTAACGGAGTTTTTAATAGAATGACCAAAATAATGGATGATGGACAATCTCAGGGACCAAAGTGATGTGTTATGCAAATCTCAGGAACCATTTTGGCTAAAAAGTCTTAAAAAAAAAATGGGAATCCCTACAGAGAATGTGCATATAATATACATTGTCAATGATCCTGTAACTTAATTAAGTCCCACTTACTCTTGCACCCAGGAATCGTTCTCCATAAAAGGAATATGACCGATGACCAATCTATTGTTTTTATACAATGTGACCAATCTATTTAATTCACAAAGTGAAGATTGACTGCTGCCAAACCAGAAACCATGTGTGACAAGACCCAAATTTAATATGGGAATTAATTAACTTTAAATTTTCTAGGAATTTCATTTGTAAGAAGACGTTAACATTGCATGCAATACTACTCCAAAATTCAAGACTTTCCAAATTGAATTGAAGGAATAATCTATGAGAAGAGAATTTGTCTTTCTTAATTTTCTTCATGACATGTCAGTTGGCAGTGAACTTTCCTTGTAGATTTCGTTAGGAGAAAAACAGGTTACAGGAGTATAAAAAATGAATTCAATAACCACAATTTTATATGACTTTTTGCTGAATTACCTAGAAACTGGCTTCATTCACTTTACTTGCACTCCTCTCAGAACCGTCTCATATCGACAGCATGACGGGGATTCGCTTATAGTTGTTACAAATGTCGCTTACTTTTCCAAAGAATGGGGTGATAACTGCGGCGGAGGGTTGCGATAAAATTCATCTAAAGATGCTTGTAGGAAGTGCAACGTACATCTGTGTTTCATGTGTTAAACTACCTCCTACAACTAGGCACAACTCACAAGTCGAATGGTGAATCAGAGTGTTGAAGACGAGTTAGGGATGATGATGAATATTACGGTGAAATATGAGAAGAAAAGCGAGATCCGGCGCATTGTTCTACAACTGCGCGGAATTTGAGTTCGATTGTCATCCTAACTACATTCTGTAAAAGTATCTACAAGTCAAGTTAGGGGGCACTGATGGAAATTTTTACCACCTGTAAAAATAAGGATAAAAATACTTAAAAATACTTGTAAGAGAACAAGATAGTTGTAGTATAAAAGGCTCAAATAAGGTCGTTTCCACAGGGATTGATTGAATAATTTGTATTTAAACTAATTCTTAATTAACTATTTAAAACAAAGTTTCAAAAAGGTTGATTTTATGACCTAAAAACGAATTTTAAATTAAAACAATTAAAGAAACCAATTTGAAAAGGAACAATCTTAGAAAATAATGATAAAAGGCCATCACCTTAACAATCTTATGTAGTTTTACCAATTACTTATGAATTACACATGCAACTTTGAAGGTTAGGTTTTTCTTATGCATATTCTACTTGTGGCATTCAAGTTAGAACGTATATCAAACATGCAATACATCTGTGACATTCAGATCAAATATAAATATGCATGACTTATTAAGCTTTGTGAAAACCCTTTGAAAAACCATGCAACCCCTAAGACGTGGCATTCACCCTAGGTGAACTTACAATTATCAATCATAAGAAGCAATACCCAATCCTCCAGTGGCATTCCGACTAAATTGCATCCGATTATTTATCTAGACATCCTAATGGTAGATAAGCATTAAGATATAGAGACAGTTTAAACATAGTCATTAATAATTCAAAGTATGCATACATAATCCATAAGCAAGTAAATAAAAACTACATATTCATGCTAAGACTCAAGGCATCGCCCTAGCAAAGAAATTAGTTACGAACAACCATAAAACAAAAGGAATTTTATTGAAATAGAAAAAAGATAAAAAACACCTTGAAATACAAATCGTCAAAGCCTAACTAAGTTCTCCAATGGCTAAAAAGCCTTATTTATACTACCACAAAATAAAATTCTACCTCGAAAATGTCTTCTAAAAACTAGGAAACATAATAGAATAAGATAACTAGAAAATAAAAGGTTTACTATTTGAACTGAAATTCGGACTTCTCAGAAAATTAGATTTTTGGCCGACCAAATCAACTTTGATTTGGCTCCAAAGCTTGAGACGTCCTTGACAAATCCTCAGAAGGAATCTTCCTCTAAATATACCATCTTGACCTTCAAAATACTCAAAACGTCCAAAAATGTCAATCTGGGAAAGTTGTGCATTGAGCCTTCTTTTCTTAGCCATAATCAAACAGCTTAATAGAAAAATCTGAAATTTGACACAATCATCTTAACCTTCATAATTCTGCCCATTTTCATTAATTAAATATCAGGTCTCTTGCGGCCAAGACTTAATCTCCCTACAACATGACCAACTCATTTTATTTATTTATTTATTTTCTGGCATTGAATTCTTACTTCGTAGCAATTTTTATTCTTATTTTTGTTCACTCGTTTAAACGCTGGCCTCTTAACCTGATGATTTTTCAAAGGTTAAATAAAGTAGCCATAACATGATAACTAAGGTTTTTTTAACCAACAAAATAGAGATTGTATGCCGCTAAACCAAATGATCGTGAGTAAGAATACTAATCTATTTGTTGGCCTATTATAAAAGAACAATTTACATGAAATAAGTTCACTATCACCTTAGCGTCCTGATCCATTTAATTCATTCTCATTTACTTTCATTTTGACCTACTTTTTCCTCTTAAATTTGTGTTTTCTCATTTCTTCCTGATCGTGTCAGTTGGCAAGGAACTTTCGTTGTAGTTTCGTAACGAGAAAAACAGGATAGAAGCATAAAAAATGAATTCAGTGACCATGATGCTAAATAATATGATATTCTAAGTCCCTTGTTTGTTTATCTCATTCTATTCAAATCGACGAGTAGAGAAATTGACAAAAAAAGCTTCCTTCTGATACAAGTCATCTGTCTGACATCAATTAGCTTAAATATTTTGCAATAGACCATGTCCTCCTTCTCCTTCTTCTTCCACCTTGATAGCTCCTTCATCCTTCGATTTCTCGGTCTCTCAAACTCTACCGGAAAATCTTCATGAGTAGGATGGAAATTCCTTTACTGCAAACGTCTGCCGTCTTCCTACTAGCCCTCTTGCACTTGTGTGCTTTTACTCCAGCAGGAAGCTTGAGTTTTAGCTATCCCACATTTCGAGACAGCGTTGATGAGAAGGATTTTGTTCGATCCGAATATTCACGCATATATTTAAAGGCCATCCAGGTGACTCCTGATG
Source organism: Pyrus communis (assembly GCF_041283825.1). Lineage (NCBI taxonomy): Eukaryota > Viridiplantae > Streptophyta > Magnoliopsida > Rosales > Rosaceae > Pyrus > Pyrus communis. The sequence goes on from NC_142578.1 coordinate 22,159,371, forward strand.
TTAGTAACGTGGGTTCGATCAAGAACCAAGCTGGAAGGTTTTTGTATAAAAAACCGTTCAAGTTGTGGGGGAAGGGCGAAGACGGTGATCGCAGAGTAGCATCTTTCAATTCTACCTTTGTGCTGAACATCACTCCCAAAACCAATCCAGGTGGTGAAGGATTGGCCTTTATCTTAACAGAAAGTCCCACTCTTCCTGACAACAGCGAGGGGAAATGGCTTGGAATTGTAAATGCAAAGTCAAACGGATCTGCTGAAGCTAAAATAGTGGCAGTAGAATTCGACACAAGAAAGAGCTACTCGGAAGATGTGGATGACAACCACGTGGGGTTGGACGTAAACAGCGTTTACTCGATTCAACAAGTGCCTTTGCTTGGCTATGGTGTTCATCTATCAAGCGAAACCAATTACACAGTGAGAATTGAGTATGACAGCCAGAACATCGCTGTCTTTGTTTCCCAGACCAATAAAACTAGGGAAGGAATGAATAATACTCCAGTTCTGGCTCACACCCTCGATCTCTCTGCCTATCTTTCGAGGGAGGCCTATGTGGGATTCTCAGCTTCCACGAGCAATAACACTCAGCTAAATTGCATCCTATCTTGGGACTTCCACTCGTCGCATATAGATGAAAATTCAAACCTGCTGTGGGTTTGGATTACGGTCCCAGTAGTAGTACTCCTTTTGGTAACTGGAGTTTGTTACTACTTTTTCAGGACAAGACAAGGTGCAAAGCAGGAGGCGCTTCCGAGGATTGAAGATGAGATTAAAACAACTTCCATGGCTCCAACAAAATTCAAACTGAAAGAACTTCAAGGAGCAACAGGCAGATTCAATCCCAAGAACAAGCTCGGAAAAGGTGGCTTTGGAACTGTCTATAAGGGACTCTTGGGAGACAAAGAGATGGCTGTCAAGCGAGTCTCAAAGGATTCACGTCAAGGCAAGCAAGAATTCATAGCAGAAGTCACCACAATTGGCAGCCTTCGTCACAAAAATCTGGTCAAACTAATTGGATGGTGCTACGAAAGCCATGAGCTTCTTATCGTCTATGAGTTCATGCCAAATGGAAGCCTAGACAGATTTGTATTCAGGGATGAGAGTTTTGGCACAGAGATAGGGAAACCAACACTGAGCTGGGAAAGAAGGCGCAGCATAATATTTGGAGTAGCTCAGGCGCTAGATTATCTTCACAATGGATGTGAGAAGCGAGTGCTTCACCGAGACATCAAAGCCAGCAATATCATGTTGGACTCAGATTTCAACGCGAGGCTGGGAGACTTTGGACTCGCTCGTACCATTCAGCACAGTAACTTGACTCACCACTCCACGAATGAGATTGCAGGAACACCAGGCTACATGGCTCCGGAGACATTTCTTATTGGAAGGGCTACTGTTGAGACGGATGTTTATGCATTTGGTGTTCTTATGCTAGAAGTTGTCTGCGGACGAAGGCCTGGTAATCAAAACAAGCAGAACAACTACAATAACAGCATAGTGTATTGCCTGTGGGATCTTTATAGCAGAGGAAGGATCCTTGATGCTGTTGACTCAAGAATGGATGGAGACATCGACAAGGTTGATATGGCATGCGTGTTGATGTTGGGGTTATCGTGTTGCCACCCTAACCCACATGAGAGGCCATCTATGAGAACTGTCCTTATGGTTCTTACAAGGGAAGCGGATCCGCCAGCTTTGCCCAAAGAAAGACCTGCTTTTGTGTGGCCAGCCATGCCTCCATCGTTCAAAGATGATACAGAATCTAATGTCGCTGGAGGCTAAATTACTTCACTAACAGAACTCAGTGGAAGATTACTAATATAGCCAAATCAGAAATCAAGAAAAGCCTTGGTGTTCTGGAAGTGTAATTTTGTAACAGAAATAATTTGGCTAGTCGCATTTTCTTACATTGTAAATATATATAGAAATATATGTCTATTGTTGTGTGTATATATTATGCTTGTTCATATGTATCGTAACACGCATGTTATTTAGTAACAGAAGTTTTACTGAAGCACTTGATTTACTCATAACCATCGCTTTAAGCTTCGTTCTTGTAATTAAATCAGCTTAGGAAAGGCCAAGGGCTTATTTCCCTGCAGGCCGTAGACAATGCTGCGTCTTATTCCAGGGCATTGGTTTCTTCCTCCCATATCAAATTCAACAGGTTTAGAATTCACTGATGTTTCGTTGTTATGTTACCTCAGAACAACCAAAGATGTTCGTGTTAGTATTTTAACCGGAAACTAATCAACCCTGGCAGCAAATCTCCGGTGATCCCATGAATAAAAAGCATTCAAAGTTAAAGAATTACTAGCACATCACTTCCATGGCTGAGGCTCCACAGAAATTCAAAATACAAAAGCCACATTTCTCAACTCATGCAGCATAAAAATAAGGAATTATTAAGTGGTCGTTGATTTCCGTTAATAAAGTTTGAATTTCGATACTTGGGTAGTAAATAAATTCAATGAAACTCATCTAACGAAAATCAAATGGAGCGGTGGTTTGTGTGTGAGTTTTTGTAAATGGAATTCTGCCTCGTTAATATTATTCCTAAATAGAATTCCTACTGCTACTGTTTACACGGTTGGCGGCGATTAGAAGGGTGGACTTCCATTGGTGCGGTTGATTACGAGTGGGCTTCATCAAAAGAATTTCATCAAAAGATTTTGCGATGCTAGTTAACTAGAAAATTCAGTCGAGAGTCCAAGCCCCTCTCCTTCTCCATCCTCACCATCAGGTTCTCCTTCGAAGGCAATGTCCCAAGCTCAAACATCACACGACCGCTCCCACTTCTTAATCTTATGATGTTTGGTGCATCTGCTACCCGCCCTTCTTATGTTGGTGGCTCGGGTTTTGCATTGTATCAACGGCCGTTTAAATGGATCGTAATGCAAACCGAAAAGAGTTCCCAAGTCGTTCAAATGTATTCTTCATTTTATTCTATGAATTTGTACTTGCTTTCGATATATACCGTGGTTGTACCAGCATACGAAGCTATAAGATCAGACAACAAAATGCAAATGAATGAAACACCAACGGAATCGTAAACCTCCGCCACCACCGCAACTACTTTTCTTGAATAAAAGAGAAGAATATTTGATTACAATGACACGGATCCAATTAAATTCCTCTTATATCGGAAATTTGGTTTCAAACGAAAAAAGTTGTGACAAATCGACATCTCAGACATGAATCCAATACTATCTTCACCCAACTACCAAACAATGCAGAAACCAACCCAAAAAAAAAAATTCTCAGACATTGTCAGCTTGCACTGTCAAGTCCTGTATTCCCAAATCATGGTACAAACCGTGCACATATTGAAGAGTGGGGCGATCGTCTATTCCTTTCTTCACCTGTTAGCATCATCGACTAAAATCAGACCCGTAAAGGTAGGATATCCCTATCGAAAATTGACTGCATCTACATGCACTTAGTACAGAAGTTATTTACAATAATTGTTACCTGTACTGAAATCGACCCAACAACATGACCAGGAACCAATTCCCAAAACCGTGCTTGTGAAACTTCAGATACATCTTCACGGGCAGTAATCTGACAAAAACATAATGTCAATACAATCATCAATAACTCGTTTGCTAACAAAACATTAGGATTGAGCCATGCTGCAGCAAATATAATATACCTGTCGCCAGCATTTGCTCAATGCTGAAGGTGGAACGTTCGGTGGTGCCATTTGGAGTAGAATACCACCACTCGCTCTAAATAATGGCATTACAAGCATAAAAACTGCAGCTGAAACTAATCCGAAACACAAAACCTCTGCATTCTGAACCCTACATAGTTGAAAACAGATATCAAATCAAGGCAAACAAAAGAGAAGAAAAATAGACAGAAAGCCAAGCATTATTTACTCACCCAATAGACAGAAACCAGGATGCCAATATCACCCCTGCACTGGGAAACAAATTTCCATATACCAGCTTCAGATAGAAGTTCACATGATAAATATATAATTACATAGGGTCTCGCCCGACTTATGTTGGCAATCTGGAACAGAACTTCTAATAAGAATAAACTGATTAAAGGTCTAGATTCAGTGTGGCAGTATAATCTTCGTATGCTGCCAGACGGACTGGCAAGACAATATTTATGTTGTTACATGTATTCAAAAAGGTAATTAGTGTGCTAAACAAAAAAAGATAACAAGGGGAGGATGTTGTACCTGCGAATTGAATCTGCAAGAACATGCAGGCAAACTGAGTGATTGTTCATATCTTCTGCATTTCTATAAACTGCATGATATATGGCCACCACATAAAACAAAAGTAAGGGAAGGAAACCAAAAAATATCATTCCCAATGCTCATACTCAAAAATAAATCCCTTAAAAGGGCAATGAGTCATTGATACAAAGTGCACATAGTAATCATATCCCACACATTTACCAATAGCATCCATTTTTGTTTTGTGATGATATGAAGGCACGAAATTAGGATGCACAAAGATCATAAAGGCTAAACCAAACACCAATGAATACACCAATACCAGTGGTCTCCAGAAAATACGACCAACATACCATGAAGCTAATATATGTGTAAGGAAAGTAACCGCACCATTCTGATGTGTCATGGAAAACTTTACTTTCCAACTGTTAGGCCAAAATCTTTCTACTACTCTTGTACTATTGCAATTATTTAGGTTGGGGCAAAAACAAGGATGATTTTTGTGGCCTTTGATGCCAAGTTTTAACTATGTTGCGCGCCAATGTATATGCTAAGTCCACTATCCTGAACTTTCAAAAGAATGCAAAAGAACAGTGACAATCTTTATAACTAGACTAACTGAGGCAATTTTTTATGTGAGTTAAGGGCAAGTCTCAGAAACAAATACCATGGTGAATTTCATAGATGGTCAAGACAATCACAAATGGTTCTCAATGCCAAAACATAACATACAGCTGAAAACTTACCAAGATTTACACGAGCATAATTTCTGAAGAACCAAACGCCAATAAGGTTCACCAGTAGATTTGTCACAGCTGAAACAATCAAGTAATGCCTACAACCATATAATTGGCAGACAACAAAATCCATCAGAATAAAAACTATAACCACAAAAGGACCAAAAGGGTAATCCTGGCCCAATTTATTAGATAAATACATAAGTATGAACGGAGTACCAAATTGTGAGATCACATTAAAATAAAATCATTATCTGATACCCTTGTCAGTCAACCCAGTTTAAGTCAGAGATACTTATTAAATATGTGAACCCACAAAACATTTGGTAAAGATACAGCAGATCTTTATAATGTGCCACAAGACAATATTAGAACTATACTTCAATGTTATACCAAACTTAACTTTCTCAGAATTAGTCTTAAATAGTAATTTCTTAGCAAGTCAGTGGACCACGCTAGGAGATTTTTAATAGACCACAAAGACAACCATCTGAAGACACATGAAATAATATAAACATATATAGAATATTTAGGAACAACAGTGAAAGCAAATGAAATAGTGAGATCCCAGAAGCAAAAAGTGTATATGCCAAAATAAAAAATATGGGGAAGAGCAAAGTTCCGTTGACACAATCACTGGAATCACTGGAAAAGGACCTTGAATTGTCGAATGTCAGATCATTGTAGTTTGCATAACCAACTTACTTGTGTTCAGATTCATCCTGTATGAATGCGTGAAGTGCTTCGACGGCCAATGAGAATGACATAAACAAAAGAAACAGCTGTCTACATGTGCAGCAGAATCAAAACAAAGTCCATATATTAGCCGAGAGGAAATATGAAAGAAACTAATCCAATACTATGATCAAATGAAAAGAAAAGGGATGGCAATCTCATCCAATGCAACAAGTTGAGATACATAAAAGATGTAACAAAAGTGAAAACATATATGGACATCAAGGTTACATCTAAAAGTGGCTATGGAAACAACCAAGTCAAATAAAAAATAATGGCACTTGGATTGCAAGTTTCCCAAGAAAATGTAAAATAATGGCACTCGGACTATTCTCAAATCAATGCCAAGTCCGTTGTAAGACACAAGTAATGTCCACAGGACACCAAAAATAAAAGAATCAAAGTGTCTCAAAATACTAATGCTACGCAAGCATCCTCACCTAAAAATAGAGAAATTGCATACGGAAAGCTTCCTAATTTATTAGGAAAAGCCGAAAGTGGGTAAAATTGCCATGATATGGGAAATGTGAGATACTTACAGCATTGGTAAAAGCAGACAAAACTTCTAGCCTTTTATACCTGATTAAACGAATAAAAGGAAGTCATTACATACACATTATTCTCAATCCAAATTATGCCCAAAGACATTAATACTCCAGCTCATCTTACTAACAATCTCACCCATAAGTGTAAATTCCATCCGGTTTCTTTCGAGAAGCCGCCATAGCGAACAATGAAAACGTTAATAAGCCACAACCAAAACTTAAATGAAAGGAATCCGACACCAAACCTGAAAACGAACCAAAACAACAATTCAACCAAAAGTCGAGCAATAACATCGCAAGTTTCATATAAATTTAGGCAATTAATGGCGATTTACGAACCTATACGTCCCGTGAAGAGTCCAATAAATAACTCCACTGTCGAATACGCCACATTAAGCGAAATCAACAAGAACAACCTCTTCATATACCGGTTTCCGGACCTCAAGATCCGAAACACCGATTCGAAAAGCACCAAAACCGACAACTTCTCGGCCGAAACGCTCCGGTCCCCGAAAAGCTTGTCACTTTCCTCCGTCAAATACTCCCCCGGCGGAACGTCTATACTCGACACGCTCCGGGAGAGAAACGGCGTGGCCTCGGAGTCGTTGAGATTGATGGAGACAGGCGTGTGCGGTGGTTCGCGGTACTGCTGGAACGAGGCTTGGCGGGAAAACGCCAATCTCCGATCGGTGGCGCCGAGTCCGAAATCGGCGCTCCATGGATTCTGGGTGGCTTTGAAGGAATTGGATTTGTCCATGAAGAATGATCAGGAGTCTGATTGGATCGAATGGTTAGGGTTTAGATTGAAAGGATCGAAGTCGGAGATTCATACTTACTCGGAAACCCTAATTTCCAATTAGGGCCAGGTGAAGACTGAAGGTCAAGTAAAACGACTTTTAGAGCAACTCCAGCCTATCAAAGATCGTGGGGCAACTTCCTATTGAATTCCCTCTCATGAACAATAACTGTCTTTAGACAATCTCTAATCAAGGGTTGATCGGATGGCTCGTTTTAGTCCTCTGGTCCTTCAAGATATTAATATTTTAATTAACAATACAAGGCCATATCTGCATCCATCTCCAACCGAGGGCCAAAGGTTCATAAGGCTCATTTTAGCCCTGTCACAAAAAACCGTATCCAACCGAGGGTCAAAGGGTCATAGAGCCAAACATAATTTATTATTTAAAAACTACAACTTAAATTCAAATCCAACGGCTAAGTGACATCAGCTAGCCGTTGGATTTGAATTTTTTTTTGCTATAAATAGGATTCAATCTATTTCAATTCAATCTCTTTCAATTCAATCTTTTTCAATTCAAGTTTGCAATGAATTCCAACTTTGGATCATCTTCGGATTCCAACTGGGAGTCCTCATCCAATTCCAAATTGAAAGCAAAATGGGCACAAATGAGACGAGAAGATGAGGAGTCTGATGAAGAAGTTCAAGTAAAGCACAACAAACAAAACAGAGCAGCAGCCATGGTTGCAGCCATGGTGTGTCAGCCAACTGAGAAACAACCTCAATGGGGTGCTTCTGTTGATGGTCGCTCTTACAAACAACAAAACAGAGCGATGGCGCATGCCAATCTGAGGAGCAACTACTTCAACCCCAATTCAGTGTACACAGAAGAGGATTTCAGACGTCTCTTCCAGATGAGACGTCATGTCTTCGAGCTTTTACTTCGTGATGTTCAGCAGGTCAATCCATACTTTCAACAAAAGCGAGACAGAGCAGGCCACCCCGGTTTCTCACCTCATCAGAAGGTTACTGTTGCACTCCGAATGATGGCCTATGGCTCCCCAGCTGATTCGATGGATGAAACCCATGGTATGTCTAAGTCTACATGCCTTTATACTCTTGAATAATTTTGTGACACAATTGTTCAGGTTTACAAAGACGAATACCTCCACGAGCCAAATCAAGAAAATCTGAATCAGCTCCTTGCAAAGATGAAAATCGTGGGTTTCCAAGCATGATAGGGTCATTAGACTGCATGCGTTGGGATTGGAAGAATTGTCTCACCGGATGGCAAGAAGGCTTTAGCGGAAGGTCGAGAAAGCCAAATATTGTGTTAGAGGCGGTTGCCTCATATGACACATGGATCTGGCATGTTTTCTTTGGAGTCCCTCGATCCCAAAATGATATTACGGTTCTTGGGCGTTCAACCCTCTTCAATAACTTGACGGAAGGTAAAGCACCTCAACTTGACTACTACATCAACAACCGTCAATACTATATGGGTTATTACTTGGCAAATGGCATCTACCCAAAGTGGGCGAGAAGGGCTCGTGCAAAAATATATGATGGGCCTAATTTGCCTTTCAATCCAAGAACTGGTAGTATCTCTATAAATGAGTACATGAGGCGCTATAGAATGATATGTTCTCGTGCCACAAATAAGTACCTACAACAGGATCTTGTTGCACATCTTTGGCCCAAAAGAAGCATGGAGTAGGCGTTTAAGTTTTATGTTGTTAAATGTTTTTAAAAATGTTGTTTAAGTTTCATGTTGTTAAATGTTTTTTTTTATGTTATATAATTTGTTTGTTGGTTAATGTTATTAATGTTGTTTCATATTGTTTAATGTTGTTTCATGTTACTTAATTTAATTTAATGTTGTATAATGGCTTAGGAAGTTATAGGGAAAAAATATAATTTAAAAAAAAATATGAAACAAATTTTGTGAAATAGAAGTTATAGGAAAAAAATATAATTTAAAAAAAATGTGAAATAAATTTTGTGAAATAGAAAAATAAAACAAATTTTGTGAAATAGAAGTTATTTGAAAAAATGGAATTTAAAAGAAATATGAAACAAATTTTGTAAAATAAAAGTTATAGGAAAAAAATAGAATTTAAAAAAATATATGAAAAATAGAAGTTATAGGAAAAATTTTTGTAAATAAAAAATAATAATAAAACTGTAAAATAAAAAACATTAATTCTGTCAGTTATAACCGACAGGATTAATGTTTTCTTCTGGCCAGCCCCGGGCTGCAGCCAGCTCTCTAGCCTTTTGGCCCTTTCAAATTCTGTGGGGCCCTCTCAGATTCCAAGAACCCTCTGGCCTAACCCTCAGTTGGGGACATTTTCAGCTTATTTTCAACCCTCTGGACCCTTCGGTTGGAGATGACTTTAATGAATACTAGTTACCTTTTGCATCTCCATCCCTAACTAAATAGTCATGGCAATAGGCAATAAAACAGTAGTATTTTTTATTTTATAAAATAATACAAAATAATTTTATTTGTAATTTCAAATAAGATTTTTAATCGTTCTCGTTGCGCTACATGTCATTATCCGAAAAGACAATTTTTGGTGATAGATTCCGATAAGATTTTTAACCAATCACGTTGCGCTACGTGTCGCAATCTGTTTACAATCTTTGAGGATATATTTCAATCAAAATTTTAATGAATGACGGCATGCTACGTGGCATTATCTACAACCGAATCCTTTCTTTTTCCTCTATATAACCCACTATCCATCCTAAGAAATCACACACCAAAATCAAAATTTCTATCATTATTCATAATTTATGCTACCTTCTTACAATGTCTTCTTCAAGGATGTTGTGGAAAATCGATGAGCAAGAGAAAGAATTGTTTAAGCAATAGGAATTAATGTTCAATCTCCAGGTGGGCGAAAATGAGATGGAAAAGGAAGAAGATGAGGAACGTAGAAAGAGAGATGACGAAGCAAGAAACCAAAGAGCCTCACATTCCCGTCGAGTCATCCAAGCTGTGACTCAGATCTTCAAGCCTAACCGTTCCTCAAACATTGATAGAAGCGGGCATGTAACATCCCACGTCGCCCAGGGGAGTGGATCATGTAAGCCTTATATGTATATTCTTATCTCGACCTAACACGAGGCCTTTTGGGGTCTCACTGGCTTTGGAGTTCATTGGAACTCCGAAGTTAAGCGAGTTTGCGTGAGAGCAAACCTAGGATGGGTGACCCACTGGGAAGTTCTCGTGTGAGTTCCCAGAAACAAAATCGTAAGGGCGTGGTCGGGGTCCAAAGTGGACAATATCGTGCTACGGCGGAGTCGAGCCCGGGATGTGGTGGACCCCAGGTCGAGATGTGATAAGGCAACAACGAAGTATGGATTTCTTGGGGATTATTTTGTCTGTAACAGTGCATTCCCTAATACATACTTTAGGCGTCGTTTTAGAATGGAACGACATTTGTTCAACAAAATCATGATTGATGTTTGCAAGCATGATTCTTACTTTATGCAAAAGAAAGATACGTTTGGTGTTATGGGTCTCCTTCCTGAGCAAAAAATTACTACTGCCTTGCGGATGCTTGCATATAGAGCATCTGCAAACCAAGTGGATGAGATAGCGAGGATGGGAAAATTAACCATTCTTGAGTCCCTAATGAGGTTTTACTCCGCAATCGAATCTATCTACACCACAGAGTACCTCCGGAGACCTACTAAGATGGACTTGCAAAGGCTTCTGAAGAAGGGCGAGATGCGAGGGTTTTTTGGGATGATTAGAAGTATCGACTATATGCACTGGACCTGGAAAAAATGTCCAAGTGCATGGTAAGGAGCTTATGGCGACAGAAAATGAGCAAAAAGTATCATTTAGGAAGCGATGGCATCATTTGATACATGGATTTAGCAGGCTTTTTTCGGTGCTCTAGGAGCTCAAAATGACCTTAATGTCCCTGTCCAATCCCCAATGTTCAACGATGTCCTACAAAGAAAAGCACTAAGAGTCACGTACTAGGTCAACGGACATAAGTACCACAGGCCATACTACCTAGCCAACGACATTTACCCAAGGTGGTCATCGTTTGTCAAAGCAGTGCCACGTCAACAAAGTGCAAAGGAAAAACACTTTGCAAGCTATCAAGAGAGGTGTAGGAAGGATGTGAAGTGTTGTTTTGGTATCCTCTAAGCTCGTTGGGCGATTGTCAGGGTGCTGCTAGAATGTTTTATTTAGGGTCGCTTCGATCCATCATGATAACATGCATCATTCTTCATAACATGATTGTGGAAGATGAGTATGATTATGATGTCATTGATGAATATGAGCCAGACACGATAAACAATTCCAGAACACAAATATATTGTGCTCATGACGCCATCGAAGAACCCGTGCAACACGAGCCATTACAAAAGGATGGACGTTACAATGAAAGGCTCATTCAATGATATACTTCACTTCAGGACTCATGTATTCACAATGCTTGGAAAATTGACTTGATAGAGCACCAATGGGAATTGAAACAAGCTCAAGAAACTTAAGTTCATTTAGTGTGTTTGTTTTTATTTAGTGTGTTTGTTTTTATTTGGTGTGTTTATTTAATTTTATTTGGTGTGTTTTTTAAGTTCATTTAGTGAGTTTTTTTTTTTTTATTTGGTATGTTTGTAATTTTATTTGGTATGTTTATGTAATTTTATTTGGTGTGTTTATATCCTTTAAATAAAGATTCTCTTAATTTAAATAAAGTACCCAATTAAATAATTATACTCTTAGTTTAAATAAAGTACTAAATTCAATAAATTGGAAACAACATAAAGTACTCTATTCAATAAATAAGAAATTACAACCCAAAGGGATTGGAAAATTATGGAGTCCGATTAAAAACAAATTCCCTAGTCCCTTGTGAATGGAAAATCATCACCTAACCAATTTGTGGTGCTATGACCATCTTTTCTTGCTCTCGCTTCTTTCTTCTTTAAGCTCTTCCCTTTCTTACCTAAGTAACTCTCTTTCTTTCTCATTAGCTTGAAATAATCTCTCAGCAGCTGCAGCAGGTTCATCTTCGAAGTATTTTTCCCTTCCAATATTTTTCTATTGGAGCTTCCCTAATTCCTTTTATCGAGCATAATGATGCGAATCGGGCTTTAATGAGTTCTAATATGCAAGATGCAGCTTTTGCCTCATCTCTAGCCTTATCAGCCTCAACTTTAGCCATTTCCCGCGCCAAAGTCAATTCACCTTGGCAAGCAAGTTCTTCCATATATTTTGCATAATCATTCTTCGATGCACTCCCTTTTCTCCTTGAAGCCTTCTTACCTTGAGGCCTAATTGAATAACGAGTTGACCGCGAGTCATGATTAGGCGTCGAGTGTAGAGGGGTGCTGTTCATGACAACTTCTGGACCAACATGCACAACTCTTAATTTAGGACAATCTTTGACAATATTCCAACATTCCCACTAGGTGAATGATTTGTTTGTGTTTTTGGTTTTGGCATTATACCAAGCTTGTGCTTGAAGTGTCTACAGAATGCCGGTGAAGAAATAATTATAATCAAAGTAGCTAATGTAAATTTGGGTATGGTACAAACAAATAAATAATATATTGTTACCTGATCAGCGAAATTTTCCCCATTTCGAATATTACCACTAGCTTGTGCCGAGGCGTCTCTCCAAAGACTAAACGATTGGCTAAGTATTCTCCAACTACTGGACATCGATTCTTTGGTTCTTTTCCCACCAATTTTCTCAAGAAAAAGGGTATGAATAAAACTCCACATTTCTCGCAACTACATCTCATTACCCGTAATCGGATCATGAGTAACTTCAACCCAGTTAGAACACAACGTAACATTTTCAATAAGTGTCTAATTCATACTTGCATCATTAGTCATTTTGTTGGAAACCAATTGGATTGAAACTTTGAGAGAAAGATTGGAATGTGGTTGAAAGTATTTGAGAAAATATGAAATTGTAGTGTAAGGTAGAAGATAATGAGAATGTATTTATAGAAAAGTAAAATCAATTTTTTTTTTTAATTTAAAAAAAAATTCGGATTTTTTATTAATTTTTAACATTTTTTTTATTAACTTAATTAATTTCTACCGTTGGATTAAAAAAAATTAAAATCCAACTCTCCAGATTGTGCCATGTGGCACAACGGTAATATATCTAATTCTTTTTTTTTTCTTTTTTTTTAAAGGCAAATAACGTGAACCGTTGATCTCAAATCCAACAGTTGATATTGTGCCACGTCATCTAGCCGTTTGCGGAAGGTTTGAAATTTTTTTTTACCATTGGAAATCCAACGGTCCAGAAAAAGTATCCGTTGAAATCCAATAGACAAGAATGTGCCATGTGCCCCACCAATGGTAACATTTCAGACTTCTGGACTAAAAAGTTGTCGGTGATGCGCACGTGTGTGACATGCAGACACAAATTTTTTTATAACGTGGATGACATCATCATGACGTCAGCCATGCATCATTTGGCCTCAGACTCTCGGGCTAGCGATTCGAGCCCGCCCTCTCACTGGGCCCCTTTCAGCCCAATCGCCTGCATGAGCTGGAGCTAGGAGAAGGAGGCAATTGGATGAAATGGCTACCGATCCACTGGGCTATCACCCATGGTGGAGTTGCTCTTAGGTTGAAGAATTTGACTTGTTCAAAGTATGTGGGGTCTGAGTTTTTGTGGAATTTGTCTGATGTCTTATTTGTGATCTTGGTCTACGTGAGAGAATTAGATGGTCTTGGTTGTGATTTTTTATTAAATTTGGGACACCAAATTTTTTTAATTAAATTTGAAAACTAAATGATGTAGTTGTTAATGATTGGATTAATACTTAAGTATTGATTAATGTGTTTATTTTATATTGGTAACACATTATTTGATTTGTAAATTTAGTTTAAAAATTTAGTCTCCTCGTAGCATTATCCTTAATTTTTTTTTTTTTTTTTTGTTTTGGAAAACTACGAGCATGTTTGGTACTCTACTTGAATTCAACTTTTTAAACTCAAAAACAATTTTCAAGTTTTAGCCCTCAAAAACTTGTTTGATAGGATTATTTTCAAAAACTGAATTCAAGATTAACTCAAAAATATAGTTTATTCCCTAAAAACACAAAAGGTGAGTTTTTAAAGTTTTTAAATTTAATATCACTCATTTCTTTTCTCTCCCTTCTCCCCTTTCACTCCAAATCTATCTCTATCTCTATCTCTTTTCTTATTTCTCTCTCCCCCTTTTTTTTTTTTTTTTTTTTTTTTTGACCTTTTTTCATCTCTCCTTTAATTCGCTATCTTCAATATCTCGGTTCTTTCTCTCACTCATCTTCCTCTCTATCTCCTCCGATCCTCTCTTTTCTTTCTCTTTCATCCAATCATGTCTTATTTTCTTTCCTCTTCTCTCCTCTTTCTCTCTCAACCCCCTCTTTTTGGATCTATTTCTCCAATTTAAGTTGTAAGGTTTAAAAATTTTAAATCGCATACCAAACAAGTTTTTGAGTCTTAAATAAAATTGTTTTCAAGAAAAATTCTTAAAAAATGTTTTGAGAAATTATAAAAAATTTAAATAGGATACCAAACAAGCCCTACATTATCCTTAAATTTGTGGTTTGACTTTTGGAACTATTTGTGAAGTTCAACTTGTTGATTTCTTTAGCATTGGATCATAACTTAGGTTTGTTTAGCAGTGGATAATAACTTAGGTTGTTGATATGTTTAGCAATGGAAAATAACTTACGTTGATGTTGATTTTTTCTAATATGTCCTGAATACGGGACACTTTAAAAAAGCTAAAAATGAAAACTTTTCACCATTTGTATAATAGTATTTAAAACTACCACCTGTTTTGAGCACAAGAAAAATATCACACATTGTTGGGAATCTAGTTAGCATGTATTAATCTTTTGAGCTAATTAGAAAATGCACCGTGAACTTTTGGTTCACCTTAATAAGGGACTCGACCTTTCAATTTTTCTGTATATTACCACCTATTAATTAATGATTAACGGGCAACTAATTCATTCAACAAAGTCTAAAAAGACATCGTATAAAATCATGTTGGCGGACATAAGGCCCTGAAACTAGGAAAAAAAAAACAACTCAAGACGCCCCTTATGCATGCATAGCACGAGTAAAGGTTGTCATCTGCGGCAATCGCAAACAAATGCAAAACATACTGAAAATGACATCAACCAAATTTACTAAGTTTCAAAACCCTCCCAAAAAGAAGGGGTAAGATGATTCATCGCCTTGAAAACCAGTATCGACCATCCAAATCACAGACCAAAAACCCCTAAATCTGAGGTTTCTTGTACAATGTACTTTGAGTTGGCTGACATCAATTTCCAGTTAAGAAATGAGAGAATTCTTCAATGCGACTGTAACACCACCTAGTGTTACAATTTACAGTACACATAGTATAACACTTATTTGAAACGCGTACTTGTGAACGCTGCACATACTGTCACACCGAAAAATTCTTCAATGCGGAACCTTGATTATCACCTGAAAATAAATAAATCTTTGTTCCGAAATCAACATCAGTTGAAGAAAAATTTTCATTGATTTTTGAATCTCTGTTCAAGCTTTATACAGTTTGGTTCTCTACAGGAGAAGTGGGCATTTTGAGACAGAACTCCAGAACTATGCACATCTACCAACCGTACGGCTGAATAATTTGACATTATGCAGAATCCAAGTAGTAGAGCCAACATCCAATCTCCATCGGAACAGTGAGTTCTGGAGTTGGCAAAGATATATCGGCTCCATTTTTCTAGGAAGATACACTCCCCACGTCACCGATGTGCTTAAAAGTTTCAGCTCCAATTTTCAGACACCAACTGGGTTCTGCAACTGGCAAGCAACAAGATTATGAAAATCCAAAATGTGGATTCATCATTCATAACCGAAAGTAAAAAATATTGAATTTTGATAACAACACTTGAACAAACATATAGATGAAGACTATTTTAAGGGCATTGTAGACAGAGATAACGGACTGACCCGTTACTCAATACATTAGTGTTACAAACATCATACTTGTAGGTGGGCAAGGAATGCCAAAGATAAAGATATAATCACTCACCTTCTTGTCATGACTGTAGATGATAATCTAAAGTATAGGCATGACTGTCAGAGGGACTTGTGCCGGGCCTGAAAACAAACACCAAACATACAATATCAATAAGGATATATTCGATATTGGAAAGCATTCAACAGAAATCAAATTTGAACAGCTCAAAAATGCATAATTCAAATTTTAGAAGTGGCTGAATTGTTTTTATCCTTAAAATGCACTTGTTTCAGCATGGGAGTTGCGTTATTCTTTTCTAATTGGAAGATCATATTAACTGAACCTACCTTTTGTTAATGGTACCATAGTGGAACTTGATCTTTCCGGTCCTTACATCTTCAACATACTGCAGCCACAAGAGATAAGAAACTGTGATATAAGATAAATGTCTAGAAGAAATCAAATATATGTTAGCATCTGAAAGACGTCCATACCAATTTTAAGGTAACAACCATTGACGAAAAAGACAGAGAATCAAAAGGTATCTCATCAAGTGCAAAAAGCCGGCATTCTGACGATTCTGGACCTGGTGAAAAATGGGGTGTCTTGAGCCTTGCTAAGAAAATTACATAAGTCTGCTCCAAAAAACACAAGAAGCAAAAACATCTTTATCAAGTGCACAGGAATTTGTTCATCTTTGAGGAAAAAGGTAAACAAAAGAGAAGTTTCTTGCTTACCTGGCCAATGAGTGGGATGTCCAACTGAGCAAAAGGCGACAGCACCTCCACATCGGCACATGCTTCTTCCCGGGTTTCCCTGATGGCTCCTTCTGCAGCTGATTCCCCAATTTCCATGTAACCTGCAGGGAGAGTCCTAAATGACAACACCCAACAATTAAAACTATGATATACATCAAAGATACAATATAGTACATTCATCGCTATGAAAAGTTGCCACTTTATTCATTTACAAACATACCAAAGGCCATATGATGGTTGAATCTTCCTTTTGCAAAGTAGGATCCTGTTATCATGCTCAATCAGACAACCCACAACCTGTAAACATCAGTTGAACAATACGTAAATTAATGTCACATTTGAAATAAAACAATTCCTCCTAATATGCATAGTACATATCATAAAAAGGACTAAACTTAGAGGACAAACAAAATCCTGTGTCCATAGGCTCTGGAACTTCAAACTCAAAACTGAGCACATAACATTTGTAAAGCTTCCTCCTTTTCAAATTCAACCATAGCATCTATTCTACATGTGCAATTACAGAAACTGACTCCAGGTGATGAAAAGAAGAAAAAAGTGAGCAGGACCAACTGATGAGTAGTACAAGCAGAGTTACATTAGAGGAAATTGGAGCATTGGGTTTGGATGAGGCTTTGAGGTGGGCATTAGGGTTTAGGATTGGCAAGGCTGTGAGATGGGGGTTGTACTAACCTCCAATTACTCTTACTAATAAATAAATGTATGTGAGAGTGAACAGATGTGTCGGTATGTGAAGGCACACATGCATAGCAAATCTATTAGACAGAAAATCCTAAAATGTATTTGCTGGGGAAAAGAACCAGGGTAGCCTTTCGGATTATCCAATCTGGTTTGACTCTAATACAACAGGTGAAGAAATAACACAGTTAAACTTATTTTTCATTACCATCAAAATCAGATTTTGGAATCAACAAAAACTTCTACGAAACAGTAAAGTGAAAAATTCCCAAATGCTACAAAGTTTGTTATAACCTGAAAAACTTAAGATCATTTTTTCATGGATTGGCACATGCACAACTCAATAATTCAATTGAAAAATAAACTCTAACTTGAATAGTATACCATTTTCGGGTTCTCATAGGCAATCCTCTCACAAACTGTGCAAATAGCTCGTATCTTCTCCTCACCGTTGGGTATCTCATGCTTTGTTGGACCACCACACAACTGGCAGAAATTAATCTTACGAGCATTGCCCTTCATAGGAATAGAAAATAAATTTGTAAAGAAAGTATGAATCAATAAACAAAAAGAAAATTTAGACAAGTAAACATGAAACGATCACTTTGGCTTGTAATCTATAATATATAACATCGAGTATTTGTTGTAGAAAACATAGATGATGACTTGTTAAAGCTTAAGCAAATGGGAAAAGCTGCAATCTTTATACACCCCACTTTGATTCCATAACTTATTTACTTGGTACAATCCATTGTCCTTATCCATTGTCCTTATGAGCCATGTCTACCAATTTTTCTTGCAAATACTACAAATGAAGCCAAAGGGATGCCAAAAGAAACTTCTAATTACCCAATATACTCAAATCAAGAGGTCAACCAAATCTGTCCTCGATTGTAAACTAGATATAAACATTTGGTTTAGTTTCAAATTTTCAACAGCTAACAAAAACCCACAACGCCAGCATCAAACCAACCAAAACTCACCAGAACCCACCAAATAAATTGAACATCCAAACCCAAAATCCATATCAAACCCAACATTCAAGGAAAAAAAAAGAGGCAAAAAAGAAAACAGAGGCTTACAGCAGACTGAACCGCAGCTGAAGAAGAAGGGGCACCTGGGTTCGACCCAGAAGGAGCCGACGACATGCTGAGAGCTCCGAAACGATGGCGGCGAGTGGAGGACGACCAAGTGGCGGTGGCTGTGGGCAATAATGTTGAGGAAGAAGACGAATAAGATAATAAAGGGTTGGAGGAGGTGGAGGTAGAGAGGAAGGAGAGGCTACCACTTGTAGTAGAACTACTAGTACAAGTATTAGAATATGGCTTCCAGCGATGAGAAACGAAGCCTGACGAACAACCCAAGATCTGTCTGGTTTTTAGCATTATTTTTTGACCAGAAGATTATCAAAACCCAATAGCTTCAATCAACCCCAAGTTACAGAGAGTGGGGTTAGAAACGAGATTACAACAATACCAATATCCTTTTTCTTTTCTTTTTTTTCTTTTTTATTCTTTGCACTTCTAGTGTAAACATTTTCACCCTTCAAAAAGCCCCACTGAGAGCAAGTCCATCGTGTGCTCCAGCCCGAGGGACAGGCGCAAGAACAAGGCTATATAGCCTTAGTGATGAAGCCCAGCGTGTGCTGGCGAGCAAGCCCGAGCAGACCCGAGCGAGAGGCCCTGCAATTCGTGTCGACACGAGCGCCCGAAGGCAATGTGACGTGGACTGACGTCAGGACGACGTCAGCCATAATATAAAATTAATAAAAATAATACATTAATAAATTGATAAAAAATTTTAAAAATGTAAAACTCGACAGGCTTCGAACTCAACGGCTCTCGCCAGAGTTCGTCGCCGAGGCTGATGATACACCCACAGATAAATGGGAGAGATCCAGTCCCTCCTCCACCGCAGCTGCCGCCGCACCCCACACCACCTTCGCCTCCACGCACTCGCGATCCCCCTCCTTCCACTCGTGCGCCCAGATCGTACGATTTGGGATTTGTTTTTGGGGGTACTGATACGGTCCAGGGTCAGCAGCAGAAGCCACAGCAGACCTTTATGCTGCCACCTGCACCGATTCGGCAAATCCAAGGTCCGAGTAATTATGGTCAAGCAGGTAGAGGTGGTGCCTATCACTATCAGGGTGATGCTGTTCCCTATGCTCCGGGACCGTATCAGTACCCCCAGGACCCGTATTCACAAGGTGGTTATCCCCCGTATCCCAGCAACTACATGCCGTATCCTCCAGCTCCAACGGGTGGTTCTCAATGGTACCAAGGAGGACAGTATCAGCAGAATGAGAATGCTACTAGTAGTGCAGGGTCTTCGAGACAGATGGGTCAGCCCAGTCAGGGGCGCGGAGCTCAAGGTCGCGGTGTTCAAACGAGCAGAGGTCGCGGCGGACGACAGCAGGGCCAGGGGCGTATTCACAATATTTCCCTGCAGGATGCTCAGAACAACCCGGACTTGATAATGGGTACGTTAAACATTCTTGGTTATTTTGCTAGAGTCTTAATTGATTGTGGAGCTACACATTCCGTTATTTCTCATACATTTGCTCAAGTAACGCAACCTCGCCCCACACCTCTAGGGTACGATTTAGAATTCGCTATGCCTAAAGGAGAGAGATGTGTTGTAGATTGTATGTACCCAGGATGTCCAGTGGTAGTAGAAGGTGTGGTTATGCCCGCCGATCTTATCCCGTTAGATATTGTCGATTTTGATGTGATTTTGGGCAACGATTGGTTGCACTTCTATCGTGCCAACATTGATTGTTACGGGAAAGTAGTTACGTTTCACCGTCCTGGATTACCTGAGGTTACTTTTGTGGGTGAGCAGAGTGGGGTAAGACATGGTGTTATTTCGGCTTTGCGAGCGAAGAAGTTGTTGACTAAAGGTTGTCAGGGGTATCTAGCTCATGTGGTGCTAGAGGAGACCGTTCCTAGCAGAATTGAGGATGTGAGAGTGGTTAGACATTTCCCTGATGTTTTTCCTGAAGATTTACCTGGTTTACCCCCAGATCGAGATGTGGAGTTCAATGTTGAGTTGCTTCCAGGTACAAATCCTATTTCTTTAACTCCTTATCGTATGGCTCCCGCTGAGTTAAGGGAATTGAAGGTTCAGTTACAGGAATTAGTGGATAAGGGATTTATTCAGCCTAGTACTTCACCTTGGGGCGCTCCAGTGTTGTTTGTGAAAAAGAAAGATGGGACTTTGAGGCTGTGTATCGACTACAGACAATTGAATCGGGTGACGATTAAAAACCGTTATCCATTGCCTCGTATCGACGATTTGTTTGATCAGCTGAGAGGTGCTTGTGTATTTTCTAAGATAGACTTGAGGTCTGGGTACTATCAGCTGAAGATCAGTAGGGATGATGTTCCTAAGACGGCGTTCAGGACTCGTTACGGTCATTACGAGTTTCTGGTTATGCCATATGGGTTGACGAATGCACCAGCAGCTTTTATGGATTTAATGAACCGGGTATTTCAGCCTTACCTGGATAGATTTGTCATTGTCTTCATTGACGATATTCTGGTGTATTCTAAATCCAAAGCGGAGCATGTCCGACATCTTACTTTGGTGTTGAAAAGGTTGAGGGAACACCAATTGTATGCTAAGTTTAGTAAGTTCCAGTTCTGGTTAGATCAAGTCGCATTTTTGGGGCACATCATTTCTGCTCAAGGTATTCTTGTTGATCCTCAGAAGGTTGCAGCTGTGGAGAGTTGGGAACAACCACGAACCGTCACTGAGGTGAGAAGTTTCATTGGTTTGGCGGGATATTATCGGAGATTCGTTAAGGATTTTTCGGTAATTGCCTTGCCACTGACGAGGTTAACAAGGAAAGACGTTAAGTTCGAGTGGAATGATAAGTGTGAACAGAGTTTCCAGCAGTTGAAGCATTGTCTTACTAATGCACCTGTTTTGGCACTCCCGGAATATAGTGGTGATTTCGAGGTTTATAGCGATGCTTCCTTGAATGGTCTGGGATGTGTATTGATGCAGCATGGTAGGGTGATTGCTTATGCTTCGCGGCAGTTGAAAACCCATGAGATGAATTACCCTACACATGATTTGGAGTTAGCTGCTATTATCTTTGCGTTGAAGTTGTGGAGACACTATCTTTACGGAGAGAAGTGTAGGATCTTCACAGATCACAAGAGTCTTCAGTATCTCTTCACCCAGAAGGAACTCAATCTTCGTCAACGGAGGTGGTTGGAGTTGCTCAGCGATTACGATTGCACGATTGATTATCACCCTGGTCGTGCGAACGTAGTGGCCGATGCACTTAGCAGGAAGTCACATGGCCGTATCAATGCGTTGTACGCTAGTCGTATTCCTCTTTTGGTGGACTTGCGTGCTACGGGAGTAAGACTAGAAGCAGAAGATCGAGAAGTGGCATTACTTGCTAATTTTCAAGTTAGGCCAATCTTGGTGGATCGGGTGCTTGAAGCTCAGGTAGCTGATGAACAGATTCAAGAACTAATTCGAGCTCGAGATCAAGGAAGGAGGCGAGATCTCAGAGTTCGTGATTCTGATGGCATGTTGATGTTAGAGGGTAGAATGTTCGTGCTTAGTAATGTGGAATTGAAGAAGGAAATTCTCGATGAAGCTCATATCTCGGCTTATGCCATGCACCCAGGGGCAACTAAAATGTATCATACCATTCGACCATTTTACTATTGGCCGGGTATAAAAAGGGAGATAGCTGAGTATGTGAGCAGGTGTACTGTTTGTCAGCAGGTTAAAGCAGAAAGAAAGAAGCCGTTTGGATTGTTGCAGCCGCTTCCCGTTCCAGAGTGGAAATGGGAAAATATCACTATGGATTTTGTGTACAAGTTGCCGCGTACACATAATGGCTTTGATGGCATTTGGGTGATCGTTGATCGGCTCACTAAATCGGCGCATTTCATTCCAGTGAGAGAGAAGTACTCTTTGAGCCGGTTAGCGGAATTGTTTATCTCAAAGGTTGTGAAATACCATGGTGTCCCTGTAAGTATCGTCTCAGATCGTGATCCACGGTTCACATCGAAGTTTTGGGTAGCTTTTCAGGAAGCTTTGGGTACGAGACTACTTTACAGTACGGCATATCATCCACAGACGGACGGACAGTCCGAGAGAACTATTCAGACCTTGGAAGATATGCTACGAGCATCAGTGTTACAGTTCAGTGATGCTTGGCACCAGCGGTTAGATTTGATGGAATTTGCTTACAACAACAGTTTCCATTCGAGTATTGGCATGG
Organism: Pyrus communis; assembly: GCF_041283825.1. Classification (NCBI taxonomy): domain Eukaryota; kingdom Viridiplantae; phylum Streptophyta; class Magnoliopsida; order Rosales; family Rosaceae; genus Pyrus; species Pyrus communis. Next base: position 22,182,013 of record NC_142578.1, read on the forward strand.
CGCCATTTGAGGCTTTGTATGGTAGATCTTGTCGCACTCCGTTATGTTGGTCGGAGGTTGGCGAAAGAGTTTTAGTAGGTCCGGAGATTGTCGAGGAGACAACTCAAAATGTTCAGGTAATTAGGTCTAACCTGAAAGCAGCTCAGGACAGGCAGAAAAGTTTAGCAGATCGACATGCTACGGACAGAACGTATGAGGTCGGAGATTGGGTATTTCTGAAGCTTTCACCGTGGAGAGGTGTTGTGCGGTTTGGAAAGAAGGGGAAGTTGAGTCCCAGGTACATCGGACCGTACCTAGTCACAGAAAGAGTTGGTGAGGTAACTTACAGGTTGGAGTTGCCACCGGAGTTGGCTAAAGTGCATAACGTTTTTCACGTGTCTATGCTCCGACATTATGTTGCCGATCCGTTGCATGTGATACCTCCTCAACCGTTAGAGATAAATCCAGATTTGACGTACGATGAGGAACCGTTAACGATCTTAGATTGGAAAGATAAGGTTCTGAGGAACAAGACGGTGAATTTGGTGAAAGTTCTGTGGAGGAATCACTCGGTTGAAGAAGCGACATGGGAGACAGAAAATAGGATGAGGGATTTGTATCCTAGATTGTTTTTCGATTACTAGGGGTTAAATGAGGTTGTTTTGAATTTCGGGACGAAATTCTATTAAGGAGGGTAGGTTGTAACATCCCGTCCTGAAACTAACGAAACGTACATTGAAATTACAATTTTACCCCTAATCTATTCGTTTACGTGTATATTTGTGTTGTGTGGGTGGTGGGACCACACACAATCATACATTTTCTTTTTCTCCCGGGATTCCCTCCCTCATTCCCTCACTCTGTCTTTCTCTCTCTCTCTCTCTCTCTTTCCCCGATCTCCATTATTCTTCTTCTTCCTCTACACACGGACACACATACAAGCATACCCAAATCTTCACCAAACAAGAAACCAATTACACCATTGAACTCGTGAGGTTGTGAGGAGCACAACCATACCAATTCCAGGTAAGAATTCGAAAGTTTTCACGTCGTTTCAACAATGGCCGATTTGAAACACTGTTCATGCAAACCTAAACTAGTGTGTTTTTGGAATTTCTAAGCTTGTAGATGTGTTTGTGAGGTCCCAAGGAGCCTCGGAGTGGTTCGTTGGGTGAATTTGGACGTTGGGAAGGCTAGGTTCGAAGTTGGCCGAACTTTGAAGTTGTGGACAGGTATGATCTAGCAATTTTTAGGCCTTAAAACTAGTCTAACGTGATTCTACTAGTCCTAAGCTTCATTTCGGTATAAAGAACGTGAAATTTGGTTGAAAAACGAAGGAGAAAACAAAGTTAGAAAATTTCCCAGTTTTCCGGCGCCGTCGCCGGCGCCGGAGTCTCGCCGGAGAAGACAAGGGAATATTCCGTTAAGTCTAACGGAATATTCCTAACGACAGTGACGGAATCTGGTTAGATTTAACGGAATATTCCTGACGGCGTCAGTTGATGCCGTCAGTGTGCAGTGCACGTGGCCGCGCATGGGGGCGCGTAGGGCCGTGCCTTGGCCGGCGCGTGGGGGCGCGTGCGTGGTCCAAAAATTTTTTCTAAAAATATGTGTGTGATCCTGAGGTTGTGTAGGTCACGTTGGTATATTCAATTGTCCAATTTGAGCAATGTATGAGAAGTTATTACGAGAAGTTGCTTAGGTGCTTTTAAATTAATGTTTTTGTAACTTTGTCGCGTATAGGTGATTCGTTTTCCGAGGACGAACGTTCACACTCGAGGCAAGGGGGCTACGACCCTTCTAATTATCAGTGAGTGGGCTTTTGTTTTCCGTATATACCTATATACATTTATATTCCCAGAAATTAAATAGAAAAGGTTATTTGTTTCATGCCATGCATCATATGAATGACGTTTACGCATTATCACATGCATTGGTAGTGGCATACATATATATAAATGTGTATTTGGTGCTGTGGACGCACAGGTAAGTGCCAGGTAAGCGGTATTCATATGGTTATGCATTCCTGTTTATTATGCAATCGTAGTTTGAAATGCTTAGAGAGCTCATAATCTGCACCACCGGTGTTAGTGCTCCCGCCCAGGGCCAGGGCATAGTCCTTTACGTGATGTTCACCCGCACCACACGCTCGCCTTGGATCCAAGTTAGGTGCAAGTCTTGTCGTGCAGACCACATTAGGTGGTTCCGACTCGTAGGTGACCCGCGATTATTCGCATAGTCTTCACGTGATCGTAGCACTAGAGCGTATATATTACACCCAGTCATGTCGTACAGACCACGTTAGGTGGCTCCGACTTGTGTGCAGATTCAGATATTGAGTTGAGATTGGAGCTCTATATGCAGCGGTACATGTCACGTTAGGTGACTCCCGGCTGCCATATTATATGTTATTGATGTGAATTACGCTTGAGCATTTATATTTGATTATGAGATTCTGTTGTGGCATATTCTCGAGCATGAATGGCATATCATGGAGCATGATTGACATATCTATACATACGTATATATGTTCATTTTCTGGGAAGTATACAGGTTTTACGGCGAGGGGTTAGAATGTGTTTTGCTAAAGAGTTTTCAAAGAACTTTGTTTTTGCCCACTCACGCTTTTGTTTTTGCGCCCCTCCAGGTTCTAGTGGTCTAGAAGGTTCGGTGGTTTTTCGCAGAGGGCGTCCCGACATTTCTGACAGACACTCACCATTGTAGGGTCACCTTCGGGTGTAATTATGTCGTATCTTTTCCTTTGGACTGTTGTAGACTTGCTCTGAATTGTGTCTCACATACACTAGTACTTTGTATGCTATTAGGTTTTTATTTATTCGTACTTTATTATTACTATCTTAATAGCTTCCGCACGCGCACATGGCTACGTCACCTTCGAGTGACGGCCAGCATGCCCTGATCTCGGTCGGGGTGTGTCATCTGATGTGATGATTGTTTGAGTATTTACACACTCAAGAGGGAGTGTTGCAGTCATATTTAGTATATGAATATGATTGTGTAAATTCTAGTGGATCTAGGAATATCTCTTATATTCTTATTAGGAGCTGATTACCTATTAAGAGTTGTAATCCTAAAAGGGTAAGGATTTTACCTATCTTACTCCTATAAATAAAGGCACAATGAGATGATACAAAACATACCTCACAATTAAATCTCTCTTCTCTCTCTCTTTCTTATTGCCACTGGCCTCCCTCTCTTTATTCCCTTATAATAGCTCAATTAAATAGGCCTGCAAGCAAAACTATTAATAAAATGACAAAAAAGAATTGATATTCGCTAGTGTAAAAAATATATCATAAGTAAGCATATGTGTTCAAATATGAACGACTGAAAAACTGACCCGTCTCATCCCATCACATAAACATTGCACCAAACAACAGATGGAACAGAGGTAAGTTAGTCATTTAATATTTTTGTTCCATTCGCCATGCGCTTACCAAACACAGAATGGAATAACCGTCTTGTTACATCCTGCGCATACCAAACATAACACGAAACCTTCGTTTCGTCCTGTCTGCGTACCAAACGGTACCCCAAGGAACCCCGCAGTTAGGCATGATATACTAAGCCACCATGGCTGTTGTGTTAATATAAAATTATGGCTCGTTTGGATGTGCTTTTAAAATGATTCAAAACACTTTTGGTGAAAATATTTTTGAAAACAATCTTTAGTAAAAATAGTAGTAAATCTTAGAAAAACACCTAAAGTGCTTCTTGAAAGAAGCGCATAACTGGTGCTTCTTGTAAAAAGCACTTAAATACTTTTGGAACCCAAAAACATTTTCTCTAAAAGCACTATCAGTCATTTTAAAAGCACATCCAAACAAACCCTTAATCACATTAATTAGGATGAAAATTATGGTTTAACATTTCTTGAAGCCAAACAATTTGCCGCTCAAACCGGTGGTCAATGGTAGCTATAGTACAATTACACGTGTCAACCACGAGGAAATTATATTCAAACATGAAACCTGAACTGCCTAACTTTTGACTTGTGGCCAGGCATCCCACGTGACACGTTTGAAAAAGTTCTTGGGCATAAACCTCCTAATCAACTATTTAACAATGTATTACCGGATTAATTCTATTATCATCTGTATGTCCTCATCAAGAGCGGTAAACAGCCTGCAACTTTAAGGTACAAACAATCACAGATCCATCACGGATATGCTAAAGTTATAAAGAATTGGAAGAAATTAAACAAAAACAACGAACAAGATCAAATAGGAAATGGAGCGTGCATGGGAAAAAAAATGGTGTTCGATTATCATTTCGCAGGTTATTTAGAAAGATATTGAAAGAATAAGCAAGACTGTTAACAGAAACTAAAAAAATTAAATAATTAATAGAGGATAGACATTTACAATTCTCCAAGCCCGTGATTTTTTGGGCTAATAAGAAAGAAATTTACAAGTGAAAATTGCATCACTGGCTAAAATAACTCCCTACGCTCTTTTCACTCTTCCCCTTGCTCTCTTCATTCATATAAACAAATAAGTTTATGCATTTTGATCACATAACTTGTAGAATAAGTTACTCTTCGTCGGATCTTTGCTTCGATGCTTTACATCGATAATGTTGAAAAAATGGCAGGAAAAAAGAGAGTATACTGCTCACTGTGATTTAGATCACTCAATGTTTGAGTATGAATGAATGTGGCCCCTTAAGTTTAGTGTGACACTTTACCTATGCTCTCTTCTTCTGCTGTTGCAGTTGCTGCTGCTTATTTTGGTACAGCTTTACTAGGAGCTCGGCGTAGAGAACCTCATTCCATGCGTCAGGAACACCAGGAAGGCACCAATGGCTGCAGTCCTGGAAGCTCTTAGGTGATGTCCTTTCTTCCTTGGACAGTTTTTGCTTCCGGTAGATTGACGGGTGACCATCCTTCCGGAAATCTGTCATTCTTGTGATATTGAGATATGTGACATGGCTTTTCATGTTTCTCAACACCTTCTCCAGTACCAGCATCTTGGGCGGGTACGGTCTCAGATACTTCTCATTGAAGATGGGAACTGTCTCACTGTCGCATTGGCCACCAGAATTCCACTGCCCACCACTGTCGGAGGAAAAATAAATACAAATCTCAATTATTTTCATGTACATAAGAGTTGCTTAATTTTGACCATATTCTGAAGGAAACAGCAATGAACATATTCATGTTCATTTCTTTACTTCTCAATTGGTAATTCAAAGGCCATAATGTTGATGCAATATCATGAGCATCGGCAAAAAAAATAAGATGGGAAACTTATAATGCAATGCATTATCACTATCTAGGTTAAACTATGATTACTTCAAGTTTACCTGAAATGGGAAGCAGAATAGCCCCGAAAGAAGACAATACTTTTCTTCGGATCAACCTTGGCATCAACCCATCTTGCCCACGTAGTTAAAGCTTTCCGAAACGCCTCAAGAACATTCAATTCACCATAGACATGGCTACCTTCTTGGTAATAGTCTTTCCTGCAAATTTTATGCTATTTTAGTTCCAAGGGCCAGAGCCTACACTACAAACCTACATATTATTTGAATTAAGATGGTAATAAACTTACCCTTTGGAGGTTTTCTCATGAGTCCACCAGTGTCCGGTGTTGAAGATGACGATATCAGCATCTTTATATAGATCGGAAGATCTCCCTACTAAGTCAAGACGAAGTGTTTCTCTCTTTGATCCATCTTTCTCCGGGATTTCCCATTCTCGAACTAAGAAGGGAGACACGAAGAACTCCACCGTGCAGTTATAGTCCTGCCAATCCATTCAATTTAAACAAGAATAGCACATAAGTTTCAACAAATAGATGAAGTGTTGCCTCAACCCAACATAAGAATAAGTTGAAGAATTGATTAATCGAATTAACCTACTTTGAATATGAAGGAATACGAAGCTTCCCCACGAAAATGGGTTCTCCCATTGGCTTCGAAAACCTTGCTTTTATCTTTCACCGAGTTTCTAAGGATGCAAACCAGAGACTCCCACATATTCCTATTCAGAGAATCACCAACGAATACCAGGCGCTTTCCTCTCAACAACTCCAACATATGACTTCCATCCAACCTGGTCATAAAAACCATTTCATATTAACAAGTCTTCGTCAAGCAAAACCCAAAGATTTAGTCACGGATCATTTTCAACGGATATACAGAGAAAAACCCTAACTTTCTTAATCAAAATATCTTACGAGGCTTGAAACAATGCTAAAAACAGAAGAAAATTTCTAATATCTAAAACTGAAAATCGACAACAGATCAACATGAACTTTGATTAATCAAAACCCAATAACCCAATAAGCATCTAAGTAGATCAAAAGGCAATCCAAGTACAATATTATACACATAAATATGGTACCCAAAAAAAAAATTATTAGACTTCCAGCAAGTAAATTTACAATTTGATCACATACCTTGGTAAAGTGCAATCCTTAGGCTTCCATTTGAATTTTTGGTAATCCTTATCAGGTCTGCCATTGAGAATACAATTGAACTGCTCATCGATCAGAGGACAAGACCCAGGTTTGTATAGCGGATACGAATCGTCCTTCACCCACTCTCCATGTAGCATATCACAATTCATCAAAGACTTCACCAAATCATCACTCCCCTGCTTCCCTTGCTCCGACGGCACGCCGGAATTCGTTTCATTGCTCTGTTTTTTCAACAGGGGAGCAGTTAAATTCTTCTCCACACCCTTCTCCGCAACGCTCTTGTTCGTGGAACTCGAATTCGGTGCCGGATCGGCGCTTCCATTCCCGGCCGCCACCGGGGTTTTTGGGGCGGTGGTTCCGGTCTGATTGGCTGTAAAAACTGTGGCATTCTCAGAATTGTGGATGTTGTCGGTCTGGTTTTTCAAACGGGTTGTCGGTTCAGGTGAAGTAGTACTATTCTTGGGTGTGACTAGAGGTATTGGCTGGACGTTTGAGGTCTGATTCGGGTTCAAAATAGTGGGTTGTTTATTCACAGTGGCAGATGCTGCGGGGGCGGCGGTGGTGTTAGCAGATCTAGACGGCTCTGTTTGCAGAGGAGGAGAAAAAACGGTTCGATCTTGCTGCGGCGGAGATGAAGAAGTACCATTGGGGAAGAAGAAGGAGAAAAGTGAATTGCTCGAACCAGAAGTGGAAGTAGTAGAATTTGAAGTAGTGATAATGCTTGCAAAATATGGAGAAGTGAAGCTCGCGGAGGGATTGAAGGTCATGAAAACAGTCAAGGCGATGAAAGCAAACATGATGCCATATGCAAAAGCCACGGTGTTTCTGGTGTTGAGGATAGAGAAGAGACTGTTGACGTCCGAGATCAGAGTTCCGCCCTTGATGGGGAGGTGCTGCTGCTTCGTGACCTCTGCCATGGATGCGGTGGTTGTGTTTGCTTTTTTGTGGAATGTAGAGGAAGATGTGCGGAAGTGGGAGAGTTTGGCAGTTTGGAGAGAGAAAGAGTGGATGAACTGGTGCTGCTTCTAGAGAGAGAAAGAGAGGAAAGAGAGTTTGGGTTGTGTGAGAAGCGTCAAGTGAATAACACTATAATTCGAGAGAGGAACAGTGGAGGTGACTCTGTTTGAGAACAATGGCAGGCATGTTAGGATATTTAACGGTTAGAATATCAAATTTTTAAATAAAATTTATTTAAATAAGATGTTATTAATAAAAAATAAAAATGTTACTCGATATTTAAGTAATAATTCAATTATCGGTAAAGAAAAAAATATAAATATTAATCATCTACAATTACATTATTTGATTTACAAAATTTGATCTTTTCAGCATTAACGACTTTGACCTTATCATTTGGGAGTAATTACAAGAGTGCCAAATATTCTCTTGACAGTGGTACACGTAGTACGGATCGATTAATATAACTTCCTGCTGCTTTTGACGCGTGGAGGTCGGAGAGAGTAAAGAGGGAAAGGAATTAATTAATTAAATTAAAAGTTTAAAACACCGACCTTCTTTACCATGTTTTGTGGCCTGATTGTTGGGGGTTGCCCTTTGCACTCTAAAAAAGTACATATTTTGTGAGTTAATCTGACCTTTTGATTACATGTGGTTCAATTTTTTTGTGGACAGGATGTTGAACTTTCACTCATGTGTTTTGAAAACTCTATATTCTTTAATTATTGTTTCGAATTCTTCTTCTTAATAATAAAAAAAAGATAATGTTAGAAATATTAAATTTACAAATTAAATAATATAGTTGTTGATGATTGGATTATTACTTAAACATTGATTAACGTGTTTAATTCTTATTAGTGACACGTCATTTAGTCTGCAAATTTGATTTATAATTTTGGTTCCTGTAACATTACCCATAAAAGAATTTTTTTTAAAAATCTTACCTCTTACCTGTGTTATGAAAAGAAATAAAGAAATCAATTGGATGCAGATGTAGAACAAAATCAATAATCTTGAATTTGAGAGGCAAATTGTGTTTGAATTTGTATGGAACGTGTGTAGGAAAGAAAGAGGTTGTGTGTGTCTTTTGATGTGTTCTGGCTTTTATACCTAGGCATTAGTGGCCTAATTAGGAAAATGCTATCTTAACACTCAAGTTAGCCAGAAAAAATCTCTTTACTTCCCTTTCTCCGAATCTTCTTTTTTATGGATCTTATGTACAATTAAGGGCTAGTTTGGTATTGCTCTTTTTTTTTTAACTACTTCTATTGTGCTATGAGAATAAACAACTATAAAATAAAGTTGTTAAGTGTTGGGTAAACCTTTTTTTTTTATAAAAGTGCTTTTAATAATAAAAATAATAATTAAAAAAAACAATGTTTGAGTGTTTAGTAAACTTTTATGTAAATTGCTTTGAATATAAGAAAAACTAATAAAAAGGTTTTAAAACTTTGAGTTTTAACAAAAAAAAACATCATATAATTTTATTTAATGATAAGGACAAGAGAAAGAAAACAAAAAAAACAAAAAACAAAAAAAACCTAACTAAAGGAAAGAGCATCCAACCACTTCTTCAGTTGCATAACCTTTTGACATAATCCAAGCATATTTTATTCCTCTAAAATTAAAATTTCAAGGATAAATTACATTTTTACCCCCCTCATGTTTTGGTGCAATTGCAATCTCATACAACATCTTTAAAACATTTCAATTTCATACATTTACTATTATTTTATTTCAATTTCATACAACCGTTACAAAGTCTATTAAATTAACCGTTAAGTGACGACATGGAAAATATTGGGTCCTCATTTATACTGACATGGTTGCCACATTTGTGCCACGTGGCTAAACACTTAATAAAAAATTTAGAATGTTAAAATAATTAATTAAAGAAAAGTTAAAAAAAAAAAAAAAAAAAAACACCAAAAATCCCCTTCGTCTTCCCTACCCAAGCCCACCCCCTTCTCCCATCCCCCATCACCCACCCCTTCCCCCATTAATTCTGAACTCCTCAAACCCAAAATTTGCAAAAAATTACTCACACAAAGAAGACTTTCTTCAATTCGCGCATGGGTTAGTAGAGGATTTGGATCTAGGTGGAATTGGGTTCAAATTTGAGTTCTTCGAGTTACGGGTCGAGCTGGCTGGTCCAAATCAGACAACGGTGACATCGAGGTTTAATCGTGATGTCGATGCGAGACTTCTGCGCTCCACCTCCATCAAATTCTTGAAGGCAGCCGAGAGTTCTGTGCACAGCAGCGCTCTTGTTAGGGTTCCGATTTGTCTGACCAGTGCAAATTCATTCGTCCAGGTCTCATTGGGGTTCTGGTTCTTGTCGACAAGGGCGTCCACAAGAACCCTAGTCAGGAATTTGGAATTTTGGGTTAGATAAAGGTGTAGAATTAATGGGGGAATGGGTGGGTAGGGTATGAGAGAAGGGGGTGGGCTTGGGTGGGGAAGACGAAAGGGATTTTTCAGTGTTTTTTTATTTATTTTTTATTTTTTATAATTAATTATTTTAATATTCTAAATTTTTTATTAAGTGTTTAGCCACATGGCATAAATGTGGTAGCCACGTCAACACAAATGAGGACCCCATATTTGCCATGTCATCACTTAACGGTTAATTTAACAGACTTTGTAACGGTTGCATGAAATTGAAATAAAATATTAGTAAATGTATGAAATTGAAATGTTTTAAGATGTTGTATAAGGTTGCAATTGCACCGAAACATGAGAAGGTAGAATGTAATTTACCCAAATTTCAAATTGAAGTGGGTTCCATTCGATTCAGAACCACATTTAGGACAATATGGTTGGGAAAGAGTCGGTCAGGTGTGGGTTAGGATGGTTGGGGGGTAGTGTAACATCCCGTCCCAAATTTCATTTTAACGTACGTGTGAATTTACGACTTTACCCCCTAATTCGTTTTTATCACATTAGTGTTGTGTGGTGTGGTGTTGTAGGACCACACACACTCATACACTCTATTTTCTCCCGGGATTCCCTCCCTCATTCCCTCACTTTCTGTCACTCTGTCTCTCTCTCTCTCTCTCTCTCTCCCCGAGTCCATCTTCTTCTTCTTCCTTCTGCAAACATACGGACTACACACAAACATATTCAAACCTTCACCAATCAAGAAACCAATTACACCATTGAACTCGTGAGGTTGTGAGGAGCACAACCATACCAAAATCAGGTAAGAATTCTAACGTTTTCACGTCGTTTCGACAATGGCCGAATTATGTACTGTTCATGCAACCCTTAAACTAGCTTGTTTTTGGAATTTTGAAGCTCGTAGTTGTGTTTGTGAGGTCCCAAGGAACCTCGGAGTGTATCGTTGGACGGAAGTGGACGTCGGGATCGTCCTGTTCAAAGTTGGCCGACTTTTGAAGTTGTGGACAGGTATGATCTAGCAATTTTTAGGCCTTAAAACTAGTCTAACGTTGTTCTACTAGTCCTAAGCTTCATTTTGGTATAAAGATCGTGAAAAATGGTTGAAAAACGAAGGAGAAAACTAAGTTAGAAATTTTCCCAGTTTTCCGGCGCCGGCGTCTCGCCGGAGAAGAAAGGGGAATATTCCGTTAAGTTTAACGGAATATTCCTAACGGCAGTAACGGCATCTGGTTAGATTTAACGGAATATTCCGTTAGTTGACGGAATATTCCTGACGGCGTCTGTTGACACCGTCAGTGTGCATGGCACGTGGCCGCGCGTGGGGGGCGCGTAGGTCCGTGCCTTGGCCGGCGCGTGGGGGCGCGTGCGTGGTCCAAAAATTATTCTAAAAATATGGGTGTGATCCTGAGGTTGTGTAGATCACGTTGGTATATTCATTTGTCCAATTTGAGCAATGTATGAGAAGTTATTACGAGAAGTTGGTTATGTGCTTTTAAATTAACGTTTTCGTAGCTTTTTCGCGTATAGGTGATTCGTTTTCCGAGGACGAGCGTACACACTCGAGGCAGGGGGGCTACGACCCTTCCACTTATCAGTGAGTGGGCTTTTGTTTTCCGTATATACCTATATACATATTAATTCCCAGAAATTAAATAGAAAAGGTTATTTGTTTTATGCCATGCATCATATGAATGTTGTTTACGCATCATCGCATGTATTAATAGTGGCATACATATATATATATATATATGTGTATTGGTGCTGTGGACGTACAGGTAAGTGCCAGGTAAACGGTATTCATGTTGTTATGCAATAATAGTTTGAGATGTTTAGAGAGCTCATAATCTGCACCCCTGTGTTAGTGCTCCCGCCCAGAGTTGGGGCATAGCCTTCACATGTATGTTCACCCGCACCGCATGCTCGCCTTGGATCCAAGTTAGGTGCCTAGGCTTGTCGTACATACCACACTAGGTGGTTCCGACTCGTAGGTGACCCGCGATTTATCGCCCAGCTTCACGTGATCGTAGCACTAGAGCATACATATATATATATTACACCAGCCTGTCGTACAGACCACATTAGGTGGTTCCGACTCGTGTGCAGATTCAGATGTTGAGTTGAGATTGGAGCTCTATATGCAGCGGTACAGGTCACGTTAGGTGACTCCCGGCTGCCAGATTATATGTTATTGATGTGAATTATGCTTGAGCATTTACATTTGATTATGAGATTCTGTTGTGGCATATTCTCGAGCATGAATGGCATATTGTGAGCATGAATGGCATATGGTGGAGCATGATTTGCATACCTATACATACGTATATATGTTCATTTTCTGGGAAGTATACAGGTTTTACGGCGAGGGGTTAGAATGTATTTTGCTAAAGAGTTTTCAAACAGCTTTGTTTTTGCCCACTCACGCTTTTGTTTTTGCGCCCCTCCAGGTTCTAGTGGTCTAGCAGGTTCGGTGGTTTATCCCAGAGGGCGTCCCGGCATTTCTGACAGACACTCACCATTGTAGGGTCACCTTCGGGTGTATATATGTCGCGTTTTCCTTTTTGACTGCTGTAGACTTGCTCTGAAATTGTGTCTCACATACACTAGTACTTTGCATGCTAGTAGGTTTTTAATTATTAGTACTTTTATATTATTATCTTAATCGCTTCCGCACGCGCACATGGCTACGTCACATTCGTGTGACGGCCAGCACGCCCTGATCTCGGTCGGGGTGTGTCAGGTAGGGGTGGGGCAACATCATTGACAACATCCTTGGACTCATCACCCATTTTTCTAGTAATGGTATTGAGCTATTAACCATGCATGAGTTTAGCAACGTGGACGTTGATCTCTATCATGTTTTTTATTTTTTATTTTTATCTTTTTATTGCATTCTGGTGAAAGAACTTGAAAATCTGGGACAAATATCTACTGTTAAGTTTCATAAACAGTGTAGTATCATTAAGTTTAATAAACAATGTCGTACCGTTAAGTTTCATAAATAATGTAGTACCGTTAAGTTTCATAAATAGTGTAGTAAGTTTCATAAACAGTGTAATACCATTAAATTTCATAAACAGTGTAGTAAGTTTTTGTGCGAGGGGAGCGCGGGTCCGCGCATCAGTTTTTTTTTTAATATTAAAATTATGTCTTTTTCATTAAAATTAAAAATAAAAATAAAAAAGAATTGTCATTTTTATTAAAATTTAAGAGTTTTTCATTAAAATTTAAGTTTTTTTCATTAAATAAAGTTATAACATGATTTTTTATTAAGATAAACTTAGTCTAAACACTTTTCATGAAAGTTCCTTAAATATATTAAATGACTAAAAAGAATATAGTATCTAATGTGATATAATAATTGTCAAAGACAATAATGTCGGGGCAAATATTGTAATTTTGTAAAACATGTGGAGGTATACTTGCCATTTAAAATTTTATTAAATGAGCATTGACTACTATGGATTGAAAAAAAAAAACACTATTTTAGAAGCATGGTAAACTATGCTTTTACTTTTCTATTCTTTTCTACTTTCATTGACAGCAGTTTAAAAAAGAAGCACTGTTTTTTTTTACCAAACACATTTAATGTTCTAGATTTTTTAATAAACTGTTTTTTTATTTTATTTTTTTATTTTTTTTTAAGTATCATGATCTCAAACCAACCCTAAGTAACTTGTTGACCATTCATGTTAGTGTTAGATTTGTCTACCGAATTCACTCATCAAATAACTTGTATGTGTCAATGCTAGTATATTATATATGTTACAATAAGTACGGTTTAGAATGATGAACAAAATTTAAAAATTGTCGATCGATGCATATATTAAAAACTTTAAAGAAAACTTAATTTACTATAAACAACACATGTCAACTTAAGACGGCGAAAATAAAATTATAGTAGCAATTATTCGACAATAAAACCCTAGAACAAGAATGTGAGAAAATCTTATAATCTATTTGATAATTGGAATAAGACGGTCTAATACAACTCCAAAATTTGTTTAAATTACTCCTAGAAAATCTACCCCAAAAGAAAAATAAGAGGAAATAATCAGATACTAAGATCTCTCTAAAACATTGCTTCTATTTTCAAATAAACCTAATTGATACAAATTATGTTTATTTTTCTGTGTTCTCTCAAAATCTCTTTGAATAAATTCTTGTGCTTCTTCTTCATTTGGATAAATATCTTCAGTTCTAACTACTTCTTTTCTTTTTTTTCCTAAAGAGTTTGATTTTCTATTATCAAAGGAATTTAGCTTAGGTCTTATAATATTACTATTTGCACTTAAAGTTAAATTTTCTAATTTATCTAGCAAAGATGGTGGAAGTGATGAAGATGAGTTATGTAAGACTTGGTTTATTTCTGCTATTTGTTCTTCAACTTGATCTAATTTTTTAGCCAAACTTGAAACTATTTGAATAATTAAATTATTTTGCCTAATGAGAATATTACTACTAGCTACTTGTGTTGAAAAATCTGTTAAACCTATTGGTTTTTTATCTAACTTACTAATTTCTTTCAAAGCTTGGATATATTTTCTGCTAGTTCTAGCATAGGTCATTGAACTAATACTTTATCTATTTTATTATGTAACTTATTTACTTGTTCACTCAACTCTTTTTGTACTAATTGAATTTTTTGAATTTCTAATTTTAGCTGCTAAACTATTTCTAATGATCTAAGTTCTACTTGCTTCATCTTACTACCTATGAGATCAACAAGCTCTTTTATCTCTCTTTTGCTAGGAAACCTTGGAATATTTTTATTATTATCTTCTAACTGGGATGTAATATAGTCTAAATTTTGTCTAATTATTTTTATGGAATTTTTTTTGAAAATGTTCTAACAACTGGTTTAACTGAAAATGTTCTAACAACTGGTTTAACAAATGATTATGCTTATTATTTTCTAATTTTATATTTTCTTCTTGACTAATAATAAGATCTTCAATACTATTGGCTTGTGGATTTTCTTCACTATGCAAAATATGATTATGCTTTTTCAATGGAAAATAACAAATTAAACTATTTTGGTCTAAGGCTAATTTTCTTTTCTAAGGCTCACTAATTTCTAAATTAAAATAATCTATCATAAACTACAGTCTACCTTTCTCTAAAGTTACGGCTAACTGGTTTCTTAGAAACTCTCTTTCTTCTCTCAAGGTCTCTAAAGTTTGATCTGTTGCTCTTTCTGCTTCTAAAACTTTATGCTGCACTTCTGTGTTATTATATTTACGAATAAATGAAGGATGTTCAAGATAACCAAGATAAAACTTTTGCTTCTTCAAAGTCCTGCTAATTCTTTTGGACATGTATGCTAATCTTTTCTTTATGTTATTTATAGTGGGGTGTCTGGGACAATAAATACCTGGTGGTTGTGGTTGAAAAGGTCTACAAGGACAATAATATCTATTTTTCATACAAAATAAACAAATGTGATATCAGTTGTATCAATGACTTCTGTCCTCAAGGTACTTTACTATTATAATTATACTATTAAAATACTAAACTTGGCTCTGATACCAAATTCGCACAGCAAGCTCTAAAAAAATAGTCGAATGACCATTATAACAACTAAACTTAAAACCTTGCACATGGAACTCGACATGCTTCAGCATAAGGGCCACTCACAATACAAGTATAAGGCCTTAACGACTGAACTCAGAGGTACCCTGGTTAATGTCCAGTTATTTGTATGGCAAGCATTCAACTATAACAGAGTGCTGGAACAAAGTATGATCGTCAATTTAACAGGTTAATAATATAACTACAAAAGTGTTTCCCTGTTTTGGACTAGAAATCTTAATTAAACAAACACACTAAAGAAAGAAAAGAAAACTCACTTAAGACTTGGAGATTGCTTGAATATGTACATTTGAACTTTTATTGATATATAAAATGTTTACAAAGATAATTGTTTACAAGAAAGTGTTTACAAGGATGCTATGAAGACTATGGCTGCTTGAGACTATGAAGATGGTGAGAGTAGGGTGTTCAGATGTTGAGAGGTATTGAGAAGTTGTGAGGTGTTGAGGTGTTGAGAGATGTTGAGCTAGAGGTGTGTTCTGCATGGGAGCAAAAACTCCCTTATGTACAAAACCTAATTCCTAAAACAACAAAATAATTTTTCATCTGTTTACAACTTTTTTGAGTAATGACAACACACTGTTTCTGAAAGCTGTCAACACTATTTCTGGAATCTAGCTGACTTCTTTGCTTTAATGAAGGTCATGTGAATCCATGTTGTCTTGGTTGCTACAATATTTGCCACCTTGGTTTTTGTATTCTAATGTAATCTGAAAGTGTCAGCCTTCTTTTCTTTTCTTTTGGATGTATTCTTTAGTAAAGTCATGTGAACTTTGCTGTGAACATTGCTTAAGCAATCTTGTCTATATGTGTGAAGGGCAGGATTGACATTTTTGCAAAATTCTGTCCTGATGATTAAAAGGAAAGTTTTCTTGGATTTTTTATTAGTTTTCCATAAATTATTTAACTTCATTTAACTTTATGTTAAAATGTATTAAAATATTCATGTAATATTAAAAAATTAGTTTAACAATAAAATTAAGAAAAGAAAATACGATGAAAAACCTCGGGCCCACCTTCCCCACCTTCTAATTGCTGGAAACTTATCTAATTGAAATTATAAGTTGATTTAGATTTACGAAATGGATATTTGTCAATTTCTATGTCGCAACTGCAATTCGACGGTACGGAGGCGATGGGGGGCTCGTGGAGGGAATGGCGGGAGGAGAAGAGGAAGGCCACGGCTTGGGGTTCATTTTTTTTATTTTTTATTTGTTGAAATACAATTTTTGAATAAACATCTTTAATTTGGCAAATGGCTCTCTATCAAAGTGATGGAAATAAATATTGTTGTTGTATTCTGATGTGGATTCGAATTTCGTTAGCTTTCTAATATAACTTTTAATTTCACAAATCTATTTTTTGACAAAAATATATAATATATAATATTATTAATTTTTTCTTAGTAAATAAATAATTCCATACATATTTAACTTGAAGTTTCCGAAATTGACTAAATTAAAGACACAATGATCGAAAGATTTCTTAACCCAATGATCGAAAGATTTCTTAACCCTAAAAATAATTAAATAAACATCCAGAGCGGTGGCAGAAACTGTAATATAGAGAATGTTTACTAAATTTGATACCCTTGGGTTTGAAAGTGGAGTCCTTGTGCATGCGGTTCACAACTTCTAAATGGTCTCCTCATTTAAACGTTTGGATCCTCTCCGGAGCCCAAAGAGAGGATCGTCTGACCAATATACGTGGACCATTGAATTACAAATAAAAAGTCTTTTTAAAATTATAATACTTATAGCTATTATATAAAAATTCAATTGCCCATGTGTATTGATCAGAAAGATTCTCTCCTGGGCTCTAGGGCTTTGGAAATTATCCAAAACCCTAATTTAAACGTTTATCACTTGCCGCGTGGGACCCTCAAAATTTTCACTAACCGACCAGACGGTGAGTCAAAGGTCAGTTCCCTTCTTCATTGTGTGGAGGCCAGGAGGTTACGCGTTTGGATTGGACGGTCCATAAGCGACGGTGACAGAGTGGACACAACCTAGGGCTTGGATTTTAGATTGGAATCACGGTCACATTTAGGGTTTTGAGAATTTGGGGTCACCAACGCCAAATGTTGGCTGTTTGATGAGAGATAGAAATTTAGGAATCTAGTAAATGGATTTGTGCCCTTAAAATGTTCTTAAACGATGTTGTGTGATTTTTCTGTTGTTACTTTAATCCAAAACAAAAAATAGCAACTAATATATGAACAAGTATGAATTAAACGATATGCATGTTTTATCACTTATGCGTTCGGTGCTAATAATATAGAAATGTGTACAAAAATTATATAAGTTGCTCTAATGTACTATAACGTTTATATAAGAGGAAATTATAGTAATGATCCGCCAACTTTAATCTATTTGGAGTAATATTCTTTCAACAAAAAATTCATGACCATATGTCCTTTAACTCATCAAAACATACAGCTACGGTCATTTTCGTCGACTCCATTAGAACTCCTGTCATAATAGTCATATGTTACTCACATGAGGCTGAATCAAGGGGTAAATATGAAAAGCGAAATGAAAAAAAATTGTAGCAATGATCTTGCAACTTTAATCCAAGTGGAGCAATGATCGCTTAACTTTAATGCAATTGTAGTGATAGTTATTCCAACATGAGTCATTTTGATGGAATTCTAACGGAGTTGACAAAAATGATAATATATGCACGTTTTGATGAGTTAAGGGACCAATAGTCATGGATTTTTAGTTGAATGATCGTTACTCCAACTGAATTGAAGTTGAGAGGCCAATGCTACAATTTTCTCTTTATATAAAATAAAATCAAATGATCATGATGTATGCTTAGAATCTCATTTACAAAGTACAGTTTTATGAGTGGGATATTGAACATTACAATATCATTCTTGATTATTTACGCTACTATTAAACTTGATAAACACTAAAACAAAAACCATAATTGTCATTTTAACGGATTCATCATGTTCTATCATCTTGAGAGAGGGATTGTGATGAAGGTATCAAACCATGTCAAGGGACAAAGCTCTCTATACAGTTTCCTTCTGAATCATACACAGGAAGGTCTCATATTTGAAGGAGTCAAATTCCAACAATTTTAATTCATACATTGTATTGGACCTAAGTTTATTTGCATTCACAATTTCTTCGCCCATGCAAAACCATGGACTTTTTCTCACTGTCAAACACCCGTTTGGTGGGCTAGATAAGATATGTTTTGACTAATTAAAATGGACTTGAGTCTAATCAATTATTTGTTGTGTTCAAATTTGAGATGGACAAGACTAACAAGATGGGTTTTGAATCCACTGAAGTGGGTTATCTAACCTAGCGGTATACATGAGTTATTAGTCATATCTTGTAAGTACCTGCAAGACTTAATCCCATCTAACCTACCAAACGGAACATAATGTAAATTATTTACAAAAACATGCGTTGGTTGTAGATTTTGTTGCAATTAAATGGTTTATTATTACTGTTTAAGACAGTGGTTTACACATCAATGTGTTAATTATTGAGGTAATAAGATTATGAGAACTTTAACGAAAAATTCTCGGTACTGTTCATTTTAACGAAAAATTATATTTTTACACTAAAAAATCAATCCTGATACTATTTATTTTACCTTTTATTTTATCATTTTCATCGAATCTCAAAGCTTATAAATCTTTTTCATTAGTTAGAGTGGGAATCCGTACACATGGAGGTGGAGGACTGGACTTATCAGCAGACGCGTCAACTCCGGCCCCAAAGATCTGTGTCCATTACGTCGGTAATAATTTTTAATTTTTTTTGTAATGTCATATATTTATTATTATATTAGCATCATATATTATACATGATGTTGTTGCAGACTTGCAGGGTATGTTGGATCGACATTGGACGCAAATAATTTGCAAGTGGTTATTTAAAAATCTTTATGCAAACAATGGAATTATTTGGACCACATAGTATACATACATACATACATACATATATATAGGCCTTTTATCTAAGGGATTCTTATTTTTGGGTAAAAATAAAGATTAGTTGTAGAGTCTACTTCACATCGAATTTCAAATATCTGAACCGTCTAATTTCAAATATCCGAACCATCTATTTTATAAATCTCAATTCAAAGATCATCTTTGCAAAAATTCAATTTAATCCGAAATCATTTGCCTATTTAATTATCACGATGAAATTTCATTGTTTCTTATAAATAAAGTGTTCGTCAATTTCTTTAAACTCAATTAGATGCCTCAAATATTTCTAATTTGCCTAATATTTTGCAAAAATGATCGATGAGGTGTAACTTAAAAAACAGACGGTTCGGATCGTTAAAGTACAATATGATGTAAGCTCCACAACTAGTTTCCATTTTTATTATAAAAAAAAAAAATAAATAAAGATCTCTTCCTTTAAGGGGCTTCCTATGTATTTATATATTACATATGTACATATCTTATAGAGGTTGTATTTGTTTATAATTGAATAGTAAGCGTGTATGATTCATATAACAACGACAAAAGCTACACTAACAATTAAAAAACTCACATCACAAAAATTAAGCATCATTTTTAGCCAAGTTCGCACTATCCAAACAACATGTAGCCCATGTGACGGATTATAAAACGATTAAATTCCGAGTTGCCATGACTAAAGTTCTTTTAGCTTTTGAGTGCTGGTTGTGTTCATTTGATGCTTGTTGTGCTTTGACACATCAACCAATGTGGTGGCTATTAAATTGGTCAGGTTGCTTATTTTTTATTCAAGAGTCTTTTTAGCTTGAGGATATTTGAAGAAGTTGAGGTTTTAATTGGTAATATGAAGAGTATCACAAATACTTGTAAGCACATATAAGATCCATCATCTATAAAGGTGAAATTTATTCTCAATAATATCTTAGAATTAATACCCTCTTGATTTGAAGCTCAAATAAAATATCATTTCTTAAAATTCTAATGCAACCGCTATTGTTTCATCGAAAAAAAGGGTATGTTTGGCATTTAATTTATGAAAAAAAAAAAAAATCCCCTACAAATTGAATTGCTCATTTACGTCTAAATAGGAATTCAAAAAACTCGGAGAAAGTGATACAGAGCAAAAGCAAAATGTAAGGCTTTTGACGTTCTAAACAAAGGGCCAGCATGCCAAAACTCCCTTAGTAATTTAGTAGGAGGTGTTTGTGATATAATGTAACAGAAAATAATCACATTAATTAATATTTAAGTAATAATTTAATCATCAACAATCACGTTATATGATTTATAAAATTTGATTTAAATAGTTGGTCTATATATAATACCCTCAAATTAAAGTGAAAATTAAGAAAACGTGATATTACTTGTATAAGATGACGTGCATAGTTGAAAAATAGAATGTTTAGATCGTTAAAATATGATATTGTATGGGCTCCACAAATAGTTTCCATTTTTATAAAAAAAAAAAAAAAAAAATAGAGATCTCTTCCCTTAAAGGGCTTCCTATATATTTATATATTACATATGTACATCTCTAATAGAGGCTGTATTTGTTTATAATTGAACAGTAAGCGTGTATGATTCATATAACAACGACAAAAGCTGCACTAACAATTAAAAAACTCACATCACAAAAATTAAGCATCATTTCTTGCCAAGCTCGCACTATCCAAACAACCTACAGCCCATGTGACGAATTATGAAACGATTGAATTTCAAGTTGCCATGACTAAAGTTCTTTTAGCTTTTGAGTGCTAGTTGTGTTCGTTTGATGCTTGTCATGCTTTGACACATCAACCAATGTGGTGGCTATTAAATTGGTCAGGTTGCTTATTTTTTAAGGAAAACTAACGAAAAACTAAAAAAAAAAAAATAGTTTTAATGAAAAATTACAAATAAAGTGTAGTGAATAGTACTAGATAAAGGTAAAAATGTGGTTTTTCGTTAAAAGTGAACAGTACTGAGAGTGTTTTGTTAAAACTTCATATTTTTTTTATTCAGCCATTTTAGTTTGAGGGTATTTGAAGAAGTTGAGGTTTTAATTGGTAATATGAAGAGCATCATAAATACTTGTAAGCACATATAAGGTCTATCTCCTATAAACGTGAGATTTATTCTGAACAATATCTTAGAATTAATACCCTCTTGATTTGAAGCTCAAATAAAATATCATTTCTTAAAATTCTAATTCAACCGCTATTGTTTCATTGAAAAAAAAGGGTATGTTTGGCATTTAATTTATGAAAAAAAAATCCCCTACAAATTGGATTGCTCATTTACATCTAAATAGGAATTATAAAAAAGAAAAAAATGAATGAAAATGACTTAAAAACTTTGAGTTTTAATGAAAATGACAAAATAATAAATAAAATGAATAGTATCAGGATTGACTTTTATTATAAAAATATGATTTTTTGTTAAACAAAGAAAAAAGCAAAATATTAAAATATCATTTCTTAAAATTCTAATGCAACCGCTATTGTTTCATCGAAAAGAAAGGGTATGTTTGGCATTTAATTTATGAAAAAAAAAAGTCCCCTACAAATTGAATTGCTCATTTACGTCTAAATAGGAATTAAAAAAACTCGGAGAAAGTGATAAAAAGCAAAAGCAAAATGGAAGGCTTTTGACTTTCTAAACAAAGGACCAGCATGCCAAAACTCCATTAGTAATTAAGTACGAGGTGTTTGTGATATATTGTAACATAAAATAATTACGTTAATTAATATTTAAGTAATAATTTAATCATCAACAATCATGTTATATGATTTATAAAATTTAATTTAAATAGCTAGTCTCTCTATCATATCCTCAAATTAAAATGAAAATTAAGAAAACGTGATATTACTTGTATTTGTATAAGATGACATGCATAGTTATATGCATGGTTTTCCTAAATTATAAATTCGTATTTACTAATATTACAAATATTGCAGTTTTGTTTGGTAGGACTAGCCATGCTTGATTTAATTAATAAACTACGGCCTTGCAGACAAAGTATACCTTCACTTCAGTCTCGTGAAAGCCTTATTTTATCCATTTGGTTTGAGAGGAGGGACGTTTAATTCATATCGAATTCCAATGATTTGAACTGTCTATTTTGTAAGTTTCGATTTATAAATTCAACCGAAATGATTTACCTATTTAACTATCATGATAAAATTTTATTGTTTCTTAAAGAATAAAGTGTTCGTCAATTTCTTTGAACTAAAAAAAGATGTCTCAAATATTTCCGATTTGGCTAATATTTTATAAAAATGATCTACGAGGTGTGATGTGTGCATTGTGGAGCCAAAAATAATCAAGAAGAATTAAGAGGTGACACCTGGATTTTTGGGTAAAAAGAACAAAATTACCCTCGAGGCACACCAGAATTCTTACACGTGAGTAGTGGACAATCATCCCTCAATCAAGTCAAAAGTGCCCAAATAGATATTTATTTATAACCTATTTCATCTATCCCTCATCATATCTTTTCCACAAGGTAACCCCTAAATCATTTTTTATTATATTAATTAGCTAATTAATTGATTAATTATTCAATTAATTTGCTAATTAAACACAAATCATGAACTTCACCCACAAAACCATCCAAGTGGCCGGTCCATCTCCTCCCAAGGTGGCCGGCCACACCCTATAAATACCACCTTGTTTTCTCCAAAACTCAATTCCAACTCTCGCAAAATTCTCTAAATTCTCCAAACACTATTCCCTCAAAATTATAACTTTGGCATCGGAGGTTCTTCAACCAAAGCCCCCTCATTCATCGTGGGCGCGTGATGCTCTTGGTCTTGACCTAAGGTGTTAATTGTTTTGTAGGTGCAATTTTGTCCAAGAAGAAGAATGCGGAAATTTGCATCCACAAATTGGTGCTTTCATTGAGAGTTTGATTCACACGCTTGAAGAAGACTCTTGCATTCAAAGTTTCTCATTTCTCGTTTGTTCATGAATTTTTCATACTTTCTTATTCCTAGAATTTTTTAATTCTTTTGAATAGAGGTGAGGAAAAAATACAATGACGGGAAATTCGGAAACCACGACGAACGAAACTTCCTATGTTCAAAGATCTGGATCAAATGATGGAGGACGAGACATAGCCTCACCACGACGATCCACGAGGCTCAAAGCAGTGGTAAGAGGATCAACTTTGCCACCACGGAGCACCACCACCATGGCAGCCACAAGGACCACTGTGACAGTGGGGAGTAGGCTAGCTTCATGGCAGCAAGCCCACAGTGAGCAACGAGCAGTGAGGCAACCATAAGCCCAGGCGTTATAAGCAGCCCAAGCCTCGTCCACTTGGTGTACGACCTAATTTGCAGCCCACGCTACAAGGCAGCCAAGCCAGGCCCAGCGTGAGCCGGCTCGAGCCACTACCTCAGTAGCGCAAGCCCAAGCAGCTACGACAGGAGAAGCAGCCCAGTGCTCGTTGGCCCAAGGCTAGCGCGAGCTCAATGCACTCTTAAGCCGAGCCCAGGCCCAACATGCATGCGCGCTGCAGCCCACTCCTATGGCCCAGCTTATAACCTTGGTGTCCCAAGTAGCCCAAGCCGGTCCAAGACCAGTTCAACCATCCTGGCTCCAAATTTCTAGGTCGACAATTGAACCGAGGGCATTTTCACCCCATTTCTCTGCGGATTTGACAATTTCAACTCAAATCTCACACCCAGAATCCACAACACTTCCACTACTCAAGGAGATGCATTCCGCCCAAGCTCTTTCAGACTAAATGAAGAACAACATTTGTCTCGGCAAGTTATTAAGTTGATGAACGCCTTCGCACATCAGATGATCTTGGTGAATCAGCCCTTGCAACGCACCGAGATGCAACATGCCCCTGACGAGGTATCCCGAAGTAGGATAAGGGCAGATGACGAACCTCTTCAGCAGCGTCCCGGTAGGCATCCATTCGACTAGTCATGAACCAAACATTCTGGCAGTGTACACTTTCGACTGGGCCCTCGAGATAGTGTATACTCTCGTCTTAGGGTGTGGTGAAGCGTGCACTTTCAGTTAGGCCTATGGACGAACATACACTCACAGTTGGGGCCACACTCTGATAATCAACATGGGCAACCTTCTAAGCGAAATGTTCATGCCCGCAAGGAGTATCCTCCGCCTTACATCAGAGTAGGCAGCATAGGGGACATAGAGAAGCAGTCAATCAATCTGGCTCAAGTTCACCTACCAGTTTGCAAGTTACCTGCTCGTTTGCTAGGAATATACCATATGCACCGCAGCCGCAGCATAGATGAGCCGAACACATGGAAGAGCAGCCTAGACTAGCGGATCATGACGGAGGGCAGCCAAAAGCTCCGCTACCTCAACAAAGGCAAATTCAGGAAGAAGTAGAAATGCTCATGACCGAGCAATTGTGCGATTTTCAGAGCAACGAAGCTACTGACAAGGTGCTTCGATAAGACATGACTAACATAAGCGGGTTATCTTTCAATAATAAGATCGAGCTGACGGGACTATCCCATATAAATTGTCGAATACAAAGATTACTTCTGTTCCGACAAAGGTAACAACTCAGCCTAATAACGTGTAGAGGCAAACAAATACCAGAATGACACACCAGCCCAACTACCAAGAACCGGGGGCAAACCTTTTTCTTAACACTCCAGACGATTCAATACTGAAATAACACATCATTAGTAGCCTATCATCACGGACCTAGTGGTCTAATTCCTCCTACTACGCACAACCTGGCCCAAGCCAGCCCCATTTCTGCTTTCACAGCCGTGCCTACTTGCTCCACGACTCCCAGCAGCCATTGATCTATCACTATGGTTCATAACTATACCAATCTTGCCCTGTGGTTCACATCAACCATGCCTCAAAATGGTACATGACGAAACACCTAATGATGGTGCAATAATTCTAAGAGCAACTCATTGCGCTTATACCCTTACGCGGGTTCCACAAGCAGTTCGAAGTCTCAAGCAGATCGCCAAACAAGACCTTGCAGGATGAAGATTATTTTAGTTGTCCAGCAGTCCAGCTTTCCTTAGTTGCACTCACGACAACGACTTTCATGTTATCCAGTGTGAAAGGGTAAACTAATTCCCTGACACCCAAAAGGGTCTGCTCTATAGTGCAAACGGATAAACTAATTGTTTTCCAGTGTCAGAGGGTAAACCAATTCCCCGACACCCAAAAGGGTTTGCTCTCCAGTGCGAGAGGATAAACTAATTGTTCTCTAGTGCGAGAGGGTAAACTAATTGTTTTCCAGTGCGATAGGGTAAACCCCGACACCCATATGGGTAAACTCTCCAGTGTGAGATGATAAATTGCTCTCCAATGTGAGATGGTAAACTAATTTCGCTTTAGTGCGAGAGGGTAAACCAATTCCTTGACACCCACATGGGTAAGCTCTTTAGTGCGAGAGGGTAACCTAATTGCTCTCTAGTGCGAGAAGGTAAACTAATTGCTCTCCAATGCGAGAGGGTAAACTAATTCCTTGACACTTATCTGGGTAAGCTCTCCAGTGCGAGAAGGCCACATAGCTCAAAGAATCGAATGCTTGAAAACCAACTAGGCAGCGAATGGTCAGGGGGGAACAGCCACTTTGCACTCAACAGTTCGCTCATCCGACACGTCATCTTCAGCAGCTCTGATCTTGGCAGCTCTATCCTTAACAACTATATTTATGGCAGTTGAGAAATCAAACTCAAGCAGTTTCCTCATTTTTGGCAAGCACCCCAAACGAGGCAGCCTAAATCATGGCCCATGCCGAGCCAGTCCTTAGCTTCAGGCCAAACCGCACAAGCAATGGCCCTTGCCACACCACCTTCTTGGCTCATGCCAAGCCAACTCTTGGCTCTTGCTAACCGACGTGTCGTACCACCTCGATGAATGCCCCGTGGCAACACCACCCAAGAAGAAGACAATGAGAATTAAGTTTTTCTTACATCAGTGTGGTGTGGAAAAGACAAATAAATCAACGGAAAACAGTTCTTTGCACGGGCAAGCAAAGAAGAATGCTAGGGGAGGGGGAACAAATATCATATAGTTTTCTCTCTTTCTTGTAGGGATAAATAATTGCCCTCCGAAGTTGATTTAATCTCCTACTTCACGTGAATTTTTGGGTGAAAAGGACAAAATTACCCTCGAAGCACACCAGAATTCCTACACGTGAGCAGTGGACAATCATTCCTCAATCAAGTCAAAAATGCCCAAATAGATAGTTATTTATGGCCTATTTCATCAATCCCTCATCATATCTTCTCCACAAGGTAACCCCTAAATCATTCCTTTTTAATTATATTAATTAGCTAATTAATTGATTAATTATTCAATTAATTTGCTAATTAAACACAAATAATGAACTTCACCCACAAAACCATCCAAGTGGCCGGTCCATCTCCTCCCAAGGTGGTCGGCCACACCCCTATAAATACCACCTTGTTTTCTCCAAAACTCAATTCCAACTCTCTTGCAAAATTCTCTAAATTATCCAAATATTTTTCCCTCAAAATTCTAACTTTGGCATTGGAGGTTCTTCGGCCAAAGCCCCCCTCATTCATCATGGGCATGTAAGGCTCCTAGCCTTGACCTAAGGTGTTAATTGTTTTGTAGGTGCAATTTTGTCCAAGAAGAAGAAAGCAGAAATTTGCATCCATATGCATATTTTCATATGTTTTTATCATATACTTCCTTTGGATTTTGTATATATGAATGGGTTAAATGCATTAATTTATATTGTTTTAATTTATAGACATTGTAACATCCCACATCGCCCAGAGGAGTGATCCTTAAATGTATATTCTCATCCCTACCTAGCACGAGGCCTTTTGGGAGCTCACTGGCTTTGGGTTCCGTAGGAACTTCGAAGTTAAGCGAGAAGGGGGCTAGAGCAATCCCATGATGGGTGACCCACTGAGAAGTTACTCGTGAGTTCCCAAAAACAAAACCGTGAGGGAATGGTAAGCCCAAAGCGGACAATATCGTGCTACGGTGGTGGAACGGGCTCGGGAAGTGATCCGCCCCGGGCCGGGATATGACAATTGGTATTAGAGCCTAACCCTGGCCGCATGTGTGCCGACGAGGACGTCGGGCCCCTAATGGGGTAGATTGTAACATCCTACATCGCCCAGGAGAGTGATCCTTAAATGTATATTCTCATCCCTACCTAGCACGAGGCCTTTTGGGAGCTCACTGGCTTCGGGTTCCGTAGGAACTTCGAAGTTAAGCGAGAAGGGGGCTAGAGCAATCCTATGATGGGTGACCCACTGGGAAGTTGCTCGTGAGTTCCCAAAAACAAAACCGTGAGGGAATGGTAAGCCCAAAGCGGACAATATCGTGCTACGGTGGTGGAGCGGGCTCGGGAAGTGATCCGCCCCGGGCCGGGATGTGACAGACATTCAATACTGAAATTATGCATAAATGAAGTGAAAAATGAGCTTTTTGGGTGTGTAGAGTAATTCTAGTGGAGCACGAGGCTAACTAGCTGTGTGAAGACATGTGCATTACAACAAGAAGATGAAATCGAGTGGTTTTGGAATCAACTAGACATGGGAATGTTATTCAATGGACTTTAGGAGAAAACTTAATTTCTAGTTTTTGTTATTTCCGTTTATTTTTCCTTTTCTTTAATAAAGACTTAAAGTCCATTAGTGATAGGATTTTAGTGGGGTTTTATTTGTTATTTTTCTTTCTTGAACACTTTCTTCTACTTATTAAGTTAGAGAGCCACCAAAAATAGAACCAAAAACAGAACCAAAAATCATATTTTAGATAGGGGTTGCGGCAAGGAAGGGAAGAGGGAAGAGCTTTTCTAGTTTCTTTTCTTTTCTAGGGCTATGATGTAGCCTATTGCCTTATGGCATTGTTATTATCAAGTTTTTCATCTTTATTGAGTATCTTTTGCTATTCGTAATGCGCTTGATTTTTATTTAGATGCTTGATCACCATCTAGGTTTAAATTAGGTTGATTTGATGCAAGTTAGAATAGATGCCATACTTAACTTGGGTTTAGCTTCTTGCAATTGATACCATAAACACCTATTTGTAGATGCCATACAATTAGGGTTTGTGTGATTTTTCAACGATTTCCATAGAGCTTAATGGATTCTTACTTGTTTAAATTCATCTAGATGCCATAGAGAGTTAACAAGTTAGGATACTTTTAATGCAACCAGATGCCATGACCATTGAATAATTTAGGGAAAATCGATTATCAATATTGGGGATTTACTTGAGCATAACATATAAAGGGAATTAAGTAGAATTGGTTACAGTGAATTTGGATGCCCTAGGTCTTCTTTTCTTATGTTTTCATTTTATTATTTACATGCATTTTATTTCAAGCTTTATTTTATTTCAGTTTAATTTGAAATCTCCTATCTTTTTCGTTAAAGTTTCTCAATTATAATTTGTTTCAATTTAGTTAGTAAGACTTTTAGAATCAATTCAATCTCTGTGGGAGGATTTACGTGCTTATATGCTATACAATCACTAAAACTCAAGACTTAATGAGTTTAATTTGAAATTCTCTCTCAATAGCTACAGCTTTTGCCTCCTCTCTAGCCTTTTCAGCCTCATATTTCACCATTTCCCGCGCCAAAGTCAATTCACCTTGGCGAGCAAGTTCTTCCATTTACTTTGCATAATCATTCTTGAAAGTACTCCCTTTTCTCTTTGAAGCCTTCTTACCTTGAGGCCTAATTGGATAACGGGTCGAACCCAACGCTTGTTCAGGGAGGGGCGTTTCGGGCACTTCTTCTGCATCATTTTTATGAACATACGAGCCATGATCAGGTGTAGAGTGTAGATGTGTGCTGTTCATGAAAACTTCTGGACCAACAGGCACAACTCTAAATTTTGGACAATCTTTGACAATATTCCAAAATTCCCACCAGTTGAATGATTTATTTTTGCTTTTGGTTTTGGCACCGTACCAAGCTTGTGCTTGAAGTTCCTACACAATGCGGGAGAAGAATTAATTATAATGAAAATATGTAACAAATAAATAATACAAACAAATAATTATAATGTAAGTAGGTAACAAATAAATAATACAAACAAATAATTATAATGTAAATTTGGGTATAGTACAAACAAATAAATAATATATTGTTACCTGATCTGAGTAATTTTCCCCACTTCGAATATTAGTACTAGCTTGTGCCAAGGCGTTTCTCCACGTACTAAACGATTGGCTAAGTAATTTCCAATGACTGGACATCAATTCTTTGGTTCTTTTCCCACCAATTTTCTCAAGATAATTGGTATGAATAAGACTTCACATTTCTCGCAATTGCATCTCATTACCCGTAAGCGAACTATGGGTAACTTCAACCCAGCTAGTACACAACGCAACATCTTCAAGAAGCGACCAATTCCTACCTGCATCAGTAGTCATTTTGTTGAAAAAAAAAAGATTGAAACTTTGAGAGAAAGAAAGGAATGTGATTGAAAGTAGTTGAGAAAATATGAAATTGTGATATAAGGTAGATGATAATGAGAATGTATTTATAGAAAAGTAAAAACAATTTTTTTCGAATGTTTTACAATTTTTTTTTCGAATGTTTTACAATTTTTTTAAAAATTTTTATTCAACTAATTAATCTCTGCCGTTGGATATAAAAAAATTTGAATTCCAACACTCCAGATTGTGCCACATGTCACAACGGTAGCTTTTCTTAATTTTAAAACTATTTTTTCTTTTATTTTTTTATTTATAAAGCAGATTAATATCAACCGTCGATCTCAGATCAAACGGTTGATATTAAATCAGATTTTTTTTTATTACCGTTGCATATCGGACGACCCATTTAAAGAGCCGTTGAGATCGAACGCACCGTGGGAAGCCACGTGACTTCCCAACGGTAACTGATGCCAACTGCTCCGCGGGCCCCTGGGGTCTGAAACTTGTCTACTGACGCGCCCCCACGCGCGGGTGAGGCTCACGCGCCTGACAGAAAAAAATTTAAAATTGTGACTGACGCCAGGCTGATGTCAGCCTTGCGTCAGGTCCACCTTGGGCTCGCGGGCTGGCGATTCCTCACGGGCCTCTTGCTCGGCCCTGGCCAGTCCCTCAGACTCCCAACGCTGGAGTGCTTCTGCCGGGCTATGGAGCCCTGTTTGGTCCACCTTCCCCCGAGCACCAGCCAATGCTGGAACTGCTTTAAGAAAAATGTTGATGTATAAATAGTACATATACTGCTTTTACAATTAATATAAGGCAAATAAAACAAGATAAACTAGGGAGTTGGGGGACATATTTTCACAACCGACTATGACTGTTTGCAGTGAGATGTCCAGGTTGAAGAGAATAAAGGATGGAACAGAAAAAAGAGGTTCCACTAAACATCACAAGGAGTATATAGATGTGGGTACAATCATTTTACGAGTGTGTGTGTATGTATACACATATATACATAGATACATATACATATACATACATACATACATACATATATATATATATATATATATATATATATATATCTCGACGTAAAAAATAATGATCACACTGTAGCTCTAACATTATAGGAGACGGCACAATTTAGATTGGATCAGTTTTACAACAAATCACAGCCAAATTAATTTACGATCATCAATTTAGTTCGAATTAGTTTCAACAAAAATCATTAACCAGTTCATATTAACCAAACCAAACAACTTGGGCGTAATCCTGTTCTCTTTTGCATTTTCTAAAATTTGTTTGTCCACATAACTTGTTGCATATTTTTCATTTTCTAACAAATTAAACCATCCAAAAAATAAACAATGTTATTAAATTTCAAAGTTCATTGAACCAATAACATAGTTGCAACTCGAACCTCAGTAACTTCATAATTCCAGCAAACTTCAAATTTTACATATCCTTAATTTCTTATCTAGTTAAGTAAAAGTACTGCACGTATAAATCAAAATAACATAAAAATAAGGATAATTTTTACTTTACTATCCTCAAATAGCGTAAAATTTCCAATTTTCATACCTAAAGTTGTTTTCATTCCACTTTCATACTTAATGTCTAATTTTTGTGCCATTTTCATACTTCCACTAGAATTTCTGTTAATTACTCTGTTAATTGATAACGTGACATAACTTTGGCACACCAACAACTTCTTCATCACCGACTGGCCACCCTACCGGTCAAAGTTTAATGATCAAAGAAATAGACAAGCTACGTCAGTAGATTTTGCTCAAATTTGGCGAACTTGACTTCATGAGCTAGCACAACTTTGGTGGCTAGATAGGAATACTTCCAAGAGTGATGATAAGATTTTATATTTTAATTATTTGTTTACTTTATTAAATTTTAAATGGAGATATTAGAGTTTCAAGTTCAATGTGATTCGAACATTATCTCAATTCATCGTGTTTTTGCACTTTCACCCAAATTGACGATGGAAACATATATAGGGGTGTGTTATTCACATGTCCTTTTTTTGCTCTATATACAACTTCTTAATTTATGATCGTTGGATCGACTGGATTAAAGAACATCAAATGATATAAATTAATAAGGAGTATGTGAATAGTACACCCCTATACACACACACACACAAGTGTAAACCCGATTAAAAAAAAGAGGAGAAAACAAAAAAAATGAAGAGAAGAATTTACAATCATTTTGTCCTCAATATGGAGAAATTAGGTTCTCATCCATCTTTTTGCTATTCCATTGATTAAAACCTTATTCCTTTTCAATTTTTGATTAAGGTTCTTAGGTTTTAATAAAGGCTATTAATTATTTCAATAATAAAATATTTTTAATTTCTAAATACATTCATTTAGTGTTAGAAATGTTACATTTAATATATTTATATTCACGGCTAAATTTTTTATCATATATTTTTATTTTTAGTTTGTACCCATTTTTAATTTGCAACATTTTTTTTGTAATTTGTACCAATTTTATTTTCAATTTTCATTTGTACCCATATATTAATTTCTTTTTGTGCCCATACATTTTAAACTTTTATTTGTATTTGTACCCATTTTTAGTTTTGCTAAATGTACCCATGCTAATTATATGTATTAAAATATATCAGTAGTTATTTTTTTAAATATGTTAATAATTATGTGGGTACATTATTTTTTTTTCTATAATTTTGTGAAGAACAATATTACTCTATTATTGATTTTTAAGTGTTTATTATATTTTAAAAATGTTATTTGAATTTGGTTAAATTTCTTAATTTGAGGACATTAAATGCATAAATGCATGAGTTAAATATCTTAAATGATGCTAAGAACTTTGATCAAAATATATAAAGAAACAAGGTTTCAATCTAACAATTAGATTGATAAGGGACCGAAACCAAAATGATCCTAAAAATATTGAACCTCAATTAACAACTGAAAGAAACTAATGGTTGCCTTGATATCGTGGTATTTCAAGTATTTATATATGGGTACATTGTCGTAAAAGATATGATGTTTTTTTTTTTGGTTGTAATAACCACAATGATTAACACAACCTTCACGCATGCTATGTATAATGTATGTATTTTGTACAAAGTTAACATGCATTAGTGTTTGTTTCCCCACAAGATTAATTTAGGGTTCTACACATCATATGTACTATATTGCAGCAACTTTAGCCATGCATGCGTCTCTTTGGTGCTATCTAGCTGGCCCATGTGAATAATAACTGAGCACAAAAGTTCAATACAAGCAAGTTTTTTTTTCGTTTGTTTTTGTTTTGAATTTACACTATGACTAACTTGAACTGAAAGGGCTAAATATAGCACCATCAAGAATTATAGTCCTGTAAAATATTATTTTTAAATGAATAGTGCTAGGCTATATTTATATACCATTTCCAACTGAAAGAGGCTATGTTTTAAGGAAAGGGATCCTCGCTGGATCCTTTTCCTAGGGATCTCGGGGATCTCATGATTGTGACTGTTCATCATATATCGTGCGGTCAGTTTTCGTAGGTACTATGTATATTTAATTTCAAAATTTAAATTTAAAATGATTTTTGACCGCACGATATACGGTAAACAGTCACAATCACGGGATCCCTAGGAAAAAGATTCGACGAAGATCCTTTTTCGTGTTTTAGCCCCTTAATAACTTATTTTTTTTTTTTAAATTTGTTCTTTAACTTATTGGTTAATTGAATAACATTAACTTATTAAAATAAGGTTATATAAGATATGGCTACATTTTTCTACATTATTGACTTTATTAAGTACGTTCAACGTTCTAAATTATTTAGTATCTGCATTCTCTTTTAAGAATTATCTACGTAAATTACTTAATATTACAGTTTAGTGGTATTCCTCTTCACTTGTAAGTGAGAGGTCTTACATTCGATTTTCGCCAAAGGCGAATATATTATTGCTAGCCTATTGTGAGGCTAATCCCACCCCCTTCCCCTAGTGTAGATAATATCGTTTGTTAAAAAAATGACTAAACATTGTTGAACTCAAATAATTTTTTTTACAAATAATCTTTAAATGATAATTGAAAAAAAAAAAAATGAACTACTTTGATTGTTTACATAACGGAATAGTGTTTGAAGGGATATTTCAACTCATTTTTCTTATGTTCGGACTATTTTGAGCAAAGTAAATTAGACTAATAAAACAAAATTATTTAGTCTGGCCTAGGGATTTTTTGCTTTAAATTTTATTAGAGTCAAGAGTAAATAACCGTTATCTTTGTAAGACTAGTGGGACCATTATCAAGGGCATAAGAGCAATATCCTTTATTAAGTACATCACTCTTTTTTAGTGTCTTTCAAATTTCTAAATTATTTAGTATCTGCATTCTCTTTTAAGAATTATCTACGTAAATAACTTAGTATTACAGTTTAGTAGTATTCCTCTTCACTTGTAAGTGAGATGTCTTACGTTCAATTCTCGCCAAAGGCGAATACATTATTGGTAGCCTATTGTGAGGCTAATCCCACCCCTCCCCCTTAGTGTAGATAATATCGTTTGTTTAAAAAATGGCTAAACATTGTTGAACTCAGATAATTTTTTTACAGATAATCTTTAAATGATAATTGAAAAAAATATAAACTACTTTGATTGTTTACATAACAGAATAGTGTTTGAAAGGATATTTCAACTCAATTTTCTTATGTTCAGACTATTTTGAGCAAAGTAAATTAGACTAATAAAACAAAATTATTTAGTCTTGCCTAGGGATTTTTTGCTTTTAATTTTATTGGAGTCAAGAGTAAAGATAGCCATATCTTTGTAAGACTAGTGGGACCATTATCAAGGGCATAAGAGCATTATCCTTGAAGATAGCCGTTAATTTTACCGAAAGGGGTACACTTGTTCAGAACTTTTTTTTACTGAAAGGGGCTGCTTGGTAGGGTCAACATACCCTGCCTGATAACCTTTCGGCTTGGTGGGTCCCAATTCTTTTTGGCCTAGCCCTCCATTGGAGTTGGGTTTTGTGGCATTTTGGGCTAAAACTTGGCCTATAGCCCTATAGTCATCTCCATTGGAGATGGCCTAAGGGGAGAGAGTGAGTTTTGCATCACAATATACTAGCAATAATATGGTTCAAATTCGCTTTTGACGAGAATCGTATTTAAGACATCTCACTTACAAATGAAGAGAAAAACCACTAGAACGTAGTACTAAGTGGCATCAAGCTTTACTTCTACTTCTTCTGGTTCATGATGCACGTACCCGTTTTCTACTTTTAAGTATGTTGCTGAAACTTTATGAACATTAATCACATAATGACCAACACTTGAGGTACTGCATCTCTAATCAAGAGGTACGATCTAATATATTAGTAGGACTGTATGAAAAATGCTAATGGAATTCTCTCAAAAGTGGAACTTTTTATAGACTCTCGGTCACGTTATGTTTTTGGCATAATATTTTATAATATTGGTACGAAAATTAAAGTAAAATTGTGAGATGATAGAGAATTAGTAAAGAATTCCACTTTTGAAAAACACTCCTTAACATTTCTCTGCTATATTGGTGCCAATATACTTGAGACCAGCAACTGGAACATGATTATTCGTTATTGTATAATTTTGATGAGTCCAATCCAAATAAGAATCAAATAGGCCTGCTTTGTATTGGGTTCAGCAAACCCAACTCCACCCGTAGATATTCTGAGGCGCACACACATTCGATAACTTTCCGAAAACGTCAACCCCTTCTTCTCCCTTTTCGAATCAAGACAAACCCCCCAAAAAGTGCAAATAAAAAGCAACCTTCAACGCCAAATACTCAAGTAGCCAGCTAGCCAACATAAAACCCACCATTTTCTGACCCATCATCCTAAAAATCTCACTTCCTCCGAATTAAAAATCTTATGTTTTTTCTTCTTCTTTGTAATTGTTGATTATTGTAGCAGAGCAAATAGGAGTAAGATGTCTGTTTTGGTAGCCAATTCTCACGTTCTGTGTAGCAGACAAGTCCATCACAGTCACAGAGACCAACAGCCACAGTTCTGGAGCAATGGCGGCGGTTTCCTGTTGTTGCCAAAAGCTTCTGGATTAGGGTTTATGGACAGAAACAGAGATGGCAACAAGACGTTGAAGAGGGACTTGAAAGTTGAGGCCTTTTGGGATACGGATACCTCGAGTCCCACGGTTGTGGAGTTGGAAGCAATCAACGACTGTGATCAGCTTGATCAGATTCTTAGCCATGCACGGGAGAGCTCTCAGCCCGTTGTCATTGATTGGTCTCTCTCTCTCTCTCTCTCTCTCTCTCTCTCTCTCTTTCTCGTTGTCTTAGATGAATGGATGCATGGTCGGCCACTTTTCACTTTTTCTCTCTTATCTATAGAAGCCAATGAGGTTTAGTTGGAAGCTAGTCACAAAGCTACTTGCATTCATTTGTAATATTTCATCTTTGTCATGGCAAGTTACTCACTTCTGAGCGAGTCTAAACAGAATTTCTCGTTGAGTTGTCATTGAGAAAGGAGATTAGAGCACGAGTTAGTTGGTAGCTTGAAAACTGAAAATTTAAGCAAACTAGCTTTTTTTGTTACAAACTTTGGTGACCTGAACATAGTTTTCCCTCTTTCATTTTTGTGACAGGATGGCATCTTGGTGCCGCAAATGCATCTATTTGAAGCCTAAATTGGAGAAATTGACTGCTGAATATGACACCAAGTAACTCTCTCTCTCTCTCTCTCTCTCTCTCTCTCTCTCTCTCTCTCTCTCTCTCTCTCTCTCTCTGCAAAAATAAAACTCTTCGTATTATGAACCATACTGTAACGGCATTTCTATGTACACAAGCACAACAGGATCAAATTCTACTATGTTGATGTCAACAAAGTACCTCAAGGTCTAGTAAAGCGTGGAAATATCTTTGTATGTCTATTTGCATTTCGAAAGAGACTTTCTTACATCCTTAATACGTCACTGTGACATCTCAGACTAATAATACAATGTCACGTGAGAACTTTAAAACACACTACTATCACATTATTTATTTGAGATATCACTGTCATGTACTAGGAGGTGTAAGCCCGTCCTCATGAACTTCTATCCTTGCATTATTCACCATATTATTGATTTCTTTTTTTTTTGTGTTTCCGTTTTCTCAGAAAATGCCTACAATTCAGGTGAGATTTTCTACTGTACAGTAAAAGTTTTGTGATAGTGTTAAACGACATAGCTAAACTGTTGTAAATGGTTTGTTAAATGTAATTGCGGGTATGGAAAGATGGAGAGTACAAAGAAGAAGTGATTGGGGGACATAAAGCATGGCTTGTGCTTGAAGAAGTGAGAGAAATGCTCAAAAACTTTGAGTGAAAGTTTATGTTTTGATCGTTCTGTTTCCTTTATCAACCCTTTTACCTGTAATATGTTTTCATCACAATATATAATGAAAGAAGAATCTGTGCAGTCAAATTTGCTTTCCCTCTTGTTTCTTCAAATGTTTGTAAGGATGAATTCCAGTTTTGAGCTCAAATTTTCGTTCCTTGGTGCCTCGAAGGAACGAATAATATTGCATTCGAGATGGAATGCGCAAGAAACTGATCTCGGTTTGATATCTTGCTGAATTGTGCGAGGTTGATTCATACAATGAGATTGTTCTCTAAGAATGGCCAAATTGGTGAAATTGATGAGGAAACAATTTACTTTGCAAAACTACAAAATTAGTATGACAAAATATCACGGTAGTTTGGTTGGCTGGATAAGATTAGTTACAACCAATTAGAATGGCTAAGAGTCCAAGTCCATTGTTTTTTGGGCAAAATGTAATTTGAACATGACACAATAAGTTATGTATTCAAAATAGGGGTTATCTAACCCAACATAACCAAGGGTTACAAATCCCGTCTACGCGAGGCAATGTGAGGCAATCATCGTTGCGTTCATCTTCATCTCCTCTCTCAGTCATCATCTCTATCCATATCTCGTCTCTCTCTCTCATTGTGAGTGAGATATGATCAGCACCCCTTAAGTCGCGGGGTCGTCAGAATGGCATTGTGGGGTCATCGGGACTGCGTCATGGTTCGTCGTAGGTCGTTATAGTGGGAGTCGTGGGTTTTG
The DNA here is from genome assembly GCF_041283825.1 of Pyrus communis. Taxonomy (NCBI): domain Eukaryota; kingdom Viridiplantae; phylum Streptophyta; class Magnoliopsida; order Rosales; family Rosaceae; genus Pyrus; species Pyrus communis. The sequence continues at coordinate 22,219,790 of NC_142578.1, forward strand.
GTGAGTACCCAGGTCTCCGATAGTTCTATATTGCGAGTGAACAACGTACTCAAACTGTCGTTACAACACCATCAACCAAACGTCCTAAAATTGATATAGGCAGATCTTTAGATATTATCTACAGTCAAGACCACCGGTAGTTAGTCTATGTACTTGTGAGCTGTAGCAATGTAATGTGATGTATCATTATCCATCCCTCTAAAATTCTTCCCCACTATTACTTGTGAATAAACCGTTAAGAATCTAGGGATGCTAGTCAAAGTACCACTTGCTTACATTTGTAACATTTCATCTCTATCATGGCAAGGTACTCACTTTTGAGCGGGTTTGAACCGCATTCTTCGTTTAGTTTGTCAATGAGAAAGGAGATTCGAGCACGAGTTTGTCACGAGTTAGTAGTAGCTTCGGTAAACTGAAAATTTAAGCAAATTATTATTATTATTATTTTATTTTTTATTTTTGTACAACTTTTGGTAACTTGAACATAGTTTTCCCTCTTCCGTTTTGTGACAGGATGTCATCTTGGTACCGCAAATGCATCTATTTGAAGCCTAAATTGGAACTAACTGTAACGGCATTCTACCATGTTGATGTCAACAAAGTACCTCAAGCTCTCGTAAAGCGCGTAAACATCTCTATATGTCTACATGTATTTTGAAAGAGACTTTCTTACATCTTTAATATGTTACTGTGACATTTCAAATCAATAATACAAAGTCACTAAAGAATATTAAAGCACACGACTATGACACGTTATTTGTTTGGAATATTACTATCACGTACCACGAGGTGTCCCATCGTTCACGTGACCTTGCATTATTTACCATATTACTGATCTTTTTTCTTTTTCGTGTTTCCAATTTCTCAGAAAATGCCTACAATTCAGGTGAGATTTTCCATTGTGCAGTAAAAGTTTTGTGATTGTGTTTAAACGACAGCTAAATTGTTGTAAGTGGATTGTTAAGTGTAATCTTGAAGAAGTGAGAGAAATGCTCAAAAACTTTGAGAAAGTTATATTTTGAACTGTACAATCAAATTTGCTCTCCCTCTTTGTTTCTTAAAATGTCTGTAAGGATGAACTCCAGTTTTGAGCAAGCTCGTTTCTCCGGTTCATGGTGCCTCCAAGGAACGAAAATCTTGCTTTCGAGATGGAATGCAGCAGAAACTAATCTCGGTTGAATCATACAATGAGGTTGTTTTCTAAGAATGGTCAAATTGGTGACAGAAATTAATGAGGAAACAATTACATTGCAAAACTATGGAATTAGTAGAAGAAAAATATCTTGGTGACTTCTTCAAACATACATACGCCATCCCATTCCGTCCACAAATGCTCAGCTAGCATTTGTAAGACAATGCTTGTTTGGTAGGCTGGATGGTATGGTTGTAACCAATTAAAATTGCTATGAGTTCAACTCCGTTGTTTGTTGTGCAAATATAATATATAGGCAAGAAATGATAAAGTTGTAAATTCAAAATGGCTTTTTAGCTAATATGATCCCTAAAATTTGCATAACTCGTCAATTTGGTCCCCATGAGATTTGAAATCAACAAAAATAATCTCTAAGTTTGTCCACCTTCATTATCCACCTTCAATCATTTTAGTTCCTCAGATGTCGGGACGACAACATGGGCTCTTCACGGGACGTCAACGGGAGTCATGGGTTCTGGTGAGTACCCAGGTCGCGGCTGGTTCTATCGCGAGTGGTTGATGTGGAGAAAGAGCTAGCTTTCACAACCTATCCAACTGAGTTGTTTACGCCAAACAATAGACAAACCTCTCTTCGAACCCTAGCCTAACCAATCCTAAATACAACCACCTATCCTATCCTGCCCGCCAAACGAGCCGGAAATCACCACGGGTTTTCCCTCACTCGACCATACACCTCAGGTTTCCCTCATCCGACCGCCGCCACCGTGCAAGCTCAACTCAAACTTTGTAACCCTATTGTCGTTGAATCTTCACTCTTCATCCCACACAATAACCAGTCTCTCCTGCAGAGCAACCTAAACACTTGACTACGCCTAAAAACTCGAAACAACGCCCTCAAGTGGGTACTTACTCACGACCACGGTGAACAACGTAATAAAATTGGCGTTACAAAACCGTCAACCGAACGTCCTAAAACTGATACAGACAGATCTTTAGATATTATCTACAGTCAAGACCTGCTGCATTTGTCAAAACCTGCTGCGTTTGATCTGGGTACTTGTAGGCTGAAGCAATGTAATGTATCACTATCCATGCCTCTAAAATTCTTCCCCACTATTAGTTGCGAATATACACTTAAGAAGCTACACCATAACAATAGCATATGTTCATTTCTAACAATATAATCATCCAGTAAGAAACATACTGCTATATAACAACACATGATTAGACAACGTAGTATTAAAAGGAGATTGCAAACTCAAATCCAATCTTCGCACTTTCGCATGCACATTAGCTATCAGCATAACATGATCATCAAGAAGTTACACGAATAACAAACTAAATTTATGTTCATTTGCTAATACTGAAACAAGTGACAAACACACCATAAGGGATGTTATTCGCCGCAATGGCGTAAAAACCACAGCTCTTCTCTGCAAGGCATCAAGGAACAAGCTTATTTCACTCGCGGTGATGAAAAAACGGTTGGGATTAAAAAGCAAAAACCGAAGGGCATGGTACAGGTACAAGAAATCAATCCATTGCAATGAGACAAATCCGACAAAATTCACACTAAATGCCACCAGAATTTTAGTTATTGAAATCTCGAGAGGACTGAAAATTTGTTATGATAAAAATCTGCTTATCAATGACAGCGCACGACATTGTAAAATTAGACTCAGAAAATGATTTTGATAGGAAGCATTGTAAATTAATCCCAAACATTTAATTCATGCTTCCAAAATCAACAAATTCCACAATTGCAAGAGAAACCCAACTTGAATATCTTAAATGCCAAAACCAAAAACTGCCCTTATCCGCTGGAAGATAAGATCCCGCCATCCTCTCTCCGTATTCTCCACCACGGTCGCGTTCCCATATCTGCATTACCAAACACATAAAAACAAGGCAATTAACTTTCCATTAAAAAAAAAAAAAGACAATTCAACTCACAAGCTCCAATACAATCAACCTAAAATTTAAGCTCCAATACAATCAAAACTAAATTTGTTTTCAAGAAAAACCCATTAGTCGAAAGCTTAAACAAAACCAACCTGTCTTCCACAGGAATGTCCGTATGTGTTAGCTTAACAACAGTGAGCCCAGGTTCAGGTTCTTCAAGTATAAGCCTCACCTGCAAAATTCAAACATAAAACACTCAATCAACAAATAACAAAACCAATTAAAAGCACTGATAAGAACACATTCAAACACGAAAACCCGAATTTCAAATGCCACATACCGTCGAATCAATCCCGTCCGGCCAGCTCCCAAATCTCCATTTCTGCACAATCAAACTCCCACTCTGCAACTCCAAATTCGTACCGGTCACCGACCCATCAAAAATACTAATCGGCCCTCCGACCTCCTTGCTTATCTTCGCATTGCTCTGCGTAAAACCCTTCCATCTGTTCTCATCCATCAAAATCTCAAACATATCTTTCGCCCTGCAACTGAACTTCTCAGTCAAACTAATCGTCTTAAACCCTTTCTTGCTCTCCTTCTTCACCTCCTTCTTCTCCACAACCACCTCCTTTTTCGCCGTCGCCGCAGCAGCAGCCACCGCCGTCGAATTACTCTTCGGCGCAATCTTCTTAGCCTCAACTTCCTCCTTCGCCGGCCCGCCCTTCGCCATACTCTCCACATAAAACCTAACCTTCTCCAAAATCAATGGCTTCCCTTTCGCCACCATCGCCTCCTTAATCCTCCTCCCAATCGGCCCCTCATCCTTCACCGAAACCTTAACCTCGGGGTCTTCGTCGGCGTTCTCGTCCGAAATATACGGAATCTCCACAACTCCGTCGACCTTCAGCAGCGACTTCCCGTCGCCGTCCTTCGCCTCGCCCTCCCACGACAGACTGAGGCTGATTTCGTATCCCGGGATGATCTTCCCCTTCCGGACGTTGACGTAGGCCTCGCCGTCCACCTTGTCGACGGTCTTGGTCCTGAGGTATAGGTTGCCTTCGCCGTCGAGGACGGTGACGTTGTTGAGGAGCTTGGTGAGGAGGTCACGTGACCAGCCGAGACAGTCGGTCTCGGCCCAGTGCCAGTTGTGGACGTTGGCTCCGTCGGGCCTGTCCTCCACGATCCACCGCTTGTCGCCCTCGCCGTACTTCGCCATTGAATCGAATCAGGATTCACACTCAAACTTGTAGAGAGAGAGAGGAGAGAGGGAGAGAGGGTTTGGGATGGGCGAGGAGAGAGAAACAAGGGGTGGGGAAGGAGTCTGGAGGGTTCTTATGGGAGGACTGAGGAGGGTGGAAGGGTCTAGAATTTTGAGGGGAGGCCCAATAAAGTGGGGGAATAGAAGGATCTGGAACAACTATTTGGGCTTTATACCTACTTCTGTTGTTTAACTGGGTGAGCTGTCGGTTCAAAACGGCACAAACTAGATCCGGATGGAATTCAATTCTAAGATGGAAGAGGATTTCTCTAGATCTACTTTGTAAGGATTTTAAGAATTCTTATTTTCTAATCGTGCATCGTATATCATGCAACCAGTTTACTATTTATGTTTAATTTTAAATAAAAAAAAATCAAATGATTTCTGACCGTACTATACACGATTAATGATTAAGAAGTAGAGATCCCTAAAATCTCCACAAAGTAGATCTGAATGGGATCCATTGCCAAAAGAAAATCCCTTGTTTATTTCGTTTCATATCCTATATTCTTGGAGAAATTCTCTCGTGCTATTAATATTTGTTTCTTATAGTTTTTATCATCTAATAAATACTAGCATTCATGCATGCGCTTATGCACGTGCAAAAGACATTTTTTGAATCACGACGTGCTATGCGCAATTTACACGTTTTAAATGTATTTATATGCGTAAATTGACAAAAGGAAAGTCAAATATTTGAAGTAAATGAATAATCTTAGATCATGCTTGAATAAACCCCTCATAAACCAATTAAAGCAACTGAATCCACATAATAAAATCGGTATCTATTGTATTTATATTAAGAATAGAGAAAATAATATTTAATAAACAATTGATTGAATCATATTATTGCTAACCTATTGTGAGGTTAAGCCCACCCCCTCCTCCTTATTGTAGATAATATCGTTTTTTCAAAAAAAACAAAAAAAATATTTGACAACTAATTTAATCATATTATTATCTGCGTGCAAAATATACAGAAAACAATATTTAATGAACAATCACATTATTGCTAATTTATTGTGAGGTACTAATTATTAAAAAAAAAAGGTAATTTTATTAACACCACAATCTTATGAATACACCTCATAATTTTATTTTTTTAGTTAAATTTCTGTAAAAACGAATTAAATTTTGAAGTCCAAAATAAACCCCATCCACCCCTTTATGCCGATTGCCAACCACCACAGTATCTGGGCAAAAAATCTCAACCACTCGCCATGCTCTCTCTCTCTCTCCATATATATATATATATATATATATATATATATCCAATCACCAGCCTCTAGCTGGTAGGCAATAGGGAATTGGGATATGGGGTGTGTGAATCAAGAGTGTTGGGCAATTCTCAGTCTGTTAAAGAGTCGGTCATCCAATCACTAGCCACTTGCCGGTAGGTAATAGGGAATTAGGAGATGGGATGTGTGAATCAAGAGTGTTGGGCAATTCTCGGTCTATTAAAGAGTCGGTCTTGACTGTCAACTTCCACGACGTGGGGAGTTTTTGCTGTGTTGATATCGATGACGGATACCTCTTATATGGGTGGCCCGTGGCCGTCGAGCTAGCTTTTTTGCCGTCATTTGTTTATGGGGATGGGGTGGCTTCAGAAAAATGGAGGACAAAGCTGGAATTTTAGAGGCACATTTTAGATGTGGGGTGTAGGTTAGACGTCAGTCAGTTAAACTGTAAACATAATGCAAACACTATTACGAACAATCATGGCTAATAGACCTTTCCAACAAACATTAAAAGGACGACCCAAAGCCAACTAGGCACTCACTTGGCGAGGGTTGTGTTGTTTACAAAAAAATTTCAGGTTCACATATCTGAAAGGGACACCGGATTACCAAAGCGGCCATATGCATGATTAGGGGTAAGTATACGTATCGATATTTTGCACAGTTTCATGAAACATAAGTTAAGATTCAGGTGGCCTGAGGGTGTTTTTAGGAGCACTTATCCAAGAGGTACCTGCAACTGCAAATCTCCACAATGCATTGACATGCTCAGGTGAAGCGTATTCAATTCCCACACGCGGACCAACCAGCATCTTTTCGGGCTCTGGACCATCTAAGATCTCCAGACCATCTGGCCAGACCCATTCATTTATCTCAGAATTAAACAAGTTTGTTTAGATTTATAGATGAAGGGGTGCGAGCCAACCATACGTACCTGGAGTATAAAGGGGATGGCTTGACCACTCGGTAGAAAGTCCCAGCGCTTGACCAATCTGAACACAAAAATATAGACCTTAACAGTTCAAAAACCGCTAACGCAAAGAATGGCACACGGAATTCAAAGAAGTGTATCAGTTTCTCCGAGAGTAAGAACAACTATAAATGTTTTAATTTATATTGAAATATATTTATGCTCATCAGCCTATTTTGATACAACGATAGTCACACATTTGCATATGAGGCAGGTTGTTAAAATTTACAGGTTTCTGTTTTGGTAAAATCAACAGCACCTACACTAACCATCCAAAAACAAAGTATACCATCAACCACTAATACAAAATTTGTGCCAACAGAAGATTGCATTGGAATTTAACACAGATCTTTAAGGAAAACGATGCTGACCTTTCCAGGTCCATTAAGGAGCACGGGTTTATCAGTTTTCTGACCTCGACGCCGCTGAATGGTCTCCAATCCTGTAATGACTTTCATTATTTCTGTGAATAGCATTCATCGAGAGAAATGGATAAAGAGAAGAAAGAGGGAGAGATGAATCTCTTTTCACATGGTTATGAGATAGTTAAATATAGAGAAAAACGACGATAAAAGAAAGAGCCATGTTTTCCCCACCAGAAAGTAGAGAGAATTTGAAAGAAAAACGTGAATCAGAGAAACTAAAAATATTTTCCCTCTCTTATCCCATATTCTTTTCGCTACCTTCGTAAACAACTTTGTCATACACATTGCGAGCAAAGACGTTTGCAGTATGCTAGACCTCGCTCCTTTTTTGTCCTTCTAAAAAAGTTTCGGGTTGGAATAAAGGCTGTTGAAGAGCTGACATCTATTTAAGAAAGATGGTCAGCACATTGTTCTCTCCCTTATCAGTAAACATTTGGAAAACTATGCTAATCCATACCATCTCAAACAGTAATCAGCAATCTTTGGAAGCTACTAGCTCTTCACTTGCAGTTCAAGTCCAATTCTTTCACCTAACACCGCCTAAAGTTATTTCTCTTCCAAAGCAAAGAGGCACACATGACTGGATTAAAAGAACTTTTGTTACCACTCCAAAATGCTCACCTCACTCATGTGCTTTCCCCACCCCCATTATTTCGGTTTCTTTTCTCAAAATTATATTGCTCAACTCACCTCCCATATTCCCAACATACTCCTAAACTTGAACACTAGTTTTAAAACTAGAAAAAAAATAAAACTAGATCCATTTATAAAAAATCTGGTATCGGTTTCAAATAATCATAACGATGGTTGGTTAGCAGGACAAGACTTTCGCTTTCGATTGACACAATGGCTAGAAGCACACAAATTACATGCAATAAAAGGGTAAATACAAGGATAACTCTAGTAAGTGATCGTTAGGGTATTACGGCTATCTCTATGAAAATTTACCACTAACTGGAGCGCAAGAACGTATTAGGACAGCAGCCCCAACTCCCTCCTTGTCAGCAACAACATTCAGCATTGTATGAAGGCCGTAGCAAAGATAAACATACGCATGCCCTCCAGGTCCAAACTGTATCCCAACCACAATACATTAATTTGAGCTCATGTTTTTCGATACTTATCTACATTTTGAGATCACAAAACGCGAAGAAAAACAGAACAAAACCGATAAAGGGAGCATCTCACAACGGGGGCTGTTCTCGCAGTTATGCCAAATCGACCATGACAAGCCGAATCATTTGGCCTATAAGCTTCTACCTGTCACCAATGCAAAATCAATTAAACTCTCGTCATGATACCAACATTTACATTCCCCTTTACAAATCATTAAGTCAAGCATTTTGATTTATGCATTTTATTCGAAAACAACAGGAAATTTGAACATTTGAGACACAACGTGAACTCGTTTTCCGACTTGGAAGCTTTTCAGCTCAGTCACACAAGCGCGAATTCCTTCATTTTCTCGGGAAACAAACAGAAAGTTGACAAACTAATTTCAAACGGAAAAAGACATAACAGTAAAAAATTGATGGGTAAATTACCTCAGTAATCTGAAGAACAACATCCTCTCGCCTCAGAAACTTGCCCAGCAAACGTGGGGCGAGCTCTAGGGCGTCGATTTGGAAGAAGGAGAAGGGCAAGATGGTCATTTTCTCGGGAAGAATGTCTGAGATTGGGAGTAAGGAGTCGGATTTGGTTCGAGGTTGAGATTGGGGTTTTTTGGGTTTGACCGCTGCGACGGTCAACGATTCGGAAAATTGACTCGGCCGAGTTTTGCCTTCTTCATTACTGAGTCGGTTGGATGGAATTGGCCTTTTGGGTTTGGCGGCGACTCGTTTAAATGCCAGAGGTTTCTTCATTTCGTCTCGCAGGATGTTTATGTTTGCTGGATTTTGGCGGGTATTTGTTGGTCCCTATAAAAAGACGAAACTTGGTTGATGACATTCATGACATCATATTACCAAATTAGGGTAGTTTGAAGGGGTTTTTAAAATAATCGAAAGTGTCTTTAGAAAATAGGGATGTACTATTTACACATTTTATTTTATTTCTCAGACATTCCTTGATAATTTTTGTCAGTTGATATTTTTCAATTTATCTTATCTGACGCCCGAAAATTAAAAAGATGTGTGAGAAGTAAAATGTGATGTGTGTATATCACATCCTAGAAAATAATTTTAACTTTCAAAAGCATTTTAAGTGTTTTTGTAGATTTATTTACATTTTATTAATTATTGGTTTAAAAAATATATTTACCAACCACTTTCCGTCATTTTAAAATCACTTCCAACATTCAGAATCATCTTGGATCTTGTAATCAAAAGGAAATTATATATATTTGTGTGTTTAAATCACATAATATTGTTGTTTTGTTAGTTATCTACACTTCAAAAATTCATCATGTACGCCTTGAAGGGGCTATCTAGGACGAAACCCTAGGAGAGCGCTGTCATCAGTTTGTTGGTTGTTTCTGGCCGACAAACTCAGGCCACTCTAACTTTAGAGGCGGTGAAGCAGAAGACGAATGGTGTGGCAGATAGTACCGCAACTAGTCGAGAAGGTGCTCAAGGGCTGTTTGCGGACTTGGACGTGGGTAACAAGGGGACTGAGTGTTAGACGAAGTCAAGCTCAAGCTGTTCTTGTTAACCCAAGTATTGGAAGAAAGACAGCAGGCCAAGCTGTACAGACAGCACAGCAAGCATTTGCTGACTCATGAACAGCAGGGAAAGGAATGTGCATGTGCATGTGTGCTGTCCGAAGTCTTCCCATGCGTGCTTGGTTACTGTTAAAGCATTTTCCCATGTGTGCTGTCAGAAGACAGCAGATGGTGCTGCTGCATGTGTGTGTGCTGTTACCTAGTAGTTTAATGTGTAAAGGTGTATAGATGGTGCTGCGGCATGTGTGTGCATACTGTCACCTAGTAGTTTAATCTGTAAAGTTGTTGTTGTGGTGTATATAACAAAGCCTTCCCGTAAGGCTTGAAAATAAGAGATTTTGAAGTATTATAATTGAGATCAGAAATTCTTACATGGTATTGAGCCTCTCATTGTCTAACGACTAGATCCTGTTTTTTTTTTTTTTCCCCACGCTTCAATGGCTGAAAACAATGTTAGTTCTTCCACCAACCCACCTACCACCAATCAGTTTCATCCGTTTTCCACTATTGTTAATATCAAGCTTGACAGAACCAACTACCCACTGTGGTTGGCTCAAATTCTCCCAATTCTCAAAAGTAGAGATCTGATAGGGTATGTTGATGGTACTTTGGTGTGCCCTCCAAAAAACTTGCCTGGTGCTACCACTGTCAATCCTGCATACAGTGCGTGGATTCAACAAGATCAAATGATCTTGAGTTGGATAAATGGCTCCTTGATAGCGTCTGTTTTAGCTACTGTGGTAAGCAAGAGAACTGCGCGTGCCACTTGGGAAGCTTTAGAGCAAAGGTATGCCTCCACTTCTCAGAACAGAATTTTGTTCCTGCGGAATGAGTTGCAGACAAAGAAAGGTAATCTTTCTGTTGCGGATTACCTGGATCGCATGAATGCGATTGCTGATAATCTTGCTCTCGCGGGTCAACCGGTCAGTGATGATGAACTCGTGCAGATTGTGTTGAACAATCTAGGACCTGCATTTGAGATGACAGTAAGGGCTGCTCAAGCTAGGGATACCCCGATCACCTATCCCACCCTTGAGGCACTTCTGTTGACAACTGAACGACGAATGGTGGATCAGAATAATTCCTTGGCTGAACCTGCACCTGTCAACGCCTTCGTTGCCACTAGAGGACGTGGCAGTGGACGATCGCGTGGGAATGGAAGAGGAATGTCTTCCTTCACCCGTGCTTCTCTGTCAAATCAGCGTGGCAACAATCCTCGCAATCCCACCAATCAGCGCAACCAGTAGTTTAATGGTGAGAAATCCTCGTTTTCTGGTGAGCGTATTATTTGCCAAATATGTGGCAAACCAGGTCATCCTGCGCTTGATTGCTTCCAAAGGATGAATTCTGCTTATGAAGGTCGGATTCCTGCTCACAAACTCACAGCCATGTCCTCCTCGCCTATTACTCTCAACAAGCAATCCAATGGTACCTGGCTGTTAGACAGTGGTGCGAATGCACATGTCACTCCTGACCTTCAAAATTTGGTTAATCCCAAAGAGTACACTGGTAATGAAACTATTGGGGGTGTAGGTAATGATTCTGGCATCACTATTTCTCATTTTGGTTTCCAACAACTAAATACTAAAGCTTGTTCTTTTGATTTGAATGACGTTCTTCACTGCCCAACTGCTTCTCAAAACATCAAATCTGCTCATAGGTTTACTTTAGACAACAATTGCTACCTGCTAATCTTCCCATATTTTTTTTCTTGTTAAGGACCTCAAGACTCGGAAGACGCTTTTCCGAGGGAGATGTGAGAATGGGTTATACCCATTTCCAAATGGCAGTGGACGGTTCCAGTCTTCAATGTCAGCCTTGGTAGGGGTACGGTGTTCAGTGCAAAAATGGCATGCTAGACTTGGTCATCCTGCCAACTCAATAATTAAGTTTTTAATTTCCAATAAACTAGTACCACTTCATGGTCCTCCTCATGTAAGCTTTTGTGAGTCATGTCCCTTAGGAAAGAGTAAAAAGTTACCTTTCAATTTGTCCGAGTCTGTTTCTACGTCTCCATTGGAACTTTTGCACTCTGATGTCTGGTCTTCTCCCGTTATTTCTAATGAAAATTTTCGTTACTATGTGTTGTTTGTGGATGACTACTCTAGGTATTCTTGGATTTTTCCCATGAAAAATAAAAGTGAAGTTTTTGAGATATTTGTAAAATTTAAAGCCACTGTCGAGAACATGTTTAATCTTGCCATTAAAACCTTTCAATGTGATGAAGGGGGGAATATAAAAGTCGTGCTTTTCAACAGTTTCTTTCTGACAGTGGGATTTCACAACGTTTTTCCTGCCCAAAACATCCTGAACAAAATGGACTTGCAGAAAGGAAACATTGCCATATTGTTGAAACCAGTATAGTTATGCTTTCTCAATCTCACGTTCCTAATCAGTTTTGGTTTGATGCTTGTTCTACCGCTACGTACCTGATAAATCGCATGCCAACAAAACTTTTATCCAATATGTCACCTTATGAGAAGTTGTTTAAAAGAGTTCCAAAGTATGACATGTTGAAAGTGTTTGGTTGTCGATGTTTTCCATGGTTAGTCCCATACACACAACATAAACTGCAACCAAAATCAAAAGCTTGTGTTTTCTTAGGTTATTCACTGAATCACCAAGGCTACAAATGTTTGGAATTGTCCACAAGACGAATTTACTTGTCTCGCCATGTCCTATTCGATGAGGACTCTTTCCCTTTTAAGGGACTCACATCTACCTCAGAAAATGTCGTCGATTCAGGTACATTTAACTCTCCCGTGGTATTATTTAATTTTGATGATATTAGCACGTCTCCTTTATCTCACTCACCTAATGTACCTGTTATTCATCTCCGTCAAAATTGTCCTTCTAATGAAATTCTTTCCTTACCCTCCACTGCACCGTCTGAACCTGTCCCCAATCCTTCAATTGACTCATCCAGTCCACCCTCTACTACACCCGTGTCGGCCTTAACTCTGTCATCACCCATACCTTCACATGAACAAGCTGTGGTATCCATGGAATCAGTACAAGTGCTGTCAGAAAATAATGGCCATCGAATGACTACACGATCAAAGTCTGGCATCCAAAAACCTAACCCTAAATATGCTATGCATGTAACTGTTGACCAGTTTCCAATTGAACCGACTTGTTTCAGTCAAGTTGTCAAGTCTCAGGAATGGAGAAATGCCATGGTACAGGAATTTAATGCGCTACAACGATGTGGCACGTGGAGTTTGGTCCCGTTTCATCCAAAGATGAATTTGCTCCCAAATAAATGGGTGTTCAAATTGAAAAGACGTGCAGATGGAACAATTGAGCGCTATAAGGCTCGCCTTGTCGCAAATGGTTTTCATCAGAAGGCTGGTGTGGATTATAATGAGACTTTTAGTCCTGTGGTTAAACACAGCACTATTAGGCTTGTTTTAAGTCTTGCAGTTTCCAAAGGTTGGCAAGTTAGGCAGCTTGACGTCCAAAATGCGTTTCTGCATGGTTTCTTGAACGAAGAAGTTTACATGCGTCAACCGTCGGGTTTTGTTGATCAACAGTTACCTAATCATGTTTGTAAACTTCAACGGAGCATTTACGGTCTTAAACAGGCTCCGAGGGCATGGTTTCAGAGGTTTTCAGATTTTCTGCTTCAACTTGGTTTTCAGGAATCAACTTGTGATTATAGTTTGTTTGTGTTCAACCAAAAAGGGGTGTATCTTATCCTGCTCATCTACGTGGATGATATTCTGATTACTGGCAACAGTTCTTCTCACATCATTCAGTTAATTCAAAAGCTGGGTACTTTGTTTTCCATGAAGGATTTAGGACTACTTAATTATTTTTTGGGTGTAGAGGTTAAGTACGATGGAAATCGAATGCATTTGTGCCAATCCAAGTATGCTCTTGACTTATTGTCACGCACACATTTCACTGATGCCAAACCGATTTCTACACCCATGTCTTCTGGTCAAAAACTCAGTGCATATGTTGGAGATCCGTTTGATAAACTAGAAATGTATCGTAGTGTTGTCGGTGCTCTACAATACTTAACGATAACTCGTCCCGATTTATCTTATGCAGTTAACCAAGTATGCCAGTTTATGCATGCTCCAACAACTCTTCACTGGATGGCAGTCAAACGGATTCTACGATACTTGAAGGCGACGCATAGTCATGGTCTCCTTTACAAGCCAGGTACTACCCATCTTTCTGCTTTTTCAGATGCGGACAATGCTGGGAATCCGGATACTCGGCATTCAACTGGGGGGTTTTGTATTTATCTTGGTTCAAATCTGGTTTCATGGAGTTCAAAAAAACAGAAAACTGTTTCTCGATCGAGTGCTGAGGCCGATTATAGGCAACTTGCCTACACCGCAGCTGAGCTTTCGTGGTTAAGGTCTTTATTTCGGGACTTGCAGTTACATCTTACTTGACCTCAAATATGGTGTGACAATGTGTCTTCAATTGCTCTTGCTTCCAATCCGGTGTTCCATTCTAGAACCAAACATTTAGAGGTTGATTATCACTATGTCAGGGAGAAAGTGGTTCGTGGTGAACTGTTGGTTAATTATATTTGTTCACAAGATCAGCTTGCAGATTTATTTACCAAAGGTCTGTCTTCGTCTCGATTCAATTTGTTGGTGTCCAAGCTTCCAGTTGTTCCTCAACCTGTTAGCTTGCGGGGGGGAGGGGGGTGTTAGACGAAGTCAAGCTCAAGCTGTTCTTGTTAACCCAAGTATTGGAAGAAGGACATCAGGCCAAGCTGTACAGACAGCACAGCAAGCATTTGCTGACTCATGAACAGCAGGGAAAGGAATGTGCATGTGCATGTGTGCTGTCCGAAGTCTTCCCATGCGTGCTTGGTTACTGTTAAAGCATTTTCCCATGTGTGCTGTCAGAAGACAGCAGATGGTGCTGCTGCATGTGTGTGTGCTGTTACCTAGTAGTTTAATGTGTAAAGGTGTATAGATGGTGCTGCGGCATGTGTGTGCATACTGTCACCTAGTAGTTTAATCTGTAAAGTTGTTGTTGTGGTGTATATAACAAAGCCTTCCCGTAAGGCTTGAAAATAAGAGATTTTGAAGTATTATAATTGAGATCAGAAATTCTTACACTGAGCACTATGGAAGACATGGTCTCCAAATTTTCTGGGCAATTTGCTATCACAGAAGATGAACAGCAGATACTTGTGGTTGATGCGAAGGAGGCGTCGACGCTGAGAACTTCGAAAGTTTTCTTGGTGGGGAAGGTGACACAAAGCCCTTCAACAAGGAAAATTTCAAGCGTAAATGCGAAGCTTGTGGAAACCCAAAGCGAATGTATTTATCATGGATTTGGAGAGCGATAGATTCGCGTTTGAAATTAACACGAAGCAAGAGATGACTGTGATCCAACCGGGGGGGGTCCATGGCTGTATAAGAAGCAATATTTATTGGTACTGGAAGAGGCAGATAAATCGAATGTGCTGTTATCCTATCATGACTTTTGGGTTCAGATTAAAGGACTTCCGATTTGTTACATAACGAGACAAATGGGTAAACTTCTCGACAACCACTTGGGGGAGTACATTTTATCGGACCAAAGTTGAAAGGAGGAGCAATATGGGAGCATTCTCAGAATCAGGGTTCGCATTTACACGTCCCTATTGAAGATGTTGTTATACTGGACCAAGACCGAGTTCAACCTGGGCCTGGGACTATGATCGTTACTAGAGGCTCGAGAAAAGAGGCCAACCAAATGCAATCCAGAATGGAGCTAGAAAAGGTTGTTGTACATGAGGAAGGGATGGGAACACAAGAAGGGCAGTGGGGAAAGCAAGTTTTGGGAGGGGACACAACTGAATGGTCGTTAGGATTCGACCCTTTTAATTTGGCCCTTTTATATATGGCAGTCAGGCATATGTACAGAGAATAAATAGACGGGGTGGGGGTACTACATACACTGCTCGAAGGAGACAAAGAAGAGTATAACGGAAACTCCCTGAGTTGGGGAAGAGAAGTGAACGAGAAGTGGGTGATAATTGTAATAGGCATGAACCCAAGCGAAGGTCTGTGCTGTATTCTTTTATGAATTCTACAATGGCGAAGGGTGACGAGTATCAGCCCCGCCAACACCAATGAGTTGTGTAAGCTGGAATTGTCGGGGGCTTGGGAACCATCGGGCAATTCGTGCACTGAAGAGACTAGTTCTCTCAAAAGATCCCAATGTGATTTTTCTATGTGAAACAAAAAGCTTAGTGGAGTATATGGAGAGATTAAAATCACAATTAAAGTTTGATTTTATTTTTACGATACCTAGTAGAAGACGTTCGGGAGGTTTATGTGTGGTGTGAATGAGGAACTCCTCCTTCCATTTTCTAATGAGGAGATAAAGTTTGCTTTGTTTCAAAATGCATCATATGAAAGCTCCAGGACCGGATGGAATGTCTCCATGTTTCTATCAAAAGCAGTGGGCAATTGTTGGCGAGGACGTTTGCAATGGGGTAAGATCGTTACTATCTTCCGGAGTTATGTTGTGGAAATTAAATTACACTCATATCACTTTAATTCCTAAGAACAAAGATCCTACTGTGATGATAGAAATGCACCCAATTAGCTTGTGCAATGTAATTTATAAAGTCTACTCTAAAGTGCTTACCAACTGTTTGAAACGGATTTTGCCATCTCCATCACAAAGTGCTTTTGTTCCATGAAGATTAATCTAAGATAACAACATGGTTGCATCTGAAATTGCCCATTATATGCATAAGAAATCCAGTGGTTGGGATGAAATTATGGCACTGAAATTGGATATTAGTAAGGCCTACGATCTTATAGAATGGAGTTTTTTAGAGCAAATGATGAGAAAACTAGGTTTCGCCGAGGCATGAATCAATCTAATCATGATGTGTGTTACAACAATGTTGTATTCATTTAAATTAAATGGGCAGCCCATGGGATATGTTCATCCAGAAAGAGGAATTCGACAAGGTGATCCCCTTTCACCATTTCTATTCGTCTTATATGTGGAGGGTTTATTATCACTGTTTGATGCATGGGAGAGAACGGGAAGAATTAGAAGGGTTAAAGTTTGTAAAGAGGCGCCAAGTGTGCACCACTTACCATTTGCATACGATAGTTTCATATTTGCTTGGGGCACTCTTCAGGAGTGAATCCAAGTGAAACAATTATTAAAACATATGAAGAAGCATCTGGCCAAGCTATTAACCACTTGAAGAGTTGTGTGGCGTTCAATGGAAACCTTACTGATTATGATGGACACTACTAACGAATTGCTTGGGCATGGCCCGAGTGAAATACCACGATCGTTATTTGGGGCTTTCGGTCTTTGTGGGGAAGAAGAAGAAAGAAGCGTTTGCCTACATTAAGGATAGACTATGGAAAAAGCTTAATGGTTGGCGAGGGAGTCTTTTGAGTAGTGCAGGAAAAGAAATTTTGATCAAGAGCGTTGCTCGAGTGGTGCCATTGTACACTATGCAAACATTTTTGTTACCAAAGTCTCTTTGTGATGAATTGAATCAAATGGTAGCAAAATTTTGGTGGGGGTGACAACAAGGTCGAAGGAGAATACATTGGATTCGTTGGAGAAAACTATGTAAGCCAAAAAGAGGTGGGCTGGGTTTCAAGGATCTTTATACTTTCAATCTTGCGTTGTTAGCAAAGTAGGGATGGAGGCTCTTACAACAACCATCGTCATTTGCAGCACGGCTCTTTAAGTCTAAGTACTACCCTCAAACCGATTTCTTATCTGCCCAGGTTAAACCGAATTCGTCATTTTGTTGGCGCAACATTACTGATGCCCGTACTGTAATCCGTAAGGGTGCACGGTGGAGGGTTGGAGATGGTTCAAAAATTTGCATATGGGGAGATAGTTGGCTGCCCAGACATAATTTTTTTAAGTTCTTAGTCCCATACCAATGAGAATGGATTGTTGGAAATTATATATTGTAATATATAATTTTAATAATTGAATGAAAAATATTGTTAACCAATTTCTTGGAAAGGTTATGTTGTTTAGGTGTATTTCTTAATAAGTGATGTATACTTATAGATGAAAAGTTACATCTCTTTAATAAGTAAAAATTGGATTCTATTTAAACCCATGAAACCATTGGTATTAAAGATAGAAAAATTAGAGTTAATTTTTACTCTTGAGAAATAGGGTTTCCCCACTTTGTTTCTCTCATGCTTCGTAAGTCAAATTCCGAGTCGTGTCTCGAGAGTATGGAATATATAAAGTTCGCCAGAGTTCGAAGATTGAAGTGCTTTGACTTCGGATTATAAATTGTTGAATCCTGGGAGATAGACACCTACTGAACTACAAGCACAAGAGTAGGGGCGAAATTCTGTCTTTAGGACATTGCATTTATGCAAGCCTCAATCTCCAAGTTTGTCAGTTTTTCTAACTTTCTCTTTAGTTGTTTATATTAATCTCATATATAATTGATGTTGTGAATTTTTTTTTATGATTATTATCATTAGATTTATATTGTTATTTTTCATATTTTCTAATATTGCTCCAACAATCTAAAGACATAATTTTTTTATTTCTATGGAACAATCGGAAATATGAATGTTCTTGATTCTCATATTGAGAGTTTAAATATGTGGCTTTAAAAGTCTTGGACAACATATGGTGTTGTATTTGATGTGAAGCCTAGAATTGATGCAATTAAGACTTTAATCTCTGATTTAGTCTTGATGATTGGGTTGGATGATGTTGTGGTATGATACATATGGCACAAAACTTGTGGTTGTATACTGCATATAGGTGAGGGCTTCAAATGATTGTCGATCGAGCGTTTGACAATCAATTGATAAATTTCCAAGTAGTTGACATGCCATTTGGGAAACGATTACATACATTTACTTTGTATATTGTGAATTAGATAAGAATGTGTTGGAATGAATCCCTATAATTGATGGGTTGATTTTTTGTCTGAAAAAAAAAATTTCACTATATCTAACTTTATGAAAGGGTTCTCTGGAGAGCCTCCACTGACAAACATGACCCTTCCAAACTATAAGGAAACGGATCATTGACCCCAGTGAGATTTCAAGCAGATGCATAATAAATTTTGGATTTAGTTTGTCCAGAACAATCATGTATTTTCCAAAGTGCATGTGCAGATGCATAGACTATGACGAAAAGACATGATCACTTCGTATGGATCATTTGGCCCTTTTCCAAAGGGTAACCATTCCATCACTGTGATGGTGCCGTTTGGGATTTTGAGTGGCAGTTTGGATTCTAATAAGTTTCATTTGTGTATATTTGGTTTTATGAGTTTTGCTTATTGTATGCATGTATGTTGTCTCACGTTGCTATGAGTTTATCTAACTGAACATGGTTTTCTAACATCTATATATCAATTTATATGTGGTTTTTCTTGTGCAAATGAAGCTTAATGCTTCTTGGTAGAGTTGCATGCATGAGAATGGCTTTTGATTACGTTGACCTATTTTGATCTGATGCTTATTTCTTTGAAATTGTGTTGCATATGTGTTTTGTTGAAATGATTATTTCAATTGTAGTAGCTTCTCTAACTAAAGGGGCATTTGGTGTGAAGAGAAAGGTCTGCGGATTTGAACAGACGTATTATATATATGGGTTCCATTTTCCTGTTGTAAGTAACCCTAATAGACACATGAGTTTGAACATACGTGTATTATATATATAGGGTTGTATCTGTTCGAATTGAGCAAGACTGTCTATTCCAAAAGAAAGCACTCCGGCCAGGTTTTATAATTAATATATACGGTTGATTCAGTGACTTTTGGTTCTTTACCAAAAGAGTGGCTGGTATCTTTTGGAAATTGCAAGTTTGGTTCTCATTTTAAGAAATGAAGTATCCAAACCGGGTATCACGTTGTGATAAATTTCTGACTATAGTTCTTGTTTAAGTTCAAGAAACAAAATGTATGAATACCTAGTTGAATGTGAAATAAGTGCTTCTCGTAGAAAGGACTTGAGAGGCTTGAAAGCCTAGAGGGAAGAATAGATAAAGAGAAAATATCTTCACTGGTTCCTTCTTCTTAAGTATGATGAAGGAGTAATTGATAGCAATTGAAAAGCAAGCACAATGTAACGGAATTGTGCGGGTGGCTTAGCTATTTTGAGAAATGGAATGTACTTAAAAAGAATTTAAAAGTAATTTGCTTCTAGAAAGAGATAACGATTACGCTTATAATTGAAGTTTTAAGGTATTGAAAGGTTGGAGATCTTCTAGCAAATACCTTAAATGTGGGAGAAGTCTACTTCCTAGTGTTAGCAAATTACTTACAAAAGTCCCAACATATATATGTGTGTGTGTGTGTGTGTGTGTATATACATACTTTTGAGGACTTGAAAGTTAGAAAACAACTACTCTTGAATGAAATATAATTTCATAAATGGAAATGCGCACCATTAAAATAGTCAACCTAGTAGTGGATCCAATCATTAAAGGTTAGACTATTGAGTAAGTTGATCATCAAGGGGAATGAGGCTAAAGCCAACATAACTAATGAATTAGCCGAGCGGAAACCTAACTTAGTTGATTGGAGATCCCATGGTCTAAGTTTAATAGGCAAACTGGTTGGGCATGATTCAAAGAAGTTAACACACTATATACCTCATTCCTATGGTGGAAGAAGTGTGTTGTCTGCAGACGTTTTAGGTTGTATATTTATACTTAATGACAGTGATATCTTATATATAAGAGGAATAGAGCAGACTATTCTTAATTAGTGGTCGCCTATGTGAGAGTAGAAGTGGGTCGCTTCTATGAGTATGAGATGGCTAAATTCTCTAAAGCTCTCATGAATCCGGGATTTGTTCAGGACCAAAATGAACACAACCGTATGAACCATAATATATTTAGGATTAGTGATGTGTGTCGCTTATTGTCTCGGTTTACTACTGCGGTGAACAGTTCAAGATTTCATATTCACTGCATCACCAAGTAAATCCGATAAGTATTCACTAGGGTAGGTTCAAGTCCAAAAGACACCTCTCCCGATGCATCTATTGTCCGTCTGTACTCTCAAATTCTTCCTAATTTTTCATTCATGTGGGGGATTGTTGGAAATTATATATTGTAATATATAATTTTAATAATTGAATGAAAAATATTGTTAACCAATTTCTTGGAAAGGTTATGTTGTTTAGGTGTATTCCTTGATAAGTGATGTATACTTATAGATGAAAAGTTACATCTCTTTAATAAGTAGAAATTTGATTCTATTTAAACCCATGAAACCATTGGTATTAAAGATAGAAAAATTAGAGTTAATTTTTACTCTTGAGAAATAGGGTTTCCCCACTTTGTTTCTCTCATGCTTCGTAAGTCAAATTCCGAGTCGTGTCTTGAGAGTATGGAATATATAAAGTTCGCCAGAGTTCGAAGATTGAAGTGCTTTGACTTCGGATTATAGATTGTTGAATCCTGGGAGATAGACGCCTACCGAACTACAAGCACAAGAGTAGAGGCGAAATTCTGTCTTTAGGACATTGCATTTATGCAAGCTTCAATCTCCAAGTTTGTCAGTTTTTCTAACTTTCTCTTTAGTTGTTTATATTAATCTCATATATAATTGATGTTGTGAATTTTTTTTTATGATTATTATCATTAGATTTATATTGTTATTTTTCATATTTTCTAATATTGCTCCAACATGGATCACAATCCCAAAGTTAGCAGGTTGATTACTGAGGATGGAAGTCCATCGTGGAAAATGGAAGCAATACATAACCTATTTGTCGAGGAAGAGGTAGCACTAATCAAACGCATCCCTCTTAGCATGTTCAATACGGAAGATATCTTAATATGGAATGCGGAGTCAAATGGAAAGTTTACAACGAGGAGTGCATACCATTTGGCACGGTATTCTGGGGAAGTAAACGGGAATGAACCTAGTGGTTCGATAATGGCTGCGGAGGTCAAGTTTTTGTGGAAAGCGATATGAAGAGCTCACTTGCCGGGGAAGGTAAAAATATGTGTGTAAAGATGTTGCATGAATGCATTACCGACAGGGTACAACTTGAGGAAAAAGAAGTTAAATATCCCGACAAGATGTTTGTTTTGTGACGGGGATGTGGAAACGGTTGATCACGTGATGAGGTTCTGTCCCCGTGCGATGGTGGTGTGGTTTTCTAGTCCGCTGGGTATCAGAAGCCAAGGGGATAGGCGACAGAGCTTGATGGAATGGATAACCGCCATTGCAGGTTCGATGTCGAGGGAGAGTTTTGACTTGGTAATGGTTTTAATTTGGTGCATATGGACAGAACGTAATGCAATGTTGTGGTATGGAAAGGCTCTGGAGCCTTCGGAAATGCACTGTAAAGTGCAGACATGGCTACATGAATTCCATAAGTGGCATGGGCCGAGGAAGAACACCAATGTGGTCACTGGCAGCCATGGAAGCCGCCAGAAAATGGGTGGATTAAAAGTAATTTGGAGGAGTGGGGGTAATGATACGGAACGACAAATGGGAGTTCATGGCTGTAGTAGCAATGAGAGCTGAGGGAATTGGTTCTCCATTGTTGGCAGAGATTATGGCAGCAAGGGAAGCAGTGATTTTTTCACAACACCAACGACTACACACGTGGAAGTTGAAGGGGATGCACTGATGGTGACCACGGCACTTCAACATGAGGGCCTAAGGGATTCATCTACTTTTGGGCACATTATTGCAGATACTAGACATATTTTAAATGGTTTTTCTTAGTGCAAGGTTACATTTGGCCGACGCACGACGAACAAGGTGGCACATAGGTTGGCTAGACTGAGTTTAGCCCTTGATACTCTGATAGTTTGGTTTGAGGAACCTCCTGATGTATGCACCCTATTATGTTTGTACGTATTTAATTTCCTATCAATGAATATCGTACCTTCACTAAAAAAACCACTTCCAAATGAACTCTTACCCTAATTACAACTGTTCTCATTATCTTTTATTGTCGTTATAATATCATTTAAAAACCATTAAATTTGGAGACCGTTATGAACAATTATCTAACAAATAAAATAATATCCTCGTTATGGAGCAGCAATCAAATGATTTGCACGAAGAAATGTTGTCACATTGTCATTGAATAAAGAATGACTCATCATCGTTAATGTAAGAATCAAGCAATACCCCTTTTTTCGCCAACATTTGAAGTAAGAATCATTCTAAATTTGTCATACCGCTAAGAATCATTCTAAATTTGTCATACCGCACTCTTAACATCTCAAGTCCAACATTTGAAGTAACTACGACTACGAGCAAGGATTGGACGCGAACAACTGTCTCTAGCAAAATACTCCATGCACAAGGATTGGAAATTTTTCGAATTCGTTTGAACGATTTGAACATAATGACGGGTTTTTACACGATTGCTAAACAGATTATCATCTGATATAGCCAACATTCTGGTTCCACACAGAACGATCAACAATGTTAAAGCCACCTAAAGAGTTTCCAACAAGAACGACATCAGTTTATAAATATAGCTAACATCGAAAACAAAATAGTAGGCAAGCGAGGGAAATGAGGATGCATAAAGTAGGCGCCTGTTATCTATCATTCAATATAATCCAGAACTATGATACAGTACAGACATACAAGCTCTAATGAGACACCTCCCAAAAAAAACTCACCCGAAAAACAAAACCTGAAAACTATCAGCTACGATACGTGTACACAATCAAATCCCACACCCTGATCTACTGATGCAATATACCTTCAAGTCAACTGTAAATCTTCCACACATGCCATCAGAAAGAAGCAAATATCATCTAAAAATATAAGACAAGGAAATCGTACGTTAGTCCTCAGAAAAATGTCAAATGCAATTACAACAGTCATGAAGGAGCTAAGGCTTTCCACTTACCTAACAATCAAGCAAAATAAAGTGATTTGGTTGGTCCCGTCAGCCAGCTGCAGCTGATTGTCAACCAGATGAGCAGAGACGACTAATGAACAAAAAATTAGTTTGATCATGTCACGAATTCCGATTGCATTTGCTTCAACTCGTATGGACTAGCTTGTTTTCTACGTACTAGGACGCAACTGGCTATAAAACTCAGTGAAGTCAAGCCGAAACAGGAGGAACTTTAAATCAACATGTTGTTGCATGGGTAACTTGGAAATAAAATCCTCAAGCAATGATGAATATTCTTTTGATAGTGTGTCTAAATCTTGTCCCATATTCCGAAGAAATTCACCAGCACGTTGTGTGAGGGCTTTCCTGCCCTCACTAATCCAGGATCCAGGCTCTGAGGACCTATCATTTGATCGCTTTTTTGTTTTACTCTTGTCTCGAGAGGGTAAAGAGGATTCCATGGTTCTGCAATAAACAATCTGAGACATTAGTTTATCAATAAAAGAGAACATAAGAAAAACAAAAGAAACAAGAAATGAGATAGCAGTTTTTTGGTTCACAAACAGTGATCATAGAAAAAGAATAGTACCTTGCTTGCAACTCATTAATCCCTTCAGACAATCGATCTGCATGACTTCGGAATTTCAGTATAAGATCAAACAAGGCAAAGAGTGAATTGTAAAGGGTTTGGGACCGTTCTCCAAGGAGAGATTTCTCCACAATTGAATGGAGGTACTTTTCATGTGCAGCAAGTAGATCATCAAGGTCCTTGGCCACCTCCATTTCGTCCAAGAAATGGGACCAGGACACCTCCAAGACTTCAAACATAATATAGTACTGCAAGTTTGAGACAAAATGATTCATTTCATCCCAAAGAACCTGGCATCGTCTCAGAGTTGAAAGTAACTGCAACTTAACTGCATGGGGAAGCTTCATAAATGAACGAGAGGTGATACAATTTGGCTTCATTGTCTTCCAGATACCAATAAGGGCATGCTCTACTCGCCGAAGCTTCCACAAGAAATTAAAAATTCTTAAATACTTTGTCATCACAGACTCTGTAAAAACAGTATCTAAAGGAACCCTTGCATCATATTCCAATGAAAACACATCCCAGCCCCTATCTCCGGTTCCATGTGGCATCATCTTTACCTTCAACCTATCCAATATGTCACGATCATCATACTGAGCATTAGATGCTCGGATTGCAGTTTCAAGCAATCCAGCTAGCTGAAAAGAGCTTATAGTGTTAGCAGGTTCAGAAAGCTCAGGCCCAACAATATCCATTAGATACTGAACAAAGTCACCCTGTCCAAGGAGTAAATACCGCTTTATTGCAAGACAGTGCTCCTTGAACTTATACTGGTTGTAAATAACATCCAACAAATGCTTATCAACTCTCTTTGCTGCTCCATCCACCAAAGACTCAAGAGCATCACCTTCACCATATCCAAGACCCCATCTTCTTGTCGTGGTACCAGCAGCAGCTGCGGCTTCTGTTGCAGCATCAGCCCAACCACGATCCTCACAACAGACACGAAGGAAATTGATTGACTTGCCTGTCCTCAGGATGCGTTGAGCAAGAGATTGTGAAATAAAAGAAGGAAGCATTCCGGCATGGAGCATGTAACCCTCCCTCCAAAGGGACTCAGCTTTCACTGGCTGGCCCACTACAAAGAATTCTGCAAAAACATCTTCTAACTCCCCTTCCAAAACCCAACTCCTCACCATCTCAAATAGAGGAGAACACACCCTCCGAAGTAAACGTCCCATGAACTCGTGCACCAATGGGTCACCATGCTGGGCATGCAAATGAATAGCCCCAGCCATTGCCCCACCTCTTAAGACCCTACATTTATCAACCAAAACAGCCATCAACCGCATTTTCACCATTGGCTCGGCAAACCAAACAGACAACCTCCTCAGTGAAAGATAATTCCCTGAGCTCGCTGTCTCTGAAACCAAAGGAATCGGATTCATCGACTGTGCTTCAAGCACTGCCAACAACTTATAATAATCGGAGAGCTCATCTTGCAATGCAGCACAAAAGGCCTGCCCAACGGTTCCAACGTCTTCAGATGGAAACCCATCCATACTCTCTGAAATATACCCTTTAACCTTCCTAAACAACCACCCCAATTCACAAAGCTTCCGAACCATAATGCGGGTTGCTCTAGGCACCTTAATCAGATCAGATAAAGCATAACCATCAGCACTACTATCAAACTTCACATACTTTCCATCAATTCCTTGGCAGGCATACAACACATCTCTCACCAAAACCTCTTCAGAAACTTCATTCTCTTCTTTAATCAAATTCACATACTCCCTAAACGCAATTTCGCGAAGATTTTCCGGGTCTTTAGAAACCAACAAAACCCCATTATTCCAACCCTTTTCCTTATTTCCCCTACCCACCAAAACCCTCGATTCCTTCCCCGATTCGGCATCATTAAACCCCAAATTCGGCAACAAAACCGAAGAATCCAACTGTGTCTTGCCATTTTTCCGATCCTCCGATATAATTTTAAGCAAATAAACGACTGCCCATTTGTTATTTACACTCCCCGGTCCGGTTTTCGACGCGAATTTGGTATAAAGGTCGGCAAAAGTGAGAGCTTGCGAGGACTTACCTTGAGTGGCGAGGCGGCGCTTGGTGGACTCGGCTATGGCGGCGGCGTCGGGAGCCACGGACGGATTTAATCGGCTGGAGATCAACCGGAAAGCGTAGCGAAGCGAGCTCTGGAATTCCGGGGTGTTTGGAGTCGGTGGGTGAGATTCGGAATTGGGGTTTTGGGAGCGGAGGCGGATGACGAGCTCTTTGATCAGATCTGCAACTTTTTGCTGGTCTTCTTCCTCCATTGGTGAGAGAGGAAGGTCGAAGTGCGAAGGGGAGAGTGGGGATCTTGCGAGTGTGGGAGTGATTTGGAGAAGGTGAGATTTTTGAGTGTGACTGCAGAGTTTTTGATTTGTTGGGCGCGGAAATGGGGTTTTCTTCTTTTTCGTTTTATTATCGAAAAACACCCTCTTCTTTTTGGGAAACATAAGTGCACATCATCACGAAGACGAATACAAAACTAATAATTATTAAGAATTTTAACGAAAAATTTCTGATACTGTTTATTTTAACGAAAAAATATATTTTTACACTAAAATATCAACTTTGATAATATTCACTTTACCCTTTATTTTGTCCTTATCATTAAAAGTCAAAATTTTCAAGCAATTTTCATTAGTTTTCCTATAATTCTTTCACATTTTTAACAATTTCCAACTAAAACAACAGTGTTATGAATAATTTTTCTAGAATTATTGACTAAAAAAAATTTCTCTAATACTTTGTTTTGCTAGAAAAGCAAATATAGGTCCTGGATTTTGTGGTCAACACTAGTTATAACATTTGCAAGAAAATTTATTTCATAGTAGATATGAGTCTAGAAAATTCGAGTAAAACGCCTATGCAGTCAATGATAAGCTTCGAGTCACCTTGAAGGATCCCTTTGGCCATTGCAAACTTCAAGGCATCTCTTATGCCTTGCCCTCTTCTTCTTGAACCGTTGGAGATGTCTGTTTGGGTTGGAGAGCAAATTTAAGGCCCTTACCTTTATCTTGCACCAACAGGTGGAGATGCTCTTAAAGTAAATGTCTTTGTCAAAAATAATATGCAATAAGATAAGCAAAAGAATACAAGTTAACACATAAGAGGGAGTATCATAAAAGCGCCAAATGTCTTTGTCAAAAATAATATGCAATAAGATAAGCAAAAGAATACAAGTTAACACATAAGAGGGAGTATCATAAAAGCCCCATGCTTTTTCTTCATTGGAACACCCTCTAAAGGATTGGTTAAACTCCATGTGGATATGGATAAAGAGTAGGAAATGGTCACTTAATATTATCACAGCATATGGCGTTAAGAATTCTTTTAGACCTTGACAAGCTGGGTTTTGTGTTAAATTCGGACCAAGTGCGATTCTCCAACGCTAAAATTTTGGAGTATCTTTTTAGGATTGTAGCTAGCTTAAATTTTTCTATGTACACTGCGTCATATGTAACCTCCTGAAAATGGGGAACAATGTTCATGTTTCATCAGCTTCCAACTAGAAAGGCAAGTCCTTGCCATTGCTCCAAGGAAATTGGGTTCAGTAAATGCTTTTATAGAGGAAAGGAACTACATGTTTAGACCATCTTCAACTTTAGAGTTAAAATCTAAAATTTAGGTTTTAGACTAACCCAATCCTTCTCGAATGGTTGGGCTTAAAATAAGTTTTGGGTTAAAACACAAAATTTGGGCAAATTTAACTCAGAATTCTGTCGAGGGTTAAAATAATGGCCCACCTTAATTTTAAGTTTAAAATTAAATACATTGAATTCAAAGGCTGAGATCAAATATGATCAAATATAATAGTAGAAAAAATATCTAACGACCCAAAATTAAATCCAACGGCTAAAACAATTTACAAATTATTTAAATCAAAATTCACCCAAAAACTCTATAAATACATGTTTCATGGGGTCGGTTTAATGAATTTCAACTTTTATCGGAATCTAAATATTTTTAGGTTAAAATGTTCATAAAATAAATTATGATAATCTACATTAATTTATTTTGAAAAAATGTTATCAAAAAAAAATTATCCTAAATTCATTCTTTAATAGTCTAAGGTTAAAATTTTATGACACACCCCGATCCGGAATGTCCAATAGGACTCCAAATCGAGCTGTGCTGGCCGCCGACACTTGGAAGGTGACGAAGCCATAAAGTGTAGTGATGTAGAAAATGTGAATAAATTTAAACCTAAAAGTACCTAAAGACAAGAGTGCGCTGTGAGTGGGAATGAACTCATTTCACACGCGACGTCAGAGCATAAGTAAAGTACAATAGTGTGGGTACGGATCATACCCTCAGAAGTAGCCACATATACTGAGATTTTCCAAGAATCCTCGTCGATACGAACTTTCAGCAACTAAAACTTGGAGGGGCGAAAAACAAGGGTGAGTGGGCATGAAAATAAAGTTTTGATAAAAACCTTTTGAAAACGTTATAACCTTTCGCTGTAAAACCCGTATAATTTTCCGAAAAATAAAAATACATACATATATATATATATATAAATCAGGCTTGAGAGCAATGAAAGCCAAAGTATGTGCCATGTCAAGTATCTCAATAATAAATATGTAAGCCAGGTGCTGTGAATCAATATAAAATGATATGTCAGCTGGAGTCACTTAACGTGACCTGTATGGCTGAACCTATAGTTCATTAACCAATTCTTGCACATGAGTCGGAACCACCTAATGTGGTCTGTACAATAGGCTAGGTGTAAATAGATACGCTCAAGTGCTATGATCATGTGAAGGCTATGCGAAGTATCGCAAGTCACCTACGAGTCGGAACCACCTAATGTGGTATGTACGACAGGCTGGCACTTGCCTTGGATCCAAGGTGAGCATATGGTGCGGGAGGTGAACGATCATGTGAAGGCTAGGCCCTGGCTTCGGGAGGAGTACTAACACCGGGATGCAGGATAATGAGCACTAAATGCATCTAAATATAACCATACACACTGCATTCACTATCATCAATATGCACTTACCTGAAGCTTACCTGGACGTCCACAGTGTTATGCAATAATATGCATATCTATACTAATGCATATACTAAAATGTAATGCGATTGACATGGCATTTAAAAACGTAAATCATTTTAAACCATTTCTGGGAAAATGGAAAACACACACACACACACACACATATATATATACATGTATATATAGAAAACCAAAATCCCACTCACCTGGAGTTTGCGCTACAACTCCCTAGCACAAACATTAAGGCGTCACGAACGATTGGCGCCTAGAACAATTATCAAATCATGTCTTAGAATTCTTATCAATAGAACATGTAACTTACATATCCTATTCGGGAAGATCCATAAGTCGGATTCCCAATCCGTAAGTTTCTAATATCCTCAAATATTATGTACTATAACGTATCAAAGTTTAGTGATGATCCAACGGTCGGATCGATGATTGCTATAATAATCGAGTGGCGGACCTTAATGGAACTAGGTTCAAACGATGGAAATTAGTCAATTGGACTTTACATACGAAATTGGAGAATCAAATTTAGCCTAGGAAGGTCAGGGGATGCTTCTGCCCATGTGCCTCCGCAGATGGTGGTCGGTCGCCCCGACTCGTCGGAAAATTCAACTATTTCTAAAATTTCTCAAACTTCACAGAAATGAAGATCTCAATGAGTAAAACAACTTTCATACCTATGACCAAGGCCAATTTGGCCGGGAAAAGCCCCAATTTCACAAAAACCCGTTGGCACCCTAGAAATGAGTGGTTCTTGATTCAACTCCAAACAAACTCCGATGCCTCAACCAATGTATGGGCTTTGTTCCAGACCTCAAGGGGAGTCTAATGGTGGTAATAATTGGAAGAAAACGTTTCAGATTTGGTAGATCTCGGCCACGGGTCTCACCGCACCCACAGGCTCATTTCTTCCCAATTCTGAACCTAATCCCCTCAAATTTGATATATAAATGGTAGAAGAAAGGTCTATATGATGGTTGGGAGTGGTAAATCTACCTAATCCATTGGAAAAATGATGAATTTCACTGGAGAAACCTATGGGTCGCAGCCGGGTTTGCGAGTTAAAGGGAATCCAGTTCGGTTCCCCTTCTCTTCCTCATTTCTCCTTTCCTTCCTTTCTCTCTTCTCTGATTGGTAACTCTCTCATCTCTCATTTCCTCATTGGTCCGTTTCCCCCCTCATTTCTCTCCTTTATTTTCCATTTGCACTGATATCTTTCTTTTCTTTTAATCTAGGCCATACACGTGGCTTTCCAGATTTTGCTCCAAAAATCTGGAGCTTTCTTGAACTTTATTAATTTACTAAAATGCCCCCAACTTAAAACGTTAATATCTCATTCGTTATAATTCCAAACTGCACTCCGTTTGTGCCTACGCGTCCATAATGACGAGTACTACGAAGATAAACCAAGAAAATGAATCTTACATAACTCGACAAGGCGGTCAACAAAAGTCAATGCATTTGCCTCGAAGGGCATTTTCGAAATTTCACATTTAAAAATTTATAAAGACTGTAACTTTCGGGGGTGGGTTGTTACATTTTAACCCATAACCATTGGAATAGAAAAATTGTTTCTATGTTAAAAACCTAAATTTTTTTTAGTTAAAAATTTAGGCTTTTTTTAGTTAAAAATTTAGGCTTTTTTTTTAGTACATCGATATTTTTACACTAGGGGAAGTTCGGCTAAGCCACACAATGGGTAGCCTAATTTGGTATGAGATTTGAACCTAAGATCGCTCACCTTCAAGAGAAGAAGAATACCACCAGACTGTAGTATTGAGTGGCAAAAATTTAGGTTTTAACCCCAAGTATTAGAGTTGGTCCTAGAAATGAAGGTTGCTGATGCACAAAATCAGTGAAGACTTTGGAACAACGTAAAATGTCAAGTTTGTGACCTTCGATCAGTTGCTTCGGTCGCCTAGTGATGCTAATGTGTAAAGAGATAGAGATAGAGATAGGGAAGCAAACACAATATGTACATGGTTCACCCTGTCTGGCTACGTCCACGGAGTAAAGGAGTTCTCATTAATAGTGAAGAGTTTACACAAATACATAAGTTTAAGCATAATCATCATTAGTAGGTTCTGATGACCAGTTTAAGTACAATAATGACATTCGGGATCAATTGTAGGAGAATGGTCTTCTTTTATAATTGAGGAGAGTCTCTGGCTTTTGTCCGCGATCGATGTGGGACTCTAGGAGCTTTATTCTGATGTTGACACGTGTCGTGTTGTGATTGGCCTCTAAATTTGAGGGAAACTCTTATGCTTCGGCATGAACCCCTTAGTGGGTCCTTGAAGGTATGACGTTGACCAGTGCTTGCTAGTTTCGGAATTGGTCAAGTATGGTATAAACAGTGCTCCCCTAAGTTCCTAAGTCAGGAAAGTTTCTCGGTTAGGGACTTGCAAAAATTCAAGTCACTGCGTAATCACGAAATTTCTAAGTACCAGAATGTAATAGCATATAGTGGGAGTCCCCTAAGTCTCCGAGCGAGGAGAGTTGCTGAAGGAGGTGTCTTGCTAGTAGCCAAGTTGTCAAAATAACAAAGCTTCACCTTTTTTCTTTTCTAAGTGGTAGCCCAAAACTCCTTTCTTATATGTTTTTTTATTTATGAAGGTTGTTAGGCCCAAAGAAGATGAGGCCCACACCCACTTTCCTTGTTGGTAGCCCTTTTCTCTTTTTTATTAGTTTGTGTGTGTGTGTGTGTGTGTGTGTGTGTGTGTGTGTAGGTTTATTGTAGATTTTGGTTCTAGGTCTTTTGTTTGGGCACATAGCTTGAATAGTTGAAGTTATTTCTAGGACACCATAAATTGATTTTGCTTCACACTATCTTGATTGAGAGTGTGTAAAGCTTTCTACATGTTGTAGTGTTGAAGCCCTTTTGGTTAAGGCTTTGTAGGTGAAAATTTTTGGTTGAAGCTTTGGAGGTGAAGCTTTTTTGTTGTAACTTTGTAGGTGAAGCTTTTAGGTTGAAGTTTTGTAGGTGAAACTTTTTTGTTGAAGCTTTGTAGGTGAAGCTTTTAGGTTGAAGTTTTGTAGGTGAAGCTTTTAGGTTGAAGCTTTGTGGGTGAAACTTTTTGGTTGAAGCTTTGTAGCTGAAGCTTTTAGGTTGAAACTTTGTAGGTGAAGCTTTTTGGTTAGGCACATAGCTTGAATAGTTGAAGCTAATTGTTGGGCACCATAAATTTATTTTGTTTCACACCATCTTGATCAAGAGTGTGAGAAGTTTTTTACATTTGTAGTTGCCTCCTATGTGTTGAAGCTTTTGTTGGGCACTATAAATTGATTTTGCTTCACACTATCTTGATCAAGAGTGTGTGAAACTTTTTACATTTGTAGTTGCCTCCTATGTGTTGAAGCTTTGTTGGCCTTCTTCCCATGTCATAATTAATAATTAATAATTATAAAAAAAAATCATTAATTAATTAATTTCCGATTTTTTTGGCAGATTTTTTTTTAATTTTTTTTTGAACCAGAGACAAGAAAATGTGGGAGAGACAACATATATAGATTGTGCTTCCACACTCTTGAGCAAAAGTGTGCGAGGCAAACCACACATTGTAGTAGTTGAAGGTTTGGAGGAACCATATAAATTGATTTTGCTTTGCATAGTCTTGTTCAAGAATGTGCGAAGCTTTCTACGAGTTGTAGTGTTTGCATTGTTACAGAAGGGAAATGTCTAGAGCAGATGCAAGAGGGCTAAAGAGCTTGATACTGAAGCCTTTGTTGGCTTGTAATAAGGCTTTGTTGATGACTATAACCCTTGTTGGTCATAAGTGCTCCCCCAGTTGGGTTGAGTTAAGCTTGCTTATCCCTCTTTTGAGCTGTAAGGCTTGAGGGTTTTTGATTATTTGTTAATGCTAAGAGTTCACATGTACAAGTTGTACCACTCATCATCTAGTTGGTGAGAAGAATGGTGAGTTGCTGAGGCAAAAATGTTTATTAATAGTACTAGTTGTACTTTTCATCGTCTGGTTGGTGATACGAAGGTGAGTTCCTTCATCACCTAGTTGGTGATAAGAGTGGCAGGTTGCCAAATAATATTAGAGTATGGGTTGTACTTTTCATCACCTGGTTGATGAGACGAAGGTGAGTTCCTTCATCACCTGGTTGGTGAGAATAAGGGCAAGGTGTCGAGGCACATTGTAGCAAGTGCCGAATGACAAAAAGTATGTTGACACCCTTTCGAAACTCAGTTGGCATATGTATGAATGTGTTGAAATGTATGATATTTATGTTGATTGACATGAGTGATGCTTATGAATGTTTTGTTATGCATGAAGGAATCCATGCTTTCGATATGTGAACCACATTGGTTGTAACACTTAGTGTCACTTACTTTGTGTCAAAGTACACATGTTGAAGTTCTGAGTTAGAGTATAGAAGTAGGTCAGCGTAGACCAAGTGTTCCAGTACTGGGAATGTAAATGACTCAGACGAAGTTGTTTGAATTCCCTCTTCATTAAATATTTGCCAAATGGCTTGTGCTACAAAAGATCTCAAACGGTTAAGGGTCAAAACATTTGTAATGTGTATGCTTTCGTATAATAGCATTTCCTTCAACACCTAGTCCCCTACTTTGAAAGAGTGAGGCTTGACCCCATGGTCATAATAGTTGAAGGTACGTTCACCGCTGGTTGTCTTGATACGAACCTTTATCCTTCTTATTGTAATGAGCTTGCTGAGAGTAAAAATCATTCCTCTTACCAAGAGACGAATACGTTTGATGACTTAGCGAGTAGCTAAAAGAGGCAGGAGAGGATGCAATGGGTGTCTGAATGGCCAAAACCTCCTCACTTGGTAGAACTTGACTTCCACTCCTCACTTGTTGATAGAGGTTAACCATATGAGGGTTTCCTTGGTATGTCTTTGCCTTGGCAAATGCATGATTGTAAACTTGCATCATCACCTCAGAGTAAGTCTTCCAAGTGTTAACATTGATCATGTACTTGAAGAAGTATTCATGCACGCGTACCAGGAAGGCCATGAGTGTTCTTTTATCATATGCCTTAGCGCAATGAGACTACTTATGGCTGAAGCGACCGACATATTCACCTAATGACTCGTCCGATTTCTGACTAATGGTGTATAACTCATCAGTGGCGTGTAAGCGATCAGCTTGGAAGATGTGTTGAGCCACGAAGAGTCTTCTTAGCTCAATGAAAGAATCCACAATATTAGGTTAAAGACGACAATACCAATTGAGAGCTCTACTAAAGAGAGTTGAGGGGAATGTGAGACGTCGTTCCTCATCATTGTATCTTCGGTATGCCATGGTAGATTCGAAGATGTGGATATGCTCAATTGGATCTTTCATCCCAGTATATGATTGTAAACCAAGCTTCTGTTTAGTTTTTCCTTGTAGAAGGGTGCAAATGATCCTCCTTGTTAAAGGGCTTAGCTTTGGCTAATTCCAGTCAGGTATTTTGGCCTAACATTCGGCCATCAACCTATTCACTTTTTTCAAGGAGCTGCAAAGATAAAGGAGTCCTGAGTGGAGTCAGGCACCATTAAAACTTTCCTTCGTACGCTTCCCTTATTTTTTGGAAGTATGAAAGTTTGGTCAAAGGCATGTGGCCTTTCCTTGGATTCACCGTACTCGTTTCCAGGACGTGTCCGCTGGAAGTTCCTCGAGTCTCCTACACCTTCCTGTCCCTCCAAGGCTTGTCATTCTTTTCCTGAATTAGAGGCTGACCTACGTTGTGGTAGGGGACTGAGCCCTTTGATGACCTTTGGATCTTTGATCTTTGAGCTTATGTGGATGGGGTTTTCTTGACGCTACCTCAAGAAGTCTCGATAGTCGTGATAAACAGCCTTCGATCCTTCTACTCCTTCAGCAATGAGGCCTCCCTCCACTTCTCCTACTTCAGGTCGAAGTAGTTGGGTTGAGAGAAGTCTCGCGTTGACCAACACATTGATAGGTAGTTCACTGCTCATTAGAAGCATTCATGTTAAAGACTGGTGACCCTTCATGTTGGAGGGCACCCAGGTAATGGTTAATATCCACATGGGCGATGGGTTCGTGAGATTTAGTCTACCTATCCTCGTGGAGCATCTTGAAGAGTTTATCATATTGTTCATGGATGATCTTATTCTTTATTGTTATCTTATTGTTTTGAGCCTCAAGCTCTTCAACCTTAGCCTGAAGAGCAAACTTCTTTCTTTTTTTCCTTCGTTATCTCACACTAGGCACAAGGGAGGTGTCGTTCTGCGTGTTGTAGCTTCCTTCGCTTCCTATGATAGAGAGGGATGCCTAATCAAAAGAGAGTGTATGAATGATGAAAACCAACTTGACAAAGCTGGAAAGAGTAGGAATAAGTGTCGTTCCCACAAACATCGCCAAATGTTGATGCACAAAATCAGTGAAGACTTTGGAACAACGTAAAGTGTTAAGTTTGTGACTTTCGCTCGGTTGCTTCAGTCTCCTAGTGATGATAATGTGTAAATAGATAGATAGGGAAGCAAACATAAGATGTATGTGGTTCACCCTAAGTTTGGCTACGTCTACGGAGTAAAGAAGTTCTCATCAATAGTGAAGGGTTTAAACAAATACACAAGTTTAAGCATACTCATCATTAGTAGGTTCTAATGACCAGTTTAAGTACAATAATGACATTCGGGATCAATTGTAGGAGAATGGTATTCTTTTATAGTTTAGGAAAGTCTTTGGCTTTCGTCGGCGGTCGATATGGGACTCCAGGAGTTTTATTTTGACGTTGACACGTGTTGTACTGTGATTGGCCTCCCGGTTTGAGGGAAACTTTTGTGCTTCAACATGGGTGCTTTGGCAGGAACCCCTTAGTGGATCATTGAAGGTATGACATTGACCGGTGATTGGTTGTTTCAGAATTGGTCAAAGTATGGTACAAACAAAGATAAACTTTTAATTTATTTTTTATTTTTTAAGGTAAATCACATTTTGCTCGCTTGTGGGTTAATGCCCATATAAGCCCAAGAACACTAAGGATCCAACAAATCCAAAGACAAAAAGTCTAACAAACAAAGCCCACCATAAGAATAACAATGCAACCCAAAAAAAAGGAGGGAAAAGGAAGAAGCCTGTGAAACAAAATGCTACATTTTTCACCCTTCTATTTTTTTTTTTTTTGAACAAACGATATTATCTATACTGAAGGGGGTGGGGGAGTGAGCTAAGTCTCACAATGGGCTATTCATAATAATATGGTTCAAATTCGCGTTTAGCAAGAATCGAACCTAAGACATCTCACTTATAAGTGAAATAGAATACAACTAGACCGTAGAACTAAGTGACTTGTAGTTGAGGTTCAATAACCTTTTGGTCTGAACCTTTGAAAATTTTACGAACACTTTTAAAGCACTTTAATTTGTGAATTCTTACACTATTGCCTTTTTTACTGAAATTTTATTACATGCATTAAACCACAAGGGTGATTTACTCTATATCCTTTTGCAAACTCGGCCTAGCCAAGTTAAATAGAGCAATGCGATTAACTCTCTGCATCACAATTCAAATTCCTATTATTAAAATAGTCAACTTTTCAATAGGGTGCCAATATTTGACCACCATGTACGTTGTTAATGTGATCACTCGATATTTAGTTTGACCATTATTGCACACTACACTTTACCTTTTGTACATATTCTGTTGATTTTTTTTTATTTGATTATCTTTAATTCATTCAATTCGATAGCTAAAAATTGAGAGGGGTGAGTGGATAACACCAACCTATACGAATATGTCAATTTTAAAAGCTCAAATTTCAAAATAGTGAGACTTGGCTTTATACCTCAAGTCATATATATGGCTTGTTTACTAATTCGTCACCGGAATGAAAGAATTTGAATTAAGGAGCAATTGAACCGATTAGGAGCTTGAATAGGTAGAGTTATTCATGTCGAAGTTGTTTATTAGAGTTTTTTTGTTATCAAAGTAATACTAGTACCGACTTCTCTATGTTTAATATACATATACACCATAACCAGAATTCGACTCCTTACTTTAATTTTGATTACGAATTGGTAAACTCCACTAAGTATTCATCTTCGTACTCGGATTCCTATATTTGAATGCTCCACCAATATCAATTACATTAGAAACAAAATAAAAAGCATAAATAACATTGAATCGACATATGTTTGTAAATCCAAACTCTCAATATTTGAGAGCCGGTCGCATTGCGTTAAATAGGTTTAGTTGCACCCAAAGCTTTGTAAATAGTCTAAACAAATTTGTCATGTAGGCAAATTAAGATTCGGAGGCTTTGCTTCTCAGGATCACTGGAGCTTTGGTTACCCATACACGTCACCAAGCTAATGGTATTGCACATCATCTGGCACACTATGCTCTATACAACGACTTTATCTTCCTGTTCCTAGTTTGAGGATCCACCCAATTTCATTTCGAATTTGTTATTAACTGAATGTAATTGACTATGGTACTGCCTTATAATGCCTTGCTTGCATGTTGTGTAATCTGCCTATTTTGATAAATGGAATCTACTACCAAATCGTAGTTTGAAATCATTGTTGGAGAATAGAGTCCCACGTCGAGTATATGACAAAATACAATACAACTTATAAATAAGATATTTCATTGTTAATATCACCGAGACATTTTGTGACAAAATTCAACACCTGATAATAGATGATCATGTTGAGACACTATCAGCGATATTGCTAGTGAACCCGCGTGGCCCTACAAAGTTTATCAACCATTGCAATACATAATGCATGGTTTACCTACCCATTAATTTTTCTTTTTAATATCAAAGAGGTTACCTAATATTCTCATTTTTATATAGTTGAAGCAGATACTAGAGTAGGAACATAAGATATGACCAATTTTTGTTAATATTAATGGCCAATTATCTACTCGAGAACATTATCTTATATAAGTAAAATTAATGTTTGGAACTTGCTCGAATCGAGTACTTAATTAATTATTGTGCAACTAACGTTTCACTAAGATCCAATATTTGATGGTCGATCTTACTAACAAACACTATATAATCTAAGGATATTCATCTTCAAATGTAAGTGAAATGTTTTAAGATTGACTCACATTGAAAACAACAAATATTATATTGAGTTAGATACCTATTTACATGACTGACCCATTCTATTGCTTAGCAAAATAAAAGCTGTGTTGAGTTCAACATTTAGTCTTGACTAATAAACCATGTTGCTTAGTGCAATTCTCCTCTCCTTAAAGTACGATATTGTTGCAAGTGGTGAATTGTCGCAGTGGATAAAGCTTTCCTCTTCGACCTACTATGTCCCAAGTTCAACCCACCCCTGTCTCCTTATTTCTTTTTCTTGATATATTTTAGAATAGTAATATTGCTTGTAATAAACAAAATTTTGATGTTTCCTAGAACCAACCAAGGACGTGCCAAGGTGGTGTGGTCCATGTTTCTGGTGAATGCTGAAGCCATTATTAAGTACCATTTAACCTTGTATGGTTAAATATTGTATGCGTAATATGTGGGTTTGTTGCATATATTTTTGACAGGACCACCCTCCAAGGTTCCAAATATTGTTTGTATGATTGCATTGCACCCCAACAACTCTGGTCTCACAAGACAACAACACAACTCCCAAATTACTACTTTCACGCTGAAATATTTTTACTCACTAGTCTCAAGTGATCGTGACATTTACTATCTTATTTATCATGGTTAAATGAGTTTAAATTTCGAGATCTGTATAGTGGATATACGCAAAGC
Organism: Pyrus communis; assembly: GCF_041283825.1. Lineage (NCBI taxonomy): Eukaryota > Viridiplantae > Streptophyta > Magnoliopsida > Rosales > Rosaceae > Pyrus > Pyrus communis. Next base: position 22,258,526 of record NC_142578.1, read on the forward strand.
TCAAAATTTAAACTTATCCAATGATAATAAATAAGGTGGTAAGCATTACCATCATTTAAGGGTGGTGAACAAAAATACATTCTGAAACAGGTTCTTGTAAGAAGCAGTCAATACCCAAATGGTGAAAAGGTGAAAAGGTGAAAAGGTGAAAATACATACAAACTTCCAAAGTTCCTAGAAGCAGTCAAACTAAATTTTGGATTATCTTTTTCTTGCTTTAAGGTTGGAGAAAAGAAATTATATCAAATTAATCATGTTTAAGGAATGATTATGTGTGAAATGTTTTCTACTTAGCAACCATCTTAAATTTCCTTGCCTCGACGTCAGTCCTGGTACCAAAACTTGCATTGACATTAACGAATCAATATTAGTTATCTTAACAAACTTGTGTAGCGCCGTGAATTTAACAAGAGTGTTAGAGGACTTTAAACCTGTGTATTTAGAGGATTGTGTTTATGAATTATGTAGTCTTTGCATGACTTGGTCTTTTATCATCTAGACGTCTTGACAATATGTAGTTTCTTCTTCTTGTTTTTTCACACACAACAATGTTATTTTTATTATAATGCAAGGGCTTTCACGAGAAACATTTGAAGATGAGACGCTTATAAAAAAAATCAAACGATGCATATATCAGTTTAGTTAAGTTAGTTAGAGTAGTTTGCACTACCCTCTGCACTTAAGTTCAAAATCCTCTTTCGGTGGTTTAAATAAATTTAATGTAATTGTTTATTGTTTAGACTTTAAAACAGTTGGAGAATAGGATCCTGCATCGGTGGGCATATGACAAAAAAAATATACAATTAATATATGGCATTTAGCATCACCGAAATTTTTTATGATAAAACCTCACACTTGCAACTACTAGTCTTACTCCACCGCCACCACCGAATAGGCTACTACTGACACAATCGCCACCACTGCTACCTCAATACCATAACTACCGCACCCTACTATTGGCCTCAACACCATACCCTGCCATTGTCGCTGCCATCATCAACAATGTCGTCTTCACCACTATCGCCGCCACCACCACTACCATGTCTATTTTTGTCATTTACACAAATTGTATCACTTACACTAAAATTTACTAAACACTTTTACACTACTTTTTATATTCACAACACTTTCTAAAATATAGCTTATCAAATGCTCAATTATTTTATTTTACAACTGATTATTTTGAATGAACAACAAAATCAGTTTTGACTTCTTTTTCTAACCCTAACCAAAATGAAAAAGTATATTATATAATTACAATGTACAAATTGCAAAAGTTCTCCAAATAGTAAAAGCATTTTTAGATTTTTTTCTTCTCTTATTGTGTACATCAATGCACCAAATGGTGTGTTAATGTTGTGATATCACAGCTTGTTGACATGATACTATCAAAATTAAAACTATCATAGACAAAAAGCAATGTTTTTGTGTACTTTACTTTGGGGTAGGGAGTGACTTAAACCCGAAATTTAAAAATAAGACTTTATTCACCCAAGTCTCTTTGTGACTTGTGTGCTGTGTGAAGTGGGAAATTCAAATTTCATCCTTGGAAAAAAAGTGAGCCATTCTAGAAACAAAAAGCTAAAGGCCGTCGACGTGCTTGAATGAAAAAACAGAAGGGACTGGAATATATTCAAACGTCGCGTGCGGGTTGAGGCGCAATTGGTCCACTCATTAGGTAAAATTAAATTTAAACAAAAATTCATGAATTAATAATTATAGAAAACATCTCACTATTTTTTTTTTCTCATAAAACAAACTTTTAATACAATAATATATATTTTCTTAAAATTATGTTTTATAGACCATATGTTGTGGTGATTGATGACTAAATATTTTTCTTTAATCATTTAAGGGAAAATTAGAATACCCTACATCTTTTCTATAGTTGTTAGATTAAACATTCATCTCTTTTAAAAATTTGATTAAGGTGCTTTGATCAATTGCCACCTCAATAATTTTCTATTTATTTAATTTTCATGTCATTAATTTAAATGCATTTATATAAAGGCATAAGGTAGTTTAGCAACTAATTGCCTATAATATAAGAATTTAATTTCGTCAATCCCATTCTACGCATTAAATGACATTTTAAAATAAAATAAAAAATTAATTAACTAATTCCTCATTACCTTATTATCAGTATTTAAAAAAAAAAATTCTCTTTCTATTAAAAATGTCTCAATAAAAAGTCTTCAATATATATATTTTCACGTATAGATATATAAAAAATATACTTAAAACTTATGATACATTTGAGAACAAAAATATCGACTTTTGGTACGTTTAGATTTCAAATGTATTGACAAACCAAATGCACCAAAAATTCAAATGTACCATAAAACCAAATGTACCCATTGTTATGTAACCCTTTTGATACGTTTAGATTTCAAATGTATAGAGAAACCAAATGTACCAAAATTTCAAATGTACTATAAAACCAAATGTGCCCATTGTCAGGTAATCCTTTTGGTACGTTTAGATTTCAAATGTACCAAAAGACCAAATGAACAAACTATCACAAATGTACCACAAAACCAAATGTCTCTATCAGATAACCCTTTTGGTACATTTATATTCCAAATGTATCGAGACATACAAAGAAATCAAATCCGCTATAAAACTAAATGTGTCCATATTATAGGTAACTAGATGTATCTATATAATCAAACAAATCTTTTTTATGTGTTGGGTCTTCCAAATAATAAAATATGACGATTTTTTTTATAAATATTCTACTATATTCACAAAAAAAAAAAAGTAAAATTATAACAAACAATAAAAAAAAAAGCATAGAGATGGATAATAAATGCATAAATATAGGGATAAGAGGAAAAAAAAAATGAAATGTCCAGGAAAAGTTGTGAAAAACTGAAATTAATAACCAAAATTTTAGGAAAATGTTTGATCAAATTTTCAAAAGGAGTGTATGTTTAGTCTAAAAAATTAAAAAATGAGGCGCTTATATCAAAATGCCCCATCATTTAAAGAAGAATTCGATCATTAACTACTATATCATGTGATTTACAAAATATAATTAAAGCAGATAATCTCCCTTGCATCACCTAAAAAACATACCACTACAAGGTATTACTAGTTGGTTCCCATAAAATAATAATATTTGTATGAGGAAAATAAAATTAAAAATTAGACAAGAATTAGAATTTATAAATTGACAGATACTAATTCCCTTAATTAGATTCATAAATATAAAAATATAAAATTTCTGCATGTGAAAAAAAAATAAAATTCGAGACCTCCAATTTTAAGTTTAAATTCTTTAGGTACCATTTCCAAACTCCTATGATTAGAGTTTAAAAATAAAAAAATATAAAAAAACTCCGACCACCGCAACATATCACCAGCATCTACCACCACCACCATCCCCATGCACCATCATTTTTCATCACCATTACGGTTGCCGCCACAACCACATACTATTGTGGCCCCCAACTGTTGCCACCACCACCCACTACCATCACCTCTGCCACCATCGATCATCACCCCTGCCACCACTTACCATCATCCTTGCCACCACCGCTGCTAACACATTTTCTAACTATATTTCATTTATATATGAATGATTCTATACACAAAATTAATTTTGTATTCAACTTTTATTGTTATTCTAGGTTAATCAAACAACAAAAATATATATACATTCTAAAAAACAAAGTTCTGCAATTTTTATTTTGGTCATTTTGAAATTCCTTCATACTAAATTTCCTTATCCAAATACACTGTGTAAGTAATTATAAATCCCAAGACAGAAATCAAATAGTTTACTTTAAAAACACACAAGAAACAAAAACAAAAGCGCATTTTCTTAAGTGATTCTGAAGCATAGAGACAACAGAGGCCATCGATAGCCAGCACCGATACGAGCAAGGCACTCCCATTTTCTTCAATTCTCCATATCCGGGTAATCCGCGTGTTGCTTCTGGGCTCGCTGTTCGATTCTGTTATTGTTTTTGGGTTGCAATCTGGGTTCTTTGTCTGTTTTAGCAATTGGGAGGGAGACCCAGTTGTCTAATTTTGCATGAAATGGTGGTTTGGGTTTGAAATTTCAACTGGGAATCTGTGTTTTGGTTTCTTCTTTGTAATTTATGTTGTTTTTTCTTTTGATTAGTATTTGTGTTTCCCGAGGGGAACGGGGATTTTTTTTTTTCATTTTTTTTATTGTGCCTGGATTTATTTGCACTGCTATTTTAGATGAAGGGAAAGTTAGTTTTTGGCAACAACCCAGATTTTAGTTTAAAATTTGCATATCTGGGTTGAATATTTTTATTTGAATTTGTTTGCTCTCTCTCTCTCTCTCTCTATATCTCTAAGGTAGATTTTGGTAAGGTTAATTTGAATTTTTGTTGGGTTTTTGGTTGCAATTGTGAATTGGGGTATGCTTGTTGTTGTACTACTATTATGGTGCCTTTTTTGTTTCTTTGGATTGATTGAGAAAGCTGGTTGCTTTTAATGTCCTCTCTGTAAATTTTTGAACTTAGTATTTTTAGTGCAAATGAGGAATGTGGGTTTTAGTCAAAGCACAGTTCTGAATTGATCTTGGATTGTCCTTATCTTGCCGGATGTGTTTATACATCTGAATTTGCCTATGTGACGGTCGAAAAGTCGGAAAAGGAAAATCCATATGTTCCATGTCTCATCTCTCTTTTGAAGTTGAAAACTTTACATATTATTTTAAATTTTTTGCAGGATGCATGATTGCTTCTTCAATCTCCATAATTTCCTTGCTTCCTTTTAAGATGAACTCTGTCATTGCTACATAACATCTATGCAGTAATAAAACTTGAACGTTGATATGCATACTAAAGTTTTATAAAAAGCAAGTGATCTTATAATTGTCGGATTCATGATTTACCAATAGTTTCAAGAGGGTGTTTACTGTGCCTTGGTGGTATGCTGAAATACTCATTGGTAAAACAAATTCCAATTTTATCCCAGTAATCGATTTGCTGATATTATAAGTGCTTGAAGAGCATTTTCGAAGCTACTATGGAAAAGTGGAGATATTTATAGGTCGTCAACTGTAAGAGATTGGGAATCTCCTGCTGCCAAGCAAGAAGCTTTTCTGAGTTCTTTTGATATCACAAAGCAACTGGAGGTTGCATGAAACATTCTTGATACCCTTGTTATTTGTCATTTCTCTGGACTTTGGACTAGAGCTAAATAATACACTCTTTAGAAAGTATTTCATTCATAGTATGTGAAATACTTTAATAAGTCTTTATTCATCTTGTTTTGACAGAGATAAGCATGTCCACGGAGAACTGAGGACGGAATAGAGGGCAAGTAGATTACTCTGTGTGTTATGAGCCAGAATTTTTGTTCAATTTGAATCACTTGTGGCTCCTGGGAGAATTTTGTAAGGGGGTTCTTTAGATTTGCATCGTTTGTGCTCCTGGGGCACTTTGCAAGGGGGTTTTGAGTCTGCAGATTATGACATGGCAATCGCTAAGTCGGAGGCAGGTAGCAATAGTATGCTTAGTAAGACTACCCTTGGTTTGGGTGGAAAGCATGGTCTGTATTCAACCAATGGTGTGCATGAGTTACTTGAGTGCCCCGTCTGCACAAATTTGATGTACCCTCCTATACATCAGGTACATGTGCATTGAGGACATATTGTGTTTCACCTGAATCTTCCTTTCTGAATCTGAATTGATCCTACTATATATCACTATAATCTTTGAAAATTTATTACTCTTGCCCTCATACTTGCTATAGCGGAAGTTGAAGATTTAGTGAAGCAATGCAGTCATGACCCGTTCTAACTACCCTTTAATGATGTTACAAGTTAAATATTATCAGTGTACGCATGATGGAGATAATTGGATGATGATCGGTATTAGGTTTAATAGGTGTTGAATCAGCTCATTGTCAGTGAAGCTTTTGACTGCTGGTTTCTGGCAGTGGAGAGGATGGTTTAAGGAGGGAATATAAAGTTTGGTTGCGCCAACATAAAGTGATTCTCATTAGTGTTGAGGGAGATGTTTTGTGATTGTAGTAGAATATTGTTTTAGCCCGATTTGCAAACTTCCATTGCTGTTTTCATTTCTTTATCTCCTTTTGATTTTCTGGGACTGACTCATGATCTTCGTATATTATCTTATTTAAGTTCCCATGGTAATTCTGAGCTGCCCTGCATTAATTTGGTCTGAGTTTACTTCAATATGTCAAAGTGTATGGAACTGTCATTCTGTCTCCTTCCTCGTTTTAACTGCCAAAAATAAGAATGTTATGACCCCTTTGTTTTAGTTGTTATTGCTAGCTTAATTTAGCTAATTATGGTTATTATTATTCATACCATCCACAGGGAATTGTATATATAGTACAGTCAACCAATTAATTTTATTACTCTTAATTTTTGGTTTCCTGAAGGCTAAATTGCAATGGCTATGTTCTTTTATTCAACCAGAACATTATTTGCTTGCTTACTGTTGGGGTTCAGATTTCCTTGAACCCCTTGAAGTGACCAATCTCTCATTTTCTCATCGTTAACTTTACTCTCTTCTTGTGATTGAACACTTGGGGGTAGTGTCCTGTCATCCGGAATCACATGTTCTGTTTGACTAATTCTTTCTGTTTCTAAATTCTTCTTTTGCAGTGTCCTAATGGCCACACGCTATGTTCAGACTGCAAGATAAGGGTGCACAATTGTTGCCCCACTTGTCGCTATGAGCTTGGAGATATAAGGTGTTTGGCTTTGGAGAAAGTTGCTGAATCGTTGGAACTTCCATGCCGATACCAGAGTTTAGGCTGTCATGATATTTTTCCGTACTACAGCAAGCTCAAACATGAGCAACACTGTCGATTTCGTCTATACAACTGCCCTTATGCTGGATCTGAGTGCTCTGTTACAGGTGATATCCCCACTCTCGTTGGGCATCTTAAGGAGGATCACAAGGTTGACATGCATGATGGGTGCACCTTCAACCATAGATATGTTAAAGCAAACCCAAATGAAGTTGAAAATGCAACTTGGATGCTTACTGTAAGTTTTTTATTTTAATATTTTAAACGTGTTACAAGAATTATAAATTTATGTAGTTAAACCCCATACCTTTTTTAATAATTTTTTTTGGCATGTATACAATGTTCTGTTGCAATATCTATACTGATTCTGCTTGGAAAATCTAACTTTTGTATGACTGGTACCTTGAATTATGTTTTCTCTTGCAGGTCTTCAATTGTTTCGGAAGACAGTTCTGTTTGCACTTTGAGGCCTTCCAGTTAGGAATGGCTCCGGTCTACATGGCTTTTTTACGATTCATGGGTGATGATATTGAGGCTAAGAAGTTCAGCTATAGTTTGGAAGTTGGTGCAAATGGCCGTAAGCTAATATGGCAGGGGATACCTAGGAGTATTCGTGACAGTCATGGAAAAGTTAGAGACAGCCAAGATGGACTCATTATTCAGAGGAACCTGGCTCTCTATTTCTCAGGCGCGGATAGGCAAGAACTAAAGTTGAGGATTACTGGCCGTATATGGAAAGAAGAATGAAGATCTGGGTGGATGATTAGTGTTTAGGTGTACAGTTAAAAACTGAGACTAGCTAGGGTAGCTCCACGTAGAAGCGTCAATGTGTTTCACTTGGTTTTCTTCGTTCGAACTTGGAGTTGAAGTGACTGAGCTTGAGGGTATTTTGAAAACTTGATTATCCGCTGACCGCTGTAAGATCAGAGCTGCAGCTTAGCACCGGAAAATGGATATTTGGGTTATTTAAGGGGTTCGATTGTGTATCCTTTGCTCTCAAGACTGACACAAAGTCCTTGGCCTTATATGTATCTAAATACACCTATTGCCATGTATTTTGTACCTATGTGTTTCTGATGTAATGTGGCCATTAACACCGTGTGGCCTCAAGTAATGAATCCATTCAAGAGATTTCTTCTTTTGCTTGGCTTGGTCTGAATCGAACTTCTGCAAAACTCGCATTGTTAGCAAATAAATTGGGCATAGATGTTCTCATGGTCGCCGGATGACCTAATGATGCATGGTCGTTCACCCTTGGATTTGATATCAAAGGTGGAGAATAAATGGGTGTACTATTAGTGTGTTAATCTCACCCTTGACATCAAATTCAAAGGCGAGCGGCGATGAATCTTTGACCACCTGGTGGCTAAGAGAATGGAACTTATTAATTGAGTATGATATTACTTCAAATAGAGCAGCAGCTGCTTGCTTTTGGGTTGGACTACAGCCTAACTCAGTCAATTCATGCCAAAAAATGTGGCAGGAACATGACATGATAGCAACCATTTTCTGAAAGAGAGGGATGCCCAAGCTACCACATTTGTGAAACAATAATTTTGATAGTCTCCAACTTTTCATGCCAATTTTGCTTTATCGACTGATATGACATTTTTTTATTTGTTCCGAGTGGAAAAAGTCCCGATTGAGCTCAAATAAGAAGGAAACAAATAAAACACTGTTACATCAATTGATACTGTAAAATCGGTGTCTCAAATATTTTGAAAGCATGGACAGTATCTGGAGGTGATAAACCCGGAATAATTGCTGCTATCACAGAAGAATTTCAGTAAGGGTTTATAACTCAAGACTTAAAGTGATGAAAACAAGTGTTCTTTTGCTTTTGGCAAAAGCAAAGTCACTGGGCAAGTGTGCTTGGCAGAGTAGTAGCAAAGCAAAGTTGACTTTGTATAGATTTCGAAAGTACACCATCACCCGTGTAACTAATATGGTGCTATGTGAGAGGAAACTTACACGTAACCTTGTATAATTGGCATCAGACGTCACGATAAAAAATACTCACATCTATAATTATTTGATCCACTTAATGAGATTCTATGTACAACACTTCAGATTTCTCGACTGTACCAGAGCCATAACCTATATATTGGTCTTTGAAAATTCTTTTGCATTGTCATATTTTCTCGCTCTTTTTTGGATTTTCTTTTACTTTCTTAGGTCCATTTGGTACCCTTTTTTTTTTCTTTCACCACAACCAGTTTTACTTTGAAGTTAAGCTATAAAAATTGTTTGAGAAAAATAAAATATCATGCCTATTTTATTAAAAGCAATGATATCTAGACATCAATTTTTATAAGTTTTTCATAAAAAACGGAGTTGAGCTTTTAATGAATATTTTCAATTCCTATAACACTCTCATTAGGTTTTAAAATGACATTATTTATTCTTATATACACATGCTATCCCTTGGAGAATAAAGTGACGGCCACCACTTACTAACACAACCACTGTCATTACCACCACCATTGTTGCCACGACCACGACCACAACCTCCACCTCTGCCACCACAACCACAAATGCAACCACCTCCATTGTTGCCACTGCCACCGGCACTACTCCAACCACCGCCGCTGTCCTTACCATTACTGTTATTTTGTACCCTAACCACCATACCCCTATTTACAACACCATCATACCCCCAAATATTGCCGCCATCACCACCACCACTATTGCTGCCACTACCACCACCACCCCTACCACTGTCGCTGCCACCACTATCCCCACCATCGTTGCCACCACCACCCCTACCAATGGTGTGGACGCCACACCCCCACTACGTACCATGTCCATTTTTGTTATTACACACAATTGTATCACTTTAACATTAAAATTTATCAAACGCTTTTATACTGCTTTTCATACTCATAACACTTTTAAAAATATAGTTTATCAAACGTCAATTGCTTTATTTTACAAGTAATTATTCTTAAAGTGTAACAATCCGTCCCTAATTTTACGGCTTTATTAATCTTAAAAGTGTGAATTGACGAAAATGTCTAGGTGAACTTTCTGGATCAGGATGTGTCATAAAGCACATCAAAAACATTATTTTTTTTTTTAAATACAACAATCTCACACTGACATCACCAAGCTGCTTTTGCTTTGAAAATCAATCACTATATAGCTAACTCATCAGCCTTATCTTCAAGTGCTTCACAAACTGCTCATCAAACCTCTAAATATTAAAAAATATTGGAAATCTAGTACCAAAAAGAAAAACTTACAAGTTACAAGAACGATTCACTGTTATGGAAGTTATGTTCTCGTCTCTAATTACTTGCCCAGACTTAACGAAGAAGGCTATATGCATATGTGGAGGTAGCCATGTTTAGCCAGTCGAGTAGGAATTGTATTTTGGATTTTCGGTTTTGTGGCTCTACGTTTCTCCCTGTTTTCCATACAATTTAATTTATTTAAACATCATAAGAAATTATGTAGCATAGCCCAGAAAGCCATTGAAAACCTATCATGAACAAAATCTATAAAAGACATACATACAACACCAGTCCTATCTCTATGCCTTTAAAAAAAAAAAAAAAAAGGGTTAATGACATTTTACATGAGTGATGTGTGCTTGAGTAAAAAATCTTTCCGAAAAAAATTACACGGGACAAAATTTTGGGTTAGAAAAAAGAGTGTCACACACATGCTAGTCAAAGTCTATAATAAGGCAATTTAGAGTGGTAAACACCAATGCCTCTAACAAAAGTTTGAAAGAATAATGTGTCTTAGCATGTATATGTTTACTTACCAGGAATGAGGATTGAATATAATTCTTGAGTTTCTTAAAGTTATTGAAATAAGCGTATGAATATCACTTCATATCCTAACTTTCGCCTATATTTGAAATCTGAAAAGTATGATTTACCCTTAAATTTGTAATCAAATACCTGAAAATTAGGAATCAGATCAACTAAGAAACAATGGGTTCTGATTCCCTTTCCTTACTTTCTCTATTACTCTAATTTGTTTATTTTCACATTCCTATTAAGTAAACATATCTATACAATTATTAAGAAAACCCTCATTGTACCCCAAAAAGAATTCTTAATATTTGTTTTGGTCCAAAAAATATTTGCCAATCAGATTATGCTTTATGTATATTTCAAAAATTTAAGCTCTCTTTGTCAATTAAAAGAAGGTGAAAAAAAATATTTTTGTCTTCTATTACAAAATAAAATTATGAATGATAGAGTAATTTTGCACAAACTAAATTTTACATTTTTTTTAATACATCAATTACATGTGATCTTAACAAATCTCTAATTTTAAAAATAAAAACAAAAACAAAAACTTATCACCATTTCCACGTTCTCTCTTTCTCTCCTCTCTCTCCTCATTTAAAAAAAAAATAACAATAACAGAAAAGACAAGAAATAGATAATATTAATCAATTTGTCTGGTGAAGCTTTGGGCGTTGGATTACCATAAACATCATGCATGCATGATGCATGATATGAGGAAATAGCTAGTAGAAAGAGGACGTGCAACGTGGTGACATGTGAACGTAGACGAAGTAGAGTTTGTTTTAGGCCCGAGTTTCCCGCGAGATATAGAAGCACGACGTGCCCTCTCTCTCGTCCGGTCGTCCCAAAACAGAGAGCTCGTCCATCACAAACAAATCTGCACAAACATTTATCAAACATTGCTGTTTTCTTCCTCCGTTTCTTCTCTGTCCCTCCTCTGGTTCCTCACCATTCTTTAAATTCTCCGGTCAGTTTTCATTTCATCAGTCTTCGACCTGCATTTCTTCAACTTGTTTCACATTTCCGTTCTTTTTTCCCTAAAAACTGACCACTTTGCTTTTTTGATTTGTTCTAAGCGGTTGATTTATATATTTATTATTTAATTTTAACAAGAGGGTATGCATCCTTATGTGGTTTTCATTTTTCTACTTCGCTTACCCAGAAACCAGATAGATCTTAATTTATTGCTCTTCTGTTTGATTTGTATTTTTATTAATTTATGAATTTCGGACAAAAATGAAACATATAGGATGCAATTTGAAGGTTGATTTTTCATTTTTGTTTGTTGTTGATTATAAATTGATGTGGTTTTTTTTTTTGGAATTGCAGAAATAATTTTATTCCGAAATAATTTTGTTGGTGAATAAAATTAATTGTGTAGAATATTAGCAATTGTGGTGATACATGGTTTGTTAATCTTGCTGTGCCACCACAACTTGAAAAATGAGCTGCTGCGGGGGTGCGGAGGAGGAAAACTTCGGCCCACCTGCTAATCAATACACCGCCCCGCCCAGAGGTGGGAATACATATGGAGGAGGAGGAGGAGGAGGTATTTTTTTAATCTTTCTTAATTTCTAACCATTTGCTATATATTGAGATTTATGAGGACCATTGTGTTGGTGGTAATTATTAGAGAACAATTTCATTCAAATTACAAGTTATAATTAAACAGTGTTCTCTTAACTTGTTTTCTAGGTCAAGTCAAAAACCATTTCTTTAGCAAAAATGCATCTCTCCTTACTGCTAATTATTGAGGCATCTCAGTATGAGCGGCTGTATTAGCATGAGTTTGGTTGTCCAACTTCTTAGCTTAAGTCTATTAGACAATTGCTCGCCCGTAGAAGTAAGGCCTCGCGAGGCCTTCAGGATTCGATAGGAATGGATAACCATTCAGATGAAGGCACACGATGTAGGAAAATTTCATCTCACGGATTACCAAATAAGTGGTTTTGGGTTAGTCCAAGTGGTGAATGAGGGCAGGCAAAATCTAATATAACTGGAGTAAATATTGTATGGAATTAGTTTGGAGGTTTCTTATTGAGAACCCCATTGAAACGAGAGCTATGATACCATGTCAGACAATGATTACATGACCTTGTCAAAGGTTAAACTGTTAATTAGATGATCGGTCGACAATGTATCAAGCTATTGAGAACATATTGAGAATCAGGTTGGAGGTTTTATATTGAGAACCTATTGAAACGAGAGCTCTGATACCATGTTAGACAATGACTACATGACCTTGTCGAATATTAAGTTGTTGATTAGATAATCGGTTGAGCTTGTATCAAGCTAACAAAGTCAATTTAATTTTCCATGTCAAACATATTTTTCGACCTTCATGCATATGCATACTTGTGTCACAAACCAGTATGCACCTCGTGAAGCATTACAAACCATTGCATTGTGTTACAGGCAATGACAGAGGAGAGCCAAGGGGTTCCAATGCGGTCAAAAGCGGAGCTCCACAGAAGGCCTTACCGATTGAAATACCATCTATGTCTTTGGATGAACTAAATAGGTTAACGGGTAACTTTGGTCCGAAGGCTTTGATAGGAGAAGGTTCTTATGGCCGGGTTTTCCATGCAAAACTGAGTAATGGTAAGGCTGCTGCTATAAAGAAAATGGATACGGGTACATCTCAAGAGCCGGACTCTGACTTTTCAGCACAAGTAAGATTTGGGATCTTCTGTTTTTCGACAAAGACAATGTTGCACTTTTTACTTAAAATGCTGGATCAATCTTGTGCAGTTATCAACAGTGTCAAGACTCAAGCATGAGCATTTTGTGGAGTTGATGGGCTATTGCTTGGAGGCAAATAACCGAATTTTGATATATGAGTTTGCAACCATGGGATCTTTACATGACATATTGCATGGTATGCTTATTACATCATCGCTTTTGTGTTTGTTTCTACAATTTTTATTTTTATTTTCCCGTTAAAGATCGATTCATTTACTTGTTAATTCTGCTGCAGGAAGAAAAGGAGTACAAGGGGCTGAACCGGGTCCAGTTCTTAGTTGGAATCAGAGAATTAAAATTGCCTATGGTGCAGCCAAAGGCCTTGAGTATCTCCATGAAAAGGTTCAACCTTCAATTGTTCACCGCGACGTGAGATCCAGCAATGTCCTGCTCTTTGATGACCATGTTGCCAAAATTGCGGACTTCAACTTGTCAAATCAGTCATCGGACACGGCTGCGCGACTGCATTCGACTAGAGTGTTGGGAACGTTTGGCTATCATGCTCCTGAGTAAGCCTAGGTTCTTGTTTTCTGAATGTTTGATTTGATTTTACTAATCTAAAAGAATATTAACTACTTGTTCATTAGCTTGAGTGTGATTTATTGCGTCCCCTATAATGGTTATAAAGTGATGCACATCTGCATATTAAGGTTTAGTATATATGGTATTATATTCTCTTCCTAAACTTATGTTGTTAGATTGTGAATCTAACAATGGGCAAGAAAACATTTTTAGTATATAATATAATCTTCTCTACATTAACTTTACCGTTGTTTTCTGCCATCATGCATAATGTTTTCTCCCTGTGTTCACATTGTAATTTCCTCCTTTATTTCTAAAAAGGATAATACTTATATTGCCCTTCGGGATGAACTCATTCCTCCACTTGCAGATACATTATTCACTGTTAAAATTTTATACTTGGAACTGCTTAGTTTCTTAATATCCATTTGAAGATCATCTTTACAAAATATCATTCGCACGGGACATTGTTTAGTCATCTAAAATGTATCAAAATAAATCAACAGTGTAGATAATGAATCGTTAATTTGTTTGATACATTTAAATGACTAAGTAATCTCATATTCGAATGACATTTTGTAGGAATGCTCTTCAAATGAAGATTAACAGAATTAACGGTAAAATAACATTATTTGTATAGGGAGAATGAACTAAGGGAAAGCGAGCATTATCGCAAGCATTATCCATTTATAAAATCGTTGCTTTTATTTTGGTTTTTTATTCAGGTATGCGATGACAGGGCAAATTACTCAGAAAAGTGATGTTTACAGTTTTGGAGTTGTTTTACTAGAGCTTTTGACAGGAAGAAAGCCAGTAGACCATACAATGCCAAAGGGGCAACAAAGTCTTGTTACTTGGGTACACATATTTCTCAGACTTTCTAACTTGCTTTTAGCAGTGCTTTTCTGAATACATACAATTTAAACATACAGGCAACTCCAAGACTGAGTGAGGATAAAGTGAAGCAGTGTGTTGATCCCAAGCTAAACAATGACTACCCACCAAAGGCAATTGCTAAGGTTTGCTTTGGAATCCCTTCTCTTAACAAACTCAATTACTATGAACACTCTGGAAATCCCATGAAACAAAAATGACCAAATCTCACAATCTCAACATAGTTATAGGACTCATTTCGTGCTTAGAATTGGAATAGACAACTTATAAAATTCAAGGTATAGTAAGTACTGGTTTCGGATTGTTTAGCTTTTTTTATAAGCAGGAGTGAAGAAAAGTTGGGCTCCAATTTGTGTTTGGTAACTCAACCTCATTCAAAGCAGAAAAGTGGAAGCAGCTGAGAGCTGCTTTTAAAATAAGGGTGTGCTATCCACACATCCCAAATTACTTTTCACACACCCCTTATTAATTTCTGTCCGTTTATCTTCTTCAATTCATCCGATCTGACGACCGAAAATTAAAAGGGTATATGAGAAATAAAATAGGATATGTGGATATCACACCCCTTAAAATAACCCACTTTTTTTACCAAAACGCGGATGAACAATAGCCATTAATAAAATTTTCAATATGACAATGCTACCCTCCCTCACCACCGTTCTTTCTAAGAATCAAACATATTTCCTTATCTCCCAGGCTCCCAACTCAATCTAGGAATCCCATGAAACAAAAATGACTAAACCTCATAAGCTCAAAATAGTTATAGGCCTCATTTGGTGCTCCTAGAATTGGAATGGGTAATTCATAAAATAAAAGGTATATTAAAGATAGCGGCTAATGACTTAGAGGATCGTAAGGGATTAGACATTAAGAAAAAAAATGGAGGACTGGAAGGGGTAAATTTCCTGATTGACAGACTAAGAGTGAATGTCAGCTAGTTTCTCTAGAAGAAAGCTAAGACGGTAGCTCACACGCCCATTGATGATTGTTAGCCATCAATGGGCGTGGATCCGTGACTAATCATATTATACCACACTATAGCTAAATAATTTGATTGGAAACCCTTGTTTCGTTGTTTCAATATGGCAGGCAAACATTAGGCTGTTCACCTTGATTAGTTAATATCTAAATTTTGGTTTTCATGCAATGTCTCAGTTGGCAGCAGTAGCAGCACTTTGTGTTCAATATGAAGCTGACTTCAGGCCAAACATGACGATCGTTGTGAAGGCTCTACAGCCACTGCTAAACGCAAAACCTGCAGGCCCAGAGACAAATGCTTAGACATATATACTCTAGTGCCGCATGCATGCATGCAGAATCAGCAACTTGTCTTGTGTACGTGTGCTTTGTAACGTATCTTTCTTTTTTGTAATCCTATTCCCGCATTATGCTCCACTGAATCGATTGTCATTTATCTGATTCAGTGCCCGGTGTAAGATGTTTCCATTTGGCAGATGGAATGGTGATTCTCTAGTTTGATCAACTTTTTTGTATTTTCTTTTTCTCTTTTAACTCTCTTGTCACTTGAATTGAAAAGGTTTAGAAACTACGATTCAGATCAAACAAATAGACCGTTTACACATATACAAACTGTGGATGGAAATATCTGCCACAGGGCGATCTGCTTGAATGAGACGTGTGATTTGGTTGGGAAAATCTGCAACCAAAAAGCAATGTTATTGGGAGGGCCTCCTCAGCCCAAGTCGGCTGTGTTTGTTGCGTGCAATCAACACTTGAGTACAATTATTTGAGTTTGTGGCATAAGTTTGACGTTAAAATAAACTTACCCTGTTGAGAGCAAAGTGAGGCTAGCTATAGTAGAGAACTAGACGTGATATGCAAGGTAGTTGCAGATGACATGTAGCAGGCGCTGAGTCCATGTAGGAGGCACTCCTCTAAAATGGAGAAGATAACAGAGGTTATGGCAGGCAATTGAGCAATGACAACGGGTGCCTGGCTTTAGCCACTTAGCCATTGAGCTGCTACGCCAGGTCCATTATAATGGGTTTCGTGTGCGATTGATGTGGTGTGTGGTCCGCGTCGAATGAATCTTTGGACTCACCAGGAGTCGTCCTCGCCATGATTTGTGTAGCAAGGACTCCTGGACTGATTTTATATTTCCACACAAACTTGTAAAGCTATACCACATTTACTAATCACATCTTTATACTCTCTCTTAATTGATATGTATTTCATATTGTTGATTACTATTCTGAGATGAATCTCATATTTAATGTTGATAGCTTGTAGTGAACATCCCTTATGAAAACAACTGAAAGCCTTTGGTAAGTGCTAGTCGGATAAGGCGACCGGGTTATGCCGAGTCAGAAAGGATTACTAATCACATATTTATAACCTCTCTCTCAACCAAACCCTAGCTGTCTACCTCCATCGTCACTGGTCTCTGGCTATGGCTGGGGTCGGTGGCAGCCTCTCCCTTTCTTCTCCTAGCCCTTCCTCCCTTCCTCTTCCCCATCCAAGCCTTCTTCCCCCTCACCATGCACGACTTCCCCCCCCCCACCCCACCTCACGCCGACCACTCCTTCCCGACCATTACCTACCTTTTCTCCCCTCTCGTGCTTCTCTCCCACCATTTTGGATGCAGATTTCCATGGATTTATGCCCTGTACCCTGACCCGGGCCATGCTCTTTCAAGATTTTCTTTGATTTGGTGCTCGTTTTCTTGATTTGGGGTTTGGATTTGTGCTGCAAGTGGGTTGGATCCACCTTCGTCATCTCGTTTCCATGGTGGTGTCATCTTCCTTGCCTAGTTTGGGTGGATGCACTAACTTGTGCACTCAAATATGACGGCTCGGCTTGATCTGGCAGCTTGGCTTGTATGTCTCGGTGCGACTCGGCTTGTGTGTCTTGGACTTGACGGCTCCATTGTCTGTTGCAGCTGCTCTTATGATTTTTGATGTGTGGATGCCGGTACCCCACTGTTCGGTGTATTTGTAGGTGGCTTGGGCCTGAGTGCCTCGTCCCCTACTATGATGAGTTGATTAGCGGATCCCTTCTCGGTGTAGTCTAGTTGTGTTTCACTCGCCTTATGTGCACCGTGGTGGCGCTGTTGTTTTGGCTAGATTGGTCTTCAACTTTGTGCGATGCGTGATGTAGTCTTGTTTGTCAATAATGACTTGATGTGGTCTCGCTCTAACGCGATGACTTTATGTGGCCTTGCTATTCAATGATGACTATTATGGCTGCTTTTATTTCTCTATTGTGGTTATCGTTTATTGTGACAAATCTGTACTGGTAGCACTTGTGTGCTTGGCGATTGTGTGTTTGTGCTTGTGGTTGTCTACTAGGGGTTTACTCTTATTTGTTTGTCTATGCAAATTCACTACAGATCAATTTATTGGTCACTAGAGCTATGTACCAAATGACACCTTTATAAATGTTTGTGTTGATTAATGAAACACTACGCTATTGTTTCTTGTCAAAAAAATAAAATAAAATAAAATAAAATAAAATAAAACCTCTTTAATTGATGTGTGTTTCATATTGTTGACTACTTTTCGGGATATATCTCATATTTAATGACCACTTGATTATCTTTCTTCTAAAATGCTATTTACTTATGTAAACGTTTACACCAACATTTCTTCTAGAGAATTTGTATGAAATTTTCAGGGTTAACTCCATTGCTTATACTGTTTTTTAGAACAATAGGTAACATTAGTATCATTGACAACATAGGGCAGTGACATGCCCCACAATTAGGTTGGATAAGCCTAAAAGGGTTGTCAGGGGATGATTAGGTATGAAGTTAGCATATAGAACCACACAGCAAGCTACCCCACAAAACATACCTAAGCATGACTTAATTGAAATCGTCACATATATTAACTTTCATCAATTAACTCGTATTTGGGAATAATAATGTTATCCAAACATCAAACGTAAATCCAGGAACATAGGATATTGTTCACAAAGTAAACCAAATCTACTAGGGAGTTTGGCCAATGTGGCCTTCCATGTCAAAAATTCGCTCTTCAAAATGTGTTAGGTGGAGTAAAATTAGTATAATGGATTAACTACGGGAATGATACCCCTCAACAATATTGGTAGGAGCACAAACAAGTGTATAACCAATGATATATTCCATCAGAGCAGAAGTAGATTTTACAGGTTTTGGGAAGACTATCCATTATTCTTGAAGTTTTAGGTCTTAGGTGCCAAGGATCACGTTTCTAGCTGTGTTGTTAGCCCATAACACGCTTGATTATACCATATGTTGTGAAACAAGCTCAAAAGTGGTTGTAAGAGAGAGACGGACAGACCCGTACTTAGGTTTGGAAGGTTCTAGCTGAAGCTGGAGGTGTTGTTTGGTGCATCTCTGGCGAAGCAAAGTATGCTTTTGGTGCATCCCTACCAAAGCAGAGTACCACCATTCGGTAGACTCTAGTTGAAATTGAATCTTTACCATTCGGTGCATCCTAGCGGAATCACTGGGTACCTTTCTCTCACATTTGTGGTAGTAATCAGATCCGAGAATTTGGAAACTTCTGCTCTCTACACTGCTGCTGCAAGAGCAAGTTAGACATGGAAGGACAAGAAAAATCTTCTCCAGTCAAAATTCAATCGGCTATAAACTTCAAAATTTTACCTATTCATGGACATAAAGAATTTAATAATGTCTTTTTGCATGATTGAAACAGTCCGTAAAAGCGAGTCAAAGGGCCAGGGAATCCTTATTAGTGAGGTACTTCCATGTGTAATGCTTTAAGCAAAAGTCTTTGAATGAATATCATGGCGGAGGCTTATTGAGCTCTTCCAAACCATAGTTCGCTACAATTAATGGTTTCGTAGCTTTTTGTAATCAAGCAGAGTGTCACATTTGGTGTTCAGATAAAATAGTTTTTGTTCAAAACATCCAAGTCAGTGAAATGTAGTTTGACAAATCGCTAAATGGAGGAAACAATATTATGATTGGTGCTGTGGGAAATAAAATCTCCATAAGCACCAAAGTTAAAACATTTAGGTTCTAAGACATGGTTTGGTTTAAACTAATTAATCATGGAGAATTTTCGGGTCTCAACATGAGTGGTGTGTGTTAAGAAACTTTAGGTTTCTATGACACTTTTCTGAAACTTCAGGTTCATAATAACTGCAAAAAAGACAATATATAAAAGACATGTTGAAAAGCCTAGTGGGTAATGAATGCCCACATAGAAACTGAAGACATTGGGTAGTTTTTCAATGCCCATAAAATTAATCTTGACTTGGGAGGTGAAGGAAGTTATATTGTCAAAGATGTGTGCTTGGAGTTGCTCTATAAATAGAGCAGTCCGTATGTTTTCAATACAGAGCACAGAGAGAAAGAGAAAGAGAGGAAGATGAGAGGAGAGAATACATAGAGTTATCTTTGTACTCCTATTATTCCAAATTATAATGAAAGCATCACTGCTGCCCGAGGACGTACTCCAGTCACACTGATTGTAGAGGAACCTCGTAAATTTTGTGTCTTGTTTTATTTATTCTACTGCACACACACCGTCGATTATACAACACGTTATCAGCACGAGAAGCTCTCATGTCAGTGGAAAGCACAATGCCATAAATCCGGTGAAGCACTATCCACCTCTCACCTCCGTCATCTAAAATCTCACAGAATAAAAGGTATGTCCATTTTTCGTCTCTCCCACCGCGCCAGAAGCGCCCCACCGAATTCCGGTGAGAATTGAAATTTACGACCTGAAGTCGTCACAAGATGAGAAAACTTGTACTTGACAACTGGTTTCCAAAGATCCAGACGAATCTCATCAGACTTGGAAACCCAGATCACGTTGTTTTCGACGGATCTTGAGAACTCCCATGAATACTTGGTTGTTTGAGATGGTGATGGCAATAATGAATCCACACAGGCCTCCCTCTCTTGTGCCTCTGTCAACCCTACTGTCATCTATGTCTCTGTAGGGAGGTTCTTGTTTAACGATGTCATGTTCCCTGTGTCATGCAAGAACAACGCCAGTCTCTAGTAGCCTTTTGGATTGAATTGAATTTGGGCAACTTCCATAACTACCCAGCTGGCCCTGCGTTTCGAGACTGGCAGAGACAGAGAAGGAAGAAAAATAATAGAAAAGGGGGATTGATGGAATGGCAAGGCACATGTGAAGAAGAAAAAAAGGGATGTTGAATGCAACATAAGAAAAAAAAAAATATATATATATATATATAAGGATTTGAATGGTGCATGACACCATTTGGTCAACATAATATAAATGGTTTCTGTTGGTGCATGGCACCATGCTGCAGGAATAAGAAAAGTAACAATAATAAGGTTTGAATAAGTGCTGACAAAAGAAAGAAAAATAATAAATAAAAGGAGGTATGATACTTCTTGTTATTTATGTGAATTGGTGTTGGTTTAAAACCCTTTCACAAGTTTTATTTACTTTAAAGCAATTTATTTATCATGGACGGTTTTACCGCCTACTGTTTTAAGTTTTGATTTATGTGAATGGTGCTGAATTAAAACCCTTGTCACAAGCTATATTTACTTAAATGCAATTTATTCATTATGGTTGGAATTACCGCCTATTGCTTTAATTTATTTATTGTACTTTTTTTTGTTACGATGAGTACATACTGGACCCGAAGTTCCTTGATCAGATCAGAACCTGCAGTTTCTTGATCCTCATCATATAAAAATGATTGGACCTAAAGTTCCATCATACAAAAAGATCGGGCATGAAGTCCCTAGATCCTCAAGATCAGGACATGAAGTTCCTTGATAAGTACCTTAAGTTTGAAGAGCCAAAGTGCCTCAACTTAATTGTAATAAAAGCCATGAGAGTCTCAGTCTACATACTATTAAATAAGGACCAGAAGTTCCTTATGTCCATACTCAAAAATGGTTTAGTAGAAGCATTTATTAAGCGGATGAAATTGATTACTCGCGTTCTGCTGATGAAAATGAAATTGCCAAATTTTCTACATGGGACATGTCATTTTACATGATGCATTATTGATTTGGTTGAGACCTGTTGACAACCATCAATACTTCTTAGTACAACTCGTGTTTGGGAACCAGCCAAACATTATACATTTACGAGTTTTTGGTTGTGTTATCTATGTGCCTATTGCACTGCCACAACATACTGAAATGAAGCATCATTGCGGATTAGGCATTGATGTTGAACATCATCTATCATTCAATATTTAAAACCCTTGACTGGGGATATATTTACCGCGTGGTTTGCGGACAATCATTTTGATAAGACAATTTTCCCACCGTTAGGGGGAGAAAATAACTTCGTTTCAGAAGAACGATGAACAAATATCATTCTAGAAGAATGATGAGAAAAAAAAACCGTTCCAGAAGAACGAAGAGAATTTGTCTTATTTTGATTTATGAAGCAATCAATATACAAACGAAGTGAGAATAATTGAATGATGCAACGATATGCAAATCAAATGCCAGATGCATTTAATGATGAAACGAAAGTGATAAAATCACATATACTTGCTGCAAGTGTGCTTACAAGAATTAATGTCCCTGTTGGACAAAATAATATGGCAACAAATGATTTATCTGTTGCACGCCTGAAGCATGGCAGACCCTCAAACTCAAAAGGTTTAGTCCTTCAAAAGAAGAAGAATATGGCACTACTAAAACTATTGCATTCCCGAAGCATAACTGCCGCATGCTAGATGCATGACAGTTGCCGCAAGGATACTTGTCCCGAAAAGGTCAATCCGCGGACATGAGAATGTTGATGTCTCATGCATGAAGCATGATAGATGTATAGGTTCCAATGACTCAACTCCCGAAGTGGAGATTAAAATCCAAGCTCTATAATGCTCAAGAGGAGGTTATGATCTGCATTCTCTAAATTACTACTATCCTGGAAGAGATAGTGTAATGCCCTTGAAGAGGCAATGGATATCCCAAAAGAAATGAAAAGCTTTTATGCATGCGCATGCACATGAGAATATGAGATCACAGATTGATGATAACCAATGGTAATTTTGGTTTTTACAAGTAGCTACTAAATTCATCAATGGGCTGTGGTGATATTGAGTCCCATTCTTTTTCCATCAACAAAATTATGGGCCAAAATGGAGAAAGGCAATTCCATTACAATTTTGTAAGAACGTGGAAAAATAGACATATATACTTGGATACAATACAAATAACCAAAGGATGTTGAACCTAGAAGGTTACATATGGGCATTTGTAATACCATGAAATACATCCACATGATATGACACAAGGTTAGAAACGAGTTCGTAGAAATGGAGAATTATATACGAAGGGTTATGAGTCGCCCACATCATATCTCTATAAGTAAATCCCTCAAATATACATGGAAGCGAATTGCTTTGTATAAATTCTAAAGGAAAATGTGTCATGAAATGTAGAAAATCCCTGAAGGATTCAAATTGCTTGAAGAAAGCCCTGGAAGGGTAAATCATAAAATATGTACTCAATACCAATGGATGATATAAATTGCCTTAGTGAGTATTTTCATTATGGTATTGTTGCAACATACTAAAATCTCTTGCAAGAGTTGATGATATTAAATTGGGACTCCTGAAGAGTCAAGAAAGATTATAAAGTGTTGAGAGAAATATTGTCTCGAACTGCAGAATCGAACAATATGCCAACACGAATCTTATCCATGATGTTTATGACATTAAATAATCATATGGATTGAAGATTATGAGTTGAATACTCAAATGATTTAGACACTAAGAATGATCATTTATCTTCGCGAGGGTAAAGATAAATTGATATTTGGTCCAGAAGTACCACATCTTAGTAAAATATATGCTTTATTGTATTTAACACAATACACTGAATGAAATAAAGCTTATCTCCGAGAAATTACATACACATGAGTTAAAACAAACAAACAGAAGGGAACCTTCACAAAGGTTGCTCATGTGAAACCTCAGTACTCGGAAGTACCCCAAAAGGGGGAGACACCAGAAGTTAATTATTTGGAGTCTCAATACTTGGTGGAACTCCAGATAGCTGAGACAATTGATGTCTTTGGAATAAAGACTCGAAGCCCCGATTGTCATTTTGAGTCCGACCTTCGGATTCTAGTAGCTGGTCGAGCTTTCTTTTCATGCTCGTAGAGTAATTATTTGTAAGCATGTGTAACACTCTATTCTCATGCTTGAGCCCTCTAATCTGTTGTTTAAGACTTGCAACCTCAGCCATTAATGATTCAACTTGGTGAGTTCGAGCAAGTAGGCGCTGGCCCATATTGGATACAGAGCCCGCACATTGAACACTGAGAGCCAATGAGTCTTGAACGGCCGCCTCATCAGACCGGTTTGAAAAGATTTTGTTATCCTTTGGAGTGAGAAGATTCCTGGCTACCACTGTAGCAGTTATGTTATTCTTCATCACAGAGTCCCCAACTGTAAGAGGACCATTAGAAGATGAGAAGGACGGTCGACATATGTTATCCTGACGTTGCTCGTCTGTATCAATCTTGAGACTCAAATCTAAGCAAATGTTAGATGGGCAAGCCATTTTCAGAAATGATGAAGGAAGTCAGATAAAATCTCAGAAGTGCAAGAAAGGGAAATTTCTGCAGGCAACAATTTTCTGAGTGTTTCTGAACAAAATTGATATCTCTATAAAAGGAGGGGCAACATGACCACTTATTCAAAAATCGAAGAGACACCGATTTTCGAATTTCAAAAGTTGGATTTCCCTGCATGACATCTGTCAACATTTCTCAGACGCAATCTCAGCTCTTGGATATCACGTGCAACTTTGTCAAAGATCTCTGATAAAGTTGAAAACGCGTGAATCTTACTGTTCTAATTACACCACAGTTGCTGACAAGAGTAAAGGCAAAACACTACTAGCTGCTATTGGGAAATCCATATATATGTCAACCTCTGTCCTCCATGGCAAGGTAGAACTAAAAAATATCTAACTCTTCCTCATCTCCGAGAATGCATCTTTCACAAAGTATTTCAAAATACTCAGCTTTCTTCCTCTCCGAGAATACCTCTACAAACAAGTCACACAAGAGTAAGAGTATCTCATATCATCAGGGACGAGAGCAAGAGTATCTCATATCATGTAATCTCCCTGTCCTTTCCTTTGTCCTTGTTCTTACCTGCCAAAACAAGGACAGAGAAAGCAATATGTCGGAACCTCCACTCAAACTTTCGCTGCCACCAAGAAGTGATGGTCAGAGGACAAATACTACAAGAGAAGATGCCAAACCTGCATAAGGAAAATACCACTTCTGCAAGGGGAGCAAGTAAGGCAAGTGAAAATGATACATTGAAGCATGTGGAGACAACCACAACAAACACATGTCAGTTCATCCCCGACAAAGCCTAAGATCACTTGTCACATGAAGCTCCTCATGATCCAATTTCATTCAAGATCAAGTCTAGACGGCCTTTGAAGAAATCACAAGTTCGATTCAAGATCAAGTGTCCACCACCCTTGAATCAAATTCAGCTCCAGATAAAATAGGTAAATTCAGACATTTGGAGGAAGTCTAGCAGAAGGCCCTCCAACTCAGTTCAAGAACAAGTCCGTGGAAAGTTAACAACAAGTGAAAACCTCATTCGGCAACTATCACTGCTAAAAGACTAAAGCAGCAGGATCAATGATCAGCCTAAATAATTTGAAATCAGGGGGAGATACTCATCAAGGGGGAGCATCCAAAAATAGATCAAGATCTTAACGAGACAACTCATGTTGATATGTGAGCATCCAAGGGGGAGTGTTGAAAAGTCTAGTGGGTAATGAATGCCCACATAGAAACTGAAGACATTGGGTAGTTTTTCAATGCCCATAAAATTAATCTTGACTTGGGAGGTGAAGGAAGTTATATTGTCAAAGATGTGTGCTTGGAGTTGCTCTATAAATAGAGCACTCTGTATGTTTTCAATACAGAGCACAGAGAGAAAGAGAAAGAGAGGAAGAGAAAGAGAGGAAGAGAAGAGGAGAGAATACATAGAGTTATCTTGGTACTCCTATTATTCCAAATTATAATGAAAGCATCACTGCTGTCCGAGGACGTACTCCAGTCACACTGACTGTAGAGGAACCTCGTAAATTTTGTGTCTTGTTTTATTTATTCTACTGCACACACACCGTCGATTATATAACAAGACATAATATATAAAGCAATTGAAAACAAATATAATGATAGTGGGTAGCTTCGAACGCTTTGTGTGAAAGTTTTAGAGAACGACCCCAAAAATATGTAGCTTTATGTAAAAAAAAAAAATATTATTTTGATCGGTTGGGCTGCAGGCTAGCGAGAGAGAAGTGGGGTTTGTAGAACCCAGGCCCAATATTCGTATTTTCTTATAGAAAAGATAACAAAGAAAAGCAAACATTAATTGATTACATATTAGTTCTAGGTGCGTATCCTTGCTAAATAAACCCACCCTATATGAATTTCATGTACAAAAAGGAATAGAAATACTAAACTACTTGAATTCAAGTTATTAATCGTAATTGTTTCCAATCAAGTTTTGAATCACATTATTTATAAGAAAATATCAAAGAACGGCGGGAATAGTAACTAATTAGCTACTCTTTTTTGGCGCGTGTTCCCGCTAAATAAACTTATCATGTATGTATTTATATTTGAAAAGAATAGAAACACTAGAATATTGGGGGGCAATCAAACTCAACTTATTCATTGTAATTGCTTCCAATCAATTTCTGATTCGGGTTTTCTTATAAAGTTATACAAAGAAGAGCGAAAACAGTAACTGATTACCTACGGATTATTAGCGCAAATTTTCGCTATATAAACCCGCCCTATATGTAATACTATACAAATATTGTCCAATTATGAAAATTAAATACCTAAAGCAGAAAAAAATCGAACTATATTATATCTTCTCCAAAAAAAAAAAATGTATATAAATTTATTCACAGATGATTGAAAAGAAAGTATCAAATTATGAAATTATTTTACCTTGGAATTTTAATCCTGTTAATTTGTAACGTAAAACAGTATTTCCCTCTCTCTCTTTCTCTGGCTCATTTCGTTTTAACCGCGCCTCTCGTAGAGGTAACCAAGTTACCATTACCAAAGCCTTCCCTTGTCCCTCTCCTCTCTCTCCAAATATATACGCAGCACCAAATCTCATCGTCCTCAACCAAAACCCCCATTGCATCCCCCTTTCTCTCTGAATCCTTTGTCACTTCTCACCCCTGCAATCCAATCCAATCCAATTCAATTCAATTCAACCCACCATCCCAATCCGATTCACCTCCGACGCAATTCATTTCGATCCGAGAACCGTCCACTCCTCGATCTATAATCCCCAGATTAATTGTCGTTTGTTTTATTCATTAAATGCTTGATTTTTAATCGGATTGGATCCGAATCGGACGGCGAACGCTTGCCTGGGATGGGAAGAGCCGGTGAATGAGAATTCTATGAGTGCTTGAACCAAATATGCCCGGTTTAGCTCAGAGAAATGACCAATTCAGTAATGGGTTGTCGCCCATTTACTCACTATCTTCGCCCAACGGATTTTGGTCCAAGCATCGTGACGATGTTAGCTACAATCAGCTCCAGAGGGTACTCTATTTTTTTTAATTTATTCGATTTTTTCTTTAAATTTGGGTTGAGATTAATTTGGATTACTTTTCATATTGTGTTTGATCAACGAATTAAATGGGTGTTTTGCGTTTGAATTGGATCTTGTACTATTTGTACTTGTTTGATTGTTCATTGGGGGGGGCTGATTTTCGTCGGAATATCGGTGTTTTGTTAATGAGATCCACTTTACTTGTTTGTGTGTGTATATGTCCGTAGTGAGAATATAATCTTGTAATTATGTAATTGAGTTAATAATTGCGTAATGTGTACCGTTATTGGAGAATGTTTCTCATTATGTTTTTGTTTCCAAATGGCTCTTCACATGCGTGGTAACGGAAGAAAAGTATGTACAAAAGAAAGAAATTTTATGTTTTTGTATTATCCAGGCGCGATATCTGAATGAAGCTGTCTGGTTATACCAAGTTTAGTGCACCTTTATTGCTTAGTTTATAGTAAGTTAGTAACGCTTACAGGCTTGGACATAGAACGTATTCACAGACTTACACATGTAGACTCTTTCATCGACGCAAGCACGTTGCAGGTAGAAAAGTTGCATCCATTGTTTCTTGATCAATGATATCATTTCCCAGTTACTGATCCTAAAACTGTGGTTGGTTTGATGGTGTTTGCAGTTGGGATTGAATAAGAAGTTCCTTGTAGTAATACGTATTTGGGAATTTATGGATTGTATAATAACCTATAATTATTCGGTTTCTTTTTTTTACACTCATTGGTGTCTGACAAGTCTCATATGAAGTTCTATATACCTTTGATGTAGTTTTGGAGTGATCTATCACCACAAGCTCGACAGAAGCTTCTCAGGATTGACAAGCAAACCCTTTTCGAACAAGCTCGGAAGAACATGTACTGCTCTAGATGCAATGGGTTACTGCTTGAAGGTTTTTTTCAGATTGTCATGTATGGCAAGTCTTTGAAGCAGGAGGGAACATGCGAGCAACTATCCTGCAACAGGTCAAGGGCCTCCAAAAATCAAAACGATGGTGGATCAAGTATTACTAATGGGTGCCATGACGAAATACCAGATCCATCTGTCCATCCTTGGGGTGGTCTAACCATAACGCGTGAGGGGTCGTTGACGCTGATTGATTGCTATTTGTATTGTAAGTCTCTCAAGGGACTTCAAAATGTAAGTTATAATTTTATTATTTCATGACTTTGGTGTACAAGCCAATTTCATTCTAGTAGCTGATTTTCCTTTTCTTTTTTTTTTTTTTTTTTTTTTTTTTTTTTTTGAATTAGGTATTTGACAGTGCACGTGCAAGAGAACGAGAACGTGAGTTGCTTTATCCTGATGCATGTGGCGGGGGAGGTCGGGGTTGGATAAGCCAAGGAATGGCAAGTTATGGCAGAGGACATGGAACAAGAGAAACTTGTGCATTGCACACTGCTAGGCTTTCTTGCGATACATTGGTTGATTTCTGGTCAGCACTTGGAGAAGAAACTCGACAGTCCCTTCTTAGGATGAAGGAAGAGGATTTTATTGAGAGGCTCATGTACAGGTGTTTAGCTATTCATGTATCCCTTTCTCAAGAGATTCAATATAAAATAGTGGAAGTGATGTATTTCTTCTTTCTGGTTGAGAGAAGCGCTGTATGTTTAGTTATGGTTTGTGGAGGAAGTTTTGGTTATTAGAACTGCAAGATTAGTAATGATATTGAGGATGTTCAGCCTGGTGAAGCTAATAGGGAAGAGAAAAGTAGGTTCACTTGGTACAATAGCTGCCCATCATTAGCCGACACATCCTTGAAGGCTTTACATAGGCCTGAAACATACTCTTTTCTTTGAATTACATTTGAATTTGGGTTCATGCGCATAGTAACTATTATGACGGTATTTGAAAATCCTCACCAAAACATATGTGCAGGTGAATAAAAAGTAATAGCGTGAAAGATTAATCTACCAGTGGCTTTTCATGTTGCAACATCTGGCCATTTTGTATATAGCATGCAGTTATACGTTATTTGGTCCTCTAAAATTGCCTAGTCAAGAGTTATGTTTGCAGCAATTACTTCCTTAAGTTTGGATATCCTAAAAGTCGTCATCGTTTACTTTTATTCTGGGTTGTCTTAAGATTTTGATGTTCCCGTCACAGGTTTGATAGCAAGAGATTTTGCAGAGATTGCAGAAGGAATGTGATTCGTGAGTTCAAGGAGCTAAAGGAGCTGAAGCGCTTGAGGAGGGAACCTCGCTGCACTAATTGGTTTTGTGTTGCAGACACCGCATTTCAGTATGAGGTGTGGCCTCATATGTTTCTTTAATTTTGTTCTTTTCTCTGATTTTTGTTGTGATTTTTGTGTTCTCCAAGTTTTTCAAGAGCAGACTAGTGAGAGAAGTAATTTTTGATAGTTGAACCACTTTAATTTTTGATAAGTACGGATGATGTGACTGGCATTTTGATCTCTTTTTTGCTGTCATTACAGGTATCTGATGCCACAGTACAAGCTGATTGGCGCCATACTTTTGCTGACACTGTTGGTACATACCATCATTTTGAGTGGGCAGTTGGAACAGGCGAGGGAAAATCAGACATTCTGGAATTTGAAAATGTTGGCATGAATGGGAGTGTGAAGGTCAATGGTCTAGATCTTGGTGGTTTAAGTGCATGCTACATTACCCTGAGGGCTTGGAAACTAGATGGCCGTTGCACCGAGCTTTCTGTAAAAGCTCATGCATTGAAGGGTCAAGAATGTGTTCACTGTAGGCTTATTGTCGGAGACGGCTATGTAACAATCACAAGAGGAGAAAGTATTAGAAGATTTTTTGAGCATGCTGAAGAGGCAGAGGAAGAAGAGGTAGTTAAGATCCCTAAAGGCTTAGTGTTATTATTTATGTTCGCAGTTCTCCAGAGGCAGTTGAGATTTATATTTTATCTTACGGGGTTAGACCTAAAGAAGTGTTCTAAAGAAGTGTTGTTATTTAATGTGTTTTTCAGGATGATGATTCCATGGACAAAGATGGAAATGAACTGGATGGAGAATGCTCCCGTCCGCAAAAACATGCGAAGAGTCCTGAACTTGCTCGAGAATTTCTACTAGATGCTGCAACTGTTATTTTCAAGGAACAGGCATGTTCAGTCTGCTGATGTTGTGTTACGTTTATCGTTGTTCATTATATAAACTCAGCTCCTTTGTTTGTTTACCTGTGTTAACATAAATGAAGATCCTTCATATACCATATTGTATTCTTAAACCTCAGTTAGGTAGTATACAATTCAGTCTATAAGACATCTGGGTGCAATGTGGAAAGTAAGAGAGATAAATTATATTTTCTATGCTAGGAATGATGTCAAATAGTGGTGTTGTCAATGGTGCCTAGGGAATGCAATCACAATAGTTCGGTATTGTTACTTTTTAAACCTTTTTATTTAACTATTGAGGAAATGGTATTTAAAAGTTGCTTTTTCCTTGGAGAAACTACGGTGAGGAGAGGGTTAAAGATTCAATGTTAGGTTGTAGTCTTAGCCAAAATGAGGAAAAAAAGCAAAAGAAAATGAGTGTGGCTGCATGTTGCACACAATGTCTTCATAGCAGAGATGCTTAGATTTTTGGAGTTCGGAGTTATGTTGGCATGATGCTGTAAAACTACTCACTATGTGTGTGTGCTTGCATTGCTGGCAGATTTCTTAGTATGCATGTTGTGTGTGACTGTAATATACGTATTCTGTGTCTGATTGTGAATGCCAATCTTTCAGGTGGAAAAAGCATTTAGAGAAGGAACAGCTCGTCAAAATGCACATAGCATCTTTGTTTGTCTTGCACTAAAACTGCTGGAAGAGCGAGTTCATGTTGCCTGCAAAGATATAATTACTCTTGAAAAGCAGGTCTTAAATCTTGTTACATTTCGGGCTGTAAAAACCTTGTTATATATTCAAAGATAACATACTGGGTAGAAAAATGAGGAGCCATTTTGCGTTTTAGGAGAAACACTTCTGATGACTTTGCACCTTTTCTCTACAGATGAAGCTTCTAGAAGAGGAAGAAAAAGAAAAGCGTGAAGAAGAAGAGCGCAAAGAGAGGAGAAGAACAAAAGAAAGAGAGAAAAAGTTGCGAAGAAAGGAGAGGTTGAAAGGGAAAGAAAAAGACAAAGATATGGAATGTTCTGAAGTAAATGAAATTCCTGCTCTTGATGTTGTCTCAAAGGAAGAATCATCACTACATGCTGATGAGGAGCCTAATAGTTCCATTAGCTGCAAGGATTCAGTTATTGAAGCTGATGATCAGATTCTATCTAGGCCTGGATCTCCTGAGACACGTGATGAACAGTTCCAAAAAGATTTTATCATTTCAAAAAGTGAAGACCACTGTTATGATAGTCCTGATGGTGAAATCACCAATGGAAGAGGTGATAGTGGTTCTTTTACAGTTGAGCAATCAAAGTTTTCACGACGGAGATTAAAATATAGGAGAGAAGCTCAACTAGATGCATCTTTGAAGTGGTCTGACCGACGCAGATATGCTGCTGTTTCAGACAGTGCTTCTGTGGTTAGTAGATCTGAGTCGAGATGTAATGCTGATAATTTTGAGACTCCATCAAGGGTCATCAATGGATCAAATAGGCAATTAAGAGTGACTGGCCCGAAGTCCAATGGTCGACATAGTGGTCCTAAGTTTACTGAGAAGTTTCTCTCCCCAAGTAACAGGATGAGTGACAGATACGACTTCAATTCTTGCAGCTGTAACAAAAACACTGAATATAGAGCAAAGGTAGAGCCCCATGTTTCTGCTGCCGGATTGGGATGGGATACTAAAACTGCAAGTAAGGCAGAATCTGCATTAGATATGTCCAAGCAATTCTATCGTGGTAACAGGTATAACCAAGTAGGAGACTTGCGTGATAGTTGTGTAAGACCCAAAAGCAAAGTCAATTATGGGGACAATCCTAGTAGAGATTTGGTTCATCCCAAGAAAATTTGGGAGCCCATGTATCCTAGAAGTAACTCAGACTCCGATGTTACCTTGAGGTCATCTGCTTTCAAGGATGAAGATAAAATCGTGAAGTCACCTGGTGATATAGGTACACGTGAAGATCGGGTAGATGCAGGTGAGATTGATGAGGATAATAACTTGAAGGAATCAAGAAAATCCAGCACAGGAATGGATGTCAACTGTCAGAGTGGATTTCATGCAGGAGCACAGGATTCTTGCAACTCAACAAAAGCCACTTATGAGGAGATTGGATTATGCCCTATCGGTTCTGTACTTAATTCCATTGACTCTACATCAAATGGAACTTCTGACCCCACTGTCAGCAGTACTTCTAATTCCGATAACTGCTCGTCATGCCTAAGTGAGGGAGATAGCAATACAACCTCGTCAAATCATGGACATCAGGAATCTTCATCCACATCAGATTCAGAAGATGCCAGCCAGCAATCAGGAGGAAAGGAAACTTCTATATTCATTCCAAATGGTTTCCGAGACCATGAAGTTGGTATGGAGAATAATCAGAGTGCAAAAGGAGAGTCTATCGAAAGCAGGACACCGATTGGTCCTTCACTGAGTGGAGCAGGGAGTAACATTTTTGGGAATCCATCAACAAAAATTGCTCAGAGTTTTGATAATGGTTTGTCTGCTGTTAATGTGGGTTCACAGCATCATGGCATGCTTCCTCCGATGCATAACCAAAATGTACAGTTTCCTGTGTTTCAAGGTCCTTCAACAATGGGTTACTTTCACCAAAGTCCAGTTTCATGGCCTGCTGCTCCAGCAAATGGAATGCTAACATTTCCGAACCATTACTTATATGCTGGTCCTCTTGGGTATGGTATAAATGGAAATTCAGGCTTCTGCATGCAGTATCCTGTGCAGCACGTACCTCCCTTGTTTACCCCTGGCCCCGTTCCAATTTATCAGCCAGTCATCAACAGAGAGGAGCACGCTCAGATATCTACCCCGTGTATGCAAGACTATCCTAAAGAAGCTAGTACAGAGAGTGTGGATCCATCTGGAGCGCATTCAAGGCAAGCACCACCAACTGGAGAAAGAGCGCACGATGATAATTCTGGAAAATTGCATACGAACAATGATGGCTTTTCCTTATTCCATTATGGTGGCCCTGTTGCTAATCCACCAGGATATATGCCTTCGAAAGAACAGACCGTTACGGATTCTCCCTTAAAATGTTCGGATCATGTTGAGAATGATCAGGCGTGTTACAAGGAGGCTACCATTGAAGAATACAACCTGTTTGCAGCAAGTAATGGCATAAGGTTTCAATTCTTCTGAGGTAAGAAGGTGTGATGCGGCTGTTGAGGAATATGCAGTCCCTATCTTCTTATATCGAGATGAAGGTTTGTGGTACTTGGTACTCAATAATCTTCCTTTGAAAAATTCCAATTTTTAGCTCAATAGTTTTCCGTTTTTCGATTTGCCCCATTGATTTTTGTTTTTCCTATAGTAGAGAGAAAAAGGTTGGGAGAGTGCTACAATGTTTGAAGAGTTTTCTTTTTCGTTTTTTTTTAATTAATGAAGAATTTGTTGGTATGGAAGTTTACTCCTGTATTTTAGAGCTTGTTTTAGGATTTTGAACCTCCTAAAGCATTTTATTAAAAGAATTTTCTGGGATGATGAAAATAATGGAGCTTATATGATGAGGAATTTATGTGTTATGGCTTGAGTGCACATCCTTTGAGTTTTCCCATCAAATTTTGATGGCTTGAAATTTTGTTTACCATCTGTGACTCAATAAATCTTCCTCAATTGGTTGTTGGTCAAGGACTTCTTCACCTTCTTCAAACTTAAACTCCAATTCCCATTGTTCATGGAGAAATCTTTGGTCGACAATAGTACACAATTACTTTTGCCTCTTATACAAGGATTCCTTGGTCGGGCCAAAGAAGTACCGTCACTCGATCATTATCAAACTAATTGCAACCCGTTTTTTGTTTCGGAAGGATCGTGTCGGAGCACCTTCTACTTCTAATCGGTTGTTTTTTTGTTTTTTTGAGTACATCAATATTTTTACACTAAAGAGAAGAGGAGTTCGGTTAAGCCACACAATAGGTAACCTAAAACTGGGTTGGATTAGAAACCAAAGTTTTTGAGCAACCAGTCTGGCAAACAACTCAAAGGACGAAAAGTATTGTTAATTCCTACATGCTCATTCCAAGTTCGAAGTTTAGTAAGTCATGGCACATAATTTTGAAAAAATATCGAGTAATACTATTCATACCATGTTTTTATACCACATTTCTATACCACCTTAGCTGGCATTTGATATGGACAACCATATTATTTGAAAAATTTGCAAAACCCAAGGAAATGAAGGAGAAAGACTCATTGTATACCATAATCATCATTTAATTAACTAATTTTTCTTAATTATTAGTTTATTAAATAATGAACTAAATTTAAAAATCTGATTAATTCAAATGATGTGGTTATCCACATCAAATGCCGCCTAAGATGGTATGAAAATGTGATACAAAAATATAGTATGAATAGCATTACTCAAAAATATCGGACTAAACAAGTTCAATGACCTTCAACGAGAGTCCAATTTTTGAACAGAGGTAAGCGAAAGCTACCTAACTTGCTCAGCACGGCACGAGGGTTCAATGGCCGAAAAGAAACAGAACGCAGGGAGTAGGGCAAAAGAACCAGTCTGCAAAAATAAAACGATGTGTGAATCTATAAATTTTCAATTGAATCCACTGTTTCTTGCACATGAAATTGTCAAAGTTTAAATAAACCATCAGTTTCTTGCCCCAACAAACTTTAATACAGCAAGATAAAAACAAGGTTCATCAACATATTCGGTTAATTCGAAAGAATGTTCGGCTGCCGCTTCCTCTAAAGTACTCTTCTCAGGCAGGTCAGAAGTTACAACATCTGGATACTGTCGTCGTTGCTGCTCCGAAACTTCTCTTCCTTGGGGATGGCTAATAACCAGTCTCGCACCTATACAACAAACAGCCACAACTCAGAATCAAGAGTGATATTTTGAAAGAATTTAACAGCTAACGTTAGATTTATCACTCTCAGAAAATATTTTCTACTTACTAATTTTAACACGAAACACTCAATTTATGGATTCAGACAGGCAAATATGTATATTTTCAGGGTGAGCCCTGAATGACATGCGAGGACGAGTCTATGGCAATTAATGACAATTCATCAAGGCTGAGAAGCAGTAGTATATCAAGCATGAACAAAAAGAAAAATGGATGATATTATGAAAATCACCTTGTGTAAAACACCTTGCAAGTGTTTTAAACACTTCGTCAAGTTTCAAGGGCATGGCTGGAAGGCAATAAAGGAACACAACATCTAAAGGCGCCCACTTATCAGGTACATATATCAATTCTCCTTGCCAACACTTAACCTTGTCATATTTTTCTTTAATGCCAGCTAAAACAAAAAGTGAATCATGGACAACAAGCAGGAGACTGCAGGGTGATGATTCAACCAACCGATCCACAAATCCTTCAGAACCAATTGAAACCATAACCCTAGAAGTTTCTTCAATCTCTCCTGCAGATATAATGCGATCAATCTTAAGGTTATAATCTTGGTCGGAACTGAAATCACCTGAATCAAGAAAGGACCAGTCTTTCTCATCAAAATCATCGAAGTTGATTACAGAGACTACGCCTTCATTTGATGGAGCTGTGGCACCAAAAAGTGTTTGGCGAGTATGCAAAGAATGATGTGAAATAAAAGGAAATGAAACAGAAAGAGGAGGGACACAATGATTCCAGCGATAAACACGGTTCATGACCATATGTTGAGGTTGTGTTTGAATACAAGGTAGGAACTGGCATCTAGGCAAAGGAACGAAAAGAGAGTGAGATGAGAAAACAGAATTCATTGCAAAGAACTACTGAATTTCCTATTTGGATGTTTCTGGTGTAAAATGAAAAACTTCAGTAGCTTAATTATTGATAAACAGAGATGGACCAAAATGGTTTCTGTTAATATTTCGAAAGTAGCTCAGTTCAACTTGTTATCGCTACCCTTAAACTTATCTTTACGATCAAAACCCCTGCATATAAGAACAAGAAGAAAGCATTATTCACAGTCCTTAAACTGACATCTACAATGCTTATTATTCAACTTCAAAAAGATAACATCAACTGTCTTTCAATTAAACAGAAAGGAACAACA
Source organism: Pyrus communis (assembly GCF_041283825.1). Lineage (NCBI taxonomy): Eukaryota > Viridiplantae > Streptophyta > Magnoliopsida > Rosales > Rosaceae > Pyrus > Pyrus communis. The sequence continues at coordinate 22,294,895 of NC_142578.1, forward strand.
CCACACGAAAACCGCAGACTCGAAAAAGGTGATCCTATAGTAGCATTACCACTGTTATCAATTTCCACACAGCCTCAAACCCCTATACCGGTATCCGACGGAGATTACCTCTTATCGAATCGGAATTCTCTTGCAACAATAATTAACTTTCTTCAAACAAATAACCCAACTACAAATGTTCATTTGTTTCACATTTCAGAACCTGAAAGAAAACAAGATTATAAAACCCAAAGTGCCAAAAGTCATCATCTTTCTCTCGATTTTCCCTCGATTTTCCAAGTAACCAAACACAGAACTAAATTGGTAAACCAAACAAACAAACAAACCGAAAATAACTGATTTCTTCTATGCACAAATCATAGAAACGACGACCCAGAAGAGGCAATTTGAAAGCATAAAAGGAAAAGGAAAGGGAGTAAAAGGAAATTTCGACAGAATTTCAAATTCAAATTCGTTTCTTTTGCGTGATGGTTAGATCAAAATTTACTTACCCAGAGTCCTGCTTTGGAAATTGAACCTCAATGGCGAATGCAGAACTCAGAGCCTCCTCCCAATGGGTATCACTGCAAAGCTCTAGTCCTGATAGTTCGACTCCTATCTCGTTAAACCCTAATTTTTTTTGGGGTTCAAATTCCGCCGCTACTTTATCCTCAGAAAAAGTCACCAGAAAAGATTACTGTAAAATACGATTATGTTTCCTTTGGCACAATTGAAAGGTAACTCTTTTATCCCCAGGAGGATCCTCTCCACATTCTCAAATCGTGTCCGTTCATCGTGTATCGTACGATCAATTTTCGTATATTATTTATATTTAACTTAAAATAAAAATATTTAAAATAATTTTTAATCGCACGATGTACGATGAACGAATACGATTAAAAGATTCCCAAAATCCTCACAAAGAGAATTCGAAAAGAATCTTCATTCTTTTTATCTTACATCACTTCATTGAAGTAACAAAAAATAAAAATTTAGGATTTACACCTTAATTAATTTCTAAAATAGTTAACGAGATTTCAATTTTAACATTTTACGCTCTTAAATCCTAAGTTTAAAATGTTATCAATTTAAACTCTTTGTTAAGTTGATGGTCTGATCAACCATTAAATGATGAGGTCAACAATGGTATTAACTTGTAGGACGATAGAGTTGAAACTAGAACCTTGGGTTCAAGTGGTTGTCTAGCCAAAAACATAATAAGTAGGGATATGTTCTTAAGTCACGTTGAGGTCCTCAATCTCATCTGAACCCGTTTAAAGGTAATTGAGTTGGAGACAAAATGGTGGGAAAAAAAAAAAGTTAAAGAAAAAAATGGGTGTAACATAAAAATATAAATCTCTAACTAGTGGTATGAGAGCTAAGGATTAGACCCGCATGACACCCCTTTGAGATCATAGCATAAACTCACTAAAGAAGGTGAAATGTGTATAATTTTTTCTTTCTAAATGGTCATAATCGAATTTCATAAATTGTGTAAGTTGCGAACAATATCAATAAAACATAACTCAAATCATGCCAATTTAATTTCTTCTTAAACTACTCGAAAACAAGGGTAAATTCATCAATTTTTAAAAAAATTCTTTTAAACCAAGTTTATCCACCCAAACCATTAACAACAAAAACAACCCTAGTTACAAAAAAAATCAAAGAACTACAAAATGTCTCTAAAACGCAACACTCAAAAGACAAAACACAAGAGTGGTAACGGCCAACCCAAGCTTCAAAAAACAAATAGTCGGAGCATTGCTTGGAGTTGAGCTTGGATGAGAGTCTGAAGGCAATGATCCCTGAGGTGCCGGGTTTGGAGTTGCGAGCGAACTCTGCGGCATAGGAAGGGTAACCTTGATATCAACCTTTTGTCCCGCTTGACAATGGCCGGGAGCACCACAAAGGAAGTAATAGTGATCGGGCCTTTTGAGGGTGATGGTGTCGGAACCAGAGGTATAAACCGTGATAGCAGCGGTAGCGTTGCAAGATTCAAAATCTTGTTTAGTAACTAGCATCAAGTTGTGGAATTGACTATTGTAAGCGAATATGAGAGTATCGCCGACATGAAACTCTTTCGTTGAAGCCCACTTGTTGTAATCAACGGGACCCCGAGATGTCCACCCATCAGAATCGCCAACTCTATAAACATCACCTAAACAAACACCAGAAAGCACCATCATCAGGAAGAAAATTAGTGTAGCAGTGTTTCGCAGAGACATGGCTAAAGAAATAGAGGAGGAAGGATAAATCGAGAGTGAAGGAAAGGAATGATTGACTGAAATTTGTTTGAGTGAAAGACTCGAGGCGACCTTGCATATATATAGATCAATGTGCTTTCTCCTAGTCCGGTTCGGAATAGGTTTCCACATTCTACTTACTAGTAGTAGGAAATAATATATGCATTTTGTTTCATAAAATGAGTAGTACTACTAACCGGATTCAGTTTCTGATAAGAAAACAATCTAGTAGTAGGATACGGAAGTTTACATTTTTCTCATAACATAGGTTTTTATATAATTGCGGCAATGTTACGCTGCTCGCAAATAAGTGTTAGAAAATATTGGTATTTATGTTTATTTTAGTATTGGGGTTTTGCTTGTTAGTTTGTGAATTGGACCTAACCCATCTGAGTTAGGGTTTCTTAGGTTTAGTTCTCTATGAATATAGCTTGTAATTTAGACTGAGAAACAAGTCATTCACAATGTAGCTTCTTGGAGTTTTGTAACTATTTCGGCATTATTGTTTGTTTAATAATATTCTTATTATTTTATAGTCTTGTTTGTCGCGCACTTTGATATTCAACTTAGTATCAGAACCGGTTTGATCCTTCGAGATTTAATTTGATCTTGCTAGGGCTGGGTTCGATTGGCAAACCTTTCCAAATTCTTTGTGCCACATGCCAGCCACATATACATAATTACCGAAAACCAGTTACGGTTAGCCAACCGTCTTCTTGCAGTTGCCAAAAAATTGGTTCAACCAAAATTATTGGCTGGTTCGGTTGGTAAATGGCACAACCGATGGTTTGCAAATAAGCTACAAAAATAACAGCTCAAAACCATGCATTGACCGCATAAATAACAAACCAGAAAAGAGAAATAGAAGTTGTTGCTGCAATTTTTCAATTGATGATAAGCCAACATAATCATGACGTAACAAATAAAAATGAAAATCAAATAAAAAATTAATAAACCAACAACAATGTCAGCAACCATAATCCAAATAGTTATAAGTTTACAAACTCAAAAGTCTAACTAATATAATTGTCTAAATTCAATTGTAGCAACTAATGCATAAAAAAAAACTCAAAACTTAAAAGTATGGTTCTCGTTATAGGATGTCCTTATTATAATCCCAAAACAAATAACTTGTTGTTTTGATAATGCAACATCACTGAAGTAGCATCAAAGTATCAAGAACAGGGCACTAGCGCTGCTCTGTTATTTGTTTCTGAAGTCTGGGGTTTTGATTTATGTGGAATTGATGATGAAATTTGGAATTTGGATTGGACTTTGAAGTCAAAGTATCTGTAATGGTATTTGTATGCACTGCCTAGTAAAACTCGGTGTGGAAAAGGAGAAGGAAGAAAAGGAAATTGAAAATTGTTTGAGGTTTAGGCCCACACGGGCAAGAAAGAAATATGGTCTGTTTAGTTTGTCTATCGTTCCCACAGCAACTATCGCTTGAATGCTTGGACTGGTGACCATTCGAGTGATGTTGTGTACACAGTGAGTTGAATTTTTCTTTTGTTCAGAAGCTCGCAATTGGCAATGGGAAAGTTTGCACTAGCATTGGTATTGGTCTTGCACTGTCACTGGCACGGAATCTTACACTGGCACTGGCACGGAATCTTACACTGGCACTGGCATGGAATCTTGCACTGGCACTGACATGAGAATCTTGCACTGGCATGAGAATCTTGCACTTGAATGAGAATCTTGCACTTGCACCGATGAAATTTCATATTGAAATTGGCATTGGAAGTTAGCATAACAAAGCTTGCATCCATATCTTCTGTTGGAAAACTCATGTCGTGTACCGCCATGAGTTTGACGGGGAGTGTTGGAAAATATTAGTATTTATGTTTATTTTGGTATTTGGGTTTTGCTTGTTAGTTTAGGAATTGGGTCTAACTCATCCGAGTTAGGGTTTTTTAGGTTTAGTTCTCTATAAATATAGCTTGTAATTTAGATTAGGAAACAAGTCATTCACAATGTAGCCTCTTGGAGTTTTGTATCTGTTTTAGCATTCTTGGTTGTTTAATAATATTCTTATTATTTTTAAGTCTTGTTTGTCGTACACTCTGATATTCAACTATAAGTACTATTAACGAGCTAGGGTGGGATGTCATTCATATCTTCGCTATAAAAATAAATAAATAAATAAATAAAGGATCTATAACCAAGACATGATTAGAAAAAATTAATTATTTGTAACAAATTGTAGTATATAATTATTAAACGCTTGAGTCCACCGGCGAAGTAGACATTCACCTAATAAGAATTAAATATATAATATCTCACAAATTCATTATAATTATACAAGGAGATGCATGAACGTACTCTCTCTCTTCTAATTTCCCTAATACATACCTAGGGCAGCCAAGCCTACATGTCTCATACTATACTTATACCATTTGGTTTCAAATACTATAAGAATATGTGTTAGCACCTGCCTATTTGACTAGTTCACCGACAAAGTAGGCATTCGCCTAATAAGAATTAAAGTATATAATATTTCACAAATTCGTTACACAACACAAGGATTATAATTATACAAATGAGATGCATGAATGTAGTCTTATTCCCTTCTAATTTTGTTGACACTTACCTAGGGCACCCAAGCCTACAGGTCTCATACCATACTTATACCACTTAACTTTGAATACGATAGGATATCATATCCTATTGTATCCTATATATGAGTAAGCACCCATCTATCCCTTGATCACAAATTTTCAAATTTACGCTGGCATTTGTGATGCTTTTTTTTTTCAATTATCAATTTGGTCAAGCAAAATTCATTTTTCCTTGCTGTTAAACTTCATTACCACAGGTTCCACAATGGCAGCAGATGAGACTTTGCTCTGGTTTCAGGTTCTCTCCATCAGGTCACACCTTTATTTTTATACTGATATTTTGTACGACTATGATCCCGATAATACCACAATGCAGTTGTTTGTGTTTTTCTTTAACTGATACCATGCTAACTTTTACAAGCATAAATAAGCCTTATTAATGCCACTAGGTTCATCATTGAGTTCTGTCTAGAGCAGCTTTGCGATGGAATGATTTTCAATCACGATCTACCTAGGTTACAATGTGTGCACTACCATTGGGCGTGCCTCAAGCATGGACATGTACAAAATTGGTGAGATTTCTTTTCTATTTTTTTTGGAGTCTACCCAAGATATAATCATCTCATTGCAAAATTTAGAACAAAATTGAATAGAGATTATTGCAGCCAAATGATTAAGATTTTTGGATCATGCTAGGAAGACTATATTTGTAATCACATCTAATAGGTCTCATTTATTAGACAAATGATTTAGATGTAGTTACAAAATATGGTCTCCATAGTGTTTTTCTTAAAAAATTTCTAGCTAGTGAGTCAACACTCTAAAACCACAACATATTGCCACCGCATGCACTCAAACGGATACACATATGCTATATATATAGACTTCCACCTCACTATAGAGTGGTCAATAATCACCATAATAATTAGGGTTATGCTAGAGAACTAAAATTTTAAACCAAATTCTGTAAACCAAATAATGTGGTTGTTGATGGTTGGATTATTACTCAAGTGTTCATTAACGTGCTTATTTCTTATAGGTGACACATTGTTTAGTTTACAAATTGTTACGCATTTAGCAACCTAAATATTAAGCTACTAATTGCACGTTTTAAACTCGCAAGTGCACAAGATCAAACACATAGTATAGAAAGCAAGTACGAGATCATTCCCACGATGATTGCACTAATATGTATCTAGAGTATGATTCCTAACAATTTAAATTAATTAATTCACAAAACTAGCAACTATGCAAGTAAAAGGTTTAACAAAATAGTAAGAGATGTCTTAAGTTTAAGTATAAAAGCACAATATAAAGAACGTAGGCAAATAAAAGTAATTGGCAATAAGGGTTTTGAAAACGATGTTTGAATGGTTAGGACTTTGACTTTCATCTCTAACATTTTTCGCCTAAGCAACTGATACACACTATACGAAACAAATTTTTGATGCTTTACGTTTGTCAACCTAAGGCATGGTATCTATTCTTTAAGCTATTGATTTTCCTAAACAACGAATTAAGCATGGGTGTCTACACTAACTCTTTTCATTCTCGAAGTATTTAGCATGGTATCTACTAAGTTGCACTCCGAGAGAGCATAATACAATGGAAATCGACAAACACACGAGTCCTAGAACATGGTATCTATTCCGCTTATTCGTGATAATTAATTCCAAGAACCGTAACTAGTTCTCTTGTTACTCGGCATAGGTACAAGACTCGATCATCTAAATTTACCCATGTAACAAACTCAATTACAAAGCTATTCTATGGTGATCAATCATAAAATAACTCAATAAGATGGGAATTAAAACTGGAATTAATCACTAAAGCATCAACAAATTGTCTTTGTAACAAAAGTGTATCAAAAATACTCAAGGAAACATGATTAGGACTTCAACCAAGTCCCAACTATGAAATGTAGCTACTCATAATGTAAATGGGTAGTAAAGAGAAACAAAATAGAAAGTAAAAGGAGAAGAAGAAACTCTTCGATGACGAATTGTAGAACAGTGCTCTAGTCCCTCCTTTTTCTCCCTCTGTTTTTTCTGCTTTTTATATATCACACCCCCTCTGTTGGTCTGAGTAGGGATCCGCCTTCATTTCCCTTCTAGTTGTAACCAACAAGTCAATTAGCCTTCTTTTCCTTATCAAGCTTAATGAGCGTTAAAGTCTCATTATATTAAAAAAAAAACTTTTAATTTACTTTCTCTCAAACTTTTTGGCTTTCTTCAACTGGTTAAAATTCCTAAAAAATAGGAATTTTAATCTTCCTTTAATCTGCCACATTGATACACGTTTGTAGAAAACTTCATATTCACGCGTAGCCTAACCTTCATGTACTAAAACTGCCATAACTCCCTCTCGAAAAAATGATATTCACAAACTGTAAAATTCTATGGAAAATAGACATCCGTGACTTTCCAAGCATATATGGCACATCTCTTGGTTCTTTCCGAGTCAATACAGTTCAACCCACGAACTCAGCTGATCTGCATAGGCTGTGCTGATGACATAGGATAGTAAAAGCCTTTTTTAGCTCCTTTTGCACTCTTTGCTTGTTACAACCTACAAAACACAAATATAATGTAAAATGACATAGGATAGTAAAAGCCTTTTTTTAGCTCCCTTTGCACTCTTTGCTTGTTACAACCTACAAAATACAAATATAATGTAAAACCTATATAGAAGAGTAAAACAAAGGTGTAAACAAGGAGAATTATTATATATATAATAACGAATTTACAAGCATAACACAAATTTTATATAAATTTTTGGTATTTCTAGTATTATCTTAATAATTAACTTCTAATGATTACTAGCTTGCCACCTCACCTTTGAGAAAAAAATATCCAGCCAATTCTACTAAAAAAATTTCACTTTATTCTCTATAGGTCATTGTTTATGGTTACACTTCACACTAAAGGCCATAAAAGGCTAGAAATGGAGAGTTAGTTGACATTGACAAAGTAACTTAAGGCCTGACGAATCATTCTAATATACATTCCTAAAACTCGCATACCATATTATAATTTATAATGAAGTGTCAATTAATGTAAATATCTCTAGTTGGAAAAAGAGTGTAAATTATTTATTTATTTTTTGATAAAGGGTCGATAGTAGATTCATTTCACAGAGAAAGTTTTACCCACAAGGAGTATTAAAAATAGCTTATTTAGAGTATATTTAAAGGAGATATCAAATTTTAAACATAAATTTAAATTTAATAGCCTATGTGACATTTTGACATCTTTTAAAATTTTATTCTTCATCCGATGTGTTAAATTAAATTATTATTTTATTATATTACAAAATAAATGATCAAACAAATAAAAATTTAAATAAACATATTTAATATTTACTAAATCGGGACCCTTCATCAAATGCACCAAAACGGGTCAAACCAGCATTCATTATAATAAGGGTAAATTGTATTTTACCTTTTTAGGTTTAGATGTAATTGTAACCTCATATAATATCTTTAAAATATTTTAATTTCATATTTTAACTATCATTTCATTGCAATTTCATACATATGTTAGTCAAACCATTAATTTGACCGTTAAAATAATAACGTGATAAATATAAGATCCACATATTTTGATGACATGGAAAATAAAAATATTAAAAATTGATTTGAAAATAAAACTAAATTAAAACACAATTTAAAATTACAAAGGGACCTGCCAACCTTTTTCGCCAACGGAGAGAGAGAGAGATGGCATCTGCCACTTTCTCTGCAATTTCAGGGAGCAGCGAGGTCTCCTCTTCCATTTCAGGGGGCCGCCTCTCTCTCCCCGCAGAGTCGCAGTCTCTATCTCATCTTCTCTCGATCTCTCTCTCCGCGGGGAGCGCGGATTTAATTCCACCGTGTGCACAGGCGTAAGACGATGTCGATGGAAGGGGATTAGAGTTTACGAACACCGGCGATAGAGAAGGTAGGGAATGGAGCTGCGGTGTATCCTATGGAAATCGAATATTTGAGTTGCCGGAGAATCGTAACTGTACGAATTGGGCGAATCGTGCAACTGATGAACACGATGAAATTTTTTGTCAAGACTTTGAAAGGTACCAATTCCGAGAGCGAAGTGAAACCCGAAGAGACAGTTCCACTGAGATTAGAAGCGACTCGGACCCCGACGAGAGCACCGCCGTTCACAACACTCTCGCCACCATCGAGAATTTGATGGAGGTGAAGCACGGAACTTTCCCCAAAAATCTGAAACGCAGATCTTTCCCCAAATTAAAGATTCCTGTGAATTTCATGAGCGGACAACGGGAATAGAGAACCCTTTACCCTGAAATTTCCGAGGGATCCAAAGGCGACGAGACATGCCCAGATGTTTCCGATTTTTACAGCTGGGTTGATGCCATTGCCATCTCTCACCGTGGAGATGAAGGTGGGTGGGGCCCTTTGTAATTTTAAAATTTGTTTTATTTTAAAATCGATTTTTAATATATTTACTTTACATGTCATCAATATTTGACACGTTATCATTAAACAGTCAAACTGATGGTTTGACTAACGAATGTACGAAATTGTAATGAAATTATAGTTAAAGTATGGAATTGAATTGTTTTACAAATGTTATATGAAGTTCCATTACACTCAAACCTCAAGAAGTAAAATGTAATTTACCATTATAATAATGATTAAACTAATAAAAAAATTAATAAAAAGCATTAACAATTAATTGTGAAGCTGCTAAATTTGACAGCAACTCTCTTGCTATCAATCCATGTTATTGCCACATGTGATTTGACATTTCTATTGGAGAACATTAGTGTGTTTTTTTTTTACTCTTATAACTTATGTGGACATTTTGACATCTCATTTGAAGATACTTTTAAACAACAAATCTAAGATTAGATCTGGATCAATATCCCAGTTACAATTAGAATCCGAAAGAAGACCAAAACGAGCTAGGGGATGGCCAATGCCATTTGCTTGGCAACAAACATGGGTGGAAGAAACTCCAATGACTGCTGCCATAATCGCCTTCAAGTCTTCAATAATATGTCCATTGATTGACAAGTTAGTAGAAAAATCATTAAGTGCAGCAACAATCTGGAGACAATCACTTTCCAAAATGAAGTTGAATAAGCCCCTTTGCGTCGCCAACAGAAGGCCATCCCTAGCAACCAATGCACCCCTTTTTAAAGATGTCGGAAATATTTTATCCAACAGTAATGGTATAAAATCGTCACCACCCTCCGACACATTAAGCCAATTTTGTTATAGTGGACAAGGTTGACTCTCCCGATCTCCTCACCACAAGCTGCTTATGTTGGTGGCAGGAATTTAACAAAATTGCTTTTCCTCGCTCCTCTCGCCCCACTGCGTAGCCTATCTCATATTCAATGGTTTTCTGAAAGTTAATGTTGATGGTGCTTGGAATGTTTCTTTGAATCAGGGGGTGGAACTGGGGTCATAATACGCGACCATCGGGGTGCATTCGTGGCGGCATTTGCTAGGAAAGTGGATAATATTTTATCTCCTCTCTATAGGATGGCCTTCTGTTGGCGACGCATTTGCTAGGCAGTTATATCCAACACAAATATTTTCAAATTTTTTATATTAACACTGGCGATTATATTCGACGTAATTATTATTTTATTTATTTTTAAATCCTGGCAAATTTTGGGAACGAATTTTGGGTATTTCCACCATTCTTTATGTTGAAAAGTGTGATGTCGATTCTATTCGACGATAATAGGAAAGTGGGTCAGACAAATTTTTACATGGTTGTCGATTTTAACCGACAGTACTACCAATTCTACGTAATAAAACCCCTCTCCATCTTCCTTGTGCTGCTGCCTTCTCCCTTCTCCAATTTCTTCTCCTTCCCCCTGCATTCCTTCTCCTCTCCTCCTTCTTTCCTTCTCCTTCTATTCTCCCCTTCTCCTCTCTCATTTTCCCTTTCTTCTTTTCTCCCCTTCTCCTTCATTTCCCTTTCATTTCCCCCCTTCTTCTTTCCGGCATCTCTTTCTTCTTTTCATTTCATCTTCTTACCATGCTTTCTTTATCCACTTCATCTAGTTCCTCCATCACTCTCTCCATGACGGTCGCTGATCTCATCTCCCCGTCTTCTCTCTCTAGTACGACAACATAGGATTTACGCCAAATACCAGAAATGTCTTGCTTTCCTGCTCCTGTTTTCTATTGTGTGTAAGGAATTTTGCTTATCTGAGGTAATTAGTGAGGGATTTTGTTTCAACTTTTTCAAGTTAACTAAAAATTTGTAGTTCCCTAATTTTATTATGGTTTTGTAGTTTTTGTTCAATTCAATATATTTTTATGACTAATTTGCTAATTATCAAACTTCTCATACATTGTTCTACTTAAACCACATTTATTTTATCTAATTTGTTAATATTTAGTGATGTTTTTGGCATCAATTGCTGTTGAAATTTTGTTAATTCATGTTTTCTCATACGATGGACTGTTGTTCTGCAGTGAAGAGCATCGAAAGAAAAAGAGGAAAAGAGAAGGGGGGTAGGGGGAAATGAGAATGGTAGCACCGACATAAGGCCATCTCCAGCCGAAAGGTCCAAAGGGCTAGAGGGCCGAAAATAACTTGAAAACCGTCTCCAACTGAGGGATAGGCCAGAGGGCTCGTGGGCCCCACATAATTTTAAAGGGCCAAAGGGCTAGCCCAATTTTTTTTTTTTATTTCTATTGGATTTCCTGTCTGTTATAACCAACACAAATAGAAGGGAAAATTTTGAATGCAACGGCTAGTTACCATTGGATTCAATTTTTTTTTTAAATTTTTTTGGGCCAATTTTTTTTTTTATAATGAATTAAAAAAATTCCCCTTTTTTTCTATAAATACCTAAGCCATTCCTACACTATTTCTCACATAATTTTCACCCTTTTTAAATTTAAGTTGTTGTAGTTTTTAAATTTAAATAATAAATTATGTTTGGCCGTATGGCCCTTTGGCCCTCGGTTGGAGACGGTATTTTGTGACAGGGCTAAAACGAGCCCTATGACCCTCGATTGGAAATGGAGGCAAATATGACTTTATACTGTTCATTAAAATATTAATATCTTGGAGGGCCAGAGGGCTAAAACGATTCGTTTGGCCATCCCTCGGTTGGAGATGACCTAAGAAGGGGAAGTAAAGAAGAAAGGGAAAAGAAGATAGGAAAAAGAAAAAGTCATCATTATGTTTTCTTTATTTTGTTGTATAAACACTTTGTATAATGAGATATATTGCTGAAGAACATTACCAATGGAAGCATTCATGTTAGATACAGATTTAATTTTTTTTTTTTTTTTTAAATGAGCATGGGTGTCGGAAAAAGGAGCATTTTTGTTTATTTTTTATTTTTAATCAAAACATAAATTTGGTTTATATACTTTTATATTTTTATATTTTTTTTACTTTGTCGATTATATGTGACAACATTGTTTTTATATCAGACGGGATTTCTCAACAACTAATGTTGTCTATAACCGACAGGAGTATTAATGTCAGTTGTATCCGACACTATTTTCTTGGCGGATTAAGAGTCCTGTTCGACAGCAAAAATATTTTCGTGATGCAAGCAATGTTGTTAGTTCTTTTATCCACCACTACATGAATTTCTGTCGGATTTTTTGCTAATATCTGATAGAAATAGGCGTTCTCCTTATGAGGAGCTGTTCTTTCGCCAAATGCATGTGGCTCGCATCTCCAATGGGCTACCCAACCACCCCTTCTCGATCCTCATCTATCCTAGATTGCCTGGCGAGTTGGGCTGCGGACCTCAATTCCCATACATTCGAGATGTGCCTCATGATTCTATAGGCTTTTCTTGTCGTTGCTCACCGTAAGAACCACATAAAACACAGTACGGTTCGGTCTCGACTCGCCTCTCCTGAGGTTATCATGAGTAGGAATGATGTCAAGGGCAATTTTCCACACCCCGATCTTTACCTTAGGTGGAACACAAGCAGCCCATAGTTTTTTCCACAACGCCCCAAAAGGATTGTAGACAGCGAACGGAGATGGCGCATCCCTGCGAGATTGAACCCAGTCCCTGGCAATATGATCGGCGCCTTTCACACTGAACAACCCTTTCCTATCGTAGTGCCTAATAAGTCTAGGGTTTAGATGTGTATAATTTTTTCTTTCTAAACGTTGATAGTTGAATTACACAAACTATGTAAGTTACAAACAATATCAATCAAACATAACTAAAATCACGTTACTTAATTTCTTCTTATCACATAAAATATTAAAACTTTGAGACTTCTATTCCCCCTAAAGAGCAAATTCATATATGGATTGTCATATATAATATTGACAATGACACTAAAAGAAGGTGAAATGTGTATAAATTTTTTCTTTCTAAATGATCATAATCAAATTTCACAAATTGTACAAATTGGGAACAATACCGATAAAACATAACTAAAATCACACTACTTAATTTCTTCTTATCATATAAAATATTAAAAGTTTGAGACTTCTATTCCACCTAAAGAGCAAATTCATATATCATATATGGAGTGTCATACAATCTTCACAAGCCTTATGCCATGGATAGACACGATTTTCGGAAAGCACAAGACAAACCTTTCATAATATAACTACTCGGAAACAAGAGTAATTATTCATCCATAACAACACTTTTATTTAATCTTCAAAAAAATAAAAAAAATATAAAAACAAAAGTTACAATGTTTAACCCAAATCATAAACAACAAAGCAATCTTGGTTATAAAAAATAAAAGAACAACAAAATGTCTCTAAAGTACAACACTCAAAAGACATAGCACAAGAGTGGTAACGGCCAACCCAAGCTTCGAAAAATAAATAGTCGGAGCACTGCTTGGATTTGAGCTTGGATGAGAATCTGAAGGCAAAGATCCCTGAGGTGCTGGATTTGGAGTTACCAGCGAGCTCTGCGGTACGGGAAGTGTAACCTTGATATCAACCTTTTGTCCCGCTTGACAGTGGCCGGGAGCACCACAAAGAAAGAAATAGTGGTCGGGCCTTTTAAGGGTGATGGTATCGGAACCAGAGGTATAAACTGTGATCGCAGCGGTAGTATTGCAAGATCCAAAATCTTGCTTGGTAACTTGCATCAAGTTGTGGTATTGACTATTGTAAGCGAATATAAGAGTATCTCCGACATGAAACTCTTTCGTTGAAGCCCACTTGTTGTAATCAACGAGACCTCGAGATGTCCACCCATCAGAATCGCCAACTCTATAAACATCACCTAAACAAACACCAGAAAGCACCATCATCACAAAGAAAATTAGTGCAGCAGTATTTCGCAGAGCCATGGCTAAAGAAATAGAAGGGGAAGGACAAGAGTGATTGACTGAAATTTGTTTGAGTGAAAGACTCGACGCGACCTTGCATATATATAGATCAACGTGCTTTCTCCTAGTCCTGTTCGGAATAGGTTTCCAAATTCCACTTACTAGTAGTAGTAGGAAATAATATATGCATATTGTTTCATAAAATGAGTAGTACTACTAACCGGATTCAGCTTTTGATAAGAAAATAATCTACTAGTAGGATATGGAAGTATACATTTTTCTCATAAAATAGGTTTTTATATAATTGCGGCAATGTTAGTTAGGCCCGGCTCGCAAATAATTACTATTAACGAGTTAAGGGTGGGCCGGGTGTCAATCATATCTTCGCTATAGAAAAACGATCTACAACCAAGACAAGATTAGAAAAAATTAAAAGGATTTATTTGTAACAAATCGTAGTATATAATAAACGCTTGAGTCCACCGATGAACTAGGCATTCACCTAATAAGAATTAAAATATATAATCTCACAAATTCATTATAATTATACAAATGGGATGCATGAATGTAGTCTTACTCCCTTCTAATTTTGCTAACACTTACCTAGGGCACCCAAGCTGGCTTGCACGTCTTATACCGTACTTATACCACTTAACTTCGAATACTATAAGATATGAGTTAGCACCCATCTATCCCTTGATCACAAATTTCAATTTAATTCTCAATTTTCACTTGTCATATAGGCCTTTTCTCAACACCCAAATTTATTCAAGTCTTTCCTCCAACGTCTAGCGAACATATACAAATTTTCAGATTATATATCCAAAGCCTTCTATGTCTTCTGAATATATTCACAACTCAATACTTCACACAACTCATGCATCATGTTTTTCTTGACTGCGCGAGTGTTTATACTTACGCAATACAACATTATGTGCAACAGTCACATACTATCTAATAATCGTGAATTTCAATATGGATCAAGCTATAGATATCAAAGTGATCGTACTGACTATTGACCAACAGAAATTTAGTACATTGATTTAGCTTTCGGACGCAAATCACGTATAAATACCAAACTTCGCCAATCTGCAATACTGCTAATCGTTGAGCTCACGGAAATTTACTATGAAAATAAACTAGAAACTGACGAGCACTTGGTAGATAATTTCACAGAAACAGGTGCAACTTTCAAGCGCCACCGGCAATCGAAATTTGTAACCAGATTCATGCATGGTTTCATTCAAAGTTTACGGCAGTCATAGAACTACTCAACAAAATACACCAGAATTTCAGATTAAAATTTGCATGCAAAATTAAAAAATTACGTCAGCTCTTGAATGATGTGCAACAAAAGAAAACAAAAGCAGGTAGACAATCACGTAAACAAAACAGGAAAACAGAAAAAACATGAAGAACGCACTGGAATTCGACATGAAGTCCTATTCGTAGGCAAAGAGCAAGCACCTGCTCTTTTTCTTAGTAAGAAACTGCCCTGGTCTCGTCGAGTAAGAAAAAGGCTCTCTTCATAAGAATCAACAGAGCAATATTGATATCGGGAAATCACAAGATTTTTCAGTTCTTTTCTCACAAGGTCTACGGAAACTAGTTCATGCTTTGATATTTTGATGATACTACCGAAACAGTAAAGGTCTCCTCCAATAAGCATCAATAACACTTCGCCATTGTTCCTAAAGCATAATATCCCATCGGCATGTGTAATCTGGAAATCAATGTTTGGATGCAGTGGCTCCATTTTTGCATCTGAGAGTGAGAGCTTCTCCATAACTTCCAATATTGACTTCTCTTTTACAGAATCCGCTCTTTTACACTCTGAATTGAACCTTCTATCTTCCCTATCAGATGACATCATTTCTCAAGCAGGTGTCTTTGTCACTCTCTTTTAGTGATAAACAGAAATGAACAATTCAAGAAGCCCTGCATATAACAACAAGAACAAGAAGAAAGCATTATCCTCAATTCTTAAACTGATACAGTGCTTAATTATTCAACTCCGGAAAGCTAAAATCAACTCTTTTTCAGGGATTAAACAGACACGTGCAACATATTAACACACATTCCAGCTCAACATAATATTTTTCTGTTTGTTTTATGTAACTAATTTTGTCTTAATGTAATTAGTTACACTTGATTAGGTGCTAATCATTATTGACAGATGTATATATACTCAATTGTAAACATTCTTTCGTTCAATGAAAGCATAACAGTTCATAAATCTCATATGGTATCAACCGCCTTTTGCTTAATTGCCTCTTCACGATCCTCACCACCTTCTTGTGATTCGTAACTTCACCGACCTACGAATCATGATCGATTTTCTTCGAATCTTGATTGATTTTCTTTCGATTGTTGCTCTCTGATCTTTATTCTTCTTGATCTTTGATCTTTGCTTCTCCGATGACATCTTCAACTTCGTCTTTGATGAATCCTGACATTCTCGCCCCCAATTCTTCTCTGATGAACCCTAACCCTAATCCCCCAATTTCATCAATTTCTTCGATTACAGTCCAGGATATCAGTTGTATGGTTCCAACAAAGCTTAAATGAGATAATTATCTCGTTTGGAAGACGCTTTTTGATCCAATTTTTCGCTAGTACAAGCTCACTGGAATTCTTGATGGCAATGAAGCATGTCCACCACCATATATGCTTGATATCTCTGGCCAAAGCACTGATGTTCCAAATCCAACTTTTGAAGTTTAGTATGAGAAGGATCAAAACATCCTCATCTGTTTGAATTCAACTCTTTCTGAAGAAATCATACCATTCACCGTTCGAGTCTCCTTTTCTCGAGAACTTTGGTTGAATCTTAAACAGCGTTTTGGTGGAGTTTCAGCTGCTCACATTCACCAGCTCCGTACTCGTCTTCATTCAGTTCAGATCGGTGATCTTGCAATCTCTGAATACCTTCAGCAAATTAAGAGTATCTCAAACGCTTTAATGGTTGCCGGCGTGCCAATTTCCGATCATGATATCATTGCTGTTACACTCAATAGTCTCTCTGACAAGTACAAGTCATTTATTGACTCTATCATGTTGCGAATTTCCTCCACATCTCTTGATGAACTTCATGGCCTGTTTATCAACAAAGAACTTTTCATGAACGAAAGAAGAAATTTGTTGTTGCAGTTGTTACAGAACCTTTTCAAGCCTTTGCTGCTCAGTCTTAGCGCTCTTAGGCTCCTCTTATTCCAATGCCACAATTCAATGCTTTTCCACAAGTCTTTGCTGCACCGTACTCTAACTCCAAAAATTACTGCAGTAACAATCGTAGCAATAATTGTAATTTCAACAATTATCGTGGTTCTAGCAATTATCGAGGCAACTCTTACAATCAAAACCGTTCTTCAGGAGGTTATCGCCAGCACTCTGGTGATCGAGTTCCCTGTCAAATCTGTCACTCTTTGGACCATGAAGCTATTGATTACTTTGATCGCATGAATCATGCATTTGTTGGAAAAATTCCATCGACAAAATTGGTAGCAATGTGTGCTCATACCACTGCTAAGTCTTCTTCTCCCACTTGGATTTTGGATTCTGGCGCTACCTCCCATATCACGAATGATATCTCTACCATTCATTCTCCTATACCTTATAATGGTGAAGACAAGGTTTATATCAGTGATGGTCAAGGTATGCCCATTCACCACACTGGTACTTCTGTTCTTAAAACTCCAGCTGCTGCATTTAAGTTGAATAATTTCCTTCATGTTCCTTAAATGAAGTTTAATCTTCTTTTTGCTTATCAATTTTTAAAGGATAATTATTGCAAATTAATCCTTGATTCTGATGGTTACACAATCAAGGATCTTTCTACGGGGAATATGCTTTTTCAGGGGCCAGATAGCTCTAGTTTTTATCCAGTACAACTTCCCATGTTGCTTTCAGTGATCCAGTATCTACATCTTCCTATGCTAATGTTGGTACTCCAGCATCTTTACAACTTTGGCATAAGAGACTTGGTCATCCATCTTCTGCAATTTCCAGGAAGATCTTATCTAGAAATAAACTTGCTTACACTGGTCAACAGTTTGTAAGGTTC
Organism: Pyrus communis; assembly: GCF_041283825.1. NCBI lineage: Eukaryota > Viridiplantae > Streptophyta > Magnoliopsida > Rosales > Rosaceae > Pyrus > Pyrus communis. The sequence goes on from NC_142578.1 coordinate 22,313,006, forward strand.
TTTTGTCAGGATTATGCAATTGGCAAAAATCACAAGTTGCCATTCTCTGTAAGCACAAACTTGTCCATTGTGATGTTTGGGGCCCTGCTCCCATCTTTTCTATTAGTGGATATTGATTCTATGTCTTGTTTATTGTTGAGTTTATAAAATATAGTTGATTATTTCCTTGGAAGTCAAATTTTGAGGTCTTCTCCATATTTGTATACTTCAAATCCTATGTTGTGAAGTTGACTGGAAATCAAATAAAAATTCTACGTTCTGATTCCGGGGGAGAGTTCACAAGTTCGCAGTTTAATTCATTTCTTCTTCAACATGGTATTCTGCACCCATTTAGCTGCCCTCATACACCCGAGCAAAATGGGTGTGTTGAAAGGAAACATAGGCATTTAACTGAGACCAGTAAAACATTGCTTGCTGCCTCTAAAGTTCCTTATAAATTTTGGGTTGAGACTTTCTCCACTACAGTTTATCTAGTCAACAGATTACCTATTTCTAGTTTAGATAAATCTCCATGGGAACTTTTGTTTAATAAACCTCTAGATTATTCGAGGTTGAAGGTTTTTTGGTGTTGTTGTTATCCCTGGCCAAAACCTTATGTCTCATCTAAGCTTGATGGTAAGAGTAAACCATGTGCCTTCCTTGGTTATAGTTTGCAGCATAAGGGTTATTGATGTTTAGATATGCAAACATCTTAGATATATATCTCCAGGCATGTATTGTTTAATGAGAGTCATTTTGCTTTTTATCAGGTGCAACTTCAACCCCCCCTCAATCTTCATTTTCCACTCCAGATTCCTCATTTGTTTTACCATTTCCAACTACTTCCCATCTCCTGCCACCTCTGCACCTTGTCCTATATCACTTTCACCATTACAAAATGCTAGTACTATACCTTCACCTCTTTCCTCTCAGCCTAATTCTCCATCCATTCAATCTTCTGTTTCTCCCTTTCCCCTTCCACCTTCTACCAACATTCACCCAATGATAACTCGTTCCAAAGATGGATTTTTCAAACCTAAGGCCTTGACAGCAACTAAATACCCTATTGATCCTTTTTAATTTGTTCCTACCACATATTTACAAGCTTTTAAGCATAACCACTGAAGACAAGCTATGTTAGAGGAATATCAGGCCTTACAGTCCACTGGTACATGGACTCTCATTCCCTATTCTCCTAATCGGAATTTAATTGGTTGTAAATGGGTGTTTCGGATAAAGAGAAAAGTTGATGGCTCTGTTGACAAATACAAGGCTCGTTTAGTAGCCAAAGGTTTTCATCAACAAGAAGGTGTGAACTTTAAGGAAAATTTTAGCCTTGTTGCAAAGCCAGTGATTATTCGGATCTTATTAACATTGGCTGTTCAGTTTGACTGGTTTTTAAACCAATTGGACATAAGTAATGTTTTTCTTCATTGTTCTCTCAAAGAGGTGGTATTCATGCAACAACTTCCAGGTTTTATTGACTCTTCTAAACCCTCTCATGTTTGCAAGTTACAAAAATCACTCTATGGGCTCAAACAAGCTCCTAGAGCTTGGTATGACAAATTGTTTCAAGCTTTGTTATCTCTTGGATTCTCAAATTCACAGTCAGATTGCTCCTTGTTTGTCACATTTTCTCCCTCACTAGTGATTATCTTGTTGTATGTAGATGATATCTTGGTTACTGGTCCTAATTCATCTGTCTGTAAGGATTTTATTACTAAACTTGGCAAACTATTTCCAGTCAAGGACTTAGGTCCTTTTCATTATTTCTTAGGATTAGAAGTTCACAGGTTTTCAGAGGGCATTTTCTTTTCCTAAGGGAAATATGCACTTGATTAACTCCTCAAGACTAAGATGGAAGGCTGCAAACCATGTTCCACACCTCTTGGCAGTCATAAATTAGATCATGTTGGTTCTCTGTTATCTAATCCTCATGAGAATAGGTCCATTGTGGGTGCTTTCCAATATTTGACATAGGCATGCCCTAACTTATCCTTTGCTATTAATCAAGTTTGCCAATTCCTTCATTGTCCAAAAGATACACATTATCCAGTTGTAAAAAGAATCCTCCATTTTCTCAAAGGATCTGTTGATCAAGGTTTATGGTTTCGAAAAGGTCCATTGCATCTCACTGCATTTTCTGATGCTGATTGGGCTCGATGTGTTTACGAAAGGCGCTCAACCAGGGGATATTATATGTATTTGGGTGGCAACCTTATCAGTTAGAGTGCTAAAAAGCAAAGCACTGTTGCTCGATCTTCCACAGAAGCTGAGTATCATTCCTTAGCACATACTGCAGCAAAGATTACCTGAGTTTGTAAGATTTTCAGAGACATTGGCTTTCCCTTATCCAAAGTTCATGTTTTGTGGTGTGATAATGTCTTTGCCATCTCCCTCTCTTCGAATCCAGTTTTTCATGCTCGTATTAAACATGTTGAAATAGATTATTGTTAGTTTTGTCTCATCTTCTTCATGTCAAGTATTTGTTTACTCAACACCAAATTGCTGATATTCACACAAAAGCTCTCTCTAAAGCTCGGTTCTAGTTTTTGCAGTCCAAGCTTTCACTCGGGTCTCCTCCTATTAGCTTGCGACGGAGTATTAACACACATTCCAGCTTAGCATAATATTTTTCTGTTTGTTTTGTGTAACTAATTTTGTCTTAATGTAATTAGTTACACTTGATTAGGTGCTAATCATTATTGACAGATGTATATATACTTAATTGTAAACATTCTTTCATTCAATGAAAACATAACAGTTCATATATCTCATACAACAACTCATGGAAATTGTAGACTCGAAAGCCATTGCTACTAACAACAACATCCATGTCTATTGATAACCAATGAAAGCACGAACATCGTCATTACCGCAACTTTGACATGATCGAACCATTGCCATTACTTAGTTTGATTACTCATAACCATTGCCATATAACAACAACAATTCCTACTAAGTGGGATTGGTTATATGAATCCTAGAACACCATTACGCTTGGTTCTGTATCGCTTCATCCGTTAGATCCAAGTACTCTAAGTCTTTTCGTAGAGTCTCTTCCAAAGTCTTCCTAGGTCTTCCTAGGTCTTCCTCTACTCCTTCAGCCCTGAACCTTTGACCAGTAATCACATCTTCTAACCAGAGCATCAGTAGGTCTTCTTTTCACATGTCCAAACCACCGTAACTGATTTTATCTCATTTTTCCTTCAATTTTGGTTAAACGCCCTTTTAGCTGCTCGTAGATGAATTTTAGTGGGACGCTCCATATATCTACTAATCAAACTTACTATAAACATTATGTCAGGAAGCGTGGCAGTCGAGTACATTAGACTTCCCACGATTTGTTTATAGAGAGCGCTGTCAACTCGTACCGCATCTTCATCTTTGACACGTTTGAAACCAGGAACAATAGGATTATAGACTGGGTTGCACTGATCCATGTTGAACCTCTCTAACACCTCTTAAGCATATTTCTGTTGACCAATAAATATACCATCCGGCCTCTGCAGCATTTCAACATCGAAGAAATAACTCATCTTTCCAAGATCAATCATATCAAACTCAACCATCATAGACTGCTTAAACTCTTTGAACATTAACTCATCATTTCCAGTAAATATAAGGTCATCATCATAGAGACAAACAATCAACATTTTACCTTCATCCGTTGCTTTGATGAACAAAGTGTGTTCATAGGGACGCTTTGTAAATCTTTCCTTGATAAAGTAGGACTTTATACGATTGTACCAAGCTTGGGGAACTTGTTTAAGGCCATATAGAGCCTTTTAAAGCTTGTATACCTTCTGCTCGTGTCCCTTTTGTACATAGCCAGAAGGTTATGCAACGAAAACTTATTCACTAAGTTCTCCATGTAAGAAGGCCAATTTGACGTCTAACTGGTAAATGGACCAGTTTTCTTGTGCTGCAAGTGAGATCACAAGTCGAATGGTGTCCATGCGAGCAACTGGTGCAAACACCTCAGCATAATCGACTCCATGAGTTTGACTGTACCTTTTTGCAACCAAGCGAGCTTTGTATTTGTCCACTTCACCTTTCTCATTGACCTTCGTTATGTAAATCCATTTTACACAGATCATTTTCCCCCCACGTGGCAGGTTTGTTAACACCCATGTGTCATTTTTCTCTATGCCTTCAATCTCTAAGTTCATTGCTTCTCTCCATTTTGCATGCTTCTCGGCTTCTTCATACAAAATGGGATCACTGTCAACAAACATGGCTAGGTAAGCCACGTCTTCTTCCTTAGAAAGACCCTGCCTGTTCTCGTAATCCCTCATCCATATGAGTTGTCTTTTGATTCGTCCTTCACTAGGAGAGATAGAACCTTCATTTGTAGGGGTGGTTCGGGTCGAGATCCCGAATCGAAACCCAAAGCCCAAATCCCAAACCGACTCTTTTCAGGATATGATTCTAAAACCCGAAATCGTACCCCAATTTTGAGAATCCCGAAATTGTTGTGGTTTTTCGGTTCGGGATCGAGAATGGATGCAGTCATAAGATATCAACCTAATTTAGGAAGATCGAATGAATGTAGTCCCCAAATAGAAAATTTCCAGTCCCCTAATCCCAAATTTGCAGACAACCCATAAAAAATCAGACAGTTAAGAATCGAAGAAGTCGTTGATCAAAATTCAAAAGTAGAAAAATACAAAGCAATCAAGCATGAAGTAACTAAAATTAAGGGATTTTTTTTTTTAAAAAAAATCCTAATTTTAATTATAAATGCCCAAAATGAAAGTTCAAAATCCTAATCCTCAATTTCAGAATCCAAATCCAAATCAAGGTATAATAATTTCATGAAGTTTGGCACCTACATATTAGAGAAGCTTCGATTTGGAAGTCATTGGAAGTGGAACCATGGAAGTTTGGATTTGGAATATGGTGTAGTGGTCGATGACTTGAAGGCCGACGTATTGAGTTTGTGACAAAGGGATGAGGAGGAAAGAAGAGAGTCCAGAGACGATTTGAGGGATTAGAGAGAGTGTTTAGTCCGAGGATGTTGAGCAGAGGAGGAGATGATAAAGTGTAGAGCGATCCGAGAGGTTAGAGAGAGTCTGAGTGTGAGAGAGAGGGGCACATAGATTTATTTGAGAGATAAGAGAGAGCGAATTGGCTCAGTGGTTAAGTATAAGTAACTAATGGTTATTAAGCATATAAATACATTTTATGTAGTATAATTTCAACAATCGAGAGTTGGCTCAGTGGTGAAGTTCTATGATTCCCAAGAGGAGATAAGGGGTTTGAATCCTTGTGGCCTCATTTTTTAGGTAGTAATCTAAAATCAGTTTGTTTCAGGAAAAACCGAAATTCACAAATGCTAGACCGAATACCAAACTGAACTAGGCGGTTTGGGATAATAACTGAATCGAAAATTTTCAAAAACTGAAAATTTCGGGATAATTTCGGTTCGAGTTCAGCCAGGGTCGGGATCGAGATTTTCGGGATATTTGTCCAGTCCTATTCATTTGTTAGCTCATTAGATAAGTTATTTGAGTTATCAATCTGGTCAGAATCTCCATCTTCTAGTGTCTCTTCAGTTTCCTCTACATTTTGTTCAATGTCTTCCTCTTCTTCCATTGGTCATTCAAGATCTTCCATAGTTGCCTTATGATGATCACTATCCCATTCCCAACCTTTGTCTTATTCGAAAATTACATCTTGGCTCACGACTATTTTTGGAGAAACTGGATCAAGTAGTCGATAAGCCCTTGATTCCTCACTTACTTCAAGCAAAATGCACTTTGAGCTCTTGTCATCGAGCTTAACTCTCTTGTTATCAGGAACATGAACATGAAAGATACATCCAAAAACCCTGAAGTGGTTCACTGATGGTTTAGATCCACTTCAAGCTTCTTTTGTAGTCATATTCTTCACTGCAAGTGTCGAGCTCTTGTTTAGAACATGAATCGTCCAGTTCATTGCTTTTGGCCAGAATGTCTTTGGAACCTTCTTCTTTGAAAGCATACTTCGAACCATATTCATGATGGTTCGGTTCTTCCTTTCTGTGACCCCATTCTTTTGGGGAGTGTACGCAGTAGTTAATTGCCTTTGAATCCCATTTTCAACACAAAAGTTTATGAATTCACATGATGTGAATTCGCCCCCTCGATCAGTACAAAAGCTCCTTATGTATGCTCCAGTTTCTTTTCAATTTTAGCCTTGTAACTTTTGAAAGTAACAAAGGCTTCTGATTTTTCAACCAAAAAATACACCCATGTATTTCGACTAAAATCATGAATAAAGGTAATGAGATACCTTTTCTTGCTGTTTGAAGTGGGGTTAATTGGGCCACATATATTAGCATGTACCAGTTAAAGAATCTGAGAAGCTTTCTATATGCTTGCTTTTGGGAACAGATCTCTTTGTTGTTTTCCCACCAAACAACTCTCACACACTTTCGTAGGGGCCTTGAACAGTGGTAATCCTTGCACCATCTTCTTCCGTTGAAAGACCTTGAGACCATTCCAACTTAAGTGACCATACCTACAATGCCAGAGTTGAGATTGATCTTCAATAGCCGAGTTGAAACACTGTTGCTCTTTTAGCAGTGAGCGAGCAAAAATGATAAACATTCTATTGGAAGACATTTCAGTTTCCACGATCAAACCTCTCTTAGGATGATAAATCTTGCATTTTCCACGTTGCATGAGGATGGTGAGGCCCTTCTCTTGCAGCTGACCAATGCTAAGTAAATTGTTTTCCAATTCTGGCACATAGAATACGTCTGTAATCACTTGCACGAGGCCATTCACTTCCATTCGAATATTCCCTTTCCCTAGCATAGCAAGGCTTGAGTTGTTTCCCATCTTCACGTATTCTCTAAAGCTTCTATCAAACTCTGAGAACAGCTGCAACCTGAGTCAAGAAACCAATTCATCTTTGCCAGCTTCCTGGACATCCACATAAGCCATCAGTAACATTTCTTCACTTGTTTCTACGTAATTGACTTTTCCATCTTTGTCTTTCTTGGTACACTCCCACTGAAAATGACCAAGTTCATAACACTTGTAACATTTAATGGTAAACCTATCAAGGCCATATTTACCCATTCCTCGACCTCATCCTCGAAACGCACCACGTCCTCCTCCTCTTCCCCCTGATTGATGGTCATAGGTAACGTTCAGTGCTTGTTCATTAATAGTGTGCCTACTCATTCGTTGTTCATGAACCAACAAGCTACTTTGCACCTCATCAATGGAAAGGGCATCCAGATCGTTAGACTCCTTAATAGAACATACAACATATTCATATTTTGGAGTCATAGATCTCAGAATTTTCTCAATAATCACCACATCCCCCATTTTGTCTCCATGAACCCTTATCTTGTTGGCTATGGTGAGGGTTCGTGCGAAATAATCGTTCACAGATTCATCTACCTTCATATGAAGCACTTCAAACTCTTTGCAAAGAGCTTGCAACTGTGCACGCTTGACTCGTGCAGTTCCCTGATACTTCTACTTCAATGAATCCCAAATGTCCTTCTTAATTTCTTTCTTCGGAATTGTCTCTAGGATGGAGCAATCAATAGCTTGAAACAAATAGTTCTTTGCCTTCAAGTCCTTCAACTTTTGATCTTTGATCGTCTTCTTCTGTGCATCAGTGGGATCTACTCCTTCTGCTATTGCAGGGATCCCAATCTATACCAAGCTCTAATACTGATTGGAACGCAAGAAATTCTCCATGAGCATACTCCAGTGATCATAATGTCCATAAAAACTTTGGTATTGCAGGTTGCATGAAACTATTCTTCGCTGCCATGTCGTTGTTCTGGCTACAGTCTTTTCAAACTTCGATCAGGCCCCATGATGGGGCTCTAATACCAGATGTTAAAACCAAGAATGAACGTTTGACAAGAATGTATGTTTGAACGTCCACACAAGAACTGGGAGAATATTTCTTCTTCAATTCAAGAACATAAGATGACATTAAATAGCCATACAAAACAAACTGAAATGAAAGCATAACAACCCACGTTTACACAACCCTAATTACGTGGTGCATGACTAGTGATGGAAACAAACTAAACAACGTATCCCTCAAAGTTAGGGATTATTATCCACTACTTGAAACAAACCTACAAACAAGGAAGCCCAACCCTAACGGCTAGGAAACCCTAAAAACTTCAACACAACCGCGGTTACGGCAAGTAGGAGCAGCAGAATTTCAATCATGCCTTCAACGTTGTTTTTTTACTAATATCATTTTTAGTTTTAAATATAAAAATAGGTTTTAAAGTTAATCCACATGTCGTTATATGATTGTATATGTGAGACTCACGTGGCGCCACATCATCACACTAACAGAGCAATTGACATATTTTTCACGAAAAAACTAAAATGATCACGATGGACAAATTCAAAGAAGGACTAAAATGATTCATGAAAGACAAATTCAAGAACAATACTATTGATTATCATTAATTGTTAAGGACCAGATTAAGAAGTTATGTCAATGTCACGAATCATTTTGGCTAAAAAGCCTTTAATTTATTTGATTGTTAAATTTGAGGGTATTTGTGTCTATTTAGGTAGAATTTTGGATATATTTAAAAGATTTTATAAAAATGACATTTTTGAAATTAAGGGTTAATTTTTTGCTATAGTTGATAAATACTCCTTCACAAGCCTCATGATGCTACGGATTGACATGATTGTTGCAATGTACTAGATAAACCTTTCATAGTATAACTACTCGTGAACAAGAGTAAATATTCATCAACAACACATCTATTTAATCTTAAAAAAAAAAATTCCTTTAAACAAAACTTTCAAAGTTTATCCGCCCAAATCATTAACAACAAAAGCAATCTTAGTTTTAAAATAAAAAGTAACTAGAAGAACTACAACGTGTGTCTAAAATACAGCACTCAAAAGACATAACACAAGAGTGGTAACGGCCAATCCAAGCTTCGAAAAATAAATAGTCGGAGCACTGCTTGGAGTTGAGCTTGGAGTTGAGTCAGAAGGTAATGATCCCTGAGGTGCCGGGTTTGGACTTGCCAGCGAACTCTGCGGTATAGGAAGGGTAACCTTGATATCCACCTTTTGTCCCGCTTGACAATGGCCGGGAGCACCACAAAGAAAGTAATAGTGGTCGGGCCTTTTAAGAGTGATGGTGTCGGAACCAGAGGTATAAACTGCGATAGCAGCGGTAGTGTTGCAAGATTCAAAATCTTGTTTCGTAACTTGTATCAAGTTGTGGAATTGACTATTGTAAGCAAATATGAGAGTATCACCGACATGAAACTCTTTTGTTGAAGCCCACTTGTTGTAATCAACGAGACCTCTAGACGTCCACCCATCATAATCGCCAACTTTATAAACATCACCTAAACAAACACCAGAAAGCACCATCATCATCACGAAGAAAATTAGTGCAATAGTGTTTTGCAGAGCCATGGCTAAAGAAATAGAAGAGGAAGGACAAATCGAGAGTGAAGGAAAGGAATGATTGACTGAAATTTGTTTGAGTGAAAGACTCGACGCGACCTTGCATATATATAGATCAATGTGCTTTCTCCTAGTCCTGTTCGGAATAGGTTTCCAAACTGCAATTACTAGTAGTAGTAGGAAATAATATATGCATATTGTCGCAAATGGATAGCAGAATGAGTAGTACTACGTACTAACAGGATTCAGTTTTTGACAAGAAGACAATCTACTAGTAGAATACTAGGATACGGAAGTATACATTTTTTTCCAATAAAATAGATTTTTATTTAATTGCGGGAATGTCACGTCCGGCTCGCAAATAAGAAAAAATTAAAATTTATTTGTAACAAATCGAAGTATATAATAAATTGAGTTTATTAGAAATTGTAAATAAGATATATGGATACACTGCAGATCATTGTCCAACGAATTCTAGTCCACTGACTAGTCCACCGATGAAGCAGACATTCGCCTAATAAGAATTAAAATATATAATATTTCACAAATTTATTGCACAAAACAAGGATTATAATTATTCAAATGAGATGTATGAATGTACTCTTATTCTCTATTAATCCCATTAACACATACTCAAGACACCAAGCCTGCACGTCCGATACCATGCTTATACTACTTGGCTTTGAATACTATAGAATATGAGTTAGCACCCGTCTAACCCTTAATCACAAATTTTTTAATTTTATTCTCAACTTTCAGTTGTTATATAGGCCATTCTCTCGACGCCCAAATATGTATTCAAGTCTTTCCTCCAATGTCTAGTGAATATATACAAATTTCAAATTATATATCCAAGGCCTTCTTTGTCTTCTGAATACATTCACAACTCAACGCTTAACACAACTCATGCTACATATTTTTCATGATTGTGCGAGTGTTTATGCATATGCAATACAAAATGTCAATAGTCACATGCTATCTAATAATCATACAAATTTCAATACCGATCAAGCTGTTATATATCAAAGTGATAATCGTACAAGCAAAAAAAAATGAACAATTCAAGAAGCCCAGCATATAACAAGAACAAGAAGAAAGCATTATCCTCAATCCTTAAACTGATACAAAGCATAATTATTCAACTCTTGAAACATAAGATCAACTCTTTTTCAGGGATTAAATAGAAACATACGACAACCCATGGAACCTGCAGACTCGAAAAACAGTGATCCTGTATTAGCATTATCATTCTTATCAACTTCCACGCAGCATATTAAACCATTGCTACTAATGTCATTAGCTATTATCGGCGTCTTCTTGTAATGTATATTACATGCAATTCAAACGCAACAGTAGCACACATAAGAAAGGAATGTTTAGGCTACTAGCACTGATCCATTGAAGAACACATGTAATTTGAACAAAATATCCTCATTGTACACATCAACAAAATGTCCTTATTGACATGTAGGAACATTTTTTTTTTTTAGGACAAACGATAGATAATTTACTTTAAATTCATCTAGAATATGGGGAGGGGTGAGGGTTTGAACACCCGACACCATGAGTTGAGAAAGAAGAATGTATTCACAATGGCAATCCACCACTTTCTATGTATGCAGAAACATCTGAGCCCTCAATTAAGTGTATTGTCTCTCTTGACAGAACGTGAAGTGTGTTGTCTCCCTTGACTGAAATAACACTATTCACATAAACAGCAGCTTGAATAAATCTTGGATTATCCACGCCACGAATAGAAACGTACTTGCGTGTTTTTGTGCTTAAGTTGTAGGAGACTATATGCCCATTAGCGCTAACTATAAGAAGCTCATCGCTCTTCCAAATTTTCAGTGGAATCAAAATGTCCTGTAAAGTTCCAATGCTTAAGTGTTTTATCCATGAACCTTTCACCTCCTTGGAGCCATCCATCACCCATATTTCGAAAGACGGAAATTGGGTATTATCCCCTACTCTATTATATAATAAAAGAGCAATGGAGTCATTCCATACTGCAAGACTCTTAAGCCACCCATTGATGTTACGGAAGTTATCTGGAAGTGGTATATTATGAAACACCTCATCGCTCATATCGAATGAAAGGATCATTATCTTGTGGAACAGAAGCTGCATACCAGTAAAAAATTCCCTTGAAGTACATATCAAACGAAGCCATCCAGAAGACATTAGCTTTGATATCGCACTCCAAGAATTAGCACCCAAGGTGTATACTTCTGCTTTTCTTCAAGGCGTGCATACTTCTTCTTCACTAGAAGGCCTAGGCAAAAAATTGACAATTCTAACAACCTTGTACTGTTTAGTTTTGGAATCATAACTGAATCCCGCGGCATTGCTATACATGATGATTTCTTCTCCCTTGTCAATACCTAAATGCCAGTGAGGCCATGGAGGGTGAAGAAGACAAGACTCGGGAAGAAGCTTGAATTCCTTGATTGCTGGATTGCATAAAACAATAATGTCGTTGGGATATTGTACACAGATGATCCCATCACAATGACCTAACATTTGTACATTAAAAGGAAGTTTCCTCAACCAGAAGTTCTCAACCTCAACAGTTGCAGCATGATGAACATCACCATCATTAATAACATCGTCGAAAACATTAAGTAAAGAAAATACATCCATCATATCTGGCGTCAGGTTGATCTTGTTGCGGATGAAGTTTTTCTCCTTGTCCTTTATGTTGGTGCCCTTGGGGACGGTACGCTTGACAATGATGCAGGTGGAGGCCAATTTGTTGCGTTTGTAATGTTTAGGTCATGAAATTTATTGGTTTTTTTCACAGGCAGTTTTGATGGATATATTTATCGTGAATCCAATTGTTCACGACTAAAGCTACCATGCATTGATATTGTCCCTACCTAATCATCTAAGCTCAATTCTTTAGATAGTATCAAGCCCAATAAACCTCAGATGTGAAGTTTTATCTCAAAAAATCTTGATACAATTAAAGTGGTGCAACTATATTTAAACCTTAGGTTATTATTGTACTTCTCCTATGTTAAGACTCTTCAAATTCATCTTGACCTGTATCGAGCCAACCTTTTATGTTAGTGTTTTAATACTCCAATCTAAATGCAGTTAGTTTCCCTTGTAAATTCAGAATAGCCGTTATGCAAGAGCTGTCCTTTCCTCTTTTGGAATTAATCAAGAACTTTTGCCAACGAGATTTGAACTCAAGATATTCGGAAATGTTCAGCGACATTATGCAAGAATTAAGAGTTACCACATCTGATCATTCATAAAAATAATTTAACACCAAGATAAACCCTAAATACCATACAAACAAACAAAATTCAAGTAGCTTTACGCTTTCATCAACATCATGAATGTTAATTTTATGGATACAATCATTGAACAAATCACAGTCAAGAACCAAACAACATCCATGTTAAAGATGGCCAACGAAAGCACGAAAACCGTCATTAGGCCATCAAACTGGTAAGAAACGAAGAGAAGAGTCCTTTAACTCGATAACAAGGCTAATATCCCAACTGCACCATAGTAAACTGTGATAAAGCACTTCTGTTTATGAGGAACAGAAGAGTCTTTTAACTAGATAACAAGGTTTAACTCGTTTACTTCTAAAGACAATGCGACTTCTCGCAACACATACATAGTTTTATGCAAACTAAAACAAAAGAGCATATATGACAATACATAGATTCAAACTCACACCAACGTTCCACTTTCATAAATATCGAGACTGGGTGCAAACAGAATCGACCATAACCAACAACCATACTTTATGCACTATGGTACATAAACACATACAAAGACATGAATATGTGTGTTTGTGTGTGTCTCTGTATCTCTTTGAATAACTTGGCTCTTCGAAAATTAATTCAAAAAGTGAAACGACCCGAAGTAGGAAAACAGAACTATGGTCAGAAAAACAAAACTGTTGTAATGGTCATTGGTTACAATGCTGCATACATTTTGATGTCAGTATATACGAAATGAATTGTTGATAAAGTTCAACTAAACAACTTATTTAACATACAAGGCAGTACTAGAATGATGATGACGACGACAACTTAAATTTAGCTCTCAAGAGAAAGCTCCAATTCCAGACTAGAACAGAACTCACAGAAGCCGACCACAAGAGAAAACTAACAGCAGAAAGAAACAAACGGAGACTCAATTAAATTGCATTACTGCAACTTCGGCTTGATCGAACTATTGACATTACTTAGTTTGATTACTCATAACCATTCCACATAATTCAGAAAAAAAATAATTCAGTTCAATGTAGTGGCATTTTAAGCATCTTCAAGTGCACAAAATTGTTCACAGCTTAATTACTTAAACAAAAAGTTTGATTATTTTGGTAAATAATACATGAAAATGGATAACAAAGACTAAAATTCGTCCCTTTTTAGAGATCCAATGATGATTACAAAAGCAAATCTTAATTGTCATTAGAGAATTAGAACACTAATTAAACAACAACAATAACAAATCACAACCTAACAATAATTTTTGAAAAAAAAAAAAAATTACTAAAATTTAGAACAAACCCAATAGGCAATGAGTGGAGTCCTGAGTAGTGAACCCATCAATTGGTTTTCGGGTCCGGAATGGGGAACAACCCGGAACTGGTGCCTCTCGGCGGCGAAAAGCCCAAGAACTTCTGCAAATTGGTCCGAATACTGATCGAGCACAGAAAATACAAAAACGCCATTGAACAGTCCGTCGCATCCTCCCCTTGCAGCCCTCTGTGGCTCATCTTCATCACCAACCCAAAGGGCTTGAAGGGTAACTTCGCCACCGCCATCCCCTCGAACAGAGAGTTGAGCAGTCCGAAGACGACGAAGAGGACGAGGGCGACGACGGCGCCGGACTTGAACTTGAAGAGCGACAAATCGCGGCTTGATTCCTTGAGGCTGCTCTCAACGCGGTCGATCTTCTTGGTCTTGGACTTTTTGGTAATTTTGGCAGCGGAGGAGGAGTCGGTCTTCATGGTCTCGAGCTTCTTAGCGGCTTTGTCGATGGAGGAGCGAAGGGACTTGTAGGAGTTGGTGCGGTAGATGAGAACCCATGAGATCGCCTCGCAGATGACGGCGGTGCAGAAGGAGATGCCTACCACCGTCAGGCTGTCCGAGTACTTGAGGCCGAAGAGGAAGGAGGCGGTGGCCATCGGAAAATCGCCGAGAAACTCAGAGAAAATTTGAATATTGGAGCGTTTGATCTGATTTGGTGGTGCGTAGATTTGTTTGTTTTAGATTGTGAGATGTAGTGGACTTTTTCTATGGGCCTAATTCTAATGTTGGTCTTGGGCCTTGCCTTGCGCCTTGGGCTTTTTTATATTTTTCCAATTGTTAAAAACTCTATTTTTATTGCCACCACTAGTAAATGCTTGAGCGTAACAAATCCTTAGTAAAAATGTTTCTTTCAAAATGCACTTCAAGTGCTTCTGGAACCTAAAAATACTTTCACCTTAAGTACTTTCAGTCATTTTAAAACTACTTCCAAATGAACCGTAATTTTATAAGATCCTTCCCGAACTAAATCTCAGCGGCCTTCAATTGTTTTTGGTTGTAAGTTGTAAGTCAACTTATAAAGATTTAACCTAGTCTTAAACGAAATTGTTAGGGGTGTGTGTAGTAGTAGATAGAGTTATGAATACATGAATTTTGAGAGAGTTTAGTTGGCTTTCATAAATTCATGTGGATTTTGGTTGAATTATATATAGATTTTAATGGAGCTTGTGAGATTTTTATTATGGATTGTCGTGAACTTTTTTATGATCAATTTATTAATAAAATATTGTTATTTTCAAATTGTTATTGTTGGTGGTTATGATCAGATCATGACAAATTGGTTGTTTGAGATGGTAATGACAACGATAATGGTAGAAGTGCCAAGTGGTGGTTGTTAGCAAGATGATGCTAAGGTGGTGTCGGTGGTGGCGGCGATAATAGTATACACGGTGAGATTGTAGTCTTGGGGTGGTGGAGGAATGAGGGAGGGGGTGGTCCTGATGGGGTGGTGATGATGGTGGTAAAGGTGGCAATAATGGTAAGAGTGGTGTCGATGGTGGTCATGGCGGTGATAGCTGTAATATGGTAGTAGGAAGTTGTGGTGGTGGCGAGGATGTAGTGATGGTGGTGGTGGTGGCAGTGGTGGTGGTGGTGACGACAATGACAAAGAAGTTGTACGAGGTTGTGGTATGAGGATGATGGTCGTGACAGAATGGTGATGGAGGTGATGAGATCGTGTTGATGGTCATGGCAAGAAAGTAGTTGAGGTGGTGTGCAGATGGTATTGGTAGTGGTGATGAAGCTCCACGATTGAATCTTTAATAGTAGTAGTAGGAAATAAGATCATTTTCGCAATTGAATTATTATAACAAGGTACAAGGCCCTAGCCCACTAAAAGAATTAGGCCCGTAGTAAAACTCCATTTGCCTTGCACAATGAGCCCTTTTGAAACTCAAATTCATTCCAATTCACTACTAATTCTCTAATAAAGTTGATTGCTTAAATTAATTATGAAAGTGATTTTCACACACTTTTTAACTTCTCACACTATTCTTTACTTATGACAATTAGATTGAATAATTCAAACGAAATCGACGATGAAGACTAAACTGTTAACTTAAGCCCAACTCGTATAGGTTTAGTTGACTTTGTAAGGGCTAGTAGAGAGAGGATATACACAAAAATACAGAGTTGATTACTAGGAGACATTTGCTCCAGTTGCTAAAATCAATACCATTAGAGTTCTTATATCTCACACTGCAATCTGGATTGGTCGCTCCATCAATTTAATATGAATAATGCATTCTTGCATGGAGACCTAACATAAGAAGTCTATATGGATCCTCCACCAAGATGTAATATGACTTCTAAGAATCAAGTATGCAAATAAGAAGTCTCTTTATGGTCTCAAACAATCTCCTCGATCATGGTTTGTCAGATTCACCAAGTCAATGTAAGTGTTTAGGTATATACAAAGTAATGTGGACCATACATTATTCTTGAAGTGTAAGAAAGGTAAAGTCATTGCATTTATTGTTTAAATAAATGACATGGTGATGACAGGAAATGGTCTTGAAGAAAAAGTTGCAGTACAAACATATATGTCCCAAGAGTTTGAGATGAAAGATCTTAGTCCCTTAAAAGTATTTCTTGGGGATTGAAGTGTCCCGATTGTCAAAGGGTATTTCTTATCTCAACAGAAATATGGGATGGAATTGCCAATAGAGACTGGAATGCTTGCTTGGAAACATATTGATACACATATATATAGTAAAGATGAATAACAAGTTGTGTGAGCAAGAAGATCAAACACCAACCAACAAGGAATAACACCAAACCCTTGTTGGAAGGTTAATATACTTGGCACACACCAAACCAGATATTGCATTTACAGTAAGTGTTGTTTGGTCAATTCATGCATGATCTTTGTACTAAGCATCATAGTGCCGTTGATCGCATTTTGAGATACCTAAAGGTTGCTCCTGGGAAAGGACTTATGTTCTCAAAACATGGTCACTTGGATGTGTATGGTTATGCAAATGCAGATTGGGTTGGTTCTATAAGTGACAAACGTTCGACTTCACGTTGTTTCACATTTGTAGGAGGCAATCTTGTTCCTTGGAGAACCAAGAAACAAAATGTTTATGCCAGACTAAGCGCTGAAACGTAGTTTCAAGGTATGTCTAATCGCATTTGTGAGTTGTTGTGGATTTCAAATTTACTTTCAGACTTGGGCTTTAGACCACGGAAAGCAATGAAGTTGCATTGTGATAACAAGAGTGTGATCGGCATTGCTCACAGTCCAGTTCAATATGATCAAACTAAACATGTTGAAGTGGATCGATATTTCATCAAAGAGAAATTGGAAGCTGGATTAATTTTCGTACCATTTGTGAAGATCAACCAGCAAATGTTCTTACAAAAGTCGTGTCTAGCAAAGTATATTTGCTTACTTTACAAGTTGGGCATTGCCCGACATCTATGCACCAACGTATTTGGGGGAGTGTTAACGTGAGCCTACCCCGTGTCTAGCAAAGTATTCTCTTGTAATTAGCATGTAGCCTTGTATATATATTGGCCTCCATAGGGAGGAGAATAACATACAGAAATTTCCAAATATTTTAGCATAAATAAGACTACGTGAGAGGCTAAAAGATTATGTGAAAATCACTTATCTAAATTAAAGGATGTTCTCACTTTTTTTTAGTATATAGATTGAATAAATTATAGGAGAATTAAGTGATCAAATATAGGATCAAAGAAAATAACAAAAACAAGAAGAGCAGTGTGGAAAGAATAAGTTTTTTTTTTCCTTTCTTTTTGAGTATATCGATATTTTTACACTAAGGGGAGGGAGAATTCGGTTAAGCCACATAATGGGTAGCCTAATTTGGTATCAAATTCGCCATCCACGATATTCGAACATAAGACTTCTCACTTTTAAGTGGAGAGGAATACCACCGGATTGTATTACTGAATGGCTAGAAAGAATAAGTTAGATTGTGTAAATTACTATCCTAGTTTAAATTTTTAGAAAGACTCGCTTGTCACCACTGTAATCTGTATAATTGATTAAAGACAAAATCTGGTAGTATCAGATAGCATTTATTATGTCTTTTTCTGGGGAGTAATTTTTGCAATTAAGAGAACATGGCGAAAAAAAAAAAGCAAAACAGATCTGCATGGCTTAAGTTTGAAGCTAACTCTTTAGAGAACCAGACATTTTTGGTTACGATTGAAAAGCTTGACTAACCCTTCAAACAACCCTACACTTGGAATGGCTATCCCTTCGAAACGTTATTGTGAATTAGTGACTCATGACATTGATAAGATGTGAGTATGTAGAGCGTTGTCTCGCATTAGAAAGTTGAGAAATCTTTGAAGAGCTTATAAGAAATTGAGTTATTTCTCTTTTATAAATTAGTTTTAAGATGAAACCTGAACTTTCTATATCATAGTAAGTTAACTCAAGTGTAAAGCCCAACCTTAACTCTAACTTTACCTTCGTATATGTATAAGATCATCTTATTTCCACTCCAAAATTCTTTTTTGCACACGTTATTTGGAAATCAATGAAAGGAATGTGAGACGCTTAATTGAATTACAAATACCCATACCAAATTAAGTGAACTGTCACCCACTCTAGCTGTTAATCCATGTAAATTACACAAGAAGTTTAACATGTCAATCAAGACTTAATAATCATTCACATATGGGATTCATTACCCTCCAGCCAAAGTGATGGTTGACGCAGGCGTTATATTGCTCATATTGATGAAATCTGTTGGACTCAAAAGGAACAAGACAGACTTGTTTGGTTATATTCTCTTAACTCTGTACATTAACCGAGGTGATATAGAATCTTATTTATTTGTGTTAAGACAAAGTCCCTTACTATGTTTCTAGTAATTATCTAAAACTCCGAGAGCACTGCGTGAAGAAAAACAAGGGGAAAAATAAAGATTAGTCCTATAAGAAAAGGATTTTTTCATATACTTTTACAAAAAAATTTAAAACGAGCACATTAGGACGGTTGTGAATAGATTCCCCATTGATTAGAGGAGGGAGTTTGCATGTGCTTATAAGTAATTGAATTACTCTATAACAGAACCTCAACTTTCTTCATGGTATCAGAGCATGTTGTCCATGTTTGAAGCTCAACAGCCACCCAATTTGTGTTGTTAAGTGTTAGACTTGAAAATTCACTACACGTGAAGAGGTACGTTAAGAATGAATAGCTTACATGTATTTATAAATAATTAAATTACTTATTGAATTGCCAATTAATTTTTTTATGGCGAGATTTCAACTTTCTTCACATCATGGTGTGGTCGTCTAGCTTGAATGAGGATCCTCTTTAGATTCCTTTAGGGATCTTCAAATCGTGTCTGTTCATCGTATATCGTGTGGTCAGAAATTATTTTAAATTAAATATAAATAGTACCTGACGAAAATTAACCGCATGACATGATTTTAAGATCCGGAAAGAATCCTCCTGGGTCTAGCTTGGCTAGCCAGTAGAGTTTCTGTACCAAACCACTTGTCTTTGCCGGGACCTGGCTTCTCTGCCTTCCCACTTCCCATACACTCTCATCCCCTCCTATTTTGTGCGGTTACGGTTAAGCCAAGTCAACATTTTATATTGATTTTCTTATAAAGATAATAAAACAAAAAGCAATAGTAATATAAAATGTTGACGTAACTTAACCGTGACCTTACAAATAAAAAAGATGTGAGTGTATAGGAAGTAAGAGGTCAGAGAAGCTAGGTCCGTCTTTGCGAGCTTTGAGTCTGACCGAATGAAACCGAAAGTACAAGTAACTGGTGTGCAGTTTCAAAAGTGATCAGACTACACTGACTTAACTCTAGTTAGTCCTTTTCTCTCTGGTGAGAACACAGGTTAGTGAGTCCGTTTTGCCACCTAGTCCAAGTGTCATTACTCCTAGTCACCCAATGCATGCAGCTCGTACAAGTCTTCATTTCTCTTCCCACGTTGCTTCAAACCCTAACCCAAACCTCATCCTCAACTTTCAGTCAGATCCCTTTCCGGTTTACATTACCCTCTTAGTAAAATAATAAAACTATTTGGACACACATAACATACACATTTACTAACACATGTTTTAATATATATACATGGATCATACTATTGAATTCTTCTTGTATTAGAGAGAATGTTAGCAAATGTGGTGCAAAAGGTAAAAACTCAAAACCCCTCACTTTTAACCCACTAGACCCCACCCATACAACCCCTAAATTAACCCGCATTTCCCCCTATATATACCCTCCTCCTCCACTTGGTGCTACGCCCAAGCACCACTGCTCGTCACCTCTATTTTCCTCTTTCCCTTCCCTCTTCTTGCCTCCAGTTTCTTTTCCATCTCAAGAAAAAGATGTTGAATTTCATGTTTAAGTCCACTTCCATGTTCAATAATTCCAGATCCTCAGCTCACAGCTCTACTATCGCTCCATGTAACTCCATTACCTCATCAGATACCTCAATTCCAATGATGTACTCCACGTCACCAAGCCTTGGTTCGTGTCTCTGTTTGCATGATCGTGGTTCCTTTAAGTACGCATGTAATAGTTGCGACATGGCCTTCCCAACAATCCAGGCTTTGGGAGGCCACCAGAACGCTCACCGCAAAGAGAGAAATGATCTCCGTGCGAGGGGGGTTGCTCGCGCTGCTGAGGAAAACCGCAGGTTCAGACCCTACGTGTCTTCACATGACCGCTGGAGATGGGCACCGCCATCTATTAACAACGATTTCATCAACAAAACCAAGACTCGAATGCGTTCATATGACTTCTACCATTTCATGGGAATGGCGGGCGATTGTAATCCGAAATGGGGTGCAGGGTTAGAGTTTGGATCAGGTTCTAAAAGAAAGAAAAGTGTTTATGAAGACAACGACGGTACCGAGGCGGATCGTGACAAGAAGAAGGGTAAGTATGTTGGTGTCGCTGATGATTTGAAAGTGGCTATGTCTAATGTGACTCTGAGCTTGGCAACAGGAAGTGGTGACATGGAGAAGTCCGTTTCTGGTTTAGATTGGGAGGACGGGGAGTACATGTACGTTGTTGGACGTGACGGTGAAGCAAGTACTTCCAAGATTGAAGAGCTGGACTTAAATCTGAAACTCTAAAATGTTAATTTATTAGACCCTTCTCTTTCTCTCTTTCCTCACATAATAAATACGCATCCTTGTATGCATGCTTAGCTTTATCTAGGGTAATAACCTAATTTAGAGAAACAAAATAAAACTTAGGGAGCTGATATCTGCAGTCCAAAAACAATTTCGTCAAGCGCAGATCTATATGTATTTTTGGAGGTGCAAATAATAAATCTCTAAAATTATGTATGTTATGGCCAGGTAGCGATCGAGGGAGAGAGATGAGCACCTGTTTTTTCTTAGTTTTTTTTGGGTCCAGTTCTAGTGTCTGTGTACCCGTTCGTTTTTCTTGTTGTAGCCAATGATGCTTACTGATGATGAATTGTAGGAGGTTATGTCCTCCATGAATTCAAAATGTAATTGTAAGACATCATGGAATATATACTAAGTCTTTGTTTGTATTTGAAAATTTGTAACTGCTCTTGTCATCTTATTGATGTGTGTGCATCTGTGTGTTGGTTCTTTACTTATCTGGCTGCACAGAAGTAATTAAGTTCAATTCAGTTAATGGGAAATTAAAAAAGGGCAGTTACAAAGTTGATTGTAAAGCTGGAGGCTTCGACGCCGAGCAAAAGAGTATGTCCTTTTGTATATTAGATCTAAGATGATGATTAACTCTTGTTTCAGAAAAATGGTTTTGAAGATTAATTTACCAAATTTTCAGAAGGTTAAGTCTGCCCTATTTCAATTTGTCACTCAAAATTCTCCCAATACCTGGTACTAGGTTCCATGAAATTACATATGGGGAAATATATAGCTCCTTAGTATAGAAAGAGATTTAGGGGGTGTATTATATATGAAATTTGATGGACTTCGCTTGATTCTCAAGTTCAAGTGTATTCAATATAGACTTTTAATAAGGACTTTAATTACCGAAGTCACCATGTATAGAATAAAGACTCTTTATGACTTCTAAAAAGTCTATGAAAGTCTTGTTGTATTCAATTATGATTTTTTATGCTTTTATAGTAAGTTTTTTTGTCATAGCAAATCCTACCTCTCCCCCTAAGATTTTGATGGATTTTGTTTTTCTCAATTTTCTAATGATTTGCTATACCACCCACCATAATGCACTATTATTACCACCACTTCCACCACCATGTCACCACCCCATCACCACCACCCCCATCCCTACTCCTCCACCATCCCAACTTCATCCTGACACTATAATCACCACCCCCTACTATTATCTCCGCCACAAAGACACCAACTTTACTACAATCATCTTGCCGACAATCGCCACGTGAAACCTCCATCATTGTTGCCATCTCATAAGATCACTTTATCATGGTCATGATCACCGATTCAATAACGAAAACTTAAAAAAATAATATAATACTTATTAATAAATTAGTCATTAAAAGTCCATGACAATCCACATAATTCTAAAATTTCTTGGTATTGAACTCTATTTTTTTTTTATTTTTTATTTTTTTTTGTGAAGAAGAAGAAGAGTACGATATTCATTGATTGAAAGTGATATGTACAAATAAGAGGATAGTGTGCATACATGGACCTAGATAAAAATCTTTCCGTGGATTTCAACCCGATTAAAGAGAAAAAAGAGCGTCTCACAAGAACAGCTTGAAAAGCTAGCTATCCTCAATAACCATTGGTTTACAAATTTGCTAAAACTTAACTCAAGCAATTCTTCCTTCTGACAAAGTGCTTTCTTCAAGCAACATATCCAATATAAGCATTGAAATCTTTAGAATTCTGCAAGACACAAATAAAATAATTAATGTTAAAAAAAATTCAAGTCTAGTAAATTACTATTGGCGCTATATATGCGGCAATACACCGAGACAACGTGTCAGTGCATTGACAAAATAATATATTCTCAAAAAGTGTAAGATGTGCAGTATATTACTATCGGAAGCTAGGAGGCTTACACTGAAAAATAAATTAATGCTCCAAAATGTTTGGGTGCATATATGTGTTACATGAAAGCGACAGCGCGTCGACAAAATAGTTAATTCTCTAAATTTTTCGGATATAGTATATTAACGTCGAACATATAATATGAGCTTTGATGTTTCTGGAGTGGATCCTTAATACGCTTGCTAAAGATATACGTACATATGAATTCTTATAAAATCTTTCGATTGGAAAAATATCTACTAGGGATCATTGATAGAGTTGGGTGGCACATATATATTTACAGTAACTATTTGGAAATACAAATATTATCATGTACATATAGTTGTTCTCTAAATAGGAGGTTTGTTTTTGCTTACAGACAGATTGTTAATATGATGTCGATAAGTTGTCAATAACATTGGTTGATTACAAGTCCACTAAAAAACTTGATTATCAGTACATTAGCAATTGTGATTTAGTTCTATAATTACTTCTAATGCTCATTAGGGTTAGTACGTAGGTCAAATAACTGAAAATAATCCATAACGTTATCACATTTGTATTTTCTTGATTTCAATTAAAAAAAGAAATTTAAACGAATAATTATTTCCCCAATCTATCAATTTTAACAATTAATTAAGTGAGTTCGTATCTAATGTTTTATGCTATATTGATAGTTTATGTCTAGTGTTTCCACATCATTTGTGTTAGTTTATGTTCTTCTTTTTTTGGTCAGAAAGAGGTCATTGTATTAAACAAAGCAAGTATTCCAAGAAACAGAACTAAACACGGACGATGATATCCCATAATGTTTAAGGAGTTAATACATTTAAACTCCCAGAAAAAATAGGAAATCACAATCAAGCCTCAAAAGGCACAAAAGGATGGCGCTAAGCCGGGCAAACAAAAAAAAAAAAAAAACCTAATTACAAGGGGGGCAAGGAAGCCCATCTCGAGGAAGAACAAGAACCAGCGAGGGAGGTGGTTGTGACGCCCATCTGTAGTTTCTCACCCTCGACAAAGCCAAAGCTGCAGCCTCATGAGCTGCTCTATTTGTCTTCCTTGAAACTCATCGCCAACTGACAGCATTGAAAAATGACTGAAGCCTCCAAATCTCAGACACAATGGAGAAAATTTTCCACATACCACTAGCACTCTTTTTTTTTATGCAGACCACAACTTCCTTAGAGTCACTTTCAAAGATCACATTCATAATCCTTAACTCCTTTGCAAAAGACAAACCCGCAAGAGCCGCCTCAGCATCCATTGCTTCAGGAAAAGCACGCTACAAAGTAAACGCCTCCCCGCCAACAAGAGAGCCCAGATGATTTCGAATAATGACCCCCACAGCCCCATACAGTCTTGTTAGTTTATGTTCACTCTGCTGTTTCGGAGCAGAAGTCTAAGCAACCTGGGTGTAGCACAAATCAAGTGTAGTTTCAACCTGGGTGTTCACTCTGCTGTTTCAACCTGGGTGTAGCACAAATCAAGTGTTATTTAGTCATTCCATTGAATTCAGAGCCATGACATTGACAACCATTGGAAGACAAGTAGATATCCATATGGCCAGGCCAATATCGTAACATCTGCCACTTCTGTTACGTCTACAGTGCCAGATTTTTTTTCTTCTTTCTGTGCTAGGCGGTGGGGCCAAATATTTGCATGAACAAATTTCAATACAGAAACGTAAATCTAAATATGGGAAATAATTTCTTATTTCATAAGGAAAGAAAATACACTATATAGTTGCGCAGTTGAAAAGGGAAATCCATTGAGATTTTGTGTAATCTTTCTCAAATTTAGTTAATAAATTCATTTGGATTTAAACGTTAATGGCACTATGATCCCCAAATCAGCGACAATAATGGTTTGAGCTTCTAAATCCAATTAAGATACGAATTCTCTGCTAACGTAGTATATAAGTATAAATTCAATTATTTTGTAGCATACAAGTATGTTTATTTTTTTAATATATATATAAATAATAAATGTACTATTAATATAAATACAATGAATAAAATGTAGCCAAAACTGCAAAAGTTGATTACAATATATATTATAGTAGATAATTATAAAATATAAAAAAAAAATTTGAAACTTTGTAATCGGAATAAGCTCGGAACACTTCGACATTTTTTCTCTAAATGTGTTTCAATTTTCAAATATTTTTTTTTTTTGAAAATATTCAAATTCGAAAATGTCCGGATTTGGATTAGAAATTTTAATAGCGGAATAAAAAAAATTAAATTCTAACTTGCACTTCTATCTCAAGCAACAGCTAAAAAAAATTACATAATAGAATTAGAATGGTAGAGAAGGCAATGACAAAACCAATCATTTTCGTTAGTAATAGATAATTTAGCGACAATATTGTTTCCCTCACCAAAGCTAAAGCTCTTTATGCAAGATTTCATGATGTAGGTTCAAATTTGATGTACGGTAATATTTTCTAAATTCAACCAAGAAATCCAATCTAAATTTAACCAAGAAAAACAATTAAAATTCCCTTATCGGTAGGTTCTTCCTTTAATGTCTTTGATTGAATCAAGTATAGTAAAAATAGTTTCAAATATTGTAAGTGATCAAAATCATGTGTGCTCAAATGTGACCGAACCATAAATTTCGCGTGCATACATTTCTGTTGGCTGTCGCATGATAGATTTGGTGTACAGTATACATATGTTATTGTCAAACAAACTATAACAACTGAATGTAGATTTCTCCAAAAAGTCTCAAGTGCACTAGATTAGGGCCGGAAACTATGCAACAACGTACTAAACAAAAAACTTTGTGCTAAAAGAGTTTCAAGTGCAATATCTTAGTGTCAGATGCTACGCGACAACGTAAGATGAATATACAAGGTAAGATGAAACACGACAACATACAGATCAAAACATATCAGCGCAACGACAATTTAACTTATTCTTTGAAACTATAAAGTGCACAATATATTACAGTTAGAAGCGAGGAGACAATAAGCTGACAAAATAATTATTTCTCCAACTGATACATATAAAACGTAAGATGAAACGCAACAACGTGCCGACAAAATTGTTGATTCTCTCAAAGTTTAATATGCAATATGCTAATGTCAGACATAATGTGAACACTACAATACTCTAAAAATGTCATCATGCACTCTTCATTTAGGAAAACTTATGGTGAAAATATATACCTGAATTGCAGAATGACATTTCTTGGGTGCTAATAACAACTCATTTTTTGGAGAGGTAACTAATATTATGCCTGGAATATTCTTATACACAGTGTAATAAACTTTACAAGCTATATTCATAGAATATTTTCCTCTTTATGCTATTGTTAATTCTTAATAGAGTCCTCTATGATTCTTTGGCTATATGTTAATTTCTTCGCTAAAAACTCTTGCAATAATAAAATTATTTGAAATTCCACAATATAATGAGAGGCTTATTTCATATACACATTTTCAAGTCTCACAAATTGGTAGTATATGTTGCACTATATGGTTGTAACTCGTCTCGTAAATGTATAATAAGGGAAGATATATATATATATATATATATATATATATATATATATATATATATCACTATTCTAAAGATCCTGGCCTAGCACTGCTTAAGTGCTAGGTGACTGGCCACCGCCTCGATTAATGCTTAGGTGTTTGAAAATTAAGAAAGGGTGCTGAAGCGGCTGCCTAGGCACTCACCTAGCTTGCCCAGACCTGCCTAGACACCTACCTTGGTCGTGACTCACTTAGACAGAAAATGGATAACTTTTATTTTGCATTTTCTTTTTTCTTTTTCGATAAATTGTAAGAGACTTGTTGCATACTTAAATGAACATAATCCTTGTTCCCCATGTTTTCATTATGTTCCAATACTTCATAATACATACATATATATATATATATATATGTCATTCTATTTTGTATTTATGATGAAATTATATATATTTTTTGTATAAGCAAACACTTATCTACACGAAATATAATAGATTTACTTAAATCTGTCTAGTCCGTCTAGGCGCAAGGCCCCAACCCACTACCAAATTAGCTCCTAGCGTCTTTTAGAACCTTTATATATATATATATATATATATATATATATATATATATATATATGTTTGTGTGTGTGTGTGTGCAGGCCCCTTAAGGACGGGATTTCCATTTTTTTTTTTCAAAAAATGGGGATTAGTTTTGGGAGTCACTCTACATCGAATTTCAACAATCCGAATTGTCTATTTTGTAAGTCTCGATTCATAGATCAACCTTGCAAAAATTCAATTCAATCCGAAACATTTGCCTATTTAATTATCACAATGAAATTTCAATGTTTTTATGTTTGTTAATTTCTTTGAACTCAATCAGACATCTCATACATTTCCGATTTGGCTAATATTTTATAAAGATGATCTATGAGGTGCAACTTTAAAAAATAGACAGTTCGAATTGTTAAAATTTGATGTGGTGTGGGACCCACAACTATTTCTCATTTAAAAAAAAGAAAAAAAGAAAAAAAAAAGGAGAATCCCTTCTTTCCTCTATATATACATATACATATACATATGTATATGTGTGTGTGTGTGTGTGTGTGTGTGTGTGTGTGTGTGTGTGTATCATAGTAGACGGCAAGTATAAATTAGTAGAAGTTGGACTGGGAAAATACAGTGCAGATAAAACCAACCTTCAAATTAAAAAGTCCAGTGAATAATGCCATATTATGGTAATTAATAAAGCCTTACTCATATCTCTAACTAAATAACTGGGTCAGCTTATACATTTTCCTACCAACACATCACTATCACGTTAAGGAATAGGCAACGAAAGGTGGCATACATAATTCACACCACTTCGTGAACATATGTACGCTGGTTAATTAGCTATATATTATGCGTTACATTACTTAACAAATGTGTGACTCATAGAAATCTAAAGGCATATGACATCCTCAACTTTCAGTAGGATTCCTTTCCAATTTACATTACCCTCCTCTTAAATAACTCTATCTTAACGCGCTAGGTCCCACTCATGCAACTCCTAAATATGAAGAACTCGAGGTTCTATCATAAAACAAATTGGTAACATGAGAGTACATTGATTACTTATAAGCAAATGTAAGGTCTCTTCTTTCTCCATTGTAGGATTGGTACACTCAACACACCTCTCATGTGTGGCGATTTTTCAAACCTAGCATGTGGACAATACAAATCAGTGACATGGATCACGTGTCGCCGTTAGGCTTCTCACGCAGGACAACTTGCTCAGATACCATGAAGTAATTGAGGTTCGACCATAAAACCAAATTGGTAATATATGGAGTAACTCAATTACTTATAAGCACATGTAAGATCTCTCTTTGCCCGGTGTAAGATTGTTACTCTCAACAAATTAAATTAACCCTCCTTGTCGCCTATATATATATACCCTCTCCTCCTCTCCACTTGGTGCTACCAACAAGCTCCATTGCTCTTCATCTCTCTTCATTTCCTCTCCCCCTTCCTTCTTATTGCCTCCAATTCTTTCCCATCTTAAGAAAAAGATGTCAAACAGTTCCATGTTCAACAATTCCAGATCCTCAGCTCACAACTCTAGAATTGCTGAAGAAAACGACAGCTTCAAGGTATACGTGTCGTCACCTGAGCCCTTGAGATGGGCACCGCCAGCTTGCGACGATGATTCCATCACCGACAACAGCAGAACTGCGACTCCAAGTGCACAAAAGTACCTCCATTTCATGGGAATGGCGGGGGACTGTAATCCGAAAATGACCGGGGTAGGGTTTGGATCAGGAGCTGGTGATGGAGGTGATTGTGGATCTAAAAAGAACAACCGTGTTCACGATGATAATGATGATGCGGAGGCGGATCGTCACAACAAAAAGGGTAAGTATGTTGATGTTAATAATGATTTGAAAGTGGAGATGCCTAATGTGACCCTGAGCTTGGCAATAGGAAGTGGTGACATGCAGGTGTCTGGTTCTGGTTTAGACTGGATTCGTGGAGGTAATGGTAAAACAAGTACTTCCAAGACTGAAGAGCTGGACTTAAATCTCAAACCCCAATAAGTTCAATTTCTTCGAGTCTTCCCTCTCTCTCTCACTCTGTTTCCTAATAGATATGCATCGTTTGTATGCTTAGCTTTATCTAGAGGTAATAAGTAAAATAAAACCTAATTAAATAAAATAAACTTTAGGGAGTTGACATCTGCACTCCAAAAACAATAATTTCCTAAAATATATATATTTCGAGTGTGGATAAGAATTTCCTAAAATATATTGTCGCCAGGTAGCCAGGGAGAGAGAGAAGAGTACTAGCTTTATTAGCCGAGGTTATTTCCATTTCTAGTGTGTGCGCGCCAGTGAGTGTGCCCCTTCCGTTTCTCTTGTTGTGTTGTCGCCAGCGATGCTTGTAAGAGGTTATGTCCTCCATGAATACAAAATGTAATTGTGAGACATCATGGAATATATGTTAAGTCTTGTTCGTATTTGAAAGTTTGTAACTGCTCTTTCATCTTATTTATGTGTGTGCAAGTGTGTGTTGGTTCTATACTTATGTGGCTTCACAGAAGTAATTATTGGGCTGTTCAGACACAATCAGTTACAAAGTTGACTGTAAATTAAGCTGGATGCAGTCTTACTGGTAATTCGCAACGGTAGTTAGTGGAGGTTTCGACCCTTATTTTTTGTTGTTAACTCCGCCGAGCAAAAGATATGTACGGCACCACCTCTAGCTCTCGCTTATTTTGCAAAATTTTGCCGTTTGGTATATTAAATCTTAGTGGATGCATTATCTGTTTGTTCAGAAAAATGGTTTTCAAGATTGATAAACCACATTTTCAAGGAGGCTAATTGTGCCCTAATTTTAATTTGTCATTTCTGGCAGATTTTTATGTTTAATAAATCATATATATTTCCATGAGATTAGATTCTTGATAATTTGGCTCCTAAGAATGACCTTAATTACTTTAGGCAACGACCACACTAGTCATATTCGCTACTAATAGATAATTTAGCGGCAATATTGTTTTATTGACAAAAGGTAAAGTTCTTGTAAAATTTCAGGGCTAGTGTAATCGTTTCGTGGTAAAGGCAGTTTGTGCTTTTGGGATAAAAGATCCAGGTGGTCATAACTTATATGGAGGGGTAAGCGTGAGGGTGGTGTGGGTAAGTTAGGTGGGTATATTAAAATAATTCAAGTGATTGGGAGTGTTTTCAGTTGGAAATATGTTCAACAAATTGTGGACTGTCTTTAAAATCACCCATATATAGGTAATACCTTCTAGATTCAACCTAGAAATCTAATGTGAAGATTTAATCCAAGTTTCAGTTAAGTGAGATAAAAAAGAAAAACAATGAAAATTGTCGTCGAAAATTAGGTTCTTCCTTTAATAATTAAGGTCCTTGAATGAATCAAGTAGTGAAAAATATTTTCAAATATTCTTAGTGATAAATATCTATCACTTAGTACTACAGTCTAATAATATTTCTCTTCACTTGTAAGTAAGAGGTCTTAGGTTCGATTCTCGTCAAATGTGAATTTGAACCACATTATTGCTAACTCATGGTGAGGCTAAACCCAATCCCCTTCCCCTTAGTGTAGATAATATTGTTTGTTCAAAAAAAAAAATATCTATGATCAATATTGTCATATCCTAAATTTCACATGTAGTATTGTTGGCTGTTGTATGACAGATTTTATGTGCAACATAGATACGTTATTCTCAGACGAACTGCTGCAATCGTTAAAATAATTAATTCTTCAAAAATTTTGGGCGGACTAGATTAGTGCCAAACAATGTGCGAAATGCACGAACAAAATAATTAGTGTTCAAAAAGTTTCAAGTGTAGTACATTAGTCTCAGGCGCTATGCAACAATGCACTGAGACAACGTGTCAGAACTGACAAAATAACTTATTCTCTAAAAGTGTAAAATGTGTAGTATATTATATTGTCGGAAGCTAAGAGACAATGCACTGACAAAATAAATTAGTACTCCGAATATTTCAAGTGCATATGTCTATCAAATGAAATACAACAACGTGCCGATAAAATAGTTGATTATCTAAACTTTTTTGATACAATATATGAGTGTCGAACATAAAGGCACAATTGACAACATAATTATTGCTCCAAAATTGTAATCAAGTCTGAAACTCTTTTTTTTTTCTCATTAAACCGGGGCCCTAGCTATCTACAAGGGCATATTAAGTCAAATTAAATCTCACTATATTTCAATTTAGCAAGCACATATCTGAAGTACAGACATAACTAACGTTGCGCCAGATGTTTTACGAGTGAGTATATATTTTCATACCAAATACTACCAGTTAAGGAAAGTACAGACATGTATGTGTTTATTTGTCTTCTAACTTATATACGGTTCATTACTTAACCTATGTGGGTTTTAAGAAAGTTGAGGTTCAACAGGGTTCACAATTGGACACAATAGATAAACATCAAGGGACACTTTTCCAAGTGGTAAACAGAAAAATCAAAACTGTCTGAAAACAAGGAACTAAAACTGTGTGCGTGTCTAGTTTGTGTTAACTATTCTGAACAATCTCTGAATATAGAACCAAGAAGAAGCTTTCAAAGAGAAGATGAGAGAGTACGAAGTTTTACTTATATTTCTAGATAGCTATAAATGGCTGTTTACATTTGGTTTTATAGAGCTGAATTGATGAGCTCAATTACAATAATACCCTCTAACAATTCTAACCAATCTTATCCTTATGACAACCTACCAACACATTTCAACCAACTATATTCTTCATTACTAAGTAACCATGTCATCACTAATGACTGGTTAATACTCCCCCTTCAAGCTAAGCGGCCATAGCTTAGATTGTTTTCCAGACACCTTTAACACCACTAAGTCTCTAATGTATTTGTACCAACATTGAGATTATGGCAGTGTTTATTGAAAATTGGACTGTGAAGTCCTTTGGTGAAGACATCAGCTACCTATTCTTCAGTAGGAATGTATTGTACTGTTATATCTCCTTTTTGTACTCGTTCTCGCACAAAATGATAATCTATGTCGAGATGTTTAATTTTGGAATGAAACACCGGATTCAAACACAAGGCTAATGTTGACAGATTATCACAATGTAAATGTGGTGGTACTGGAAGAAATTGATAGAGATCTTTTAATAAAGAGCGAATCCAAAAAACATCAGCTGCACAATGAGCCAACGCTTTATATTCTGCCTCTGTAGAGCTATAAGATATTATGGATTGTCATTTAGATTGCCACGAAATTGGATTAGTGCCAATATAAACCACATAACCCGTTATAGATCTCCGTGTATTTATGTCTGCAGCCTAATCAGAGTTAGAATAGGCTGAAATTGTAAAGTCAGGTGACTTTGTATACCTTAAACCACAATGGATTGTGCCCTTCAAGTACCGCATAATCCTTTTGACTAAATGCATATGGACCTCAGATGGTTGTGTCATATATTGACAAACAACATTAACAACATGAGCTATATCGAGTCGTGTGAAGGTCAGATACTGGAGGGTCTCTACGAGGCTTCTGTATTGTGTTGGATCATCCTTAGGACTTCTTTCAGCCATAAGAACTTAAGAATGAGGCTTCGAAGGGGTTGAAGTAGGTTTGCAGGACTCTATACCTGTTTTCTTCAATAACTCTGTGGTATACTTCGATTAATTAACAAATATAGATCCATTTGCGTGATATTGAATTTGAAGGCCTAAAAAATGTCAACTGCCCCATATCTTTTAAGTCAAAAACTTCTGCAAGGTGAGAGATAACAGGTTGGATCTTTGTTAGACTTGAGCTTGTCAATATTTTGTCATCCATATTTAATAGCATAACCACATCACCATCATCTTCTTTCACAAATAGACTTGTGTTAGCCATTGAGGTTTTAAACCCCAGAAAAGGTAGGAAGCTAGTGAACTTTGAATTTTAGGCTCGTGGAGCCTGTTTGAGACCATAAAGAGATTTGACAAGCTTGCAAACATGTGTTGGGTGCTTAGGATCTACAAAACCTTGTGGTTGTTTCATATAGACCTCATCCTCCAATTCTCCATGTAAAAAAGCATTTTTCACGTCTAATTGTCGTAAACTCCAGTTGTTTTGAACTACCAATGCAAGAATCAGTTTCACTGTAATATGTCGAACTACTGGACTAAAGGTCTCAGAGTAGTCCCTGTTCTTGACTATAACCTTGGGCTACTAACCTCGCCTTATACCTTGTAACTGTCCCATCCAGATTTCTTTTGACCTTATATACCCATTTACTGCCAATAATAGTTTTGTTATCTGGAAGAGGAACTAATCTCCAAGTTCCTTAAACTAGCAATGCATCAAACTCTTCTTGCATGGCATTCTGCCATTGCACCATTATAGAAGCTGCTTTAAAATTATTAGGTTCTGTCACTTCAGCTATATCAGCAATAAAAATGAATCCACCACTCATACAATTGAAATCTGTAGAACCACTAGACTCATGGAAATGTAATGACTGTAACTCTGGTAAAGCAGCAATAAAGGATGAATAATCTTGTCTTGTAATAGCTTCTATCTTCAACCGAGTTTGAATACCATTATGTATGTTTGGAGGGGTAGTGTGAGAATGAGGTGGAGAAATAGGAAGAATTACTTGGAGTTGTGCAAAATCAAGGACATGAAGCAAATAAGGCGTATCAATTGAGGAGGAAAGAGTATTGCCTATTGGAGATGTTGAACTTTGAATATGACCACTTATATCTTGATGAACTGTAGTTGGTGAGACATTGAGACTGTGAGAAGTGCTAGTAGATCCTTTAGTATGCACAAAAATACTCCCAGGCTGAGTAAAGGATGAGGCTGAATGAGAATAGTCACTTGAAGTATCTACATTCTTATGATGAACATTATGTGTTTAAATCGGAATTGGAACAATAACTGACCTAACCTTAGGAGTTGAAGAATGTGAATCCACAGAATATGGAGAAACATTCTGTTGGGAATTTTGAATGTAGGGAAACATCATTTCATCAAATAAAACATGCCTTGAAACAACACATTTCCTGGTTTTAGGATTATAGCAAATAACACCTTTATATCCCATTGAATACCCCAAGAAAACACATCTTTCAGACCTTGATTGAAGTTTATTGATGTTATATGGTCTCAACCATGGATATACAGCAGTACCAAAGATTCTCAAAGATTTCAAGTCAGGTGATTTGGTATATAACAATTGATAAGGAGATTCAAATGACAAAGACTTACAAACCATTCTATTAATCAAAAATACTGAGTGTGCACATGCATAATACCATAATTCAGCAGATAATCCAGCAGCAATAAGCAAAGTAATACCTGTATCCACCACATGCCTATGCTTCCTTTTTACTAATCCATTTTGCTGTGGTGTGTATGGACAAGCAATCATGTGTTCAATCCCTTTTGAATCAAGAAACCCTTTAAAAGAAAAACTGGTGTATTCTCCTCCTCCATCAGTTTGCAAACATTTAATTGTAGTTCCAAATTGAGTGTGAACAAAATTATAAAATCTCATAAACACAGTAAGTGTATCAGATTTATTGCACAATGGGAAGATCCAAGTATACTTTGTGTATTCATCAACAAATAGTACATAGTATCTATGCCCGTCAATGGATTTTATAGGAGATGGTCCCCAAATATCTGAATGAACCTTTTGAAATGGCACAGAACACTTATCATTTCTAGCTAGAAATGAAACTCTTGACATCTTGCCTTTTATACAATGAGAACATAGACTATAAGTATTATCTATATCTATACTTATATTTGACTTTTTCAACATAGCAGCCATTATTTCATGTATTGGATGTCCCAATCTCTGATGCCACAGTTTTGACTTGACCAATTGTCCTAAGAAAGCTAAATTCTACACTGTAGATTGTACTCATCTTGCTCATTTCACAATTGGGATTTGAAACAACTCCTTGAGCTTACTCTTTCCTTGATACAAAACCTCCTTTATCTTCTTGTCCTTCACAAAAAACTCATTCTCATCACAAATAAACCAACTATGGTTATCAACATAAAGTTGTTGCACAGATAGAAGACTTCTTGTAATTTTTGGCACATGTAATACATTATTAAGAATCAATTCATGAGAGTTATGTTTAAGTGTAGTAGAACCGATATTGTCAATGGTTAAACCTGTTCCATTGCCAGTAGTAATTTTCTCAGAACCTTTAAAATGAGTGACTTGATTCAGGGCATTCACATCTGCAGTGATATGGTGAAAAGCTCCAGTGTCAACAATCCAGGAGTCTTGTTGACCATATTGAGGTGTTTGCTGTGCAGCCATGACATTCATTGTTGATGGTGAAGGAGCACCTTGAAAGGTATAATTGGCCCTGTGAAAGCATACAATTGCAGAATGCCCTCTTTTCCCACAAATCTGGCACTCAAGCAAGAACCCTGTGGATGGTGTACTTGAATTTCGATGGAAACAATTGACAGCCGTATGACCCTCTTTATTGCAGATTTGACATTCAATTACCACAGTATGCTTGGTATCAGTGTTACCAAACCACATGCTATAACCATTCTGCCTGGAATTCCCAAACTGAAAACCAGAAGAACAGTTCGAATTGAACTGTTTACCTTTATACCCACCATTTTGCTTTATGTAATTTGAACCATTGAATAACTTTTGTGCAAAATTCTGTCTTGATCCCCCAAAGTTTGATCCATTCCCCATGAAACCAAAACCATACGACGGCGACTCAAAGAATGGTGGTTGTTGAGATAATGGGAATGGCTGCTGTTGATACTGAGGTATAGGAAATTGTTGTTGTGGAAATTATGACTGTTGTGGTAATTGAAATTGTGGTTGTTGGTATTGAGGTGTTGAAAATTGTTGTTGAATTATACCACCAGTTGTTGCAGGAATATGGCAATGGCCCAAGGGATTCGAACCCGATGCATTAGATAAATTCGGTGTTGTAGATGAGCCTTGAGTGTTAGAGCAGCCATGCTTTGTGACAATACATTTAGCTCCCCTTTAATCTCTTTTTCAGCACCTAACAACTGAGCCCGAAACTCCTTCAAAGTAATAGTAGATTCTCTGGCAAGAATGATTGTTCGAATTATGCCATACTCCTTTGGTAACCCAGCAAGTCCAGCAATTATAACATCATTATTAGATACAAACTCTCCTACAACAGTTAATTGATCTATTATGTTCTTTAGCCTCAACAGATACTTTTCTATGGAATTTGCTCCCTTTTGAATGGTATATAGCTTTGTTTTCAGATAATTAACCCTGGACTTAGACACATATTCAAACCAATTAACAAGATTGGACCAAGCTTCAAATGCAAGTTTTGCAACCAAGAACATACTCAATAGCATCATCAGAAATAGTAGCTAATAATAGACTAAGTAATGCCATATTAATTGATTCCCATTCAACATATTCTTTATTAATCTCAGCTGTAACCCCAGTATCAGTGGTTATCACAAATTTTGGTGGACAAGCATCTGTACCATCAAAATGCCCAAACATTTTATATCCTTTTCGAACTGACTTGAACTGAAAAGCCCACTTAGTAAAATTGTCATCCTTCAGTTTGATTATGAGCATACCCAAAAGACTGTCAACTTTAACAATAGGTGTAGACATGATGAAATGCACAATATACCCCAAAGCAAAATTGTACTCAATCAGAAGAACAAGTGCACTATTATCCAATTTCGCATGAAAGATTGATACTCCCTTTTAAAGCAAGAAAGATTGACACTTTCTAACAATTCAAGAAAGATTGATACTTTCTGTAAAATCAAGAGAGACTGACACTTCCTTGAACACTCAAAAACAATTCACCACAATACTACTCAAGAAATCATATGAACACCCATATTGCAAGAATAACGCCTGATCAGATCAATACATCCAAACATTTAATCGAAAAAAATGGCAGGAATAACACCTGATTCAACAAGCAGCAACAACACCAAATGCACAAACTTGCAAACCTAATTAGCAATTTCCAGCACAACCAGAGACCTTCAGCAGAAGAAAATAGACAGTAGAAGAAAGATCACTAGCGGAAGAAAGAACATCAGCGGAAGAATAATCATTAGGATCAGAAATGGCAGCAAACTGTTTCTGGCAATGACACCATGTTAACTATTCTGAACAATCTTTGAATATAAAACAAAGAAGAAGCTTTCGAAGAGAAGATGAGAGAGTATGAAGTTTTACATATATTTCTGGATAGCTATAAATGGCTGTTCACATTTGGTTTTATATAGCTGAATTGATGAGCTCAATTACAATAATACCCTCTAACAATTCTAACTAATCTTATCCTTATGACAACCTACCAACACATTTCAACCAACTATATTCTTCATTACTAAGTAACCATGTCATCACTAATGACTATGGTTAATAGTTTGCTCAATTTTTTTCTCGCAATCCAAGTTCCACAAGCCCTAAATTAGCACATACATAAAGCTCTCACAAGACCAAATTTGTCCCTTATTCACAAAATCTCACTACATTTAAGTTCATACATGAAACTTTAATTTAATCCAACTTCAAATCCGATTTTCACTCTTTTATAAACCCCTCATTTGCACTACTTCCTCCAAACCAGCTCTCTCTCACTCTCAATTTACCTTGTTTTCATCGTCCAAACCAATCACCATGTCAAACAGTGCCACCAACTCTGAAGATAGCACAACCAACTCTGACAAAAAAGATCTCTTCAAGTGCACCCATTGTGAGAAAGGTTTCTCCTCCGGTCAGGACTTGGGTGGTCACCAAAACGCCCACCGTTACCCAAATAATTAGTTCATGGGGAGATTCGCAGATGCCATCGGAACCTATAGAAGTAACCCCTATGTTTTTGCTGCTTTATCGGAGGTCCAGCCAGCTGCTACGGCTGCCTAACAGGTGCTGGAGGTGAATGTAGCTGGATGGGGTTATCATGGGATAGTCCACCCTACTTTAGGCCTACTGCCATCTTCAAGTCTTGATGCTTATTATTTTCATGAGATTGCTTTTGCAATGAATAGGTCAGAAGTGGATAATCAGTTGAAGGAGGCCAAACAGGGTTTTATTAACATTACAAGAGATTATCTACGTGAGTGGGAAAATAATGATACTACTAATTGTAATGGTGCAGGTGAGGAAGTGACTTCCGAGCAAAGGGATGATGACACTACTACAAAATTACCTATAACTAGCGGTCATAAAACTGACAAGAGAATCTAATTTCTGTCAGATATTAGGTAAAAATCCAACATAAACTCATGTAATGTCGGATAAAAGAATCGACACCATTGCTAGCGTCATGAAAAGGCTTTTGATGTCGGTTAGTCCCCTTAATCTACCAAGAAGAAGGAAAGCTATATAAAATAAAAAAAGGATAGTAGTGTCGGATAAAAGTGACATTGAAACTTAAGTCGGATACAGACGACATTAAATACTGAGAAAGACCGTCGAATAGAGTAGATTAGTGTCAGCCCTAACCGACACCACCTAACTATTTGATAAATAAAATAAACAACTATATTGTTGCCTATAACCGACACCACCTAACTATTGGATAAATAAAATAAACAACTATACTCTCGTCCATAACCGACACCACAAACCAATAATAATAAAAAAAATATAAAAGTCTGTCTCAGTTTTACGGTGCAGATTTTTTCACAATAGGTTATGGGAAATCCAAAAACACTTATAAAACCATGGATGCACACTTATATGAGATCAATTTGAAACTGTTGCAGATTCTTTACATGGATATATAATCAATTTGAAGTCAAAATCCATGGATATACACTTATATGACATCAATTTGAAGTTATAATACC
Source organism: Pyrus communis (assembly GCF_041283825.1). Taxonomy (NCBI): domain Eukaryota; kingdom Viridiplantae; phylum Streptophyta; class Magnoliopsida; order Rosales; family Rosaceae; genus Pyrus; species Pyrus communis. Next base: position 22,351,752 of record NC_142578.1, read on the forward strand.
AACCCATAGTTTTATACGGTGCAGATTCTTTCAAAACACTCAGCCGCAGAAATGCCTCTTATCTCCTCTTTCCTAAATTTCTGCAACAGTTTCACAAGGGAAAATTTTTTTCATTAGAAAACAGGTTATGGGAAAAAAAAAATCCCAGAACACAAGAGTACACTAAACTTGAAAAAAAAATAATCCCAGAACTCAAATCGACCAAGACAACGGCAAGGAGGCCACTAATCTTGAAAAAAAAATTACATTTTTGTGCCAATTCAATAACAAAATTTAGGTAGAATCTGAAAGCCCTAATTTTAAACAAATTAGCAGCCTTAATCGTACAAATGGTAAATAAGGGGAAAGTGCAATGAAGAAGAAGAATGAACCTAAGCCAAAGAGCAACACACCCAATGATGCGACTGTGAGTTGTATAGCAGCATTGGAGTGAAGAAATTTGCAAAGAGAGCTACACGGTGGTGCTACTGTGGTGTTATGGGGGTACCCTGAGATTGTGATTCGTATACGGAAAACCGCAGAGCAGCGGTGCTATGACTATGAATTTGGGATTGTTAGTTGTGATTTTGGGATAGAAGAAGGGAGAAGGAGAAGGGGAGGAGAACAGGAGAAGGAAAGGGGGAATGAATGCAACAGGAAGGAGAAGAAACTGGGGAAGCGAGAAGGCAGCGGCGCAAGGAAGAGAGAAGGGTTTTACGTAGGGTTGAAATATTTTACGACGGCTCAAATCGACAGCAATCTTCTACGTGTAAAAAATATAATTAAAATATGTTTCCAATAGAACTGACATTCTCTTTTTCGTCTAAAAAATGGCGGGAAATATCCCGCCCAATAATCTTGCCCAAAATTTTGTCAAGCGAGATTCGTATTTAAAAAAAAATAAAAATACCAATCTGTCAGCTACAACCACCAAGAAGTTTGAAAATATTTAAAAATAAAAATATACTGTCTAGTAGAAGAGCAAGAAATGGCTCCTTAATCAACATTAACTTTATGTCGGTTGAAAGCGACACTATTCTCTTTTTATACGACACCATCAATTAAAAACTATGTTGGTTATAAGCGACATTAACAGTCTATGTCGGTTATAAGCAACATAGAAAATTTATATTGGTTAAAAATTGAAAACTATGTCGATTTTGTCCGACATTAACAGTCTATGTCGGTTATAACCGACAGTACTTCCAACACCATGTAAAGAGGCTATCAAAAATGTCTTATCTGCCAGTATATTATATAAAACCGACATTAGTCTCCGACACAATAAGCCACTTTTGTAGTAGTGTGATTTGGATTTGGAGCTTAAACTCTAAGGTTTGGGTTTTCAAGAGCAGATCTAGGGTCTCTTTATATATATATCAAGGTGCTTAGAGTTGGTTTATGGATGAGTAATGTATGCAAATAATAAGTTTGAGCTGTCATTGTGGGAATATTAGAGGGTTCCTATAACTTTGAGTTTGGAGCTAGCTAAATATAAATTGCTTGCTCTCTTCTTTTAATTAATTTTTAGGGTAAATTACTCAAAATTACCTTAACTATGAGTCGAACTACAATATCGTACCTCATGTTTTAAACATTGCAATGTCATACCTCAACTTATGGATTCGTTGCAATGTCAGACATCCGTTAAATTTTCTGTCAATTTAGTTAAATGATGACATGACAAGAGTGGGATCCATCCTTTTCCCAATTAAAATAAATTATTAATTTTTATTTAGTAATTAAATTATGTAAAAATTCTCCAAGTTGCCTCGACTACCCTTCTTCTCCCCCTTGCCAACTCCCCTCCCTAATACCTGCAACGTCCACCCACCTATCCCTCCTTTTCTCTCAAGTCTCTCTCCCTTTTATCTTTCATTTTCATTGTTTATTCCTTTCTCTCTTCATTTCTGACAAACTGATAGATGAGGAAAAGAGAGAACAGATGGCGTGCCATCCCGTGGAATCACAGGGCGACGATGGAGTTGGGTGATTTCTGGGAACCGTTTGACCGACGAAATACCCAAGCCCTTTTCCATTTTCGTCATAACCACTTTCGCTCAAAACTCGAGTTTATACGGGTCTCCGGTGCAGATCTGCAGGGGCACATCAAATGACCCGACCCAACCTGAATCTGAGGCATTTCTCGCAACACCAACTGTAGTTTTTTGAGGTTCCCCCCTCATCAGGCAGTGTATCAGCCGGTGTGGAGGAACTTGACGAAGCATTCAGAGTGAGAGGTCGTGGGCAACGAATGGAGCGTTGAGGTTGGCGGGGGGGGGGGGGGAATATCAATGGGGATCGGCGCAGAAAATTTGGCTGTGTTTAAGGAGAGAAATGGAGAAGGGGGACGAAGGAATGAGTGAAATGAGGGAGGAAAGAGTGACGGGAGGAAGAATGAGGACAAAGGAAGAAGCGATAACAGGGAGAGCGAGTGAGGAAGAGAGTTTTTAATTATTCAATTAAAATTAATAATATATTAATTTTTTATTTCAGTTGGGAAAAGAGTGGGTTCTGCTGGTGCTACGTCATCATTTAACAGATAAATTGACAGAAAATTTAACGGATATCTGATATTGCAATGAATTCATAAGTTAAGGCTTGACATTGAAATATTTAAAACATGAGGTATAAGATTGTAGTTCAACCCATAGTTGAAGTAGTTTTGTGTAATTTACCCTAATTTTTATGATTTATGAACTATTTATAATGCTCTAAGCATCAATATATTTATGATATATTGTTTTGGTGTTATCATTTCTGAATGTGCCAAACTTCATTTCTTGAGATCCCCATTTGCAAAAATAGTTTGGAGCTACCTAAAAATTGCTACAAGAACACTATAAAGAAACTATTCAACTACTAAAAAATTTACTACTAAGACATTATAAATGCACTAGAAACACTAAGTGGACTTTCAAATAGTTAGTGTTTTTCAAAATGATACACCATACCTTTCTATTGGATGAGTAAACAGTGTGCTAGATCATTACCTTACATGTGCAAAACATGTGCAAACATAGAGTATCTTACAAGCCTTAATAGAATAGTATAAATAACATGTTCTCCTCATATATTGTGGTTGTCGGTTGTATACAGAAAAACAGTTAAGAGAAATACATTGAGAGCTTAATCATTTTCTTCTTTGTTCTTTTTCCATTTCTGCATTTTCCTGATTTCCATTGAATTCTTCCTTATTGTTAAGATGGTATCAGAGCCAGTCTTGCTTGCGCAAAGAAGATAGGTTCTGCGGTTCGCTGCTCCGATTGATGATAAGGTGATATTGTTTCTGTAATTTTTCACAAACCCTAGAAGTGCGATTGGGTCTGGAATTTATTTTTTTTCGATTATTAGTAGAATTGAAGGCCAATGCCATAGTTTTTGTTGAATTGAAGATGTATATGTTGATATGATGAAAGGCTGATGCCAAATTTGCTACTGAGATAAATGATGAATATAAATATTTGGTCAAAATTGATATAGCACTGTTAAGTCTGTTGATTGCCACACTTAGTGATGATGCTATTGAATATGTGGTAAGATGTAAGACCTCTCATGAGGCATGGGTTGCATTACATGATCGCTATATGTCTGTACCTAAAGCTACTGTTAACCATTTGAAAGCTGAGCTTCATACTATGCAAAAGGGGGGGGATTCCATAGATAAGTATCTACTAAAGTTAAAGGCTCTTAAAGATCAATTACAAGCTGTTGGGGAGAAAGTGTCAGATAATGATCTCATTATTGCTGCACTAAAAGGCTTACCTTCTAACTATAATATGTTTCGAACTGTTATATTTGCAAGAGAGTCCCCTATTATAGTAAAGGAATTCCGAGCTCAATTGATTGATGTAGAGAAGAGTATTGAAGCTCGAATGCATTCTTTAGTTCAGGGTATATTTGCAATATTTGTGAATGCTAATTCTTCCAATGAGATTGTTGGGGGTCATTTAGGCACTTCAAATGGATTTGAACCTCTTGGTCTGGTAATACCTTTAGTAGATTTGAACTTGTTCCGGAGTGTCAAATATGTTATGGAAAAGGTCATGTCACAATTACTTGCCTTAATAGGAATGACAATGGACAATCTATTCAGGAGTGTCAAATTTGTGGCAAACGTGGTCATATAGCCTTGAATTGCAGACATAGAGGCAACTATGTATATCAAGGAGCTTAACCTCCTCATTCTTTATCTGACAACTATGCAAATCAGAATTTTAATATGTCTCCTTACAATAATATGGGATTGTATTCATCTCAGTCTCAATTTGATAATGTGATCTCATTTCCTACGAGTGTGCATTTTAATCAGTCTCCTCACTTTAGTTCTCAATTTCTGCCACCTTAGTCTATGCCATCTCAGTCTATGCCACCTCAATCTATGCCATCTCAGTTTATGCCACCTTCACCTAGATTTCCAGCAATGAATGCACAACGTTCTGCTGAGATTTCAAATGCTGATTCATGGATTCTTGATACTGGTGCTTCTCATCACATGACACCAGATTTAACAGTCATTCATCGCTTTATTCCATATGAAGGTTCTGAGAAGATCATAGTTGGAAATGGTGAAGGTTTGGAAGTCCAAAATATTGTTCATGGCACTTTGCAAACTCCAATTCACACTTTGCATCTTAAAAATATTTTACATGTGCCAATGTTGATTGTCAATTTGTTACCTGTTAAAAAGTTGTGTAAAGACAATAATAGTTGGTTCATCTGTGATGATGCTCAGTTTTTTGTGCAGGACAAGGTAATAGGAACAATCCTCCACCACAGAAATAATAGTAATCATAAGTCGTTTCGAGTTCCTGTGCATATTTTCCCAACACTTATGGACCCAAATGTTTGTTCTTCTGCTTATTTGGGACAATCTATGAAATCTTCTTTGTGGCATCAGAGTTGTGGTCATCCTTCTAATGCTATCTTGACAACAATGCTCAAAGAGTCTAATATAGATGTTACTCCTAATGAAACTGTTAGAATATATTCTCATTGTCTTGATGGTAAAATGAGTATACTTCCATTTTCTGATAGAATTGATAAAGTAGAGATTCCCTTTTACAATGTTCATAGTGATGTATAGGGCCCTTTTCCAGTTGTTTCTATTGAAGGGTTTCGATATTATGTGACTTTTATAGATGAACTACTAGGTTTGTATGGATTTTTCCAATAATGAATAAAACATAAGTGTTTGGTTCCTTTGTCAAATTATGTGCCTATATTGAGAATCAATTTCATACTAGAATTCAAGTATTACAATCTAATGGTGGTGGAGAGTTTCTTAGTAATGATTTCAAAGAATTTTTAGGTACAAAGGGTATATTACACTTTATTTCTCATCCAAACACACCGCAACAAAACGGCTTAGCCGAAATGAAACATCGACATCTCATTGAGATAGCTATTACAATGCTATCTCTTGCATTGTTGCCTTGCAAGTTTTGGTCCTGTGCAGTCATTCATGCTGCATTTTTTATCAATAGGATGTCGTGCAAGAGTCTTCATATGGTATCACCTTTTAAGAAGTTGTTTGGTAAGACACCTGATATAGCTCATCTTATAGTTTTTGGTTAAGCTATATATCCATATCTTAGGCCATACAACACACATAAGTTGCAGCCATAATCTACTCAGTGTGTGTTTTTGGGATATTCATCAAGCTATAAAGGAGTTATATGTTATAGTCTGTCCACTGGAAAAAAAATTAATTTCTCTCATGTTATTCATGATGAAACTACATTTCCTTATAGTCATGTTGGTTCCAAGACCTATGGTGTAGATTCTTCTACCTCTTCTGGTTCTAACCGTAATGTCAAGCCTATAATTATACAACTTCCATTTTCAGTTAATTCTTCTTCAAGTGTTGGTTCCAATAATGCTTAACAACAGAATTCAGTCTCTCAAACACTTGGTTCATTATCATAGCATCAAAGTGTCTCAACTTCTTCAGGGTCTTCCAGTTCTCTGGGAAATGCATAGGACTCTCCAACACAAGTTATTCTTTCCAACCCTATGTTGCCTGTCCATCAATCCTAACAGCTCTAGGTTGTGTTACCTTCTCTTAATTCCTCTTCTTCTTCTAGTACAGTTGATCTATCTGTTCCCTATAGAATTTAAACAAGATTGAGAACTGGTTCAATCACTAGAAATAACTCTGCTTTGACTGTTATCTTTCCAGAATTGCAATCTTTGACTTTTGATGAAGATGCTCTCTTTTCGGGGGGTTTCAACTTTGTTGCTAACATTGTAGATTCCTCAGAACCATCTACTTTCAAACAAGCTTCTCATATTCCTCAGTGGCAAATGGTGATGCAAGAAGAGTTTGATGCTTTTTAAACACAAGGTACTTGGATTTTAGTTCCTAATTCTTGTGATAAGAATGTCATAGGCAGCAAGTGGGTGTACAAAATAAAAAAGAATAATGATGGTTCTATTTCTCGATATAAAGCACGGTTAGTTGCTCAGGGATTTAATCAAGAAAATGGGCTGGATTATACAGAAACATTTAGTCAAGTGGTTCGACATACCACAATTCGTTTAATTTTAGCATTAGCTGCCACATATCACTGAGATCGTCGACAACTTGATGTGAAGAACGCATTTCTTCATGGGGAATTGCAAGAACAAGTGTATATGAAGCAACCCCAAGGATTTGTCAATCCTCAGTTTCTTAATCATGTGTGCAAATTGGTTAAGTCCCTCTATGGTCTCAACACAAGCTCCTCGAGTTTGGAATGCAAAGTTCACTAGTTATTTGCAGGCTATTGGATTTAAAGCTTCAATATTCAATTCTAGTCTTTTTGTCAAAAATGAAGGATCTCAGGTAGTCATTCTACTCCTTTACGTAGATGATATTATAATTATTGGATCTCACTTTTAGTTGATACAATATGTGATTAGAACTCTCAGTGAAGTTTCTTATCTTAAGGATATGGACAAGTTACTTATAAAACCAATGGGGATCTGTTTATTAATCAAGCAAAGTATGTCAAAGATCTGATTCACAAGGCCGGTATGGATGACTATAAACCATGTTCAATGCCTTGCAAGCCTTGTAATCAGGTTCTTTCTATTGAAGGTACTTTATTATTTGATCCTACCTTATACTGAAGCTAGGTGGGGGCTTTACAATACCTCACCTTTACACGTCCAGATATTGCCTTTGCTGTGAATAATGTGTGTCAATATACAAGTGCACCTACTGATATTCATTTTGCTATGGTCAAAAGAATACTTCGATATTTGCAAGGGACTGTTTAGTGTGGTTTGACATATATTTATGGGAGTTCTATATCTGTAACTGCATATAGTGATTCGAATTGGGCCGCAAATTTAAACATTCGGCGATCTATCACAGGGTATGTTGTGTATCTTGGATCTAATCCTGTTTCCTGGCAGTCTAAAAAGTAGTCCTCTGTCTCTCGCAGTTCTACCGAGGCGGAATACAGAGCCTTAGCACATACTATTGCTGATATTGCATGGATTCGACTAATACTTTAGGATTTGCGTGAGTTTCTGCCCTCTCCTCCAGTGTTGAACTATGATAATCAATCTGCAATAGCTTTAAGTTTAAATCCAGTTCAACATTCTCGCATCAAACACTTGGAAACAAACTTCCACTTTGTTTGTGAAAGAGTTCAGAAAGGGGATCTATCTGTGGAGTACTTATGCACTAAAGATCAGATTGGAGATGTGCTAACCAAAGGACTACATGGCCCAGATTTTCTTCGTCACTACTTCAATCTTAAACGTGGATATCCAAGTTAAGATTGAGGAGGGGTATTGGATGAGTAAACAGTGTGCCAGGTCATTACCTTACATGTGCAAAACATGTGCAAACATAGAGTATCTTAGAAGCCTTAATAGAATAGTAATAATAGCATGTTCTCCTCATATATTATGGTTGTCAGTGTATACAGAAAAACAGTTAAGAGATATACATTGAGAGCTTAATCATTTTCTTCTTTGTTCTTCTTCCATTTCTGCATTTTCATGATTTCCATTGAATTCTTCCTTACTGTTAAGACTTTCAAGGTGTGATTAAAGTTCTCTCAAATGTAGTGCAGTGATAATCATTTATTAGTCCAATCATTTTTTTTTCGTGCATTCCTAACAAAATTAGCCTACAAGCTCCATGGAATTTCAAAGTCTCTCATCAAACACATCTCTAGGGTTATCTGAACAATATTCGGCTAAGTTGTCAATTAGTAGTATATGATTCTTTTGCATTAGTTTGAGGCTTCATAATCTCTTTTCTAGTCCACACCTGGTCTATATGACTTCCTAGTGCTAACGTACAGGAAAGTTACTCCTACCACACGATCCTTTCTTAAACTATCTACTTATGCCACAAATTGTCACCCAATCTACCAGCACCTTGCGCTGTTACGTATTAAAGGACCAAGCTCCGTCATGGTTAATTTTCATCGTGTTCATTTTTTTTTTCTTTCAAGATTGTCCTGCCCCATTGACTTGAAGTACATTGCCACTGCAACAGGCTAGGGAGACGAGCTATGCAACTCAAATTCAAGTCAGTGAGGCGACACAATAGTGGAAATAACAAAACTATGGAACTATAACATATTGTGATGGAGCTTGGTCATCTAATACGTCGGTGGAAGGTGTTGGTTGGTGGTGCGTAACAGCGCAGGGTGGTTGCAAGAGGTTGTCGAGGCAAGGTCCTGGCCATATCTATTTTGCTTGTTAAAGTATAAGCGGTTGTTGTTTGTAGTGCGGAAGGGTTTTCAAAGTTGAATGTGAAATTGATGCTATTAATCTGGCGCGTATGTTGTGGGACTATTGGGATCATTCATGATATCTTGCAGCTGGGTAGACATTTTTATTCAATTTCTCGTATACACCACGACAATGCAACGAAGCGGCTCACTTCGTGGCTTCATTTGTTACTAAAAATGGTGGTAATCATGGATGAGTTTTGACATTTTGGAGTGGATCCTTAACACTCTTTCTAAAGATATAAACATTTCGTTCGGAATTTAATAAAATTCTTTCGATTGGGAAACTTTATTAGGGAACATTGATAAAGCTGGGTGGCAAATATATATTTACAGTACCAATTTGGAAACACATTTATTTTTTTGTGAAAGTAGAAAAAAATTATACGAGATTAGCTTTTCATCAATAGGCACGTGCATGCAAGGCACCTACTCTCCCCAAAAGAAAAAAATCATTGCACCCAGAAACTCCCCGTCCCTCCCCTCTCTACCAAGTTTTATTAATTATAAGAAATATAAAAAGGTACAAGCAAGGGAACTAGACTGAGACCCGCAAGCAAAGAATCAATGAAAACGGTAAGTAGGAAAAGAAGACAAATCACGTATATGAGTAGAGACTACAAATGAGGGGATAGTAGACCAATAATGATAAACGTAAGCTGCAGCCCTGTAAAGGCTAACAAGTCCACGACCTGGTTGTCCCATCTGATAGAGGCACCATAAACAGGAATTCCAATCAATCAGCAAAAACCATGGAACTCTAGACAAAGCCTTATATTAGTAATGCAGAACCAAAGTGGAATCATTTCCAATCCAAAGGTGTTTCCAATCATGAACCCATGCGACACAAACTTCCTCAATAAAATCACCAAATAAAGGAAAAAAAAAAAAACAAATCCTCAACTTTCATCATGGTATTAGAGCAGGTTGTCCTATGTGTGAAGCCCAACAGCCACACATGTGCTCCACGTCACCCTATTGTGTTGTCCACGTGTTAGGCTTGAAAATCAGCCACACATGCGGGGGCGTGTTGAGAGTTGTCCCACATCGGTGAGGAGACAAGTTTGCTATGTGCTTATATGGTCTTGAGCTACTCCCTATATTGCCAATTGGTTTTATGGTGGAACCCCAACTTTCATCATCAAGGAATTGGCCCACACTAGTACGAAAAATCCCTTCAAAACACGCACACCCATTAGAACAAGAACCATCTATATTCACCTTATCCACCCCAACCGCGGAGGATGCAAGTGAACATGAACAAAAGCAAGGGCCGAAGTCAAGAGCGGTGAAATACCTAGCAACGAAAACAATAAGCAAAGAAGAAGGGTGTCGAGTAGAAAAACATATTGAAGACGATTTGCAAAAATGATCCGTAAACTAACGCTTAGCATACTCTAAAGAAGTCCGAAGACCCTCGAAATAAACTTGATTACGAAGGAACCAAATGCCCAAATGAAAATACAAAGTAACATGATCCAAAACTTACGAGTTGATCTTGATAAGCTAGTAGGGAGGTTCGTTTATCATGTACATAGTTGTTCTCTAAACAGTGGGTTTGTTGTTTTCTTAAGGACAGATTGTCAATATAATATCGATAAGTTGTCAAAAACATTGGTAGATCACATGTTCTTATATAGTGTTAATTTTATGCTAAATTAATAGTTTATTTCTGATGTTTCCACATCATTTGTTGTTAGTTTCTGTTTACTATGCTGTTTGGGAGCAGAAGTCTAAGCAGCTTATACTTCCAACCCATTAAATTCATAGCCATGACAACCATTGGAGAAGACAGGTAGATGTTCAGTTTAGGTCATTGTGCTCCAGGCTCCAAATGGCGAGGCCAACTATATATACATCTGCAATTTCAGTTTAAGTCTGTAGTGCCAGATTTTTTTTTCTTCTTTGTATGCTTGGAGGTGGGGCCCAAATTTGCATGAATCTTCTCTTTTTTGACATTTTATGTTTTGTTAAATATAAATATTAATTGGAAATAACTTTTTATTTTTATTTCTGAACAAATAATAGTATTAGTAAGTTAAATTGTTAAATGTTAGAAGAAAAAAATATCAACCAGGATCAAATCCACACCAAAATGTATATGCATTATTTCTACCTATTATTTCTGCCATCTGCAAAGTCAAAGAAAAGGCAATAGTTGGTCAGCTGAATAATAAAATCCATTTGGATTTTGTGTAATTTTTTCAAATTAGGTCAGTAACTCCATTTGGATTTAAACTTCAATGAGACCAGGATCTCCTGGTAAAAGTTCATTACTTTCAAATATGGTTCAACCTTCTGAGTTCATTTTGGATACAACTTTTCTCTTAATGGTTGTTTTTTTAAACTTTGAAAAAAATATTAAATGGGTGATAAAAAGAGATGTGAACCCACTAGAAGTCAAAGCAAAAACGCTCTTCTCTTGATAGAAAATAGGATTATTCACGTGATTCTTGTACAACGCGATTGTCATGCCTTCATCTTATCTTTTATTTTTGTGCTTTGAGTAAATAACAAGAGAGTAATGGATGAAAACAAAGAGAGTACACCTGAACAAAATGTGTGAAGAAATGTGAGAAAGAAACAGTCAGCGGCCATATTACAAGAGGGATTATAGTTCATATGGCTAAGTACACTTATTATTTGCATAATTATTTAAAAATTGTGAAAAAAACGAAGAAAAAAAACTGAGAGTGAACTACCTGTGTTTGTATATAAAAAAAAGAGTGTCATGTTTGTGACATCACAATTTTCTTCCCTTGTCTGCATATCATTTGAAACATTTTATATCTTACAAAATTCATTAAACTTACGGAAATACATTATTATAACAAAATTACATATAATCGTTAAAGTTAGTAGCTAACGTTAAATAATAATAGTCACTTAGTACTACGATATTGTGGTATTTTTCTTTCACTTGTAAGTGAGACAACTTAGATTCGATTCTCGCCAAAGGCGAAGTTGCCAACTAGATATCATCTAAATGGACGCTTTCTGGTAATAGAAACCCCATTTTAGCCCCTTCTCCTATTAGGCACAGGGGTGATGCCGGCCCCTCTTCAATACGAAATTCTGAATCGGACTCGGGTAGTTGGTGAAAGTACCTCACTTTATCATCAGAGATAGAAGTAAATCAGACTCCTGGGTGTCAAGCTCCACCGCTTCCCATCGAATAAGGCTTAGCCCACTCCCCCACCTTTTAGAGTAGATATTATCGTTTGTTCAAAAAAAAAAAATAATAATAATAATAATGAAGTGTTGTGGCCTAATATTTGGCGGCATAGAGAAAATTGAGAGAGAGATGTGTTTGTAGGTTGTGCAGAAGATGTTTTATTCTCCCTACGCAATGCCTTTATTTATAGTAGAGAGAGAAGAAATTCTTCTCCTCCAAAAAATACAAGTCTTAATAGGGTAGAATAACTACAATCAAATCTAATCTATAATTTACATAATCACACTTCAATAAGAAGTTTATAACATGAAGTTAATTATAGAATATATTGCTTATTAGTTATTACACTACTAATATTGATTGTACACCATGAACGTCTTGCTATAGTATAGATATAAGATTATTAGTGGATATCATGAAATTACCTATTAATATTTAATGGTGTAAGATCATGGCGTTTGTTTGTTTTATTTTTTTTATTAATTAATTAATTTTATTTTTTGTCGAAAAGATCATGGCGTTTGTTAAATATAGGGTTCTTTTAAGATCCATTATAAATCAATAGGAGCCCATTTTCAGTATTTTAGAGATAAAACATAAAAATTCCAAATGAACATAGAGGCTCTAGGATAAGCCCAATTGAATTCTATGAACAAAGAAAGTATCGGTCGGTTACTTTGAATCAAGCACCGAGACTCATCATACCGAGCACCTAGGGTCAGATGCCGAGCTCAAGCCACGGCTGTTAACCGCCACCAAACATGATGGTACGTCAAAGTCTAATTTGAGCACCATACATCAGTAGCAGAAGCAAGAACGAGTAAAACTTGGACAGCTTGAAACGTATTGTCATAAACACAATACACAGTAATCTTGTCGAAACAAAATAACCAGTTGATAATTCTATGATCAGGAACATTTTTGGAATATGTAAGTCAACTGAATCGGTCTCATCATTCTAAATCTATTAGATTTTCTATTTTCTATTCTATACTTAGTGACCCATATTCTTTTTAGACTCATAAATTATGATAAATTTAGTATAATTTAAAATAATAGCATCACTTGTAATAGAAAATGCTCGGAGGTATCCCCGAACAACAAAGACATCCACTCCTCCTCTCACTAAAAAATAAAAAGAAGGCACATCATACCACATGAACACTATACACTAACCGAAAGAAAACAACAACATTAAATTTGAAAAACATTAGAAAAAGGAACTTGTTTTTGCATGACTTTGCCGCATGTGAAACTAATATTATTACCCTTCAGTATATTGCCCCTGCAACTACTAACCTGGGAAAAATACAGAACCCCGGATCGTGCATCTGTAGATTACATTTGAATCAGCACTGTGAAATCGAAAAGAAGCCCTAATTCGTTGTGAACAAACTATAAACCCTTGGCAAGAAACCCGAAAAAGAAGACGGAAACAAAAAAAAACCTAACTTGTATCATACACAAAAAATAATCCCGTGGGATTTTTTTTTAATTTTGTTCCGTGCAATTTTTTTAATTTTGCCACAAGAACCCACATGTTAGCGAGTTCGTTTTCCATGTATGTTTCTCTTGCTTGGATTCCTCAACCCTTCGATTGGGTTGAACGGTTAAGATTGAAGGTCCGGAGGATCCCTAGATACAGATCCAGAGAGGATCTTGCTTCAGATTTTTCTTTTTGTGTTTTGGGTACACGATTGGTGCATCAAATATCATAATACAAGTGGTTAGTGTAGACATCAAAATTTCAGTGAAATGAATGTTGACCAATAATTAAAATTTCAACGCTCACGTGTCACATAAATTTTACATGTAGCGTGTGACTCAACAAAAAATCGAAATAAATTGGAAAGGTCATCAAATAGGACACGTGTCAATACCTGGCAGAAATGATTTATTTCATCTGATTATTTAAATCCAAAAATCAAGTTTTGGAATTCTATAAATAGGAAGCCAAGGCATTCATTTCAGGGGGAGAAAGAAAGGAAGAAAGAAAGAAAGAAGGGAATTTACATCACACCAAAACCTTGAAGCCTCGAAACTCTAAAGCTCTCAAGCAAATCCCGAAGGATCAAGAAAACACTCTTCGTTCTTCGTAAAATCCTCCTTCAAGGCCAAGCCCCAACGGCCCTTGAAGAACTCCAACTGACTCAAGATCAAGCCCCGACGGCCCCTTGAAGAAAGTGTTCATCATCCGTTCATCCTAAGATCAAGCCCCAACGGCCCTTTGGATCAACAACCTCAACAAACCCATACACCCATTCTTCAAGATCAAGCCCAACGCCCCTTGAAGATCCGTTCATCAACTGTTCATCCTTAGACCAAGCCCCGACGGCCCTTTGGATCAACAACTCATCCACAAACCTACACCCTACGAAGATAGAATCAGAGGATCAAATTACAAAGAGATTGTAATCCCAAAATCATTAATACAAAATATATTTTGTACACGGTTTCTTGTTTCTTGTTTCAGGAACTTTTCGTGTTTACAAACTTGGCACGCTCGGTGGGACTATCTCTACCTCTCATCTCTGTCTCCGTTCAAGATATTCAAGCACAGTCCATGGCTTCAAACAAAGAACAAGTCATGACTATCGGCACTACCTCCATTGAAAGACAGCTGGTTCAGATGAAGGAAACAATTGCAAGGCTGATAAAGACTGCAGAGGAGAAAAACTTGCAAACCGCCGGACTCATCAACCGTCTGGAGGCGCAACATGGTGTTATAGTGAAACCAAGCTCTTTTCCAACTAAGAGGACCGAAGAAGGCTTCAACCCAAATGCCTACGAACTCATGTCAAAGGCTAGGCATGACTTTGCTTCCTCTTCAAATCTTGGAAAGAAGGTTTCAAACACCGTCAACGACAAAGATCGCGACCTCACCGAGACTCAAAAGAAGTTGAAGGAGCATGATTATGGAGTTGACAACAACAAGGCTGGACTTGGCTTCGCACCAAATGCACTTGTGAAGATTTCAAGCAAAGTGAAGAAAGCTAGCGCTCAACACATCAGCGTGAGCATTGAACAAGACCAAGAAGAGCCTAAACCCTCCCCTCGGACGTCGGTCTTCGATAGGATGAGCCATTCAAGCTCCAGAACTTCAGTGCTTAATCGCATTGGTGGTCAAGACCGAACCTCTGTCTTCAAGAGGCTTAACGCGCCGACATCCCAAAGCTCTATTTTTGAAAGGTTGTTAAAGCCTAAGAAACAAAGCAACACAGCTATCTCTCCTCTGCGACGATCAGCTTCAGAAAGATTTGAAGATAATGGTAAGCCTTTTGGAAAGAGGAAGACAACACCAAAGGAAGAAAAGCTCGATGGGTTAGGAGAAAAAGACGACGCTCGAAGCTTGATTCCTTCAAGGATAGAGCGCCAAGCAATCCTAGAGGTCGACACAAAAGGACCACTGAAGGTAAGGAGGCGCATCATCGTCCACACTGGCAAATCTTCATGCCAACAAACCCAAGAGAACGGCACTGAAGAGGAGAACCAAGATGTTTTCTACATCACGGTTCAAGAAGGTAAAGAAGACGAAAGCCCGAGGAAATACTCAGAGTCCCTACTCTCCGACCCTGATCCAAGCGGCAGTACAACCATGCAAGTCATGACCACTGGAGCAACTTCAATCGAGGAGCAGCTAGCTCAGATGAATGAAGCAATCGCAAAGCTCACACGGACTGTGGAAGAGAAGGACTTGCAGATTGCCGCACTTGTCAACCAACTAGATGCGCTGCCCGACGTGAAAGTCGACCCAAATATTGGCCTATTAAAGAAAGAAGACGACGAAGAAGAGGAGCCACCAGCGGAGAAAGTTAAAGAGAAGCCGAAGCTAGACCAAGCAACGGCATTCATAGGATCTCTCTCTATCCAGCAGCTACAGGAGATAATCGCAAACACTATCAAGACACAGTACGAAGGAAGCTCGCATGACTCCGTACTGTACTCAAAGCCTTACTCCAAGAAGATTGATGCTTTGAAGATGCCAAGGGGTTATCAGCCCTCAAAATTCATGCAGTTCGATGGAAAAGGCAACCCGAAGCAACATGTCGCCCATTTCGTTGAAACTTGCAACAATGCTGGGACAGAGGGAGACTACCTCGTCAAACAGTTCGTGCGTTCGCTGAAAAGTAACGCTTTTGACTGGTACACTAACCTCGAACCTGAGTCTATCAACAGTTGGGACCAGCTAGAAAGGGAATTCCTCAACCGTTTCTACAGCACTCGTCGTACTGTAAGCATGCTAGAGCTGACCAGTACGAAACAGTGGAGAGATGAACCTGTCGTCGACTACATAAATAGATGGCGTTCATTAAGCCTGGATTGCAAAGATCGGCTTTCTGAAACCTCTGCCATTGAGATGTGCGTTCAAGGCATGCAGTGGGGACTACACTACATCCTTCAAGGCATCAAACCACGAACATTTGAGGAGTTAGCCACCCGCACCCATGATATGGAGTTAAGCATCACCCGTCATGGGAAGAAAGAACAGATCGCCGACTACAAGAATGACAAAGTTTTGGGGCCAAAGGTGGATAAGGCTGCGTGGAAACCCACCAAGGAAGCAATGACGGTCAACACAACTCCAGTCAAAATCCATACACGAGGCAAGGCGATTCAAACCGAAGCTTTTCGTGATCAAGAGATACGTAGACGCACTTTGAAGGAGCTTGAGGAGAAGACTTATCCATTCCCCGACTCTGACGTGGTTGCCATGTTAGATGACTTGCTGGAAAAAAAGGTGATCGACCTACCTGAGTGTAAACGGCCGGAAGATATGAACCGTACTGACAGTCCAAGGTACTGTAAATTCCACCGCTTCATTAGTCATCCGACGGAAAAATGCTTTGTGCTAAAAGATCTCATCATGAAGTTGGCTCAGAAAGGGATCATCGAGCTAGATCTTAATGATGTGGTGAAGTCAAACTATACCACCGTCACTTCTGGCTCTTTGAACTCAAAATCTTCACCTCAACCGCTGGGGGCATGCTCCAAAACCATGTCAGTCAAGTCAAGTGAAGTTGAAGGATGGACTTATGTCACTCCAAAGAAAATGCACAAGAAACATAGGTCTCCTCCACAAGTTCACCAATCGGAAAGGGGGCAAAGCAGCTACCGTCAACCTTCAAAGCTACATGAAAGTGTTGAGGATGATGAAGTTATGACACAAAGATCGTCCATTGCCATCACAATGCGCAATTTCTTCCCCAAAGACTTCTTCAATCACTCAGTCAAGACTCCTTGCTATAAAGATTGCAAGGAATGCCTCTCTAAGATCGTTTGACAAATTCCAAAAGCTCCTCGTTCGCACGAGCCTAAAAGGCGACAATTAAACGCTCCTCGTTCACACGAGCCTAAAAGGCGACAACCAAAGCTCCTTGTCCGCACGAGCATAAAAGGCGACAACAAACGCTCCTTGCCTGCATGAGCTGAAAATGCAAACGGCACCAAGATGCTCCTTGCTTGCATGAGCTGAAACTGCAAATGGCACCAAAAGCTCACTGTCCGCACGAGCGTAAAAGGTGACAACAAAATGCTCCTAGCCCGCAAGAGCATAAATTGTGTACAGCACCAACAAGAAAAAAATATATGTATTTGAACTACATTATGACTTGATCTTTTCTTTGGAGGGGTACGTAGGCAACTCAAACATTCAATTTTCGAGTCCAGTCATATCAAAATAAAAAAATTAAAGGTTTCATTAAATGCTTGACTAATAAAAGTCAATTTTATTACAGGGCAAGATATTACTTTTTATAAAATTGTTACAGTTTCTTTAAAAATATATATATATATATATATATATATATATATATATATATATAATTTAAAAAAAAACAAAAACAAAAAAACAAAAACAAAAAAAATAAAGAAAGGAATTGGGTTGCCCCTTCTTCTCCACCGACAAAAAGAGGAGCCCAAAAGCCAGGCCTCCCTCCAATTTACAGGCCCAGAAGCCTAGAGACCGGCTAATGCCATAGGCCGCACAAGAGGCCCACTCTGCTCCTTCTTCTCCCATGTCTCTCAGCCATGGCGAAGCAGACTTACATTGTGCACATGAACCAATCCTCCTCAACCACACGACTCCCATCGAGCCTGACTCGCTTTCCTCCGCCAAACCCCACCTGCTGCATATGGTGCGCACACCCGGAGCAAGGTAGCCTCCACCACCAGTTACCATTTTCACGCCAGAAAAGCTACAAACCCAGTTCCAGCACCTGGACTGGCCGCAGACTGCTGTGATTCACCAACCTTCTGTGTAACTCCCATGTCGAGTCCGTGGTGAGCTCCACCAAGACCGAGGGAGGCAGCTGCAGCAGCGACGAGGAGGACTTCCTTGCTGGGCTTACCCACCGCCTCGCGCAGTCTTCGCCACAGCCTGCTCACCAGACCCAGAAGCTATCCGTCCCCGCCGCCTTTCCCAAAGAGAAGTCCGAGTGGGTCATGTCCGGGTCTCCTTAGTCGACTCTCTGCGCAGTCGGCAGCGGTTGCGGATGAGGACAGGGCTCGAGCCGCTGAAGCCCTAACGACCAATTCACACCGACCCCACAAACTCCCCAATGTCTTTGCCTTTTCTCTCTCGATCCCAATCAGTTCCTGCATACCGGTGTTTCACTTGGGCGCCGCAGCAGCTCGTCAAAAAAACCCAAACCCAAACCCGAACATCGAACCAGACGCTTCAATTCTTTGTAGTTTCAGACGATATCATTCTCCCTCTTCTCTTCAAGTTCGACACTCAAATTTAAGGGTTTTCTGTTGGAGAAGGGTTGGCCTTTGAATTGGGGCTGTTGCGTTGGTTTCTGTTGCTGGACCGGCCGAATTGATGGTGCAGTTGATGAAATCGGGAGATCTCCCACCAGAACTCCATACGATGCCGTGTACAGAAAAGGTACCGGTGAAGTTGGAGATTGAAGACTCTTTAGAAGATGAGCATGGTCCGCTCAACAAACGTCCTAAACCCTCTCCTGCTTTTCAAGAGAGGATTGTTGGGGATAATGCATTTGCTGTTCAACCGTCACAATACAATCCACTTGATGAGCCTAGCCCCTTGGGTTTAAGGCTGAGAAAGAGCCCATCCTTATTAGAGTTAATTCAAATGAAGCTTGCTCAAGGGAGTGCTTCTGCAGCTGGAGCGACAGAGAGCAAAAATCTTAACTCTGGAGTTAAAAAGGAATGTAAAGCAAATGCTCCATTAGGGACGGTGGATAAGCTGAAGGCTTCGAATTTTCCAGCTTCACTTTTAAGGATTGGGGGTTGGGAGTATAAATCAAGATATGAGGGAGATTTAGTGGCGAAGTGTTACTTTGCTAAGCATAAGCTTGTTTGGGAAGTTCTCGAAGGTGGTCTCAAGAGTAAAATAGAAATCCAGTGGTCAGATATTATGGCTCTGAAAGCAAATTGTCCTGATGATGGACCTGGTACTTTTACTGTTGTGTTGGCTAGACAACCCCTTTTCTTCCGGGAGACTAACCCTCAACCTAGAAAGCACACATTGTGGCAGGCAACAGCAGATTTTACTGGTGGACAAGCTAGCAGTTATAGGGAACATTTTCTGGAATGCCCGCAAGGATTATTAAACAAACATTTTGAAAAGCTTATCCAGTGTGACACACGACTTTGTGTCTTAAGCCAGCAGCCAGAGATTGTTTTGAAATCACCATATTTTGAACCATGCTCTTCTGCTTTTGAAGATCCAGGCGAATGCAAAGGTCATGGTTTTGGTCAACTGGGGAATGGACCAAATGGTAAAGGTTCGTCTGTTGCTGGTTTTCAAGATATAGCATCACCATCTGCAAGCCAGTCATCTTCTTTGAATATTGACCAGCAGGATACAGCTTTTATGGCATTCGAATATCAGTCCAGAGAAGCGCCTTCCCCCAGCTCAGTTATGGATGCTCGTGCAATGGAAGGAAATGGCAGTTCAGAAGCTGTTAATTCCAGGGAGGAGCAAATGGAGCTCAAACTCCAACAGTAGCTTGTTCGCTGCCCGTCAACGCCTCCACCGATTGCAGCAGCAACCATCCTTGCCGTCTTTGCCGCTGTCAACTCCTCCCGCGGAGTGTTCCTTCTTCATCTCCACCGATGGAGGCATTTGCAGCACTAAAAAAAAAAAAAAAAAAAAAAAAAAAAAAAAACACAACGGAGATCTCACCAAAACGCAGCAACAACATCCACTAACTACCTCGAGCTCGTCACCCTGGCCACCATGATCAAAATCAACGAAGAGCTTCATTGACCTCCGTCAAACGACTAGCCGGTCTTCAAACTC
The DNA here is from genome assembly GCF_041283825.1 of Pyrus communis. NCBI lineage: Eukaryota > Viridiplantae > Streptophyta > Magnoliopsida > Rosales > Rosaceae > Pyrus > Pyrus communis. Next base: position 22,371,910 of record NC_142578.1, read on the forward strand.
GACGCCTTACACTCTGCCTCAAGCTCTGGCTGTTTCTGCACCTCCGCCATGGCTGCTGCCTTTGAATGTGATTAACAAAAACAAAGTTTGTCAACTCACATCTGCTTGCCTCTGGTGCTGCCTTTGAATGTGATTGACAAAACCAAAGTTTGGCAACTCACACCCAAAGACTTTCTCCGTCTCTTACCTCCTACTACTCCAAGCTCCTCTGCATTTCCTCCCTGCACCATGTGGGGAATATATATATAAAAAAATATTATTAAAAAAAAAAAAAAAAAAAAAAAAGGATCTATCTTGGTGGATCAGTACCACCGAAAGCAAAGAAAAAAAATATATATAATAAAAACAATGATGGTGCTTCTGGAACCATGTGCAAAAAGAAAAAAAAATATATATATAATAAAAAGAAAGAAAAAAACAATGGTGGTGCTTCTGGCACCATCTGAAATATATGGTGGACAGCGCCACCGAAAGCAAAGAAAAGAATAAAAAAATAATAATAATAAAATAAAATAAAAAGGAATGATGATGGACGGTGATGTATATGTTTTATTTGTATTTAGCACAATACACTGAATAAAATAAAGCATGTCCATTGATCTCCGAGAAATTACAAGTGCGTACAAAAAAAAAAAAAAAAAAAAAAAAAGATGGAGCTTTCACAAAGGTTGTTCACGTGAAGCCCCACTACTTGGCAGAACTCCAGGAGCGGGAGGCATCGAAGATAGAGCATTCGAGGCCTCAATACTTGGCCAAACGCTGGAAGATCCAGGAAAAAGGTGCCTTTGGAGGAAAGACGAAAACCTTTGACGGTCACTTTGAATCCGACCTTCAGACTTTTGCAGCTCATCAAGCTTCCTCTTCATGCCCGTCGAATAGTTGTTTGCAAGCACGTGCAAACTTCTATTCTCATACTTTAGCTGCTTGATCTCCTGCTTAAGATTTTCCACCTCTGCCATCAATGATTCCACCTGACGGGATCGAGCAAGTAGGCGTTGGCCCATGTTGGACACAGAGCTCGCACACTGAACACTAAGAGCGAGGGACTCTTGAACGGCCAACTCATCGGACCGTCCTGACATCAGCCTACTATCTTTTGGAGTGAGGAGGTTCCTAGCTACTATCGTAGCTGTTGTTGCGTCCTTCATCACAGAATCTTCACTTGTCAAAGGGCCATTAGAAGATAAGAAAAAAGGGCACCATACATTTACCTGACGCGGCGCACTCGGATCACTGCTGAGACTCAAATCTAAGCAAATGTTAGACGGGTTAGCCATTGTCAAAGGGTTAAAAGAGAAAGGTGGATGGAGTAAGATCAGAAAGGGCCGAAGACGATTTTCACAAACGGGCGATCTTCAAAGTGTGCATGTTGGAGGTGATCGATACCTCTATAAAAAGCCAAGGCGACACGACCACCGATTCAAAAAACCGGATTTTCCTGCGTGAAGTTCGGCGACGCTTTCGCGGCTTTTCAGATAACGCGTTCAACTTTGTCAAAAGATCTCTGACAAAGTTGAAAACACGTGAAGGTTATCATCCCAACTACGCGCCTTTGCCAACAAGCGCGGTGACAGAGCCGCACCCGTGACTACTTTTTCGAAGAGGCGCTCGCTCAGAAATCGAAGAGACGCTCGCTCAAAAATCGAAGAGACGTTTGTCGACAAGGGTAAAAGAACAGTACCACCACTTGCTGTTGGGAAATCCCTATATATGTCGACCTTCATCTTTTATGGCAAGACAGACCTGAAGAAAATGCCCAACTCTTCCTCACCTCTGAGGGCGCACTCCCAGCAAAGCCTCTCGAAATACTCAATTTTTTCTTCTTCCCCAAAGAAGATACCAGATACCTGGAGTACAGATGAGCCAGGAGGAAATGATACATCGAAGCATGTGGAGACAAGCACAACAAATATATGTGCTGATTCATTCGCTGCTTCTTTGAAAGCAAAAGTATCTCATATCATGCTTTTTCCCTGTCTTTTTCTTTGTCCTTGTTCTTACTCGCATGGCAAAGTGAAAGAAGCAATCAGCCGGCACTTGGAGTCAGTCTTCCGACCTGGAACCGACTGCCTGGAATCTATTCCCTGGTTGCTTACTTAGCGTTGCTCTCGAGTAGTCATCTTCAACGGTTGATACACTTCCAGAGAAGGGACCACTTCTGCAAAGGGGAGCAAGTAAGGCAAGTGAAAATGATACATTGAGGCATGTGGAGACAAGCAACAACTACATATGCTGAGCTATCCTCTAACCCTCTTCAATACGAATTGGAGAGATTGAACAAAGAAACAGATAAAAGGAGTAAGCTCAGACCTTCGGGGGAGACCAAAAGAATCCTGATGCCCAGTTCAAGAGTAGCACAAAGGAAAATCAACGATTGGAGGAAACCAGAAAATCTTCCAGTCGAACTCAAGATCAAGCCTCGATGGCCCTTGAAGAAATCTCCAGCCCAGTTCAAGATTAAGCTTGTGGAAAATCAACGATTGGAGGAAACCAGAAAATCTTCCAGTCGAACTCAAGATCAAGCCTCGATAGCCCTTGAAGAAATTTCCAGTCAAACTCAAGATCAAGCCTCGACGGCCCTTGGGTTGACATCTACATTAAGGGACTTCAAAACGCATCTTCTGCACGTGACAAGCACATGTCTACGACGCGCCTCGAAGTGGGGGCATTTGTAGACATCAAAATTTCGGTGAAATGAATGTTGACCAATAATTAAAATTTCAACGCTCACGTGTCACATAAATTTTACATGTAGCGTGTGACTCAACAAAAAATCGAAATAAATTGGAAAGGTCATCAAATAGGACACGTGTCAATACCTGGCAGAAATGATTTATTTCATCTGATTATTTAAATCCAAAAATCAAGTTTTGGAATTCTATAAATAGGAAGCCAAGGCATTCATTTCAGGGGGAGAAAGAAAGGAAGAAAGAAAGAAAGAAGGGAATTTACATCACACCAAAACCTTGAAGCCTCGAAACTCTAAAGCTCTCAAGCAAATCCCGAAGGATCAAGAAAACACTCTTCGTTCTTCGTAAAATCCTCCTTCAAGGCCAAGCCCCAACGGTCCTTGAAGAACTCCAACTAACTCAAGATCAAGCCCCGACGGCCCCTTGAAGAAAGTGTTCATCATCCGTTCATCCTAAGATCAAGCCCCAACGGCCCTTTGGATCAACAACCTCAACAAACCCATACACCCATTCTTCAAGATCAAGCCCAACGCCCCTTGAAGATCCGTTCATCAACTGTTCATCCTTAGACCAAGCCCCGACGGCCCTTTGGATCAACAACTCATCCACAAACCTACACCCTACGAAGATAGAATCAGAGGATCAAATTACAAAGAGATTGTAACCCCAAAATCATTAATACAAAATATATTTTGTACATGGTTTCTTGTTTCTTGTTTCAGGAACTTTTCGTGTTTACAGTTAGAATTTTTTTTTTTTTTTTCAAATATCCCCACTTATACTATGACATTTAGTGTACCGGACTTGTTCTCAGCAAACTGAAAATCTTTCTGAAGGCACGAACTTTCTTCACCACGAAACATAGCATTAGCCGTGAACTTTTCCAAGAACTTTACGTTTGGTGCAAAACAATATTGTGGCTTGCTAAATAATCAATGTGCAGCAAATATGACTGGTGTGGTCGTTGCCTAAAGTAATTAAGACCATTATTATTTCTTAGTCATTGCCTATATTGTCAATATAAAATTTTCCAATCGGTCACAGTTTTATTCTAATGCCAAAAGCTCAAACGCAAAGCTTGTTTTTTTTTTTTTTGCTTATGCAAATTTCTAATATGATGTCAATAAGCCATCAATAACATTGGTAGATTACTTGTTCACCAAAAATCTTATCAATACATTATCAGTTGTGATTTGGTTCAACAATTACTTCTAATGCTCATTTGGGTAAGTACGTAGGTCAAATAACTGAAAAATAATCCATATCATTATCACGTTTGTATTTTCTTGATTTCAATTTTAATTGAGTTCTTATCTAATGTCTTATGCTAAATTGATAGTTTATGTCTAATGTTTCCACATCATTTGTTGTTAGTTTCTATATACTCTGCTGTTTGGGAGCAGAATTCTAAGCAGATTATGCTTTCAACCTGGGTGTTGCACAAATCAAGTCTTATTTTAGTCATCCCAGTAAATTCAGAGCCATGACATTGACAACCATTGGAGAAGACAGGTAGATGTTTCGCTCATTATATTCCCGGTTCTATATGGCCAGGCCAATATGGTAACATCTGCCACCTCAGTTACGTCTACAGTGCCAGATTTTTTTCTTCTTTCTGTGCTTGGCGGTGGGGCTCAAATATTTGGGTGAACAAATTTCAATACCGAAAAGTTTTTTCTTTTTCTCTTTCCTTTACATTTTAGGAAAACTAATGAAAAGAACTTAAAAATTTTAAGTTTTAACGACAAAAACAAAATAAAGCGTAAAGAAAATAGTACCAGGATTAACCTTTTAATGTAAAAATATGATTTTTCATTAAAGTGAACAGTACTAGGAGCTTTTCGTTAAAGTTCCCTTACATTTTTTGCTTTTTTAAATCTAAATATAGAAAGCAAGTGGCCCTTTACAACTGACGTGGAAATGAGTTGAGCTTTTGCATGTCGGCGTACGTTCGAACTTTATCGATAACTAATTTAACAAAATCTATCGTTTGACAAAAAAAAAATCTAAATATGGGAAATAATTTCTTATTTCATAAGGAAAGAAAATAGTTGCACAACTGAAAAGGGAAATCCATTGAGATTTTGTGTAATCTTTCTCAACTTTAGTCATTAAATCCATTTGGATTTAAACCTTAATGGCACTATGATCTCCGAGTCAGCTACAATAATGGTTTGACCTTTAAATCCATTTAAAATACGAACACTCTGCTAACGTAGTATATGAGAATATAAAAAAGATTTGAATTTTTGGTAATTGAAATAAGCTCACAACACTTCGACATTTTTGTAATAGGCTCGAAACAATTCCACATTTATCTCCAAACGCGTTCCATTTTTTTTTTTTTTAATATAGAAATATTCAAATTCGAAACGCTCGGGTTTGGATTGAAAATTTTAATAGCGGAATCGGAAATTAAATTCTAAGTGCACTGTAACATATTGGAATGGTACAGTAGGCAACAACAAAACCAATCATTTTCGTTAGTAATAGATAAATTTAGCGACAACATTGTTTTCCCTCACCGAAGGTAAAGCTCTTCTTGCAAGCGTTGGCGTGTAATCCTTCAGCTGAAGCTTGGCGGCAAAGAATCAGTTTAAATGGTTTTGTTTCTAGTTTGAATCTGAGCTATTGGATCATAGTCCATATGGCAGCTTAATCTTGTATCTAGCTTAAGTGATAGATTAAGACAAGTGGCTTCATCTCATAGGGTGATAGCAATTAAGGGTTGAGATTGTATCTTGGTTTGGTGAGTGAAGGATCTCCCTTCCTGTCCATGTATAACGGTAACAAACTCACACATGCTTTGTGTGTGAAAAATCAGAAAATTAATTCCATCATCTTCTCTCTAAAATTCTCTCTAAATTCTTTGCCATTTTCGAAGGTTGCAGAAAACCTCCATTGAAATACACATAAAACACACACATAAACTAACATGGCCTCAGAACCAGGTTTCATCGTCTAAACTGGGCGTGAAATCTGTGAGTGCAATTGAGTTGCATTTTGAGCTCAAATCAAATCTGGAAATTGAGATTTCTTGAATCCAAGTCTAACATGGCTGGATCAAGTAGTGTCAAGCTTAGAGCTTCGGTTTTCAATGGAGAGAATTACGAGTTTTGAAGGATTTGTATGACAACTATACTGAAGTCGTAGGGTCTGTGGGAGTTGGTTGAAAATGGATTTGAACCTCCAAATCCGAAGACTGAGAAAGCTGTGGTCGACGAGATAAGAAGGAGACGCCGGAGGTGGTGCCTTTTAGTGAGATCCTGATGAAGGATGCTCATGCGCTTGGAGTGATTCAAGGCGTTGTAGATCTTCCCCATAATCATGAATGGAAAGACATCCAAAGGAGCTTGGGATGCTCTCAAGGGTGAATTCTGAAGAGATAAACAAGTAAGAAATGTAAAATTGCAAAGGTTACGTAGAGATTTTGAGTATACTCCTATCAAGGATAGTGAATCTTTATCTGTGTATCTCTCTAGATTGTTTGATATTACTAATCAAATGAGAAGTTATGGAGAAGAACTATCTAGGGAGAGAATTGTGCAGAAATTACTAATTAGTCTTCCAAAAACATATGATGCAATCTGTTATGTGATTGAGCATTCTAGAGATCTCGAAATTCTTGGAAATGTCCACAAGTATATGTGAGGGTTGTATGATGGGAAAACAACACAGGGATTCATTTCCCTCTGAATCAACTTAGAGAGCCAATGATCCACTAAAATTGATTCACACAGACATCTGTGGTCCAATGCAAGTTGAAACTCATTCTGGAAACAAGTATTTTCTGTTGTTCACAGATGATTGCACCAGAATGACATGGGTGTACTTTCTGCGATATAAGTCTGATACATTGGTGTGTTTTAAGAAATTTAAAGCAATGACTAAATTGCAATGTGGATATAAGGTTAAATGTTTCAGAAATGATAGAGGGGAAGAATTCCTTTTTGCAGAATTTGACAAGTACTGCAATGAGCTAGGAATTCAAAGATAGTTGACTATGGCCTACACTCCCCAACAAAATGGAGTGTTAGAGAAAAAGAATAGGACTGTGGTGGAAATGGCAAAGTCAATGTTACATGAAAAGAACCTTCCGTATGTATTTTGGGCAGAAGCAGTGAATACTGCAGTTTATTTGCTTAATAGGTGTCCTACCAAAGCATTGAAGAAAACAACTCTATTTGAAGCTTACAGTGGCAGAAAACCAGGGATAGCTCATTTAAGGGTCTTTGGTTCACTTTGCTATATGCACAAGTTGGAAGAAAACAGTCATAAGTGCATCTTTGTAGGCTATGGTGCAAGTGAGAAAGGGTATGGATTGTATGATCTGATTGCAAAGAAGATCATTCTATCAAGAGATGTTACATTTGATGAGAATGCTTCCTGGGATTGGAACTGCACTACTAGCAATGAAGTGAGATTTCCAGCTGTTACTGAGTATCAAAGTGCTGATGAGATCTGTGAAACTGGTGAAGGTTCTCATTCTGAGCAACTTGTTACTTCTCAAAGTGAAAGTGCAATTGACATGTCTCAAGTATATGACTCTACACCTAAAAAGTTGAGGAGTGTAAGTGAAATTATGGCTCAGTGCTACATGTGTATTATTGAACCTGAAAGCTATGATGATGCATCTAAAGATGAATCATGGAGAAAAGCAATGGAAGCTAAGTTAGAAATGATAGAGAAAAGTAATACATAGCAGCTTGTTGAGATACCATTTGATGAACCTGTCATTAGTGTCAAGTGGGTTTATAAGACCGAAATTAATCTAGATGGTACTGTGTAGAAAAATAAAGCTAGATTGGTAGCTAAAGGCTATTCACAAAAGCCTGGAATTGACTACAATGAAACCTTTGCCCCAGTGGCAAGGTTAGATATCATTAGAACTTTGATTGCCCTTGCCGCACAAAAGAAATGGAACTTGTATCAACTGGATGTGAAGTCTGCATTTCTTAATGGAGTATTAAAAGAAGAAGTGTTTATTGAGCAACCACAAGGCTTTGTAAAAGAGAATGAAGAAACTAAAGTGCACGGATTGCACAAGGCATTGTATGGATTGAAACAAACACCAAGGGCTTGGTATGATGAAATTGATGCCTATTTCAACAGTGTTGGTTTCAAGAAGAGCTCAAGTGAAGCAACTTTATATGTGAAAACAAGGGAGGATTCATGTATCATTATTGTTTCCTTATATGTAGATGATATTGTATACACTGATAGCAGTCCACTAATGCTTAAAGAGTTTAGAGATGACATGATGAAGCACTATGAAATGACAGATTTGGGATTGTTACACCATTTCTTGGAATGGGAGTATTACAAACTGAGAATAGTATTTTCATACACCAAAAGAAGTATGCACAGAAGTTGATTAAGAAGTTTGGATTAAAAGACCGCAAAGCAGTAACTACTCCACTTGCAATGAATGAAAGATTGAGCAAAATTGATAGAAGTGAAGCTACAAATAAAGGAGAAATATAGGCAAATTGTGGGAAGCTTGCTCTATTTAACTACAACTAGACCTGATTTGATGTTTGTAGCAAGTCTATTGGCAATGTTCATGCATAATCCTACCAAGAAACACATAGGGCAACAAAAAGGGTGCTGAGATACATTCAGGGAACAATTAATTTTGGAATTGTTTTTTAAAAAGGGAAGATAACTACTCTAATTGGTTATTGTGATAATGATTGGGCAGGAAATGAGGATGATATGAGGAGCACTTTAGGGTTTTCATTTACACTAAGATCCGGTGTATTCTCATGGGCATCGATCAAACAAAGCACAGTGGCATTGTCCACAGCAGAAGCAAAATATGTTAGTGCTACAGAAGCTACTTCTCAAGCAAAATGGCTAAGGTTTGTACTTGAGGATTTTGGAGAAGAATGAACTCAGAGCATGTATGATAACACATCAGTCATTACTATGGCAAAGAACCTTGTCCTTCATCAAAAGACAAGACACATCAGCAGAAAATTTTATTTCATCCAAGAAGCAATTCAAGCCAAAGAGATTGAACTGGTGTACTATAGGACTGAGGAGCAAATTGCAGACATACTCACTAAAGCTTTGCCTAAAGATCGATTTGTATATCTAAGGGAGCTACTCAGAGTTAAATCAGCTAAAGGGTTAGATGGGAGTGTTGGTGTGTAACCCTTCAGCTGAAGCTTGGAGGCAAAGAATCAGTTTAAATGTTTTTGTTTCTAGTTTGAATCTGAGCCATTGGATCATAGTCCATATGGCAACTTAATCTTGTATCTAGCTTAAGTGATAGATTAAGACAAGTGGCATCATCTCATAGGGTGATAGCAATTAAGGGTTGAGATTGTATCTTGGTTTGGTGAGTGAAGGATCACCCTTCCTTTCCATGTATAACGGTAACAAACTCACACATGCTTTATGTGTGAAAAATCAAAAAATTAATTCCCTCATCTTCTCTCTGAAATTCTCTCTACATTCTCTACCATTTTTTAAGGTTGTAGAAAACCTCCATTGAAATACACATAAAACACAAACACAAACAACAAGATTTCATGATGTAGGTTCAAATTTGATATCGCATACAGTAATATTTTCTAAATTCAACCTGGAAATCCAATCTAAAAGTTTAGTGCTTTGACCTTTGGGTGGGTGTTAAGAGACTTCGCAGGAATTTTGAAGCGAGCTAGCTAGGGGTGTGGGAAATTTGATTTTCAGCTCAACCATTGCTGCTGAGGCTACTGCCATGAAGGCAGCATGATATTCTGCAGATACAAAGGCTGTACAAAGGTAGATGTGGAGTCCGACTCCCAATTGTTGATTCATATGATTACCAGAAAAATGGAACAAGATGCAATATTATAAGGGGTGCTGTTTGATTTTGTCAAGTTTGGGTTTGTCCCGCGGGATGGCAATCTTGCTACCCATGCAGTAGCTTCGTTTGCTACCAAGCTTGGTGGCGAGCTCCTTTTGGGATGAGATGCCTGAACTTTTTATTTAATATTCTCGTAGCTGATGTAAACCTTGTCATTTGACTTTAATAAAATTCTATCATCTCGACAAAAAAAAAAGATAAATTAGGCTAGAAAATTGGATAAAATGAAAAACAACGAAAATTCCCTGTCGGTAATTAGATTCACATATTGATGATAAAAATCATGTGTGCTCAAATGTGACCATTCCATAAACTTCACGTGCAGTCTATCTTAGTGTCAAACGCTATGCAACAACGTACTGATCACAATATCTTAGCGCAACAATAGTTTAACTTATTCTCCGAAAGTTGGAAGCTAGGAGACAATAAGTTGACCAAATAATTATTTCTCCAAAAAAATTTGTGCTAAAAATGTTTAAAGTGTAGTATCTTAGTGTCGGATGCTATGCGACAACATACTGATCACAACATATTAGCGCAACGACAATTTAACTTATTCTCCGAAACTGTACAATGCACAAAATATTATGGTTGGAAGCTAGGAGACAATAAGCTGACAAAATAATAATTTCTCCAAAAAGTTCCGACGTATACAACAATATAAGATGAAACGCGATACCGTACTGACAAAATTGTTGATTCTCCCAAAGCTTTATATGCAATATATTAATGTCGGTCATAATGTGAACCCTACACTCTAAAAATGCCATCATACACTCTTCGTTCACATATGTTGGTGGGTTCTACCTCTATTAGAAAGATGGTACAAATAATAGTACAAATAAATGGTAAGTATAGCGCTACTCTTTTATTTATGAAACTTATGGTGAAAAAATATACTTGAATTGCATAATGGCATTTTTAAAGTGTCAATAATAGTTTATTTTTTCAAGAGGCAAATAATATTACCCGGGATGTTCTTACACACAGTGTACTAAAACTTACAAGCTATATTAATATAATGATTTTCCTCTTTATGCTATTGTTAATTCTTAATACAGTCCTGTATGATTCTTTGGCTATATATTGTTAATTTCTTCGCTAAAAACTCGTGTAAGATAAAATCATTTGAAATTCCACAATACATCATAAGAGGCTTATTTCATTACTATGAACATGTTCAAGTCTCTCAAATTGGTAGTATATGTTGCACTATATAGTTGTAACTTGTCTTGTAAATATATAACAAGGGCAGATATAGGTCATAGTAAACGGCAAGCATAAATTAGTAGAAGTTGGAGTGGGAAAATACAGTGCAGCTAAAACCAACCCTAAAACAGTCCAGTGAATAATGCCATATGATGGTAATAAAGCCTTATATCTCTAACAAAATAACCGGATCCGCTTATACATTTCCTACCAGCACTAGACTATAACGTTATTAAGGAAAGTACAAACACATAAGAGTTGTATTTATCTTCTTCCTTTGTATCCGTCTTATAGGAATAGGCAACGAAAGGTGGCACATTAATTTCACACCACTCCGAGGACATGTATAGTAAGCTGGTTAATCAGCTCGTATGCGTTACATATATAACTTAAGAAATGCGTGACTTAGAGAAATCTAAGGGCATACGACATCCTCAACTTTCAGTTAGATTCCTTTCCAATTTACATATAAGCACATGCAAGGTCTCTTCTTTGCCTAATGTAGGATTCATGCTCTCAACAAAATTAACCCTATTTCTCCCCTATATATACCCTCTCTCCTCCTCTTCACTTGGTGCTACCAACAAGCTCCATTGCTCATCACCTCTCTTTCCTCTCTCCCTTCCTTCTTCTTGCCTCCATTTTTTTCCCATCTTAAGAAAAAGATGTCAAACAGTTCCATGTCCAACAATTCCAGATGCTCAGCTCACAGCTCCAGCTGTACTGAAGAAAACGACAGCTTCAAGGTATATGTGTCGTCACCTGAGCCCTTGAGATGGGCACCTCCAGCTTGCGACGATGATTTCATCACCGACAACAGCAGAACTACAACTCCAAGTGCACAAAAGTACCTCCATTTCATGGGAATGGTGGGGGATTGTAATCCGAAAATGACCGGGGTAGGGTTTGGATCAGGAGCTGGTGATGCAGGTGCTTGTGGATCTAAAAAAAACGACCGTATTCATGATGATAATGATGATGCTGAGGCTGATCGTCACAACAAGAAGGATAAGTATGTTGATGATGATAATGATTTGAAAGTGGGGATGCCTAATGTGACCCTGAGCTTGGCAATAGGAAGTGATGACATGCAGGTGTCTGGTTCTGGTTTAGACTCGATTTGTGGAGGTAATGGTAAAACAGGTACTTCCAAGACTGATCAGCTGGACTTAAATCTCAAACCTCCATAAGTTTAATTTCTTCGATTCTTCCCTCTGTCTCTCTGTTTCCTAAGAGATATGCATCCTTTATATGCTTAGGTTTATCTAGAGGTAATAATTAAGTAAAACAAAACCTAATTTAGAAAAATAAAATAAACTTTAGGGAGCTGATATCTGCATAATCTCAAGCTCAAACATATATAGTGTGGATAAATTGTCGCCATGTAGCCAGAGAGAGAGAGAGAGAGAGAGAGAAGAGTACTAGCTTTAAAAGTTTAGGTTATTTCCAATTCTAGTACTGTCTGTGTGCCTCTGTGTGTGTGCGCCCTTTCCGTTTATCTTGTTGTGTTGTCGCCAGTGATGCTTGTAAGAGGTTATGTCCTCCGTGAATTCAAAATGTAATTGTGAGACATCATGGAATATATGTTATGTCTTTGTTTGTATTTGAAAGTTTGTAACTGCTCTTTCATCTTATTGATGTGTGCGCACCTGTATGTTGGTTCTTTACTTATATGGCTTCACATAAGTAATTATTCGGACATAATCAGTTATAAAGTTGACTGTAAATTAAGCTGGATGCAGTCTTACTGGTAATTTGCTACGGTAGTTAGCGGTGGTTTCGACCATCATTTTTTGTTGTTAACTCTGCCGAGCAAAAGAGATTTAGGGCACCACCTCTAGTTCTCATTTATTTTGCAAAAAAATTTTGTTTGTTCAGAAAAATGGTTTTCAAGATTGATAAACCACATTTTCAAGGAGGCTAATTGTGCCTTAGTTTTAATTTCTCATTTCTGGCACATTTTCAAGATTAATCAAGCATGTATATTTCCATGAGATTAGATTCTTGATAATTTGGCGCCTAAGAATGACCTTAATTACTTTAGGCAACCAGTCATATTCGCTACTAATTATAGATAATTTAGCAGCAATATTGTTTTGTTACCAAAGGTAAAGTTCTTGAAAAATTTCACGGGCTAATTTGATCGTTTCATGGTGAAGACAGTTTGTGCTTTTGGGATAAAAGATCCAGGTGTTATATGGAGGGGTGAGTGTCAGGGTGGTGTGGGTAAGTTAGTAAGTTACTAGGTGGGTATATTAAGATAATTACTTAGCTAAAGTAATTGGGAGTGTTTTCAGTTGGAAATATGTTGAACAACAGTTCTGCTCTTCTAAGGTGTTCATTTTGAGGATGAGTGAGGATCAAATGCGTATTAGCCACAAGATTATATTAGTTTGGATCCAAGGGCTTAAAATATTTGATAACTTAATAATAAACCAAAACAAGAAAATGAGTTTTTAATTGATTCATAGATTTTAAGTTTTGGTTTATTAAGTTGTCAAACTTTTAAGCCTTAATTTGAATCTAAACTAATATAATCTTGTGGTTAATATGAATTTGCTCCTCATAAGTCCTAAAAAAAAGATCTTAAGAGAGCAGAACTCTGTTGAACAAATTGTGGACTGTCATTAAAATCACCCATATATATAGGTAATAGCTTATCCAATGTGAAGATTTAGTCTGAGTTTCAGTTAAGTTAGATAAAAAATGAAAAACAACGAAAATTATCGTCGAAAATTAGTTTCTTCCTTTAATAAGTAAGGTCCTTGAATGAATCAAGTAGTGAAAATATTTTCAAATATTGTTAGTGATAAATATGTACGATCAATGTTAATATCATAAATTTCACATGCAGTATTGTTGGCTGTTGTATAATAGATTTTATGTGCAGCATAGATACGTTATTGTTAGACGAACTACTGCAACCGTTTAAAATAATTAATTCTCCAAATTTTTTGGGTGGAGTACTAGATTAGTGTCAGACAATGTGCGACAATGCATGAAAAAAATAATTAGTGTTCAAAAAGTTTCATAGTGTAGTATATTAGTATCGGGCGCTCTATGATAATGCATTGAAACAACGTGTCAATGCACCGATAAAATAACTTATTCTCTAAAAGTGTAAACTGCGTAGTATATTACTGTTGAAAGCTAAGAGACAATGCACTGACAAAATAAATAAATCATCCAAATATTTCGGGTGCATATATGTATCAGATGAAATGCAACAACGCGCCGACAAAATGATTGATTATCTAAACTTTTTGGATGCAATATATTAGTGTCTAACATATAGCCACAATTAACAACATAATTAATGCTCCAAAAATTACATTCATATCTGAATTTTTTTTTTCATTATTAAAATCGATATTATTACCCTAAGCTGTACTAAGAGGAGGGAAGAAGGTTTGAACCGGGAAGTAGCAAGTGAAGACGAAGGCCCTATCCACCAAGGTATATGAAGTCAAATTAAATCTCACTATGTTTCTGGCTAGCGCATATCAGAAATACAGACATATAACTTTGCCCTGGATGCTTCACCAGTGAATATACATTTTCATACCAAAAACTACCGGTTAAGGAAAGTACAGACATATATATGTAAGTGTTGTATTTATCTTCTAATCTATATACGTTTCGTTACTTAACCTATGTGGGTTTTAAGAAAGTTGAGGTTCAAAAGGGTTCACAATTTGACACAATTTATATACATCAAGGCACACTTTTAGGAGTGGTGAACAGAAAAATCAAAAGTGTCTGAAAACAAGGAAACAAGGAACTAAAACTGTGTGATTATCTAGTTTGCTCAATTTTTATTTCTCGTAATCCAAGTCCCACAAGCCCTAAATCTGCACATAAATAAAGCTCTCACAAGACCAAATCTGTCCCTTATTCACAAAATCTCACTACATTTAAGTTCATACATGAAACTTTAATTAATTGAATCCAACTTGAAGTCTGGTTTTCACTCCTTTATAAACCCCTCATTTGCACTACTTCCTCCAAACCAGCTCTCTCTCTCTCTCTCTCTCTCTCTCTCTCTCTCTCTCTCTCTCTCTCGCTCTCTTAATTTACCTTGTTGTCATCGTCCAAACCAATCACCATGTCAAACAGTGCCACCAACTTTGAAGACAGCACGGCCAACTCTGGCAAAAAAGATCTCTTCAAGTGCACCCATTGTGAGAAAGGTTTCTCGTCCGGTCAAGGCCTTGGGTGGTCACCAAAACGCCCACCAATACCAAACTAATCAGTAGGAGACTCGCAGATGCCATCGGAACCTATGGTAGTAACCCCTATGTTGCTGCTGCTCTAGTGAAGGTCCAGCAAGCTGCTGCCGCTGCCTACCAGGTGCTGGAGGTGAATGTAGCTGGATGGGGTTATCATTGGATAGTCCACTCTACTTTAGGCCTACTGGCATCTACTAGTCTTGATGCTATTATTATTTTCATGAGGTTGCTTTTGCAATGATTAGGTCATGAGAAGTGGATAATCAGCTGAAGGAGGCCGAACAGGGTTTTCTTAACGTCACAAGAGATTATCTAGGTGAGTGGGAAAATAATGATACTACTAATTGGAATGGTGCAGGTGAGGAAGTGACTTCCTAGTAAAGGGATGATAATTTGGATTTGGAGCTCAAACTCTAGGGCTTGGATTTTCAAGAGCTGATCTGGGGTTTCTTTATATATATCAAGGTGCTTAGAGTTGGATTATGGATGAATAATGTATGGGAATAATAGTTTTGAGTTATGTAATTGTGGGAATATTAGTATAAGTTTGAGTTTGTAGCAAGCTAAATATAAACTGCTTGCTTTCTTGTTTTAGTTAATGTTATGATTTCGAAACTATGTATAATGCTCTAAGCATCAATATATTTATGATTGTTTTAGTGTTATGATTTCTGAATTGTGCCAGACTTCATTTCTTAAGATCCCCATTTGCAAAAATAGTTTGGAGCTACCTAAAAATTGCTACAAGAATACTATAAAGATACTATTCAACTACTTAAAGATTTACTGCTAAGATACTATAAATGCACTAGAAAGACACTAAATGGACTTTCAAAATGATACACCTTACCTTTCAAGGTGTGATTTGAAAGTTCTCTTAAATGTAGTGCAGCGATAATCATTTCCTTTCAAAAAAAAAACAAAATATGGTGCATTCCTAACATAATTAGCCTAAAAGCTCCATGGAAATTTTATTGTCTCTCATCAAACACACCATTAGCGTTATCTGAACAATATTCGGCTAAGTTAGCAATTAGTAGTATATAATTCGTTTGCATTAGTTTAAGGTTTAATAATATCTTTTTCAGCACACACATGGTCGATATGAGTTCGTGGTGCGGACATACAAAAAAGTTACTCCTACCACGTACACGATCCTTTCTTAAACCATCTAATTATCCCACAAACAGTTAGTACCTTGCGCTGTTACGTACAACCCAACCAACCCTCCCATCAACGTACTAAAGGACCAAGCTCCATCACAATTAATTTTCATCGTGCTTTTTTCAAAATTGTCTGCCTCACTGACTTAAAGTGCATTGCCATTGCAACAGGCTAGGGAGACGAGCTATGCGACTCAAATTCAAGTCATTGAGGCAGCACAATAATGAATAACAAAACTATGGAACTATAAAATTTAATGCTGAAGGAGCGTAATTTGGTCATACGTCGGTGAGAGGGGTTTGTGATGTTGTGCAAAAGCACAGGGTGGTTGCAGGAGGCGGTCGAGGCTAGGTCCTGCATGGCCATATCTATTTTGGCTGTTGTAGTAGAAACGGTTGTTGTTTGTAGTGCGAAAGGGTTTACAAAGTTGATTGTGAAATTTGATGCGATTAATCTGGGGCAGATGTTGCTGGACTATTGGGATCATTCATGATATCTTGCAGCAGGGTAAACATTTTTATTCATTAAGTTCTTGTATGCACCACGACAATGCAATGAAGCGGCTCACTGCTTCATTTGTTACTAGTAATGGTGGTAATCATGGATGAGTTTGGATATTTCCGGAGTGATCCTTAACACTCTTTCTAAAGATATAAACATTTCATTAGGTATTTAATGAAATTATTTCGATTGGGAAAAAGTTTATTAGGTAACATTGATAAAGTTGGGTGGCAAATATATATTTATAGTAACTATTTGGAAATACATTTATTTATTTTTGTAGAAGTACATAGACAAATTAGGCGAGATTAGCTCTTCCTTGATAATTGTGTGCCAGGCACATATATGAGTTACAAATGGCGGGATAGTAGACTGCTGATGGTAAGCGTAAGCTGCAGAGGCTATAGCAAGTCAGCGACCTAGTTGTCTTCCCGATAGATATGTGTACAAACAATACTCATCCGACGGAGATGCAATAAATAAGTATTCCAATCAATCAGCAAAAACCAAGGAACTCTAGATGGAGCCTTATATAAGTAATGAAGAACCAAAGTGGAATTAGTTTCAATCCAAAGGTATTTCCAGCAATGAACCCATGCGGCACAAACTGCCTCAATAAAAGCTAAAAGTTATGTTGCCACTGAACACACAAATTTTGTACAAGAAGCAAAAGCGCGAAGAACTTGGCCCTAATCCAAAGCTTTCGAGTTGATCTTGATAAGCCAGTAGGGAGGTTTGTACATAGTTGTCATCATATACATAGTTGTTCTCTAAAGAGGAGATTTGTTGTTTTCTTAAGGACAAATTGTCAATATAATGTCGATAAGCTGTCAAAAACATTGGTACATCACATGTCTACAAAAAAAAAAAATTTGTGTATCAACATGTTTGCGTACATATCGATTGTAATGTGGTTCTACAATTACTTCTTGTGCTCATTATAGTCAGTATAACTAAAAATAATCCATATTATTATCACATTATTATTTTCTTTATTCTACTTAAAAACACTTTTAAAAAAAAGGATTATTTCCCCAATCTTTCAATTTTATCTATAATTAGTTTTTATATAATGTTAATTTTAGTGAATTTTTTTTTTAATGTACGATCGATATTTATTAAGTTGAGAAAATAATAACATACAATCTCGAAAGATTGTGTGCTTAGATGGGCCTCAATAAAAATTTGATGGGGCTTTCAATCCGGTCGAAAAGAAAAAGAGTGTCATACACAACAATAGTTAACTATCCTCCATAATAATAAAGTTACATAGAGGAGTCCTCATAAATTACATCACATGGTGGCATCCAATACCTGTCCTTGCTAGTCTGTGAGCAACGCTATTTGCTTCACGTCGAATTAAACTAAAGCTTTTCTGAGAAATATCACTCAGAAAACTTCTAATGTCATTTGTCAGGGGGCCAAGATTGGAGGTATCATCCCCCATATTCTTCATTGCTGCTAGTGTTGGACTCGAGTCACCCTCGAAGATTACTTGGCTTCCGGTTGCAAAATTTTCCTGCAAAAATAGGACTGCACACCGTGCTGCCATGAGTTCCGCTTGCAAAGCTGACGCCACAAGCTCGCTGCCTCTAGTCACAGCCCCCAGAAATTCCCCAAGGTAGTTGCAACACACTACTCCATAACCACCACGCTTCATGCCATGCTCCGAACCTTCATGCGATAAGCAGCCAACCATTCCTCAACACCCACAAATATCTCCCGTGTTGATTTGTGTTTACCATTCCAAAATAAATCATTTCTAACCTTCCAAATCCCCCATAAGATCATCAACACCAAATCAAAAGAATGAGAGGATATTTGTGGAGTGCTAATAACAATTCTCTAATTTTATGCTAAATTGATAGTTCGTCTGATATTTCTACACATCATTTATTGTTAGTTTCTGTCCACTATGCTATTTGGGAGCAGACGTCTAAGCAGATTACACCTTCAACCCATTAAATTCAGAGCCATGACAACCATTGGAGAAGACAGGTAGACGTTTCGGTCATTGGGGTCATTCAGTGACAACCATGAACAAATTTCATTGATAGAACAAGTGCAGTAAATATCAATTCACGAGGTTTTGGTCCGATACACGAAGAACTACTTGCTTATGTTGGGTCACGATCCCACATGGATGAGCTAACTCCAAAAACCCATCCTCAGTTTGGATTGTAGGCTACATGAAGTTGGTATCGCTAGTAATTTTGTTAAATATAATCATTTGAAAAAAAAATTTATTTTTATTTTTGGATAAACGATAACGTTAGTAGGTTAAATTTTTAAATGTTAAGAGAAAGAGAATTGATGGGGATTCCGCGCCAGGATGTGTAGGCATTATTTCTGCCATATACAAAGTCAAAGAAAATGAAATAGTTAATCAGCTGAATAAGAAAATCCATTTAGATTTTATGTAATCTTTTTCAAATTTAATCAGTAAATCCATTATGACACCAGGATTTCCGAATCAGCTAAAGTTCATTTACTTTCAAATATATGGTGCAACCTTCTGAATTCATTTAGGATACAAATTTTCTCTTAACGATTGTTTTCTTTAAATTTCAAAAAAAAATAATATTAAATAAGAGATAAAAAGAGAGGCCCATGAAGCACCTTATCCTCACTTTGTACATATTCCATTTTATTTCAATAAATATCATACTTCTCCTTAAAAATTAAAAAATTAAAAAATTAAAAAATTAAAAAAAAAATTTGAACCCATTAGCAATCAAAGCAAAAGTACTGTTTTTTTTTTAATATTATTTATAAAAGACTAGGATTATTCACATGATTTTGTACAATGTGATTGTCACACATCAATTTATTCATTTTTCACTTCTCTTTTTAATTTTGTGCTTCGATTGAATAACAGGACACTAAATGGATGAAAACATAAAGTACCCCTAAACAGAACGTGAGACAAAAATAGTCAGCAGCCATATTACAAGAGAGATTATTAGTGGACGTCATAGAATTACCGGTTAAAATTTAGCGACATCAGATCATGATGTTTGTTAATGTAGGGTCTTTCTAAGATCCATTATAAATCAGTAGGTGTTGTGGCTTATATTTAACTGACAAGGAGAGTGGGGTCGATAGCACAGAGAAAATATACACAGAGAGAGAGAGATGTGTTTGTAGGGTTGTGTAAAGGATGTGTTATTACCCCTACGCGGTGCCTTTATTTATAGTAATAAGGTGGAGAAGAAATCCTTCTCCTCCAAGGATTACATGTCCTAATAGGGAAGAATAATTAGAATCAAATCTAATCTAGGATTTACACAATCACACTTAAATAAGAAGTTTATCACACTCCCCCTTGAGTGTGTAAATACTCAAGTAGATTCGGCATAATGTAGAGTTGAGGAACAACACTGATTCTGGAAACACGTTATTCAAATAAGATAGGGACTTGCATAAGGAAGTAAGTCTCACAAAAAACCCTAAGGCTTTGGGAAAAACCAAGTAGGGACAAAATCCGTAGTCTAAGCAAAAATGCATGAGAAAGCACAGTCAAATGAAACGTCTACAGGACGTCATCAGGGATATGATCAACCCAAGGTGGGTGCCTCGTCAAAACCTAGTTAGGTAGCAAAAACACAGTGGGAAAAATGCTCCTTATCGTAGGGAAAAGAGTACATTAAGATCAAGCAAGCATACTTCAGGATACACCCCCTGAGTTTGACATAATTCCAAAGAGAACTAGCAATGTTACAACTCAAAAAGTTTACGCATACCAATTCCTTGAACAAGCTTTTGAAACGTCGCCTTCGGTAGTGATTTGGTGAAGAGGTCAGCTAGATTGTCTTGTGAATGGATTTGCGTGACTTCAATCTTCTGATGCTCTTGTTGTTAATGTGAGAATAAAAACTTCGGCACAACGTGCTTAGTGTTGTCTCCTTTGATGTAACCCTTCTTGAGCTGTTCGATGCATGCTAAGTTGTCTTCATAGATCATTGTCGGGACGTCAATGACGGGGTAAAGATCACAGGAGATTCAAATATGGCCCACAACTGCTCTCAGCCAGAAGCAATCCCAAGTTACTTCGTGTAGGGTAAGAATTTCGACATGATTAGATAAAGTGGCAACTAAGGTCTGTTTTGACCTCCAAGAGATTACGATGCCTCTAATGGTAAAGCCATAACCCGTTTGAGAACGCGCCTTGTGTGAATCAGATAAGTATCCTACGTCGGCATAACTAACAAGGCGAGAATCAACTCTAGATAAGGGGGTGCGGCATCACTCGAAGATCCATAGTACCCATAAGGTAGAAGAATATGTCTTTAACACTAGTCCAGTGTCTAGGTGTTGGTGCATTATTGTATCTTGCCAAAAGATTAACAGCGAATGAGATGTCGGATCTAGTGCATTGAGCTAAGTACAATAAAGTGCTTATCGCACTTAGATAAGGAACTTAAGGCTCCAAAATCTTTTCATCATCGTCATTCGGACGAAAGGGATCTCGTTTTGCATCTAGCAATCAAACAACTATAGGAGTACTCAAAGGCTTTGCTTTATCTTCGTTAAAGAAACGCAACACCTTATGGGTGTAGTTCAATTGATGTACTAAGATTCCAATTTAACGGTGCTCTATCTCGAAACCAAAAAAATATCGAGTCTTTCCTAGATCTTTCATCTGAAATTCTGATTTTAGGTGCACAGCAGTTTTCTCGAGCTCTTCAAGAGTTCCGATGAGATTCATGTCGTCGACATAAACTGCAACTATCGCAAAACTAGAATGTGACTTCTTAATGAACACACAAGGGCATAGGTCGTTGTTCACATATCTCTAACTAGTCAAATACTTACTCAGACGGTTATACCACATTCTTCCGGATTGCTTCAAACCATAGAGTGCATGCCTCAGCCTAATTGAAAGCGTGTTCTGGGGTTCAAAAATATTTAATACAGTCAATGTAAGTCCTTCAAGAACTTTCATATAAATTTTCGTATCAAGATCCCCATAGAGATACGCAGTTACTACGTCCATCAGCTGCATGCTCAGTTTTTCGGAAACTACCGAACTGATAAGGTAATGAAAAGTAATCATATCCATAACAAGTGAATAAGTTTCGTCATAGTCAATCCCGAGGCATTGTGAGAAGCCTTGTGCAACAAGACGAGCTTTGTAATGCACAATTTCGTTCTTCTCATTACGCTTCCGAACGAAAACCCACTTGTAGCCAACAAGCTTCACATGTGGAGGAGTAGGAGCTACAAGTCCAAACACTTTACGTTTCGCAAGCGAATCGAGTTCGACTTAGATTGCTTGTTTCTAGTTTGACCAATTTGGTTCTACGTCGACATTCATCAACGGAACGGGGTTCAATGGCATCGCTTAACATTATCTTAATAGCTACTACATATGCTAATGCATCGTCGACGATCATCTCATTTCCACACCAAACATCATCCAAGCTAGCATAATGGATCGAAATCTCACGATTCTCAGGAGGTGGATTCGTCTCTTCAAAGACGCTTCCGTAATCTAGAATTTCATCATGAGTTAGATAAAATGAGTAGACAACAGTCGGATCCACGATAGGCTCTTCAGGGGCCTGTGTTGTAGGTTTCCTCTTTCGGGGTGTGAATCCTTTGAACCATGAGGTTTGCCACGCTTTTGTGTAGGCGCAAATGATTGGCTAGCCGCTAATGTACATGGATTGGCCAAAATGGCGTCTTGGGCCTATAGGAGGGAAATCCATCATACATTTGGTACATCCATCTTTGCGGGCACATTCACAGCTGGAATATGTGATCTTATCACTTGTGCTAGACCAGTGAAAACATTTGGCATGCTCTGAGCTACACTCTTAAGATCTAATATGTGTTGTACTTCAATCTTAGACTGAGTAGTGCGGGAATCTAAATGAGATAAAGTGGGAGTCGTCTACGATAATTCGCGTCGTTCTTCAGGAACATTGACGTTTTTATCTCCCCATAACAATGGGAAGACTATCTCATAGAAGCGATAATCTGTGAAACGAGTGGTAAACAGATAGCCTGTCAAAGGTTCTAAGTAACGAATGATTGAATGAAAATCATATCTGACATAGATTCCTATCATTCACTGAGGGCCTATTTTTGTACATAAGGGCGGCGAAATCAGCACATAGACAGCACAACCAAAAATGCACAGATGTGATATGTCGGGTTCGTACTTGGTAACAAACTAAAGGGCTCTATATGGTTGGGTCGCAACAGGCCTCATGCGGACCAACATGGCTGCATGCAATATCGTATGGCCCCAAGCAGCGATCGGGAGCTTGGTACGTATGACCAACGATCGAGCAATTATTTGTAAACGCTTAATGAATGCCTCTGCCAGACCGTTCTGGGTATAAACTTAGGGTACTGGATGTTCAACTTCAACCCCAACCGACATGCAATAATCATCAAAAGTTTTAGATATGAATTCTCTAGCATTATCCAATCGAATAGATTTGATCAGATTATCAGGATGGTAAACCTTGAGCTTGATAACCTGAGCCAACAATTTGGAGAATATAGCGTTCCTTTGGGACAACAAGCACATGTGTGACCAACATGCGGAAGTGTCAACCAAAATCATAAAATATCTAAATAGTCTGCAGGAAGGTTGAATCGGTCCACAAATGTCCCCCTAAATCCTTTGTAGAAAAAATAGGAGGATTCGAGCAAATCTTGTTATAAGAAGGCTTAATAGTAAGTGTTCCCATAAAACAAGTTTGATATGCGATTCCTTGAATCAAACCTAAACTTCTGGTTAATGGATGCCTGTGCGAAGATTTGAGGATACGGCACATCGCTATTTGTCCAAGGTGTCCTAAATGATCATGCCAAAGTGTAATTTTGTTCGCAGTCCCAAAGGTAGGGCCGGCCATATAGTGGCTCTCTATAAGACGTATGGTTATAGTATACAGACCACTCGTGATACGCTTCATCTTCTTTAGAATACGTTTCTGGCCATATTCATAGGAAGTGATGCACAAAAATTCAACTTCGTTTTCTACATAGGTTTCAGCGTGGTAATTATTATCTCTAATGTCTTTGAAACTTAGCAACGTTCTTTCGGAACGCGAAGAACAGAGTGCCTTATCAAAGGTCAAAATTGTACCATTGGACAACATTATATGTGCCTTATCGTATCCTTCAATCAGGTTGGATGGTCCTGAGAAGGCTGTCAAATGTGCATTCTTAGATATGAAGTTAGTGAAATAGATGCGTTCACACAAAACGGTGTGCGTGGTTGCATTATCTGCCAGATAACTAACTTTCCCACTAGTCATACCTAAAAATAAAAATTAATTTGAATCGATCACATGCATAAAAGTTCTAAAAACAAATATCCATTAAAAATAATTTAAGTATTCAAGGATGGTAATTAATAAAAACTTAATATCCAAAAATAGATCACCAACAAATAATCAAAACATAAAGGAAATTGTTCAAAACTAAACCAAAAACAAGGAGAGGTTCGGCCACTAGGTGGAATTCGGCCCCTAGGGTTCTAAATTCAACTAAAAATAGTTCATTTCTAAGATTCTAATCTTCCATAGGGTTAGTATCCTCCTGAAAGTCAAAAACCTCCATCTTGGTACTTTTCGATTCGTCCATTTGCACAAAGTTTGATTCAAACTTCTTACGACGAGAATGATATTTAGCTCCAACCTTCTGGGAAGCATGGTAAATATGGTACCAATGGTCCTTTGAACCACAGTGGTAGCATATGTCCACATCCATGGTTTCAGGTGCTTTGCCTTTATTCTTGAAGTTTAGGGTCTTGAGAGCGAGGTTGGGGCGCTTCTAGGCTCGGTTTCCTCCTTTAGGTGGGCCTTGGCTCTATTAACCTTGATGGGATGGTTTCTGGTCGCCCCTACCACGCCTATGTAGGGGTTTTGGGCGTTGGTTTGTGCTATAATGTGCTTCAGGCATAACAGTAACCTAGTAGGTAGAGCTTGATAATTTTTCGTCAACAGATGATTATACTTTTCAACAAGAAGTAAAACAGAGATCAAATCTGAAAACTTAGTGAACTTATGAGCCCCATATTGCTGCTGCAAGACAATATTAGTAGCAGATAAGGTCGAATAGGTTCTCTAGGAGATTCTCTTTGATCAAGGTCTCATTACAAAACTTGAGAAGTGATCGGATTCAACAAACTTCAAAATTATATTCATTCACAGACTTAAAGTCTTAGAGGCACAAATGCTGCTAGTCATGTCTTGCTTCAGGCAATAAGATGTCCTTTTGGTGATCAAAACGATCAGCTAAAGCGACAAAGTGCTCATAGATCTTCCTCAGCAAGGTACTTGGTTTACAGTACATCATGAATGTGTCTTTGAATGAAGATCATGGCAGTAGCTTTCTCAGCTTCGCCAACCAGGTTGTCCGTCTCATCTTCAATGGACCTAGAGTGCTCATGGATCTTCCTTAACAAGGTACTCAGTTTGCAGTGCATCATGAATGTGTCTTCGGATGAAGATCATGGCAGTGGCTTTCTTAGCTTCAACAACCGGGTTATCCGTCTCATCTTCAATGGCTTGACACAAATTCTTTGCGGTGAGGTGGAGCTTCACATCTTAGAACCACTTGAGGTAGTTTCTTCCAGGGACCTCCAAACCGGTGAAGTCGAGTTTGTTCAAATTCGACATGTTCCTATCACAAAATAAATGGACAAGATGCGGTTAGTGTAATGAAGAAAAATTCAATCCATTCACATAGGAGTAGAACATACAGGTTCTAATAGACATGTATTGGTTTAAATTTACATGAAAAAGCTTCGAGTTTTCATGGGTGATGTTTTTAAGGAGAACTTCAGGTTTTCAAACAAGGCATGTTTCTAGGAACTTTAGGTTTCGAAATAATTATGAACTTTAGGTTCATATGTTCCTGCAGACAAACACAAATATATATATATATATATATATATATATATAGAAATATGCAACTAGGAAATATGCAAATAGATCTTCAGATCTTGATAATAATTGAATTAATTATTTGGACTTCGGGCTAAAATTAAAGTGTGGGTGAAAAATTATAAAACACAAATTGTCTAAAAATAAATAAACAATTAAGCTCGGGGCCTAAAAACACGGGCCAAAGCCCATGGGTGGGCTAACAATGTTTAAACCGTACGGCCTAAGCCCAAGAATTGGGCTAGGGTAAATAGATATAGGATGCAGGCCCAATATACCAGAGGCCCAGATGGGCATAGATTGAGTGTGACGCGGTGCAGTGCACCGATTCTCCAGCAACGAGCTGAGATCATGTGCTGCATCATGCATGGGGACAACAAAGCCCAATTGGGCTAGTGTTTTTTGCAGGCCAAGGTCCAGTTCAGCCCAATAGGCTGTTTAGATTTGGGTCGTGGCAGCAAAGACAACTAGCAGTCCAAAAAATGGTGTTATGCGATTCAGGCCCGAAAGTTCGAGGCCTACTAGGGCTTGGGTCGAGAAATCCAGAACACCCTAGCGGCGCTGGGTGTGGTATTCAAATCGGAGAAATCGTGCAAATTCAAAGAATCCTTCAAAAATTTACCAATGGCCATCAGATTTTTCGAGAAACCAATCGTCCTCGATGATGGTTGGGTCCCAAAAACATGATTGTAGGTTATGATGTTCCAGAAAGATGGCGTTGAAGCCGTGGCCTACTGCAGGTGGCGGCTGGGTTCATGGGTTCAATGTCGAAACGATGTCGTCTTCTCAGATGGAGCATTGGGGGTTTTGCTCCGGTGCATTGCGGCTCAAGAAGGCTCACGTGAGCTTGAGTTTTGAATTCGACAAACCCTTAAAAAAAATTATATTTTTTTTTTCAATTTCCAGATTAATTCAATGCATATTCAATTAAATAATTCAATGCATGGACATATATTTGATGTAATTCATGGCAATATTCACATAATTCAACAATTATGGATATAGTGCATACACAATTTATGTAAAATTTAAAATTTGAAAAAAAAAACATAAAGGTGAGTCATACATTATGGCGAATGCTCATGCTATCAGGGCTGCAAAAATATAAAGATAAAAACCGTTGTTTTGAAAGAACCTGATTGCGTGATGATATTAATGAACTGGTTTGATTCAGAAAATTTTTCTTCAATTTCAGCTTTCCATCTCCAAAGCTTGTATCACGTTCAACACAAAAAAAAAATTAAATTGAATCAATAAAATAAAAATTTAATCAATTAAAAATAATTGAAACGTAATACTACCCTAATTGAAGACGAATAATTTTTGCGTCAGATTCCTAAGCGCAACGGTAGGAGCGTGTTGATAACATATTGTGGCCTATATTTAACTGGCAAGGAGAGGGCGCGGCGGCACAGAGAAAATATAGAAAGAAATGTGTTTGTAGAGTTGTATAGAGGATGTGTTATTCCCCTTACGCAGTGCATTTATTTATAGTAACAAGGTGGAGAAAAAGTCCTCCTCTAAGGAATACAAGTCTTAATAGGGAAGAATAACTAGAATCAAATCTAATCTAAAATTTACCCTATCACACTTAAATAAGAAATTTATAACAATTGGAGCTCTTTTTTTTGCATGACTGGCCACATGTTAAACTAATATTATTATATTTCAATGTAATGCATCAACAAATACTAACCTGTGAAAAATAGAGAAACCCAGATCGTGTATTTGTGGAATACATTTGAATCGGCACTGTGTACTCGAAAAGAAGCCCTAAATCGTTACGAACAAACAATAACCCCCTTGTCAAGAAACCCCAAAAAGAAGACAAAAAAAACCCTAACTTGTATTATACACATACAATAAGCCCTTACCAAACAAAACACACATTTTTACAGCTCTCCCTCTCGCTCTCTCTCAAACCAATTTTATCGAAAGCTCAATCTTGCCGGATCATCTTGAACACTCGTCACGTTACCATCCCCCATAACCATCAGTTTGTCGGGTCTCTTTTGTTGAGTCCGAAGAATCAGTTTCGGTTCCGTGGGATTTTTTTAATTTCGCCACGAGAACCCACATGTTGGCGAGTTCATTTTCCAGGTATGCTTCTCTTTGTTTGGATTCCTCAACCCTTCTTTGAAGATCAGCCTCTCTTTTATCCTTCTCCGTAAGAGCAGCCTCGTATGAATGCTCTCTCTCCTTGCTCACTGCCAGTTCTCTCTTCATTTCTGAGATAAGCCCGCTTTGGTCCTGTTTGATGTGACTATCTCTCCGACCATTTCGGATTGTGCTACTATTTCGACGCAGAGTTGGAGAGCTCTTAGATGCGGCTAGCTCAGCAGCTTGTTTTTCATTTTGGTTCATGAGTTTGGAAACTTCTTCTGATAATGCCTTGAGCTCAACAGCAGCAGCTGAGGCTAGACCTTTGGCGTACGAGCTCTCCTCCACCAATTTCTTGTTCCGAACTTCTAACCGTTCCCTTGACTCCGTCAGTTCAGCCACCTTCTGCTTCAGTTCTTCAACCTAATTAAGGGTTGAAAAACAATAATTTAATAAGATCCTGCTTGACAGTGTTAAAATTGCTAAAGTTAAAAAATAAATAAATGGAGACATAATAGGCTCATGAAATTCATCGGTGGTACTTTTGTTGGGAATAATACGAAACTCGAATTTTACAACTAAACAAATACTTAGAAGCCACAAGAGGAGAAAAACCTGCTTCAGTAGGAGGAAAACTTCATTTTTGTCATTCAACACCGCATTATCTTTCTCTGTGCCCAATTCCTCATGCAAATTTTTTGAACCAGTTCGAGAAGTGACTACTGGGCTCAAATTTCTAAACTCTAGTGCCTCAGAAAGCTGCTGCTTCAAGGAGGCGACTGTTTCCTGCAATCCTTTGCATTCACCAATCTGGTAACAACGTAATATAAAGTCATATGAGGTTCTAAATTCTGAAGTCTCATCTAAAGATGAACAGAACAAATAAATTTTAGTAAAGTAGTTCCTGTACCTTCTGTTCCAGCTGTTCTTGGATGATACGATTATCAGCAGCTTTAACCTGGCACAAAAAAGATACAGCAGTCAACGGAATAGACTTGGAGTTGAGGCCTTCGAAAATTTCATTTCATTTCTCCATTTCTTCGATATTGTAGTTGCAATTTGCATGACATCCAAAAGTCTTGCACACTGGAAACTGAAGTAAAACTATGCAAGTGGATAAATGAAAGATGGGGTTTTTGGACATTCCATGGAACTCAAATGCTTCTATGGTGTGTCAAATGGCATATTATGTTAGTCCCTAGGCTGCAACATTAATTATCAAAAAAAATGTTTTACAATAAAAATCTACATGATTGTAAAGTCAACATGACACTCCGCATGCAGAAGGCCTACATGATGCTCCATATGAACTATTTTATAGTTCGGAATTTACTGTGCTATGTTTTCTCATATCAAAATGTACAAAGTTATTATTTATCACCTCAAGTTCAAAGGACTTCTCATTCAATTGCTCCATCACTTCAGCAATAGACTGCAGCATAAACCAGAAACAACGTAAGGTTTGAGTTTAAACAAAAATGAAAACAACTTACGATACCAGGGCATACTTTTTTCTTTTTTTTTTTTTGGAAGAAAAAGAAAAGGATACCAGCTGACAACAGTAAGGAATCCCGGACTTACTTGGGATGCTTCCAGTTGACTCATTTTGTTGTGTGAAAAGGACTCTGCAATTTTCTTTTCCACCAAAGTTATTTGTTCATTCTTCACCTTGATTTCATCTTTGAACTTTCGCATCTCCATCTTAATTTCATCCTTCTCGGAGTGTCTTGAAGCCTCCTCGGACAACCGCTTCAGAGCACTTGAACGGAGTGCTACCTCATCAGACAAGATTTTTCGCTGCTCCCTTAAAAGATCGATCCGATCAATTGACTTCATGCTAGTCTGACAGGATAAATAAATAAATGAGCAATGAATGAATCAAGAAATAGAGAAATAAACTAGTTGAAGCATGGAAATTTAACCATTTGGTCCATACTTAGTAAGTTAGTAACTTAGTATATACGTCAAGTAAGTTATCAGCCTGTATGTTTAATAAACTCAGGCTCAAATAAATAAATAATAAAAGAAGACACAAAATGGCCAAATGATATGCAGGCACAGGAAGGAAAGTATGATGTCATAAACAGCACATGACAAATTTTCTGGCCAGAAATAGTGTTCATTTCCATTTCCCAACCACATTATTTCAATATGAAACGCTGTTTCTTAGAAACAAAAATACATGCTTTTGACTCTTTTTCGCCTTTATTTCTTTTTCTTTTTTAGGTTCAGTTTAATGTCCTAGCAATTCTAAGTAACACTACAGCTTCAAAACCTGCATTACATCTGTCCTTTCTCTTTAATATATGGACATAATGAGCAATATTTGATACAATCATACTAGAGATGGCAGAAATGTTCATTGGGGGCATGCAGGCTCAAGTACAAGTTAACATCCTTTATGCAGAACATTCACATACCAGAGGTGCCTCTCGTCCCAGGAAATTTTCCTGACGAACTTCTCTGTCCTCTCTAGCCTCGGACAAAAGATCAGCCGATGGAGAGTTTTCTGTAAGAGCTGAATGTGAAAGCCTCGATTCTACATGAAAATTACCACTTTCTGCTTGAGGTGTTGAAGGTGTACTAGTAGATTTTATTCCACTGGATCTATCACTTGTGCTTGTCAACGTCCCTGTACCACTATCACGTTTCTGACCAAGATGGAAAATAAATCAACAGAAAGTACAAAAAATCTGCTGCAATGATAGACATTTTAGGCTGTCAGGCACACGGAGCAAAAAAGTTTGATTCTTTAGAGTAACCAGTTCCTTCAGAAAAGCTGAAGGTTCAGACCATATCAAGGAGTCCCTAGTTCATTCATTTTATAATTGGAAATTCAGAAAACCAAAGGGATTTTCTTACAATTACATTTCTCTAAGGAGGAAAAACAATGTTTCCAGAATTCCATGTTTATGATTGCCCATGAAATTTGAGAACCAGTTGATGTTAGCAGCATTTATGGCCATAAAAGAATCTGAAACAGAAAAATAAGCCCAAGAAATAACAAGATAAAGCTACTAAAGCTGTAAGTTATATCAGCATCAAGAATACCACCCACTGTAAGAGATATAAAACTACTGGAACAAACACCTTCAGCATCCATTCTAACAACCCTAAATTTCACATTAGACAATTGCTCAAAATCAAGGCAGCTTCTATACATTATTAACATTATTAATGACTGGATAAAGGTAGAAACCACAGATGAGTGAAACAAAACGTCACTCTGGATACTGGATAAAATAGCTGAGACAGGAAGGATGATGAAACCTAGGCCAAATTCCCCATCTTTTACATTTACTATTGGTGATTTTTTTTTATCAACGTGATTTTAAAATGTACATACAACCTTAAGAAAGGACGACAGATTTCTACAAAGCAAATGGCACATACCCGTATCTTTAACCAGTTTAGAAGTCCATGCTTCCGAGTCTTCTTCTCCCCCTTCAGTGTGTCATCAGTCATTTCAGTACTCCCCTCAAGAGGAGGAACAAACAATTCAACGCTTTCATCATCCAAAATCAAGTCCCGCCTTTTGTATGGTAGGTATGCAAGCTGTAATTTTCACAAAGAAAATAAGAAAACAAAACTCGTTTATTCATCTAGCAGAGAGAAAATATGGGAGAACTCAGTCCAACCTCCTCTTCACCAAAGGAATGTCTTCTTCTAACATCAGGTCGGTGAGAAAACCTTGATGATTGTGTTCCTTTTGTTGAGACCAAAATCAATTTTGTCAGCCTTTGGATTCTTCCCAACAAAGCAGCTTTGGCTTCTTCTTCTTGTTCCAATCTTGATTGCAGTTTGTATTTGCCATCTTCTAACTTTACACATCACGCCACAGCAAAAGAAGCAGTTCAAGTCACACAACAATGACTATTCAGAAATATATTTATGCAATTTTACTAGAGGAAACTGTGCAGCAACCGAATGACAAAAGGTCTGTTAATAATACAGAGAATTGAACCCATTTATCAAGGATGGGGCCCAAGGTGGCTTTACAGTTGATCCATAACAGTTATTTAAGAGAATCCAGAATTAACAGAAAATCAAAACCAAAATCCCAAACCAGTCAACACTCACACTTCAATATATAGTTTGTCCGGCTCCTTTTGGCTCTGAACTAGTTAGTAATGTTTTAGCATTTAATTCAAGTTTGATTTCGTCGAAAGCAAGAATACAAAAATTGTTGCAGACCCAGAAATAACCCTGAGACCAATCATGTAGAGGAATTTGGAAGCACCTTTTGTTTAAGGAGCAGAATATCATCTTCCCCAGCATCTTTTAGTTGAGGAATTGTGACTATACCCCTCTTCAACTCTTCTAACTCTTCCTTTAAACTACGTATCTCATTTTGATATTTCTTAATGAGCGACTTCTCATCAATAATCTGCGGGTACAAAACATTATGTGAGGTGAGAAACAAAGGAAAACATAATCAGTTTGAGAAAAAAAGAGATAAAGCAAGCATACCTTGTTTTGTGCTGCTTGAATTTCTATGTGTTTTGCCCGATGTGCAAATTTCAATGTATTATGTGTCTCTTCGGAACTGCTTGATGAAGGAGTAACAGTGCAGATGAGCTGTAATAGTGGACAATATAAGTAAATAAATCAATTGCAAAACTTTCTTTGCTAGCAGTATTGGTTCTGCCAGAAAGATGTATTGGAATAATATCCAGATAAGTGGAACAGAGGTGAAACCATAACAACAGGAGAAGCCTTACAGATACACGCCCATGTCCACTTAGAGAAGATTGAAGAAGTCTTGTCAATTTAGAATCCCTGTATGGTATATGAGTAGCCCTCATATCGGTCAACTTTGATATAACCTACAATAGAAGTTAAAAATACTCCGAAATAAGTATACCATGTAAGATGAACAATGACTAGAAGTACTCGAAGGACAATCTAAAAAATATTTCAGACTTCTTGGTTTAAAACAATGTTGAGGCCTCACAGTTCCTAGAGTTAGCAAACTTTTATTAATATAGGATCCTTCTTTCCGTCTGACACCAGTAGTTTCAGCTTTCGAGCTCTCAGAACCTGCCAGATCGATGAGGTTCTGCACATATAAGTTAGATATGATAGATTCATAAGAAACCCTAACTATCGAATACAAAAAATACTGAATAGATTACGATTAATCCAGGAAGATGACAAACAAGTAATTGGTATCAGTCCGTAGTGTTGAATACATACCAATTGTGACAGACTTACAGCTTCACCTTCACAATTTTCCCCACATGGACTACTTTCTATTGTCTGTTGACAAAGTAGTCATACAAATATATAAAGTCATCAATCGAGCCAAAATAAATAAACTGATGGTCCAAATAGATGTTGAGAATATCACGTTTAAGAATGCGAAAAATAGAACAAACTCCGGAAATCGAAAACAAATAACCAAGATAAATAACACCAAGAATTTATGTGGTTCGGAAATATGTGCCTACGTCCACGGGACAGCAACAACAATCTTTCACCATATCAATAATGAGTACAACCAATAATCTTGCCAAATCTCTAGAACTAGGAATTGACGAAAACCTGAAAGAACAAGAACAAGAAATACACTATCTCTTTTCTTTTCTCTCGCACACACTTTACAATATTCTCTCACTCTAATCCCTTGAGTGGTATACAATTTATTGTTTTGCTCCCTTCCCAAAACTAGTACAATATCCCCTTTATATAGACATAATAAAGGTCTTCTTCAATAAGGATTATTAATCCTAATTGGAATCTAGTTATGAATCTTTCTCCAATTGAGAAACTAACTCCAATTGGGTAAGCAACTCCAATTGGGAAAACAACTCCAATTGGGAAAACAACTTAATCCTCTAAGACTATAATTCCTTATAGACGTAGGACAACTTATCATGGGCTGGAAAAAACCCAACAATCTCCCCCTCCAGACCATGAGGAAGGTATACCAAAAAAAAAAAAATAGGATTGCTCCTCTTGACCAAACTCCCATTGATCGAACGTTTCATGACCAGACTCCCCCTGATCGAACTACCCATAATCAAGCTCCTCTTGATCGAATTACTCATTAACCAAGACCCTCTTGATTAGACTTCTCTTGACCAGGCTCCCCCTGATCGCAATACCCATCGTCATTGGCAAAGGCAATTATAGACTTCTTTGCCAGAAAACATCGCTTATCGTCATCTTGGTCCAATCAACATCTAACATACTTGCTGGCTTGCTCTTAACAACTTCTCTTGACCAGGCTCCCCCTGATCGCAATACCCATCATCATTGGCAAGGGCAATTATAGACTTCTTTGCCAGAAAACATCGCTTATCGTCATCTTGGTCCAATCAACATTAGACATACTTGCTGGCTTGCTCTTAACAACTTCAGTAAAGCATGTCCTCCTCTTGATTTCCACGTAACCCAATTAAAGCAGGTTGCACCCTCCATTCTAAACGGATATCAACCAAACCTGGCTCTGATACCACTTGTTGAGAATATCGCGTTTAAGAATGGGAAAAATAGAACAAACTCCGGAAATCGAAAACAAATAACCAAGATAAATAACAC
The DNA here is from genome assembly GCF_041283825.1 of Pyrus communis. NCBI lineage: Eukaryota > Viridiplantae > Streptophyta > Magnoliopsida > Rosales > Rosaceae > Pyrus > Pyrus communis. Next base: position 22,406,108 of record NC_142578.1, read on the forward strand.
CAATAATTTACGTGGTTCGGCAATATGTGCCTACGTCCATGGGACAGCAACAACAATCTTTCACCATATCAATAATGAGTACAACCAATAATCTTGCCAAATCTCTCGAACTAGGAATTGACGAAAAACCTGAAAGAACAAGAACAAGAAATAAACTATCTCTTTTCTTTTCTCTCGCACACACTTTACAATATTCTCTCACTCTAATCCCTTGAGTGGTATACAATTTATTGTTTTGCTCCCTTCCCAAAACTAGTACAATAGCCCCTTTATATAGACATAATAAAGATCTTCTTCAATAAGGATTATTAATCCTAATTGGAATCTAGTTATGAATCTTTCTCCAATTGAGAAACTAACTCCAATTGGGTAAGCAACTCCAATTGGAAAAACAACTTAATCCTCTAAGGATGCATTTGTTGCACCAAACTATCTCGGACTGGATTAGCTTAAGGGACTAAGTTGGACTGTCTTGGTATGGACTAAGCAGGACAAGAATAGTGAAGCGTTTGGTGCAGTATCGGACTAAGTCATGGATTAAATTATTTTTAGTAGCTAAATATTTTTTTTACTACTTTTTAATTATTTTATTAATATTTTATTACTTTTTTATTCAGATATTTTCATTGACTCAATCTAGAGAATTCCATAAGCTGCATGACCTCCAGATTTCTCCAAAAAAAATCCCTGATCACCGATTTCCCAAAAAAAAAATCTTGTCCATCAATGGCCTGCAACAAATTCAAGCCTTTTCATTTCGTTTCTTCTTCCCCTGCAATTCTACCAAAAATTGCCAAGGATGATTGCTTTCCTTGGATCTCGATAGAAACCAATTTCTCAGCTTTCCTACCAACCAAACAAAATTAAACCACACCCCCCCCCCCCCCCCCCGGGAATAAAAAATACAGGAAATCAAAGAATTAACCTCCAGAAACACGGAGGAATTGAATCAAGGAGTGCTAGAATGAGATATTCCTCGAAGGTGAATCAGAGGACTGCTAGAGCAAGACAGACGACAGAGAAAGCGGGATCTTCCTCATTCGAAATTATGGGTTCAAGGCGAGAGGGAGAGAGTGGTGTTGGGCTAGCAGTGTATCTCGCTGAAGTTGGGAGTGGTGATGTGATGGTGGCTGTCGGTGCTCAAGAAAACAAAGAGCAGAGAGTGGACGAGGAGGAGACGAGGACAGACCGGACGAAGGGCTTAGCAGTCCCATGGTTGCGGGGCGCTCTCGCTAAGACCTCCTAGCGAGGGAGATAGTCGGAGCGAATCCCCTTTAGTCTCATTAACTTTAGTCCATGCACGCAACAAACACGGGATTTCCCTGATAGCTAATCCAGTCTAGTCTAGTGAAAGATAGTGAGGCCAAACAAACACACCCTAAGACTATAATTCCTTATAGACGTAGGACAATTCATGTCACTATTTACCATCAATCAATGAATAGGTGTGTCAGTGTCAAGGAACATTAAAAGAAAAATCAAATGTAAGATTACAAGATGCTATGTTAAGATATTCACCAGCGTAAATATCGTGTGGCTCCTGCTACTGAATAGATTGAAATTTGTTGAGCCAACATGCCTGTGCTCTGTTGGCAAAATGAAAACTCAATCACAAAGTGAAACAAGATTCATGAAAGAAACAACACGATTTAAAATGACAAAAACCTATATCATCTGGTCAACTAAACAAATAAACAAGATTTACTATGATAATAAAATAAAATAAAAAATTCAGCATAGTCGCAACATATGAATATGATCAATGTTCTTGTACCTTCTCCAGCTGCTATAAGTGAAAGGGCGTGAGCTGGGGACAGTACAACTTCTTCCTTTATTCCTTCAACAAAGGTGCCCTACAGCCATCAATTAAACAATTAACAAGAATTCTTAACGTGAAAGAGTAATGACTTGACAGAAGATTTTTATAAACTGACAGCAACCATCTTTATTTGCAGAACAGTAATTTATGAAGATAATTGCAACTCAAACAAAGATCGCAAAACTAATAAAGCACCTGGGCATCTTCTCTAATTCGTAAATTCTGTCCTGCTGGATTCAACAAGTCATTTACAACCTGAAATGAAAGAAACCTTAAATGATATAAAAATAAAAAATAAAAAAAGAAGCACCACTGAAGTATAAAGTTCAACACTGCATCCAGAAAACTTCAATTTACAATGGTCTACAAACAGCAACAACCATAGAATCAGAGCATCATAAGTAAGCTGGAGAGAAATAGGAAGGGAACAATTACCTCATTATAGATTTCCAAGTATGACACACGAAGAAGATACTCTCGATTTGGAGTCTGGAGAATAGACAGATATTTTAATATGTAGTTTCTCCAATAAGAAAAGCTAAAGAACTTAGAACCTCGTTTAAAGTACCTCTTGGATGATGCTAAAAGCATCCTTCACAGCCAGTGGTATAATTCCAGGCGACCTTTGATCACCCTGAAATTAGTAGGACCAATATAAGCACATTGACAATCATAATAGATCCAAGCACATTAATACTTTATATGCTACTACATAGCAGAATAAATGTTACTTCTATGAGAAATTATGGAGATATCGAGGTGACTGATCAATGCATGTTAGTCAGTTATACTCTGTAGAATAAAATGGTGAGAATAAATAGGTTATCTCACATGCATAGTGTGAGTCTTCCCGCTGCTGGTCACCCCATACGCAAATATTGTACCTGTCATGGAAGGAAATCATAAGCTAAATAAACAATAATACATTATGCCTTATCTACAACTTAGATATATCTGAATACCAAGAAGAGTTTTACTCAATTAAATTTTAGTGCAAACAGCAAATAACTTTAATCGGTTGAGCAACAAGTTGCTTAAACTATCCAAACCACCAGTGCCCCAGTTACCCTTGCCAGGCAGAAGTTGTCAGCCTTGACAGGCAATGCATTGGGTACCTAGGAAACAAAATTGATGGCAGAATCGAGATGGTGTGTTCAGTGTTCAGCCAAATAGGCTCTCTACTCAGATTCACAAAGCTTTACGAAGAGAAGATCCAAAAATTTTCTAGATGGTCAACAAAACTTTGTAGGCCAAGAACCGGAAAAGATTAATCATCTTATGATTCCGATAGTTCACCAAAAAACTATTGGTCCCAGCTTTTACCAATGCAACAGACCATTAGGTCCCAAGATTCTCTACTTTTTTCATTCACTACACGACCAAATTACAACTATACTTCAGCCAATGGGAGTTAACAATCAACTCTCAAACATATAGCCTCGTCCAGCAGAATCCAGCAACCTAGTGAAGAAGAATTTAGGATGGAAGCTGGAATTCCTAGGAATGTTGTTGAAATGAATGACTGAGGTGAGAATTGCAAGTTCCCAAATTGATTTACAATTTCATCGCCTCATGTATGCAACGATTATATCACTTCTTGCCATGCAAAAACAATATAATGAGAAAAGCACAAAATGGTCAAATGGATTTCATAACTGGCAGTCTACAGGACCAATCATCGAAATTGCAACCAAAAGTTAGGTGCTCTAATTAACTTGATAATGTAAAGGAAACAAAAGCAAAGGGAATATATCCAATTTTCCCTAAACTAATCCAAAATTTAGCCATCAAGAGCACTGATTCAGGTTGCCACTCACACAACATATTCTGAAAAATAGAACTTCTATTTTGTAGTTGGATAACAATTTTTGGTTTGCATACTAGTTGGAAAACACATACGCATTCGCCGTCTTTTATAACCAGGAAAAAAAATGGAAATGCTGATCAAGCTACCGTTAAGATTTTTTGGACATATAATCAAGCTAAAAACATTTTAGAAATTTAAGTTCATCAAACCAAGAAGTCAAAGAAATTTACCATTGACGCCTTCCATAGCACCACTTATAACATGCTGAGCAGCAACATCATAGACATGACGCGTTGTGGTTGTAGGGCCGAATACCCGATCTAGAACCAAACAATGAAGGGAAAAAAAACAAGTTCAACCAAAATGAACTTATCTGAGCTTTATGATCGATGCATTTGATAAAACAAATTCCACTAAACAAGATATGGAGGTATAACATTCTTTCTTTATAGGAAACTTTAAACTCCTATTGAATTAAGGGTAAACTCTGCACTGACTTGTAACGTTCGACAGCCGTTATCATATTCTCTACCAAGTGTGGACTTGTTTTTATATATGGACAACTAAGAAGCAAAGTGAGTGAGATCTCAATGAATATCAGCTATCCATACTTACATGTACGTATTGTTTTGCAAGTTCAATTCAAGTATCCCAACATCATTAAGCTTAGGCTTACTATTTTCTTCCTCCGCACAAGTGCATCAAATAATGAGAATGCAATATTATTTGTTTGATGGAAAGTAAAAAAAATACCATATGCATAAGCTATTGATGGATTATGCTCATTTCGCAAAATGGTGTCGCCATCTGCATACCATGCAATTTCTTCTCCTTGGCGAATTTCCCTTGGGCTATACCAGACAAAGACGAAAACCAACAGCCAACTTACTAAGTACTCATGAAACCTATACAAGTACAGTACAATTCATACTAGTGAAAATGAACCTGAGTGGACGAAAGCGGACCGTCACAGTGACGTTTTCTTTGGATTTTTCCACATCTTGCGGTAAACTTTCCAAGTACAAGTACTGTGGCTTACTTCGAGCTGAAGAAGACGCAGGAGAACTCTGGCATTCAATAGATGTTTCCAAATATTGTTTTGAAGACGTTGTAGTCGAAGATGCAGGGGAATTAGCAGCCTTTGAACTGCTCGAACCTAATTTTTTTGATTTTGATCCATATTTTGACGCCATTACCACTGGAAGTCAATCCCCTTCAAAACAATGACAACAAATTCCACTTCAGCATCAATCAACAACTTAAACTTCTGAGTTCTTCAACATGTTAACACTTTCTTAGGCTTGTTCTGATGCCACACTATAACTCTGGCCACAGAAGTGACCTCAACGTTCAAAAAGCAACCGAAATGAAGTCGAAAGTTCAAGTTTTGAGTACTTCCACTAGTTACCATCCTCTAAAACTGTTTTTGGTTGCCAAGAAAACTGTAAGGCAAAGATGATTGTGGCATATGGAGGGTAAAGTAACTCGCATTGTCGATACAAAAACCAACTCTTTCTTGAATTAGTTTAAGTTTACCTCACCACATATAACATAAATGCAAATTCCAAAACTCTATGTTATCCACTTTCCTTCATTTTCTCAGCAACCAAACACAAATTAAACAAAGACAAAGAAAATCCCACATAAAATTGCAGCTGATTACACTTTCTTAACCCAGTTTTATAATTTTATTACACCTCCCTTATTTTCAGCTCCCAATTTCCAAACCACAATTAACTAAACAGAGCATTTATATAAAAATAAAAACATTCCAAAGCTTTTTATCCTCACCTGTAAACGCAATCAGACGAGCATTGCGAATTGCATGCACCAAACGGAGAAAAATCGAGAGAAAGCGAGCTTTATGTCACAGAGATCGTCTCTGAGGCCACAGAGAGACGGATCTGAGATAAGCTGCTGCAAGTGAGTTAGTGAGAGAAAGTGAAAGAAAAGAGAGAGAGAGAGAGAGAGAGAGAGAGAGAGATAGCTGAGCTTTTTTTGCTTGCCTTGGAAGCGATGCCTTTTTCGATCAATGGAAAACAATCAGCATTTCTCAATCGAATCCAACTTTTTTGCACACAGAGAGAAAGAGTTAGAGAAACTCGTACACATATTTACACACCACCCGTTATAGACCTGTAGAGAGAGAAAATGCTAACCAAGAAAAGAGAGAAAAGAAAAGAAAAAGAAAGTGAATTTGGTACGGTAGCTGTATCTCAGTGAAAGCCTGGCTGGAAAATGGTGGGGATTTTCTACTATTTTTCTAATTTTTAAATCTAATTAATACTTTTTTTATTTTATAATTAATCACATCCTTCTCTCTTAGCAGATGATTTTACGTTCAAATCTCACTAAAAAAAAATTAGATATCAATTTATTATAACTATTGTATTACGGAAATTTTTACAATCTTTTTAACAAATAATATTATCTACATTACTAGAAAACGTAGATTAAGCCTCACATTTTTAACTTAAGTAATATATATATATATATATATAATTGTGTTATAAAAAATTACTTTTGGTTTTCTAATGTTTTTTAGTTTTTTGCAGGGAGAGAAACTTCAGAGAGTCAGAGGTCACAGGAGTTGTGCGCGTGTGATGGGTTGGGGATGCAAGAGGGGGTGGGGCCCAATGTCCAACGGGAAGGTAAACTTTCCACTTGTGGATTCCACATGAACTTTCCTTTACTTTTACTCGTATTATGGGTACATCGGTCTCAATCAGTATTTAAAAGTTTGAAAAAGGCATGTTGTAATTGGAACCATTAGGAAATTTGGAATGGGATTGGTATATCAATTCTTTCGGATTTAGTGGAAATTAGAGAAAAATTACTCAAAAAAATTCAAAAGTTCAAAATTTGTAATGGAATCTGACAAAAATTCTATAGTGAATCAATAAATATTGTTAATATTCATTGAGGAATGTTGTAATTGGAACAATTAGGGTTTTTGATTTGGGTTTAAAGGAGAATGGGGATATTTTATTGAATGACTTCTTTCTTTTAATTGCTCTGAATGGCGACCGGCTTACCTAATTCTTTATGAATTGGATAAAGTACTGTTGACTCTAAAAATTACAAAGCCTACGTGGCGCGCAGGCCGAGTAACTAATAAGCTAACTAGTCCTTCGGTTGAATGCGGGGCGTGCCAACTCGTCGGCCGAGCTCGGCCGAGGAGTAAAATTTGTTGATGTTGCGTTGAGCATGTTGCTAACTTCTCTATCTTGCGATTGCGGCCGAGGAAGGAACAAATCTCGGCCTTTGGATTCTCGAGCCTGAAGACAAGGCTGCTAGTTCTGCGAAGTTCAATATCAAATTCGGCTTTTATGGTGCCGAATGTAGTAACCTGGTAACACCTCACTTTGCCCAAAAGGCTAATGAGATGACCTCTGCCGATAAGGATTCGAAAATCCTTCTCGACCGAGACTTGGATAGATAACCAGTCAGCCTCGATGCAGTGCTGTTTATCCAAACTAAAGGTGTTTCGAGAACGGCTGATTCTACGGCAACAGTGCTGTTTATCCAAACTGAAGATGTTCGCCGGTTGCCTTCACAGTGTTGTTTATCCAAACTGAAGATGTGTTGGCGAGAAAAAGAAAATAAAAAAAATCTCAAGATGTTTGAGAGGTTTTGCGCAGGGCAGTTGTGTGTTGAATTAGACCCCTTTTACGTTGCTTGCCGCTTGGTATTTATAGAGATATGCATGGCCAAGTTGCGAAAACCAATTCCATTCACACTGTGACTCTGAGTCTTCATTGGTTGCTAACCCTACGTCTTATCAATCAAGACTTGCCGTCATCTGCAACCCAATGCAATCTTGTTTTGACTAGATTATCGGCATAATTCTAAGAATATCCATCAATACTTTTTATTCTACCATCGTAACCCTTATCCATGCATAATAAACTTCTGCCAAATACCACATGCATGCATGATAACCATGCATCCAACAACTCTAATCAAACCTTCAGCCGTAACCATGCATGGCTGGCCAAATCCAAGCACACATAGATGACCAACTCCAATCTGGCATCCTCATCTTGCACTAATATCTATGCCAATCCGTATCCATCTACCAACACTGCAGTAATGTATTAGGACTCTTGATAAAATACTCTGATGCTTTAATCCTCCGCACGTCTAAATTCCAAGAACCCCAAATCAACTTGAACTGTACTGCTTGCTTAGAAATATAATTTGCATCGTATCTATCCCATTTAAGAATATACCAAGATAATTCATTTTAAAGAAAATAATTATTATGATAAAAACCATAATATTATTTGTTAACAAAATTACCTTCACTTTTCCATCCGATGATCGGAAGTTATGCTAACTCAACGGTCTTGATTGCTCGGATCGATGGTGTAATTTTCGGCCCAAACAAGTACACTTTAGATTGTAAACAACTAAAATTTCCCCTCCCTGGAAATTTTCATAAAAAAAAAAAATAAAATAAAAAACTTTTTAGGTTAAAATTTTAATAATTATGTTTTGCTTTATTGAATAGAAAAAAAAATTCATAAATTGAGGTCAAATATTATCACCAGTTTCTAAAAAGAAAATAGAAGTTATAATTTTTTCTTGGATGAATCGAAGCTAGAATTGCTTGTTATCAAATTTCGTGATTGATTGATATCCCTTGGTTTTGGTATATGTTTTTGGCAAATGATATAGTGCTGATATATGAAACTCAAAAGGGAGCGAATGTGAAGCTTAACCTTTGGCGGGACGTGTTGGAATCTAAAGGTCTTCGCCTAAGTAGGTCAAAAAGAAACTACATACAATGCAATTTCAATGGGAATGGGGTTCAAATGAGAGAGGGATGAGGATTGGAGATCAGAAAGTACCAAATAGTGAATGTTTTTCATTATCTTATACCTAACTTGCTGGATGAATTGGATAAAGATCTCAACCATATAATACAAGCTAGGGGTGGGCAAACGGGTATAGAAACCATGGGTCAGGGCAGGTAATCAAGGTTCGGGGCGGGTACAGGCCGGTTCCTAATTTTTAAAAAGAGAAACGGGACGGGGCGACGGGGCTTTGAAATTTTAGGGATAGGGTGATTCCAAAAATATAGAAAAACAAGTACCAGGATCGGCCCATTTATAATTACTCAGTATACCCACTTCTTCTACCTTATACTGGCTCTCTCAACCATGACTGCCTCCACAGCTTCCCTCGCTCTTCCTTTTTTCTCCCCCAAAACCCTAGCCCTTTACACCCCCAAAGCCGTCTCAATCGCCATCTCTTCCGAGTTTGAGCAGGATGAGGAGGTCCTTAGTGACGACGGAGAGGCCTCCCATGAACCTAAACTCTTCGTGGGTAACCTTCTCTTCAGCATCGATAGCACTCAGCTCATTGGAATCTTCGAAAGCGCTGGAAATGTCGAGATAGTCGAGGTAGTTCCTTGTTTTCACTCAAAATTTCGTAACTTTTACTTGAAATTTTGGTGAAAAGTGAAATGGGTTGGTGATGGTTTTGTGTTTTGTGGGTTAAAATGGAGGTTTTCTTACAGGTGATAATAGGGGTGGGCAAACGGCAAGAAGATGACTGCGACGAGGATGTTCGGCAAAAAGATGAATGATTCTCTCTCCCTCCGACAACTTGCTGTTGGTGGTCTTCTTTCTTCTCTTCCTTAGGCTTGGGCTTCCATCCCCGAGTCTCATTCTTCTTCATCGGTTCGGCTTGCTGTTGTGACTGAGCGTCCATGGCTGCTCCACCAAGTGTTTGGTTGCGATACTCTGACTTTAAAACCCTTGATTTTAATTTGTCTCCCTCTTCTCACTTGGTCGTTTTCACTCTATCTACGTTATATGTGCCTTCTGTGAATTGGGCTACACTACGGTAATCCACTCATAAAGACGACGAGGTACTAGAGGTCGAAGGGGATGAAACCAGCAAGGAAGTTGGATTTGTGCATCGCTACCACCATTGTAGATGTTGTGTTCAATCTGTGCTAAAAAAAATGAAAAAAAAAAGGACCTGTGTACCCTACCTAAACCAGCCTGTTTCAAACAGGTCGGGTTAGGTCAAATTCCATTTTTAAAATTTGTTGTACCTGCCCCGGACCAACCCATTTCTTTTAAACTCCGGTCTAGTCCGGTTCTTGCAAAATTAGGCCCGACCCGTGCCCATCCCTAATACAAGTTGCATAAATGAAGTGGAATAATGCATCAGGTATGTTGTAAACCGTCATATGCCACTAAAGCTAACATAAAATTTTATAAAACGACAATATGGCCCATAATGCTTTATGACACAGAATGTTGGGCGGTCAAAAATCAACATGCAAAAAATGAGTGTAGCAAAGATGAGAATGCTCCATTGGATGTGTGGGCACACAAGAAATGATAAGATTAAGAATGAAGATATCTGAGGTAAAGTAGGAGTGGCTGCAATTGAAGATAAGATGAGAGAATCGATTAAGGTGATTTGGACATGTGAACCAACGACCTGCATAATGGATAGAGAATGATCTATCAGGACTTTGAAAGAGACTTTAAAAAAATACATTGAGTACTTGGAGTTAACAGAAGATTTGGCATAAAACCAAGCACAATAGCATTATAGGATTTATACATCCTAACAATAATGCAATGCTTGGGCGACATGTGAGAGTTTCAATAGCAAGTTACTGTGTTGAGCTCTCTCCCTAAGACAAATTTTGAATTGAAACGTGTGAATGTGTTTTGTTAATGTTAACATTGAATTGAAGGAGATTTAAAAATTATGATCCAAACAATTACGATAGAAAGTTAGATTTCGCACAAACTAGCTCATTGATATTTAGGAATGCCTCATTCTGAACACTTCTTATCTAAACTACCTACTAACATAACTCACTTTGTTAACCAAAAGAGGGTGAAAAAACAATTCAGTATTTTATATGCGTGAATTGACAAAAGGAAAGTCAAATATTTGAAGTAAATGAATAATCTTAGATCATGCTAGAAAAAATCTCTCACAAAACAATCAAAGCAGTTGAATTCACATAATAAAATCGATTTTTCAATTTCCATCTACATTCTATTGAATTTACATTAAGAATAGAGAAAATGATATTTAATAAACAACTTATTGAATCACATTATTGCTAGCTCATTGTGAGGCTAAGTCTACCCCTTCCCCTTTAGTGTAGATAAATCATTTGTTCAAAAAAAAAACAAAAAAAAATAATTTGACAACTAATTTAATCACATTATTATGCATGTGAGAAATACCTATTTTCATAACCGGCATTACACATCTCTTAAGATGTTTTGAATGTGTATAAAAATAGATAAAATAATATTTAATGAACAACTGATTGAATCGCATTATTGCTAGCTTATTATGAGGTACTAATTAAAAAAAATTGTACAAAAAGAATTAATTATTAAAAAAAAACTATTAAAATGACAAAATGACCCTACATTATTTGGTGCATTATTTTGGGTTGCTTTTGAATTTTTTTGTTTTGAGGGTATTTTTGTCCAAAATTTTTTGGTGAAGCTTGTGACCCCAAAAGAGATTGTTGGCTATATATATAAAGAAGATTATTATATATTGGATGAGTGTATGAGAAGTCTTGGTGTGCTCAAAAGTTATTCCATCTTTTTTGATTAATCGAATCATATAGAATGCATTCATGCGATTGAGAAAAGAAATTTTGCAGTTATCCTCAAATTTTACATTTAAAATCTTTTAATAAAAACAAAAAGGGTACTCGATTATTTTGTTTTATTTAATGTAGGTTGTTATGCATGAACGTGATTGATTGAAACGATTCATTTATAGTGTATGAGAAGTGATTTTTGCACACCCTATTTAGCCTCTTACACATTATTCTTTAACATTGACCATTTATTCCATTTGATTTATTTATTTTGATGATCATAAATAGAAAGAGGTGTGAGAAGTTAAAGGTGTGTAAAAATTATACGCACTCTAATTTATTTTATTTTTGAGAAAGTTACAATAGTCATTGATGAAAAAAATGAATAAATACACCAGAATGATATGATGCATTTATATGAGTCTCGAACTTAGTTGGAGATTTCAACCAGGTCATCTTGAAAAAGAGTGTCTTGCACACCAAGTTTACAAATCAAAGGTGATCCTCAACTAAAAAGTCAACAATTAGGTTAGGGGTTTTTTTCAAACCAAACTTATCATTCTCAGTTGATATATCAAAGTACGAGTTTATAAGCAACGCCATTAGGCATTAGTCTCTCGTTTCACATGTTGAAATCTGGCCTGCGCGAAAGATACATGAAGGCTTTTGCATTGTTCAAAACTGATCCCAAGTTGAGCTTTGTAAAGACATTTTTTTATCAACAAAGACAGAAAAGATTCGAATTTGAGACATCATTTAATAGTGTGAAGTGGAACAGTACCCAAAGCTAACTATTGGGTCTTTAGTAGTTTCTCTTCACAATATTAAAAACGTCAAAAGTTTGAATTTTACTGTCTCTTGTGATAAAAAAGAGAGTAAATTATAGCAATTATCCCTCAATTTTAATTAAATTGGAGCAATGGTCTCTCAACTAAAAATCCATTACCATAGGTCCCTCAATTCATCAAAATGTGTAGTTATAGTCTTTTTCATCAACTCTGTCAGAATTATATCAAAATGAATTATGTTGGAAGAACCATTGCTACAGTTGAGTTAAAGTTGAGGGATTATTGCTCAAATTAGGTTGAGACACCATTTTTCCAGTTGAATTAAGGTTGAGGGACCATTGATACAATTTCTCTTATTTAATTTTTCATATTTGCCCCTTGATTTAGCCTCACATGCATAACACATGACTCATTTTGACAGAAGTTCTAACGGAGTTGAAGAAAAGAACCATAACGGTACGTTTTAATAAGTTGAAGGAACATTGCTATAATTTACTCTAAAAAAATGTCATCAACATTGGATTTGATTTATAAAAAATTTAAAAAATAAATAAATAAATAAATAAAATAAAAAATAAAAAAATACGAAAGCGTTCGAAAGTATGAATTCTTTCATGACTTGGTAATACGTGGTCAAGCTTCCATCTTGCAATTCACGTAAAGCCTAATCAAGCTTTACAAAACAAAACAAAAAGAAGTCAAATTTAGTCTAAACTTACCTATTTTTAAGTCACTCAAATTTTATTTTTTTAGGAAGCTTTTACGAAAAACTACCGGTACTATTCACTTTAACGAAAAACTACATTATTACACTAAAAAGTTAATCCTAGTACTATTCACTTTACCTTTTATTTTGTTCTTATCGTTAAAATTCAAAATTTTCAATTCATTTTCATTAATTTTCCATATTTTTTTATCAGCTAACATGATGGATGGAGTTCACATAGTGACCTAGCCACTAGTGTTTTTCTCCCATCACAATATGATACTTAAATATATTTTACCATAAAGTAACATGGAATCAAACGGTTGACCAATAGAAAATCTGGTAATGATTAAAACTTTGACATATCAAATACTTGGGAGTGAAGGCCGATGTACAGTTGGACCAAGATGACATTAGAATCATTCGGAAATCCAGAAACAATAACTAAGTATATTTCGGTATCACTCAATAAGTGTTCTCGACAACATTTATATGATTGTTTTTGTATATATTGATATCTATTTTTATGTGCGCGAAATAGTTTGATTAACGATAACAAACATACCAAGTATTTGATGAAATGCCTGAATAAATAAACTTAATTTGTCTTGCCCTGCTTTACACTTCGTTTCTATCTAGAAAAAGCTTCGACCCCAAAATTCAAATCCTAAATCTCCGGATCACCATAAAAAATGATCAAAACCAGACTTCCTAGAGATCAAGATGATGCGGTGGTGGAAGGTACGTCGGGAATTTTATACGGCTTGAAAGAAAATCTATGTAATTTTATAGTCTTATCTACTCCCAAAAGCCTGTCCAATGTCCACCAACCATCGTTTCATTGTCACTAAAGTGTTCTTTTTGTCTTCGAAACTTAAACACTTTAAACATAAAGATTTTGTTTTCTATTCACCATATGGGAATCTTTTTATTAAACTATATTTCCATGTCCTAAAAAGTTGCCAAAAAGGGAAAGCAGTCCAACTTTCGATCTTCTATTTTAGGAAAGAGCTTTATTTTGTTGTTGGAAGCTCTACTTCATGTCGGGCCAATGACATAAACAAGGAGATTAAGATCTTTCTTTATCTTTTCTGTTGAAGGGTCCTTTTCATTATAATCGATATAGAAAGGGTATATTCATCAAGATAGCAAAAAGGAAAAAAAAATGTGGGAATTTTCAGTTTTTAAACAAAGGAGAAATAAAAAACAGAGAGAGAATGATGTTGTATAGTGATATAGTCAGTGATAGAGTCATAATTTTATAATAATGTGATCATAGTTTTGGCCAAAAAAACTTCATTTGATTACTTCGTCGAGCTCCTGGTGGGTATCTGCCGAGTTATGCTGCGTTTTATTGGAATCTACAAAGCTTGTCAAGTGAGACATTTTATCAAACACTTATTACGGATCATAAGTCACACACAAGAAGTAGGATAAGAAAGACAAAAGAATAAAAGAATAAAATCAACAAACTATACATCGGGTTTGAACAAAGGAAGTAGCAAGTTGTAATTTAGTATTTTTGACTCATTCTTTCAGTTTGTCACAATTGTGTATATGATACAATTATACATAAAATAAAATAAAAATTAGGATTATGAAGCTATTGGAGTTATGAGCAGCCAATGACCTCATTTTGGCTTTGCCATTGGATATAGCTTTAGCCACCAAGTGCCAAGAGATCAACACTCCTAAATAGTTAGTGATCATACATTAAAGAGTTTTGAACGAAAATTAGACATATGTGCCATACTCTATAACAATTTGGAGTATGGAATGTAATAATGATGGTTTTCTGGATCACCAGGTGACCAAAGAATGTATGGTCGTCAGCTCAAATTTTGATATTAAGGACGGAGAATAAATAAACATGCTTTTGTTATTTTAATCAACCTTTAATATCAAATCTAAGCTTGAGTGATTATAACTATTATAGGGTGTTTCAGTGGTTAGGGACGAATTCTAGGCCGGTATTTCACATGGCACGCCATGCGTTCGATTGTGGCCAAGTCAACAACTGATCCCTTTTTGAGGAAAAAAGGCATGAGTGATTATAAATCCTTGGTCACTAGCATACCGAAAGAACGAGACTCAGAGCTGTAATATACAAAAGTGGGAAAGTCCATTGGATTTGAATTTAAGTTGTAGTTTTTAAATAATAAATTATGTTTGGTCCTCGGTTGGAGACGATTTTTTGTGACAGAGCTAAAACGAGCCATATTTAGCCCTCTGGCCCTCCAAGATATTAATATTTTAATGAACAGTATATGGTCATATTTGGCTCAATCTCCAACCGAGGGCCAAAGGGCCATAGGGCCAAACATATTATTTAAATTTAAAAACTACAACAACTTAAATTAAATGCACGTTTATCATCTTTGATAGGAATCTTATATTTGGGGCATCCATTATATTTGTCCCACATCAGGAGAGAATTGAGCAAGCAAAAGCTTGCATGTGTGGCACCCATTATACTTGTCTCACATTGGCTGTGGGAGATGTTTGAGCAATCAAACATGCTTATAAAAACAACATCCCCATATAACCAATTACCTTTCTAGGCCTTAATTAAATATTCTTTTTAAATTTTTGGTAAAAAAAAAAAACTGTAAAAAAAAAAAGAAATTAAAAAACAACGGCTAGCTGATGTCAGCTAGCTGTTGAGATTCAAATTTTTTAACCTGGCCCGTGGTCGGCTGGTTGGCTCATTTGGCCCGCCCGGTTTGGCCCTTTGGTCTTTTTTTGTCCAGTGAGGCCAATAAGCCCTTTGACCTTGTTCTTGATTGAAAACGATTTTATAACTATTTTCGACCTTTTGGTTCTTTGAACCCTTTGATTGGAGATGAGCTAAGCCTCAAATCAAGGGCTCACCTAATTACATCCATAAGCCATAAGACGCAGCCCACCGGTAACGTGGCAATTCGTTGACGCCTGACTCGACTGTTAGGTTCTTCGGTTAGTCCTTTCCGTCCCCAAACATTACCACAGTCCGAGTCTCTGAGATGTTCGCCCTCTCTACTGTGATCGTCCCAAAACTTCCGATTGTCAATTCATCTGGTAACTTCCTCTCTCTCTCTCTCTCTCTCTCTCTCTCTTCCGCGTTGTGGAATTGTGCGTAAATTGTGAGAAAATAGGAGGAATTTGAACAAATTGTAGTTAGGGTTTGATTGAGGGATTTTTTTACCGTTTTGTAGCTGACATTGTTAGCAGAGCTCATGTAATTTTCAATTGTACGATTTTTATTAAATTTATATATATTTTAAAAAATTGTTTATTTATTTAGTTTTGCTATTTCTTTCACAGTTAGGGGGATATGAAAGAAAGGAACTCTACTTCCACGCTTAAGAGAATTTTAGTGACTTGTACTGCTCAGGTATGTAAATGTCTCTCCTTTTTTGTAAGTATTGATTATATTAATTATACGTGAATGAATACATTTTGATCCAAGAAGATTTGTTTCTTCTTGTGTTGGGCGGTTTTGCTGTCGAATTTGTTGATTTTGAAATATTTAATTTTAGTTTAAGGTGCCAAGGGATTAGGAGAAGCTGCACAGAGACTTTTAGTACCAGGGCATTTAGTCAAGGTTTTAAATTTCGGTTGAAAAGATGCAGCCTTAAATTTTCGATGCACGGGAAGTTTTTGGTTGTTGTGAAGTTTGAAGCTTTGCACGAACAATAGAGTGTGATGCATGTTTAAAATGTTAATTATTATGTAGAGTTTTACTTAATCCGGAAATATGAAATTGTCCGAGAGTGGAATGGAATATAGGCAGGAAATATTTATGTTGTGGTATTGAATAAGCATTTTAAGATTGAATATATCTATTTATCATAAACATTGACATCATATTCAAGTAGAAGAAGAGAGATTATAATAGCTTCTATAATTAATCTTTTGTGTCCTTTTGGTTACATTGTACAGTCTTTAAAAAACATTAAAAACAGACAGTTTGGAGAACAAAGTTTTTATTTTAAACCGATATAGTCTAGGAGCTGGTCGTATACAAAACCCTGGATCTGTATGGTGTATTGTGCAATATTTTTAATATATCTCTTCCATGTAGGCAAAAGAATACGGGGGTTGTGTTGCAGCAAAAGTTCCACAGGTTGAACGGGATATGTGCTTGAAAGAATTTCTCGCATTAAAGAGTTGCATGCAAAACGCGGTACCATTTTCATTATTAATAGTACATATGTCATATTGTATGGAAGCTCTATACTTGTAATCTTCTAGACAAATTGTTTTTGAGTGTGCTTTTTTTGCCTCTGAATAGCTGCGAAAAAAGCCTTGAGCCAGCAAGTGTGACCTTCTGTGCGTGGAGATAGTAGTTGGATGCATTCTGAAAAAGGTGCTTCATGCTTCTAGAAAATTTTCATTAACTTTCATACTGTTCCACTAACTTGATCCTTTAGAGTATCTAGTTCGTCTCTTTCTTCCTGTACCTTATACAATTTTTTGTTTTTGTTTTTTCAGTGCTGAGCCTGGTTGAGGATTATCCGTAGCAGTACTTGCTAATCCCACAATAACTATTCAAAAGCCTGAAAATCAATTAAACAAGATGTCTGGAAAAGCATCAAGTTCACAGTCTAGTATTGGTTTGAGCGGGTCTGGTGCTCTATCACATGTTTATATTCCGTATCTGCCCCTAAGAAGCAGCGTAGCTGGATCAAGGGGTTTATTTTATGATGATGGCAATAAGTTGCTGCTTTCCCCAACATCAGATCAGGTAATATGATATTTGTATTTGAATGGTTCCAATTCTTTAAGTCTTTAATTCCAATTTGATCCAGATGGTGTGTTTCTTTTCCTATTTTTTTCTTGGAGATAGGTCTTCTGTTGGAAGACTGTTCCCTTTGATCCTGTGGTTACTCCTACTTCTGATTCAATAACTGAAGGGCCCATCTTATCTATTCGGTATTCCTTAGATGCAAAGTTTATAGCAATCCAAAGATCTGATCATGAGATACAGTTTTGCGATAGAGGAAGTGGGGAAACTTTTAGTCAGAGGTGCAAGTCAGAGTCTGAGAGCATACTGGGATTTTTTTGGACAGATTGCCCATTGTGTGATATTGTATTTGTAAAGACCAGGTAAGGATATGTTTCCTCACATTTTATATGAATATTACTGATACAATTTATTACTTGAATTGTGGATTATTCATATAATCATTATCTATGTAGTTTTTGGTTGGACATATGGTTCTTTGGGAAGCAAAAAATATTAATGCAAAAGGGCTGGACATATGTTTCTCTGCTGTCATACTCTATAAAGCACATACATTCCAAAAATTAAGATATGGACTACTGGATATGGATGCGCCCTACTACGGCTGCATGCATATCCAAATGTGTATTGGTTAAGTTTGGATACGGAAAGGATATTTGACAAATGTGCATGGTATTTTGTCCGGATTCTGTGTTAAGTAGGACCAACACAGGGTAATGTATTTTGATATCTTGGAGGTGAGGGACTGTTGTGCTGCAAGTAGAGAGAGCAGGTTATTGTTATGCCCAATCTTTCCTCCACTTGTCTCACATGGTAAAGGATGTCTGGTCATCAAGAAGAAGTTAAATTGCTACATTTCAAGTAGCATTATTAATCAAGTAATAGTATAGTTGCCATAAAAGATTATAATTGGGTCATTGCTGGAGGGTTTTTTTAATTTCTTTTTTTAAATTACTATATTTAATGAGTGCTTTCTTGGTTATTTGGATAGAATTGCATTTTCCCACTCAAAACATGCCATGCTTTTTGCGTATAATGTGGCCATTCAGTTACATGGTCAAGAAACTTTGTCTTTGTTGTGGTTCCATGCAAAGGATTTCTAGGTGGAGGGTCTGGTGTCGTACCAAATCTTGAGTTTAGAGCAGATAGAGCATGTTTTGTGAAATGTTTCTAGGGAATCATCTTTACAATAACAATTTTTTTCTTATTGTTCTCTCAACCTCATTTGCTATACCCCAAGGTTTTGCCTTTCATTCGTTTTGCTAACATGGATTTCAATCTCAGTGGACTGGACTTGTTTGCTTGCAATTCTGAGTCAAAATCACTCCAATTGGTTGAGACGAGGAAATTGAATGTGAGTTGGTATGTTTACACACATGAAAGCCGCATGGTTCTTCTTGCTTCAGGAATGCAGTGCAAAACCTTCAATGGTTTTCAGGTATGTGTAAATCTGATTATGTTTTCGTTTAAATCTTTAAGTTTGCTGTCTTAGCATTAAGAAAAATGGATCAGGAAATTACTTCCATGAACAATTGTTGCTGTAACACGTGGCAGTATTTTTTAATTTCATTTCGTTGTTAAATCTTTAGTGGGAAAAAGCTTTGTTGTTGTTGTATTTCGTTGTTAAAGAGATGTAAAAGAGTTACTCATAAGATAGTTTTCTCTGTCTTGTAGTCCCATTGTAATTATCTTTATTAGCATAGTTATTCATTTATATGCATGTATTTCTCTAATTTTTAGTCTTGACACATGTGCTACTTCTTCTGGGTAGCTCTCGTCTGCAGGCATTATTCGTCTGCCAAAGTTTGAGATGGCAATGGCTAAATCCGAAGCTAACAATAAACCTGTCCTTGCTGCTGAAGATGTTTTTATAGTCACTGTGTAGGTTCCTGTCCTTTTTTTTTGCCCGTTTTTATTGGCCAACCAAAATCAAGGCTTATATACTGTCTTTCTTTGTTCAGCTATGGCAGAATATACTGCCTGCAAGTTGATAGGATTGCAATGCTCCTCCATTCTTACAGGTTTTACCGTGATGTGGTTGTACAACAGGTAAGTTTTGTGTTCAAACTCTGTTAAAATGTTTTGATCCACTTTAATTTGAAACGTCAATCAATTGGCCCTAGTGATGAGGTTGGGTGGGAAAATGGGTTGGGATTTAGCTAGATGAAGGCTTTGATTCCCTTTATGAGAGCATCTCCAATGGGAAGATGCAAAATTGAGATGCAAAAAACCATATTTACATTCCATTTTACATTTCCAGGAGATGTAAATGGGAGTTCTACTTGAATGGGAGAGATGTAAATATGAGCCCCATTTAATTCTCTCTTTGATTGGCGGGACCCACCACTAAACCAAAAGATGAAAAAAGATTAAACTTAGGATACATCTCTCCATTGGAGAGTTTTCTGGCAAACCAAAAATGTAAAATACACATTTCAACATATTTTTCATCTCCCATTGGAGATGCTCTGATAACCAAAAAAATGTCAACCAATTGGTTGCAGGCTATGTAACATGAGAATGTTATGCGAGGGCATTATTTATATATTCCACTGATGCATCTGAGATACTCTAGTGACATATCTAAATTTGTTGGTGTTTCCAAGGATACTAGCACGACTAAATTACATTTAAATGTATAGACAAATTACTGGAGAGTAAACTGCCAATCCTTAGAAATCCTGCTTTAGATTGTTTTGGATGGTTATCTTTATTTTTAGGCTACTTGTGTAATTGGGGCTGGCTTCCTTGTTAGTATCACTTTTTGGTTTTACTTCTCAATTTTCAGCATAAATAAATAAAAAGGCCCTGCGTATCTTATATTTATGGATATGAAAATGTGGATCTTATTGGTGGGAGATATATGTGAGAGTTTCGGTGCATTAATGAGTAAATAATGGCTTCATGTGATCAGTTTAATTTGAGTGCATTTATGGGTAAACCTTGGCTTCATGTGGTCACTATTTACATCTACTCATTCTACACAAATGATGTTTGCCTAAATTTTTCAGGGTTCTTTGCCAATTTATTCAAGCAAGGTTGCTGTGAGTGTGGTTGATAATGTACTGCTTGTGCATCAAGTTGATGCGAAGGTTGTTATACTGTATGACATATTTGCAGATTCCCAAGCACCCATATCCGCCCCACTTCCTCTATTATTCAGGGGTTTCCCCAGGTCTAATTCTTCTTCCCAGAGATCCAATAGGGACGATAACGAAAGTTCAGAAGTTAATGTTTTAAGTGATCATGAAGCAATTGTCTATGGAGATAATTGGACTTTTCTTGTTCCTGACCTCATCTGTGATGTTGCTAATCAACTTTTGTGGAAGATTCATTTAGATTTGGAGGTAAGTTTCCATTAATTTCCTTTTGTTTAATCTAGTAATGAGATTTCTTTTCTTCCATTGAATAAGAATAGTAAAAGGGTTCTTTTCTTGCATTAACCTCTCTTTCTCCCTGTTTCTAGGCAATTTCTGCCAGTAGCTCAGAAGTACCATCAGTACTTGAATTCTTGCAACGGCGGAAGTTAGAAGCGAATAAGGTAGAATTTGGTTTCGGTATGCTCATCAGTTGCTAGATTTTTGTCTCTTCTAAGGTCAGCTGCTTACAGCATGCAATTATATGATATTTTTAGTGTGCATTTTGGTTTGCTTATTATTTCAAAACCATTTTACCATCCAAGATGGTGTTTCATTACCTTTTTTCCAGTCGAACTGCTTAATTACTGTTGGCGATAACTTTGTTCCATTTCCTTTTCAGGCTAAACAACTGTGCTTATCAATAGCACGCACTGTTATTCTAGAACGGAGACCTGTGTCTACAGTTTCCTGGGCATTAGATGTTTTAGTTTCCTCGTACTCCCACTCTGTTAAGACAGGCACTTATCTTAAGGGAATAAATTCTGCAAAAACTTCTGGTGAGCCACAGACGAGTGTCCCTGGATCTAGTGCTGATTTATCTTCTAGAAGAGTAGACACAGTTGGGAAATCCGTTAAATATGAATCTGCTTCTGGATTGGACAGTGAATCGCCTAATAGATTTTTAACCTATTCAAATTCCGACTCTGAAGATAATGCAAGCTTTGAAGCACCAAATGCCACTTCAAATAACTCTCAGTTGTTCGATGGAAAAGTGGACATGGGGAAGTTAACCGGTGCTGAAACTTCTAGCGGTGAGGTTCGGTCTTCATCGTTGCAATATCAGGTTCTTAGATCGGGCAACAGCTCATTGGATGCTAATGGTTCAGAGCAGCAAGAGTCCCAACCGACCTCTCCAGCAATTTCACCTGATGAAATGTACAGTTTTGTGTTTGCACCTGTTGAAGAAGAGATTATTGGAGAACCTTCGTACTTGGTTGCCATCATTGTTGAGTTTCTTCGCAGGTATGACATATATTTATGAATCTTTCAGTGAGGGCCTTGAATGCAGTCATGATGGGCTTAGGTACAGAGTTTTAGCCTTACATTTATTCTCTGCACTGCGCAGTTTTAGAAAGGCTCTTCATGAATTGTATTTGCAATACACAGCTAATGTGCGTATTTCATATTTGAGGAGTAAAGCACCTGGGGTTTGACTAGTTGGTTGATTGTTTTTACTAAAACAGGTGGATGTTGCACAACTGTAAATTGCCTACAAAGGCGCATATCCTATAAATAATTGTTTTTACTAAAACAGACCGATTTTTCTATTTGGCTTGAAGTAAACTTATTATTTTCGCCATTACTACTCCTTTGGCAGGCTTGATTATTGGATATTGAAACCGTAGTTGCCCCCCTTTTGTAATTCTTTTTTCTCCTCCTCTCTAGTAGAAAACATTGATGATTGTGAACCTGGTGATTTCAAGTTATCATTTGCTCGATCGGTTCAGCCTGTGGGGCTAGCCTACCTAGACCCGAACCTACTTTTAAGATGTCTCCAGAATATTAAGTTTCCTGTGATGGGTGTGAAATTAAATACTTTAATTTTGAATGTACAAGGCAATGATCACAGTTCGTTACTCTATTTATTTGCTATTTTTGCAGTGCTAATCTGGAAAAGGTTGAAGTCCATCCTAATCTCTATGTCCTGACCGTACAATTGCTGTCACACAGTGAGCGAT
The DNA here is from genome assembly GCF_041283825.1 of Pyrus communis. Lineage (NCBI taxonomy): Eukaryota > Viridiplantae > Streptophyta > Magnoliopsida > Rosales > Rosaceae > Pyrus > Pyrus communis. The sequence goes on from NC_142578.1 coordinate 22,428,655, forward strand.
ATGCAGAACTTGGGCAGTTTGTCATAAACAAGGTATATGAACAGCCTATTAGAAATGTATGCTTGCGACAGTATGCTGCTTATGTTTGATCTGATAGTCACGGTGAAAACTGTTTCTCAACAGATTCTTGAACCTTCTAAAGAAGTAGCAATGCAACTCCTAGAGTCTGGCCGTCAGAACTCTCGAACAAGGAAGTTGGGTTTAGATATGCTGAGGCAGCTTTCTTTACATCATGACTATGTACTGTTACTAGTGCAAGATGGATATTACCTTGAAGCATTACGCTATGCACGGAAGTACAAGGTAATTCCTACCTTGGAATCTGAGGAAAGAAAGGATTTATGTGTATATTCTTAATCAGATAGCCAATACATTTTCCTGTTGGTTTTGCATCTGTTTAATTTTTGCTTTGTTTTAACGTCAATCGCCACTCCTTAGTGCTTAGCCTCTTGCTGTTGAGACTGCTGAACCTATTATGTTGTGTTTAGTGATTAGCGTTGCAAATTTCCTTTGTTTAGACCCGAAGATGTTTTCTTGAACTGTCATTGCTGTATCCTTTTCCATTCTTTATTGAATTTCCTTTTTTTTTTCTTTTTCTTTTTCAATTATTGAATTCTTTGGTATAGTTCTTTATGTGCCATATTTTCCCGGCTGTATATGGTAATTTTTTATTTTATTTTATGAAAGCACTTTTCCTAACTTTATTGTGTTAAAATAAAAGGTTACAATTCTCTCATGCACTTTGAGAATGATTAACACTGTAATTTGAAATTTTCAGGTCAGTACCATCCGACCTTCGCTGTTTCTTGAGTCAGCATTTACCTACAACGATTCGCAACATTTAGCTGCAGTCCTCAGATTCTTTTCGGATTTCATTCCTGGATTCAGAGACACATCAGATCACGACACATACTACCGCATTCTCAACGAGAGGAACTCATCCATTACTGCTTGAAGTTTTTCATAGTATGGCTAGGACAACTGAATGGTGCCGTAATTAGTAAGTGCGTTACAAGTTTTCAGAACTCCTTGAAAGTACTACGTAATTATTTTCAGTTATCCGTTTACAAAAATGAAAAATATAATGTAATATCTTTCTTCTAGTTTCATAATTCATTCCAGAAAAGAAAAATGTATCGTTCCGGTAATCTACTAAATGGTTACATTTTTGAATGAGTATGTGAAATACTATTTGCTTGAGTATATTGGCCTTCCAAGCACCTATCGGTTCAGTTTGTGCTCAAAGGGCACGCCATTTGTATATTATATGCCTTGGCATTAGTCTATTTCCTAGATAAACCTGCCTTGAGGAGAAAAGCTTACATGGGACAAATTCACTGTTATCCTAACGTCTCGGTTGTATTGTACAATGCCACATGTGAGTTTCTCTTCACATGACATTGCATTGCTAGAGCAAGAACGTCAGCGTGGCCGTAAATTCGTTTCATATAAGATGTTATCTAAGTTGTTTTTTGCAAGGGAATACTTAACTTATGCGGAACCCACAAATTTCCCTCCGTAAGCTTTATTTCAACCTAAGAGTATTACCATCATAGCATCTGGAATACACTTATGTGAACATTTTCTCCATGGAATCATGCACTGGTTAAAACTTCTAATCAAAAGTTGCCTAATCAAGTACAATAATAACCACCTACGAACCCATAACCCTAAATAGCTCCCTCATTTGATAGAATTATTTCTCAGGTAGATAGATAAAGGCCAGATGGGAATATGCAAATTGAAATGGCAACATTTATTCCTTCCCCTTTGGAGTAAACAAGCTAAAAACAGTCCTCAAACACTAGCGCTAATATAGGTAAACCATATGTTTCTATAACTAGTTATAACTGTTTTCTTTGATTTGATTCAAATGTTTCATATTTTGTTTGTGTTATATATATTTGGGTAGCAAAACATGTTGCCTCAGCAGAATGTACCCGTCAAGGGCCACACAACCCCAACAGTGTTTAACGATTGGAAGTTAAAGTCAAGCAGGTTTATGTGTGGAGGAAGTGGAGGAAAAGAAGATAAAGACACAAGACATGGACAAGACATGGAATAGGAGAGTACATGTTTATTAGGACCACCTGAGAGAGAGAGAGAGAGAGAGAGAGAGAGAGAGAGAGGACTTGGTTATGATCAATTAAGCCAAGTACTATGGCCTACTAAAAATGCATGGACTTAAACTTTTCTCTCATCTACATTTTTGCTATTCTCAAATAAGCACACGAGTCCTTGAACACTTGCAAACACCAAGGAAAAAAAAGTCAAGTTGCCCATGTTAGATTCCAAGAGAATGAGAGAGTTTCGACAAAGCTTGAAACAATAATGTAGAGGGGAGTGAATTGGAGCAGTGTTTCTTGAATTATTACCCAATTTACTTTAGTCCCAAAATTTGGTTTCTTTATTTTTTAGTCCTTAAACTTCTTCAATGTCTCATTTTTGTCCGTGCTGTTACTTGTGTATAGTATAACTATATGTATGTTTTAACCACACATATGTGTTGCACCCGATTAATTTTTTTAACCTTATAAAGGAAACGACATATTTCATGTATAAAAGGGAAAAATATTTCAATCAAATTAAGAATATGACCCCAAGAAGAGGATACTTGAAAACAAAAATATAAAACTACAAAACAATAATCACAAATGTTGCGAGACTTAAAAAAGAGGAAGATCCATAAGACCCAGTACATTCAATGCTGTAAAATCATTTGAGAGATAAAACCTCTCACAATAATTAATTGTGGGATAAAAAAAGAGTCATGCTTCTATCTGGACATAGTGCTTTCCCTATCCCACTTTTAAGAGGCCAAAATATGTGTTCTTTTAGAAGAACGAAGAGGAAATTTAAGTTTATAAGTTTATCTACTGTTAGATATAGCAGGGATAATTTAAGTTGCGGGTTCTTGTTTGTTTAGTTATAGAAAGAATAATTTTAGTTCATAAGTTTATCACCACTAGATTGATGAGGACCTTAAGATAGCAGCATTGTTACAAAGTTTTGCTCACAGTGAATGTTTGTCCCCGAATAATTTTTGAATCAATGACTGTTGCCGTGAGTAATCTTTAGAATTAGGACCGTAAATATTGTGTAAATGTTAGAGTCCTTTATTAGGAAGGATATCTCTTGTGTTCTTTTTTTGTTTTCCTTTGAGAACAAGGATAGTATGTACTTATATACCAAATTATGCAATACATGAAAATTAAGCCATAAATTTCTATTTGGCATCGGAGCCTAAACGTAACCCTAAAAAAGTTCTATTGTGCTACTGCTATTGCATGTTCAAGACTGCAGACTTATGTTCTTGTTGAGTTCGTTGCAGCAAACCGAAAGCTGCAAGAGTATTGCCTGCCGTGCTCCGCGGGTGCAACTGTGTGTGATCCATGACAGGTGTTAAGGAAGGATCAGGGCTAAAATTGGAGGGTGGGTCGCATGGCTCGGCCAACAATTCAATTTTGAGTCCGATTGTAATTTAGAGTGATGCTTCAAACATACCAAATACTGTAAAACTCAATGGATCAAATTATCCTCTTTGGTCCAAAGTATTAGAGATGCATATCGCTGGGCGTGGTAAGAAAGGGTTTGTGACAGGGAGTATTAAAGAGCCCAAGGAAGATAGTGTCAAGTATGAAACTTGGGAGACTGGGAATGCAATTGTAAAAGGGTGGTTCATTAATTCCACGGATCTTACCACCATGGGGTTTTTCATCCATCTTCATACCGCTAAAGAAGTATGGGAAGAAGTTGCTCGAACGTATTATGATGGGACTGATATCTCTCAGATTTATGAGTTGAAGGTAAAGTCATTCCGACTTCGACAAAAGGGGCGACCTTTTGGTGTATACTATGTTGATCTCAAAGCGGTCTGCCAAGAATTGGATCAAAGAAGACCAATCAAGATGGAATGTGTTATTGACTTGAAGACACTTCGAGAAGAAATCCAACTGGACATTGTGTATGCTTTTCTAACAGAACTTGATGATATATTTGATAAAGTGCGTAGTGATATTTTGAGAACTCAACCTTTACCATCCGTTGAGGAAGTGTTTTTTGTTGTTAGGCAGGAATCACAAGGCTATGCTACTATGATGGGAGGCAGTGCCATTGGGAATCAAGGAGGAACACCACCCGTGGCTTTGGTGTCACGACCACCATCGTCTGGCCGGTCCTATAGCTCGTCGTCATCAACAAATTCTCGCCTATTTACTCGAGAAAATAAAGATGATTTGAAGTGTACTTTTTGTGGGCAAACCTGTCATGCGGAAGATGCATGTTTTAAAAAACATGGTGTACCTGAATGGTTCCCAAAATTGAAGAAAAAATTACATCCAAATGAGCATGCTGCTAATGGAGCCAGTGGGAGTCGTGCATCCGTAACCGCCGCAACACCTGGTAACAAGGAGGTCGTGCATACTCAAGGGGATCCGAGTCAAACTTTGTTGACTAGGATTCACCAATCCTAGTGAATCTTCGTCCAATATAGGTACTGTTGGACGTGTTCTTTTAGCCTCCGTGACTGAGCACCATACAGGTTGGATTTCGGACTCTGGTGCAACTGATCATATTACATTCGATAAAAAGTTATTTTCATGTATGGCAACGATTTATCAAAAGTGTGTAGCAAAGACGAATGACACCGCTACCATGGTGACTGGGGTTGGCACGGTGAACCTCACGCGGTCTCTCTCTCTTCACCACTGCTTGCTTGTTCTGTCATTATTTCATCATTTATTATCTATTCCCTAAGTTACTGAGCAATTGGATTGTGTTGTACTTATGTATCGGTTTTTTTGTTTACTTCGGGTTATTTAGACCAAGGAAATAACTGGACGTGGCACTAAGAGTGATGTGTTGTATTATGTGGTTGATGTCGTTCCTAGCAGAGCTAATGCAATTTGAGCATCCCGTATAAGTAATCTACAAGAAGTTTGGTTGTTGCATTGTCCGTTAGGATATGCTTATTTTGGTTATTTAAGGCGTATGTTGCCTAGTTTGTTTCATGAAATAAAAGAATCAGACTTACATTGTGAAATATGTATTCTTGCTAAGAGCCATCATGCTTCGTTTTCTCCTAGTATGAATAAAAGATTGCTTCCGTTTGAGCTTGTGCATTCAAATGTTTGGGGGCTTTCGCTAGTTAATACCGTTTCAGGGGTTAAGTGGTTTGTTGCATTTGTTGATGATTGCACTCGTATGACATGGGTATATGTGTTGAAACATAAAAGTGATGTTAGTATGATTATTCGGTCTTTTTCTCATATGGTGGCTATACAATATTCCTCCGTTATTAAGGTTCCCCATTCTGATAACAGGGGTGAATATGTTAACTCTGAGCTATCTTCGTTTTTCTGTGATCAAGGAATCCTCCATGAGACAACTTGTCCTCATACCCCATAACAAAATGAGGTTGCTGGGAGAAAAAATCGTCATATTTTGGAAATCGCTCGTCCATTGCTTATTGGTGCATTTGTACCTAAGAGTTTTTGGCCAAACCCTATTACTTATGCAGTGTATGTAATTAATCGCATGCCATCAAGGGTTGTAGAATTTCGTACTCCACTCCAAGTATTGACGAAACATGTTCCTGTTTCTCTACCAACACTCTTACTCCTTGGGTGTTTGTATGTGTTTCTTATGTTCATATCCATAAGATTAATCGTATTAAATTGGATCCCTGTGCTCTTCGGTGTGTCTTTGTTGGATTTGCATCCCAACAGAAAGGTTATAAGTGCTACCACCTGAAACTTGCTGCATGTATGTAACTATGGATGTGACCTTTTCTGAATCAGAATATTTTTATACTCTAGCATCGTCACCTTTCGATCACAAGGGGGAAAATGCTAGTATTTGTGATCTTGATGGTGTTTTTGGGTGGTTGGATGTGCAAGACGTAATTACTTCAGGGGGAGTGCATCGTGATACTAACAATGCCCTGCCGATTAATGTAGAAGAACCTCGGTCTGCAGGGGTTCAACCATTGATTACCAAAGAAAGGTGTGCCGAGAGTCTCTGTGCTGGTGTTCAGCCAACTACTGCCGAAGCTGAGCTAGCTTCACTGCAGGCTTTTGCCGAAGTTAGCAGTCCCGAGATATGTGCCGAAGATGCTTCCTCCTCGCTAGCTCGATAGTGTCGTTGTCCAATATGTCTTCTTTAAATATCCCTAAGGTAAGTACTATTGATGCTCATGTAACTAACGATCTTATAAGTACATATAAGTTACCACCAGGGCAAAATCGTGGTGTACCCCCTGATAGGTACATATCAGTTGCCACCAAGGTAAAATTATGGCGTACCCCCTGATAGGTTTTCTTCGGAAGGAAAAGTGAAGTATCCAATAGCCAATTATGTGTCATGTAAAAATCTTTCACTCGAACGTCAAGCTTGGGTGAACAATGTGGAGTCAATTCAAGTACCAACTTGAGTGGAGGATGCTTTGAAAAATTAAGAATGGGCTGAAACAATGGATGAAGGTATGAGAGCACTACATAAAAATAATACATGGGAAGTAGTGGAGCTACCGAAAGGGAAAAAACCAGTTGGGTGCTGATGGGTTTTTACAGTTAAATAGAAAGCTGACAGATTACTCGACAGTTAAAAAGCAAGGTTGGTAACAAAAGGATATACTCAAACGTATGATGTTGATTATCAGGAAACTTTTTCTCCAGTAGCTAAGATGAATCTGGTGCAAGTTCTCATCTCATTAGCTGCAAATTTGGATTGGCCATTGAAACATTTTGATGTAAAAAATACGTTTCTTCATGGACATTTGGAGGAGGAAGTGTATAGGGATTTTCCTCCAGGATATAATACTGGAGGAAAAATGGGAGTGTGCCGATTACGGAAGTCACTTTATGGGCTTAAGCAATCACCTCGTGCATGGTTTGGGAGATTCACTTAGGCCATGAGGAAGAATGGATATTATCAAAGTTATTCTAATCATACTCTATTTGTGAAACGAAGAAACGGTTAAGTAACAATCTTAATTATTTATGTGGATGATATGATAATAACTAGTGATAATTCAGATGAGATTATCAAACTGGAAAAAAACCTTGCTGTCGAGTTTGAGATGAAGAGTTTGGGTGATTTAAAGTATTTTCTTGGAGTCAAGGTTACTCGTTTATCCAAAGGTATTTTCTTGTCTCAACGGAAATATGTTCTCGATTTGTTAAAGGAAACATGTATGCTTGGGTGTAAACCTATGGATACTCTTATTGTGGAGAAACATCACTTGGAAATTTATTCAGATCAGGAACCAATACATAAAGGCATATATCAGAGATTGGTAGCAAGACTAATTTATTTAGCTCATACCTGTCCGAATATAGTCTATGTAGTGAGTGTGGTGAGTCAATTTATGCACTCACCAAGGGTGGATCATATGGCTGCTGTTATGTGGATTTTAGCTTATTTGAAGTCAGCCCCGGGGAAATGAATTTTGTATAAAAATTTCGATCATTTAAAATTTGAGGAGTTTATGGATGCTGATTGGGCAGGTGATGTGATGGATATGTGTTCTACTTCTGGATACTTTACATTCGTTGGTGGAAATTTAGTTACTTGGAGGAGCAAGAAACAAAAGGTGGTGTCTAGGCCTTCTGCGGGGGTCGAATTCAGAGGTATGGCGCATGGAGTGTGTGAAGTTCTTTGGTTACATAATTTACTTTGGGGTCTTGGTTTCAAATTGAAGGAGGCTACATATTTGTATTGTGACAGGCACAAGAGATTGCAGAGAACTCGGTATAGTGTGACAGAACGAAGAATATGGAGGTTGATCAACACTTCATTAAGGAACGCTTGAGAAGAATATTGTGTCAATACTGTTTGTGAACTTGCAAGAACAATTTGCGGATATTCTTACTCATGCCGTGTGCAGTAAGTTTTTTAGCGACTTACTTGCCAAGTTGGGCATGTGTGACATCTATGCTCCAACTTGAGGGGGAGTGTTGCGGTGAGTAATCTTTAGAAATATGACTGTAAATATTGTGTAAATATTAGAGTCCTTTATTAGGAAGGATATCTCTTGTGTCCTTTTTTTTTGTTTTCCTTTGAGAACAAGGATTGTATGTACTTATATACAAAATTATGCAATACATGAAAATTAAGCTGTAAATTTCTATTATGACTTCACTTTTATATAATTAAAAATGATGTTAAAATGAAATTAAAATGGGAAAGATGGTTGAAGATTGGTCTCTTATGTCAACATCTTAATTTAAAGATATGGACCAATTTTCTGGTGATTGAAGTAAATGTAGGGAACATTATTCATGTCATCATTGTTAACTTACAACTACCAGATTCAGATTTTATGGCTGTGGAAAGTTAATGTCAAACTCAACTTAAACAACATATAGAAATTTGAAAATATATAACCTAGCAAGCTCCTATAGTTCTTTTTTCTTTTTTGTTGGATCATCTCTAATTATGTATGAATTTATAAGTTATGTATTTTTTCAGACAAGCAAACCCAAATAGTTATGAATTGTATGTATAATTAGGAGACATAAGTTTTAGCAAATGAAAATGATTGTAACCTTTGTACTTCACTCAGTTGGACTATTTGCATCCAGGTCTTTTAGTATGGTTTAATGTGGTCACTACATTTAGGTGTCATAATCGATTGATCAGTTGATTTCAGTTTCATTGATTGTGTTATATACATTTAGTTTTTATAGCTTTTAATTTTAATTTGTTGTGTTTGATTTATGGGAAAGTATAGATAATGTTAATCTTCATGAATCGAAGAACATAAACTCTGTAATCTTTGTATTGAAAGCAAGAACTAGAGAGAGAAAGTTGAGAGAAGGAAGAGAGGGAACGAAGATTTTTTTTCTAAATATATGATTTCTTAGCTTGTAAGTAATACAACAATCTGCCTTATATAGGCAGTTACCAAGCTATTAGTGTAACTAACTAAAACACTAAGATTGTGACAAGTGTCACAATCATAGACCATTGAACACATACTCTAACATCTCAAGCTCATGCTTTTAGCAACCAAGCATGAGATTGATACAATGTGTTTGAAATAAAGGACCACTTAAGCCTTTGGTCAATATATCAGCAAATTGTTCTTTTGAGGAAACAAACTGCACTGACAACTGTTTCTTAGCTACCCTTTCTCGAACAAAATGCACATCGATCTCACTATGCTTAGTCTTCGAATGTTGAACTGGATTAAATGACAGTGCAATGGCAGACAAGTTATCACATAACAGAACAGGAGTTGCAGGCATGAGAATGTGCAGAAATGCAAGAAGTTGCTGAATCAAACCCAATTCAGCAGAAGTTGTAGAGAGAGCTCTATATTCATCTTCAGTAGAGGATCTAGACATAGTTTGTTGTTTCTTTGATGACCAGGAGATCAGATTGTTACCTAAAAACACAACTAACCCAGTAGTGGACCTCCTGTCATTGGGATCCCCTGCTCAATCATCATCACTAAAGACCTTGAGTTGTAAATCTCCTCTAGTATATATGACACCAACATTCAAAATTCCCTTAAAATACTTGAGAATCCATTTTATAGCAGTATAATGAGCCACCATAAGATTCTGCATAAATTGGCATACCTGATGCACTGAAAATGCAATGTCAGGCCTAATAAAAATGAGATATTATAAGGCTCATACAAAACTCCGATATGCACCAGGATTTGCATAAAGATCTCTATCATCTTTAAGAAGTCTATTATAGGGAAGGCATGGTGTATCATAGGCTTTGGCTTCAAGCATTTTAGTTTTCACCAATAAATCCTGAATATACTTTGACTGAGACAAAAACAAGCCACTTGCAGTCTCGGTAATCTGAATTCCATAGAAGAAAAAAAATGTAGTGGACCCAAATCTTTGATATCAAATTCAGAAGTAAGAGCATTGATAACTTGTTGAATGGAACTTGTAGCATTCCCAGTGATGATTATATCATCCACATATAGTAGAAGAATCACAATCTCATTATCAACATATTTGACAAACAAAGAGGAATCTGAATATGTACTGACAAATCCCAACTCAGGCAAAAGCTTAGTGAATATATCATTCCAGGCTCTGGGAGCTTGCTTCAAGCCATAGAGTGATTTGTGAAGTTTGCACACTAGATTGGGATGAATAGGATCCTAAAACCCAGGTGGTTGAGCCATGTATACTTCTTCTTCCAAAATACCATGCAAGAAGGCAATTTCAATAATATGCCTATGTTTGCTTTCAGCTAACCCATTTTGTTTAAGTGTGTATGGACAAGACTTATGATGTACAATGCCTTTGTCCATTAGAAAAGATTGAAGCCTATGACTAATTTATTCACCACCTCCATCACTCTGCAAAACCTTAATTGTAGTATATAATTGATTAAGTATGAAGGAGTAGAATGTAATAAAGTATAGTACAAATCAAATTTATTGACGAATGGAAAAATCCAACAATGTCTGCTATATTCATCAATGAAGATTACATAATATTTGTAACCATCAACAGATACAAAAGGTGTAGAACCCCACAAGTCACTATGTACAATTTCAAAAGGCTTAACAGACTTATTGACATGGGTTGGAAATGGCAGTTTGCTAAATTTTCCTTTAAGGCAATGATGACATAACACATATGATTGAGAGTTGGTACTAGACACATTAATTTTATTTAACATAAGGGAAACAACATTGTTGGTTGGATGACCTAACCTATGATGCCAAATTTGAGATTAAACAAGCTGTCCAAGAAAAGCTTTTGCAATTGATTGACTTTGTGAAGTTCCAGGCTTGGTATAGGCAAGGGAATGAATAGGGTGTAGTCCATTACTACACAATCTTTTGTAAAGAATCCTCTTTGTGGCCTTATCCTGAATCCAAAAACAAAATGCATCAAAGATAAAACAACATTAATTATCAAGGCAAATCCTATGTATTGACAATAAATTTTGTGTTAACTTGGGAACATATAACACCAAATTAATTTGATTGGATGTGCTGGAGTATGAATGATGAAATTTCCAATATGAAAGACTCGTAGACCTTCACCATTAGTAGTTTGTATAGTCTCATTCGTAGGATAAGGTGATGCCAAAGATAAATTGCTCATGTAAGCAGTCATGTGATTGGTTGCTCCAGAATCAGTTAACCAAACTTGTGGAGGTGCTAATGCAGTTACAGATTGAGGTGCAGGATTAAACACAATGTGCATAACATGCATGGGAGATTGCTGTGATTGATATGTAGATTGCTGTGGTAACCCTTGATATGAAAACTTAGACTGAGAAGGCTGCATGTGAAAATTTGGAGGTGCAGAGAGAGACCCATATACTTGATGAGAAACCTGAGAATGTGATGAACTAGCAAAACCAATGTAGTTAGGCCCCTTGTCATTGTAGAAACATAACTAAGTCTCATGATTAGTTTTACCACAAGTCTTACAATTTTGCCTATCTAGAGGTTTTGCACCACAAAATGGAGCAATGTTACCTTCACTGTTACATAACTGGCAAGTAGGAATCAAAGGTGTAGATGACTGACCAACTTGAGTTATAGGAGGATGACCAAGTATTCCAAGTGCAGGAGTAGGAAAAACATGTGCCTGATTCGAGTACACAGGTCTGGGATTGTAATATCCTGGTCTCTGATACTTGCCTTTACCCTTATTTTTATTCCCATGATAAGGTTTATAACCTCTAGAAGAAAATTGTGATTGATCATGAGTGTTACCATAAAATTGTGGTGAGTGTGATGAACTTTTAGAATTAAAACTAGCAACCATGGCAGTCATGAAAGATGTATTAGAAAAATTCTCAGCAATAGCTTCTTCAATGAGTAATTGTGCCCGAAAATCTTTCAAAGAAATCAAACTCTCATAACCTTTTATGACACATCTGAAAGTGTTGTATTCAGTAGGCAAGCCATTAAGTGCTAGTATGACAATATCGTCATCTTGAACGAACACTCCAACAATAAACAAAAAGTCCCTAGCTTCTTTAATTTTGTGCAGATATAGAGAAATGGAATCTTACCCCTTTTTAATTGTTTGGAAGTTAGATTTCATTTGAAAGATATTGGTTTTAGAGACAGCGGAAAATTGCTCCTTTAAACAAGTCCAAAGATCTCTCGAGCTTTGACTATCAATAACACATGACATAGCTATAGGAGATAGAGTCGCAGTAATCAATTGCATTATAACTCTATCATGCATTCTCCAAACCACAAATTCATCATTCTCAGCAGAAGTAGAAGATTTAGAAGGATTGATACCAGATTCACCAGTTTGGGAGATATGTTGAGATGGACAAGGGTTCGAACCATCCATAAACCCTATGATGCCATTGCTTTCCAGCAAGAGTTGCATCTGAAAGTGCCAATTAAGGTAGTTGGAGTCATTAAGTTTGACATTGATGGAGGTCGAGACCAAAGAAATAAAAGCCGTAACTGGGGATTGAAGCAGCTGAAGCTGAGATGCAATCACCATTGTTCAATCAAGATTATAGATGCTTGAAACAGAAGTCTAATTTCATTAAGAGATTGTCACAAACACTGAACGTGTGAGAATCACACACAAAATTTGACAAAGAACTGATCAAAGTGAATGATCGACAACCAAACCCTAGAAAAAACTTAGAAAAATGTAGAAATCTGAGTCCAATAAGAGAATCCGAAGACGAAGAAGTCGAATTAGACAGAAGCGAAAGAAAAAAGGATTGAAGTTCATGAATCAGCAAGAAAGACGAGTGATACCATGTTAATCTTCATGAATCGAAGAACATAACCTTCGTAATATTTGTATTGAAAGCAAGAACTAGAGAGAGAAAGTAGAGAGAAGGAAGAGAGGGAAAGAAGTTTTTTTTCTTCTTCTGAATATATGATTTCTTAGCTTGCAAGTAATACAACAATCTGCCTTATATAGGCAGTTACAAAGCTATTAGTCTAACTAACTAAAACAGTAAGATTGTGACAAATTTCACAATCATAGACCATTGAACACATACTCTAACGTATAAGACAAATGATACATGAAGAAGGATGGTGGGAGAGAGAATAAGAAATAGAAAAATTAATGAAAGAACAAATTTGAAAACAACTTAAATAGTTTTTGATTGTTTGTGTTCATTTTCTGTATTTTTCAGTATACATTTATTCGACGTACATTCATCATATCATCATTTCTCCACTCTTCTTCATCCTTCTTTCTACCATACATTTCTTTCAAATCTCAAGTAAAAAAAGTAATAACTAAAAAAAAAACACATAAACAATTATTAAACGAGCCTGTAATTTTATGTTTATATCATGTTAATGATATATGATTTAATGAAGGCCTTTTTGTGGTAAACTTATATACCTTTTGTGGCTGAAGTGGAAGAAGATATTGTATTAAAAAAATAATGTTGATGAACTCTCTCCTAAATTATGTATTAGGTCTTTGTGACCATTGTTGAATATAGTTGACTAATGCCACATCATTAGAAGTTTGCTATGATTGCTACATCATCAAAAGCCTGTTAAGGTTGTTAAGGGTTGTTGAAAAAGTCTGTTAGTCTTCATCTCTATATAACATGTATTGAGTTTTCGGTTTGGAATTCACTCGATTGAAAGAAGCAAAGATCATATTCTCATTTCTCTGTTTCCTTCTTCTTCCATAGCTCTTCTGTTTTCTGTCTTACTGCTGTTTCATTATATTCCCTTGCGTGTGAATCATGAATGCAAATCTCAACATTTGATAAAATAAGAAGTTAGAAATTCAATATATTATAACTCGTATCCCTAAATCAAACTACCTTATACACCCTATAAAATGAGGATCGAGTATATACATATGCAAATGCTAGTAACCGACAAAAAATAATATAATTATCCAACGATTCACACATATATAATATAATCATGTGCAATAATAATTGGACATGTTTGTCATGCCATAATCAGATTCACATTAGCAGGGAATTTTTTTTTTTTTTTTTTTTTGCAATCCTGTCTTGTGTCAAATAATAGTTATAGTATTCTAATGTGTACTAAACTAACGAGCTATTTGCCTGGTCATACTTTTTTTTTCTCCGCATGTTAGAAGATCCACACATTGATAAAAACAATAACCTTAATTTATAATTCCATATTGATAAGTCAGTGTGTATTGAAAATGGTAAACCTTAATTGATTTATAAGGAAATAGATCAAACAAGAAAATATTCTATCGAGAAATTGTATTTATACACCAATTCAATTGATGTTTATATGCAATTCATATCACTATTTCACACTCAATAATTAGTTTAGACATATATCATTGTCTCATTGGACAGAAAGTAGATGTAGGGTTCTAATTAACTAAGTTAGTTCCTTCTGATATTTGTGTTTGAGCCTACTGAATCCTAACTCAAACATGATATATCAATTTATAAATCAAAAGAGAAAGTGACCAAGGATATCACATAATTAAAAGATGCCCCCACATCTGAAAAAGATGCCCTTTCTTTTGGTGGTCCAAACCCTCAAGTCTCAGACAACAATGATATCAAACCCATCAAGCTTTTAATTCTAAAGAGTTCAAAGAGCTTGCATCCTTATAAGACAGTTAAGTCTCTTACATGTAGAAAATATAAATATAAAAAAAATAAATTCCACCATCCATCATGGTCATAGGACTTATTAATCCACACACATGCATGTTATATATGTGTTTGATATGGTCCTGGCATAACTGGCTTGCCTTTTTTTGTTTGTTTTTTGCTTTTTCATATTTATCTTTTTTCATACCCTTAAAACTAAGAGAAAATTGAAATAATGCATGGTGGGGTTATCTGATTTCATATTTCCACTGCCAACTTGCATTGGTTTTTCTTGCATATATATTCCTGTCTTCTGTTAGCTAGCTTCTGCCAAATTAAATATCTCTTCCAAACATTAAATTAATAGATCTGGTTTTGTAGCTTATAACGTGGAAGTCACATGTGATCAAAGAGAAAATAGGTGGGAATGTCTGCTATCACCTTTTCCGTTTTGGTTTCTATCATCATCCCAAGCTCAAATCCTCTGCAGTCAACTGCAGGAATTTCTTTCAAACGACATATGCATACATTTTTTTTTTTTTGCAAGTTTAATAGTTATTATCGAACTATGACATACATATATGGCCGGAGAATTAACTTCTTACTAATAAGGAGTCGAGCAAAGTTCATATTAGATTATCTGATAAGCATGTGGATCATGTAACACATGGGTCTGGGATGCATATAGGTAACACCCATAATAATGTGGCATGCATTAGAAAATATATAGCACATTACAATTAAATACTACAACTACATTATACGACTTCTCCCCAAAAAAGTTATTGAATTCAAAAAAATATAGGCTATATATATAGTCAAGCTGCTTGTATTTCTCCAGCCTCACCATGTATGTACGATAACATTAATGAACATAACTTTCACTTCTAACAGGAGTTCGAAAAGAAGCTTGAGAGAGAAAGAGAGAACAACCTACACTGTGCATATTAGTCAACGAAGAAGTGGCAAGTTCAGAGTTTAAGACCAAACGTGTTTAGCGTGTGAAAAGTAATGTCACAATGTTTGATAAAAATTTATGTGAAACTGTTTAATTAGTTGTGCATAATGAGTAAGTTGGAAAAGATGTGTTTAAGATGGTCATAGTGATTGTTGTGATGGTGGTGGCAATGGTGGGAGTGTAGTGGAAAGGGTGATGGCAAAGATGGTGGTGTTGATGGAGTTGCTGCTGGCATTGGTGGTAGGAGTAGAGGTGGTGCCAGTGGTGATTGGGAGATGATGATGGTGGTGGTAATGGTGGTGGGATGATAGCATCAGCGATAGTGGTGGTAGTGGCGATATAGGGCTAGCAGTGGCAGGTGGTAGAAGCTAGTGGTGGGAGAATAGATCGATGCATATAACATAAGAGAATATTAAATGATGCCATATTTAAGGTTACTGTGAGATTTAAAATTCATTAAAGGCTCTGCTTTTCTTATTATGAAAGTAGCTTTGAACATGCTCCTTTTAGAAGCTGCTGTATGAAGATTATTATTTTTACCAAACATTTTTAACAATTAAATTTAAAGTGAAACAACTTTTTTGGGAAGTTTTTGTCAAACAGAGCCTTAAGACTTTCCAAATGAGGTTATAATACCACGTCGAATAACAAATGGTGTAAGATTCCACATCGGCCAACAGAGAGGGGGTGATGTGCTTTATATGTACATGCTTTCCTCCCTATAGCACGAGGTCTTTTGGGAACTCATTGGCTCTGGATCCCATAAGAACTCCGAAGTTTAGCGAGTTTGGGCAAGAGTAGTCCTAGGATGGGTGACCACCCTGAGAAGTTCTCGTGCCGAAACCCAGAAACAAAACCGTGAGGGAATGGTAAGCCTAGAACGGACAATATTGTGCTACGGCGAAGTCGAGCTGGGATGTGACAAATAGTCTTAAAAGTTTAAGTTATATATTAAAAATAGGCCAATGATGATCCAAATTATGATGAAATTACATTGCGAGTAAAGTTCTAGCAATATATGTTTTTCAAATTTATTAGTTCTAATTGTAGGTCCGCATTAATTAGAACGTCACTCTTCATTCTTCACATAGCTTTCATAAAATGAAAAAAATTGAAAGCAATCAACATCTTATTTATTTTAGAGCCTGTTCAATAATTATTTTGTTTTGAGTTTTAGTTTTCATTTTGTTTTTGTGCGCTTTAATATGGAGAAAATATACTATGAAAATGAGGAATAACTATTTTGTTTTGAGTATGATAAGAGAAAGTATATGAGGAAATGAGGGGTGAGGAGGAGAAGAAATAAAGAAAAATGAATGAAAACAATCTTCAAAACAAAAATAACTTTGATTATTACATTTTAATTGGACACCTTTCCTTGTATAATCATTTACATCTCTCCTCCATTCTTATTGGACACCTTTCCTTGTATAATCATTTACATCTCTCCTCCATTCTTTCTTTACTCTTCTATATCCGATAATTTCTCCTATATATTTTTCCCTTTTTCGTAATAGCTGAAAACCAAATACTAAAATGGTTATCAAATGATGAACCTTTATTTGTTAATTTTTATTATTATTGTTCTATGTGTCGGCAAAATTGCTAAGGCTAGTTGCACATGAAATACGAAACCCTTCAAATCAATATACATGGGTACACCTGAATACTCAAAATCTAAATTGACTGAAATAGTCTTGATCTATTAATTCAATAATGCCCACATATGCCACAATCAAATTTTGTTAAATGTATGGAACATCAAAATTTCTACAAATATAATGATCAAAACTACGAATGTCGCATCCAAACAAGCCTTGGTTAAAGGGACACATGACACCACTCTAGATATCTCTATCTATCCATTTGGTCCATACATGGCAACACATATGTTGCAGGAGCTGGGATGTATATTGGATGGTGTTATTTGTGAAAGAGCAAAGTTTGGGAGGCCCAAGACAGTACAGTTCTCAGGCAATGTCACATTCCAGCCACCTAATGGGAAAGAGAGATAAGGAACAAGAGGATGGTGACCCTTCTCTTCTCTTCCTCCTTGTGCCACAACAGACAATTTACACAACGCGGCTGGTAGAGAGAGAGAGAGAGAGAGAGAGCTCATGTAATATGAAGACACCAAGCCGGTCCAATTCTTATTTACTGCTCAAAGAGAATTAGGGTTTCTCAGGATGGTGACCCATTTGTTGGTGGCAATAACCAGATTTGGACTCATTCATGGTCACATGTTGTTGGTTAATTTGGTCCATCACATTATTCGTCTAAGGTATCAATCAAAGAATGAAAAAAAGAGATTTATTTCTGAAGTTTGTTGATTGATTGTTAAATTTCGCACAACTTAATAACAATGTTTGGGTAATTAACATTTATGAGATGTTATAATCTCCTACAAAAGAAAAAAAAAAAAATCTCTTTATCAATGAAAGAGGATAAAAAATAAAATAAAATAAGAGGATAAAAATGGAAATGAATGTAAGAAGTCAAAATTTTCTCAAATCTATAACAGAATACCTCAAATTCAGATTTGGATCACCGGAGGGCAAGTTAATCCAATTCCCATTCATATTCTCACGTGTTGCCTCCAAAAATACTCTCCCTATTTTACAATAAAACCCTAAACCCTAAGAGAATCTTCAAATGAGATGTCAAATATAATATGTCAAAATTTTATTTGATGGCTGATGTGGCAAATTGAATACAAGTGCTAAATCTACTTCTTTTCTGATGTATGTGTCAAATATTTATTTTATTATTTTATTGGGTCTATAGTTACATTAACTATTAAAAAATAATTAAATTAAATTTTAGATTTTATTCTATTGGTTGTTAATGGGATCCATGCATTAAAAAATAAATTAAATATATTTCACTCATTCTTTGTTTGCTATAAAAAAAAGACAGCTAGAAAGTAATAAGTCAAATTAAATAACTCAACTGCCATATCATATATGACATATCCATTGGAGAACACCTGAATGTCTTTTAGTCCTGTTTGGCATATTTGTTATCTCCCTTGTAGATGGTCTAAATCTTAACAAAAGTATCAGGCCGTGCATATAGATAATAAGGAGGCTTTTAAGGGATGAGATCCCTATTTATTTATTTTTTATAAAAATAGGGATTAGTTGTGGGCCCACACCATATCGAACTTTAATGATCCGAACTATTTATTTTTGAAGTTGCACCTCATAGATCATCTTTACAAAATATTAGGCAAATCGAAAATAGTTGAGGCACCTTTATTCCAAGAAAACATTAAAATGTCATCGTGATAATTAAATAGGTAAATGGTTTCAGATTGAATTGAATTTTTGCAAAATGATTTATAAATCAAGACTTACAAAATAGATGGTTCGGATCGTTAAAGTTCGATGCAGAGTGGGTGCCACAACTAATCCCTATTTTTTGAATAAAATGGGAATCCCTTCTTTTAAAAGGCCTGTATATATATTTTGAGCCGCCCAATTATTAGCGGGTTAAATAGTTTAGTTAAATAGTACACTTAGAACTTAGAGGTGAAACTAGCTTTTATCCAAATTCACCCAAATTTAATTGATTACACTGCTACCGTATTTTAGGTCAAATATCATAATGCTAGTTATGTAAGGGGTTTGTCAAATGCATTCTTATAATAAAGGTCTACATGTGTCCTTTAGATTTATGATACATCGCATGCGATGTTGCTACATCATGAGGCAATGAAAAAAGGCAATTGGCTTGGGTTGGCATCAGATGAATTATCTACTTTACAAGGGACATGATAGAAGTGGTGCAGTTTGCATTCAACTCGCATGGTCCCCTTCATCTATGACCATCACTTTAATGGCAAACAAGAAGCTTATGTGAATGAAGGGTTGCTATTATTGTGGTTACTAGGGTTTAGAGGGACAGATGTGGGTTTCGAACATGTTGAGTTGGAGATGGGTCCCCCTTTGAGATCGGTGCTATTAAAAAATGAAAGAATAAGTTGATGTTCTACTATAAAACTAATTGATAATATGAGGATTCAAATTACTTATAAGAACATGTAAGGTCTATTAAATAATTTCTTGATGTGTGATTCACACTATCATTAGCATGCTCCTTTCTATGCAAGATCATTGATGCTTAACACATAAACACCACATATTAGGTGGGCATGTGTACCTTTGGGCTCAACACGTAGATAGCATGCTTTGATATCATAAAAAGTTACAATTTCACCATAAACTAATTGACCATGAGAAGTAGCACTACTCCTTAAAGCCACATACAAGGTCTCTTTCCCCGGTATGAAAGTCACTCTCAACATGTGTACCTTTGGACTCAACACGTAGATAGCATACTCTGATATCATAAAAAGTTACAATTTCACCATAAACTAATTGACAATGAGAAGTAGCACTACTCCTTAAAACCACATACAAGGTCTCTTGATTCCCCAGTATGAAAGTCACTCTCAACAAAGAAAATGAAAGATGTAGAGAGAGAGAGAGAGAGAGAGAGAGAGAGAGAGAGAGAGAGAGAGAGAGAGATTTGTGTTGGGATATTGGCAAAAAGAGGTAGAATTATGAAAGAAGAGAGAGGCAGTTGAGTTGGGGCTGGAAATTAATAATTGCAACGCGATCAAGTCAAGCATGCTGCCATGCACGAATGCAGCAGACTGAAATTTTTGCTGAAGAAGCCAGAAGCAACTGGCAAAATTATATCACTAAAACTCTTTCTGATTAAACTTAGGTAAATTTATAGTCACAGGCATTGATCAGAACCCTAAAACCATCCATAACAACAATGAATTAATTAAGGTGAAGCCTGTATGTGACTCTCAGGCACACGCACACAAGAATACCTTATGAAAAGAGGGGACATTATCTTTTGACCTAGTTAAACGAATGGTTAAAGGGAGGGGGGGATGAAAAATCCGTACTACAACAACCAGAAAAAATAAAAATGTGTGTTGAAACATATGGAAACACTGCTCACACCTTAAAAACTCTGTATCTATCCTCTCTCCTTTAAAAGATATTGACTCATTCATTTGTTCATAATCTGAATTTTCTTTTTCTTTTTGTATATAGAATTAAGGGACATTATTATTTAACCCCATTACAATTGATTTTCAAATGCAATTGTGCCAACACAAATTTTTTTTGTCTGTAAAGAATCTCTAAAACACCAAACCTCGAGTGCAAAGTCTAACAGCTATCCTAAGCCTTTCATAAAAACAAAAATCAAAGCTTATATCCTAAGCCTAGACTCTAGCTTTAGACATATTTTCACCTCAAATCCGATCTGCAGGATCTTGATGTTGGGCTCGGGATCGAAAGCCCCTACTCTTAACTCCGAACTTCTTGATTACGGGGTCAGACTCAAGATCCCAAACCCTTAATTATTCAGTGTTTAATTAAAAACATAGGGCTCCGCGGAGGATTGTACCTTAAAAGCATTCAAATAGAAAATTATTTAGCCAAATTAATTTTTTTTTTGTTTTTTTTTTCCCTTTCACAAAGGGAAAAAGAAGAAGAAGTAAACATCCAATAGTGGAAAACAATCAAAAGTCGGAATTTTAAACTGTATTATGAAGTGGGAAAGGAAGCATAATAAGTGTCATCTTAAATTACATATATACCAATTTATTCTTAATAGCTCTTTCAATTTGTGTAATCTTCTTAACATTTTGTGAGGACCACTATTACAGCATCGCCTGCAACAGATATAAAACAACCAACAAAGCTATTAAGAACCAACATCAACTACGAGTACCTGGTCCTGGAGAGAGAGAGAGAGAGAGAGAGAGTTACCAACAAAGTAGGGTCATTTCTTTCTCTTCCACACTTTAACAAAATAAACTTAATAAGGAGGTGCCATGGTGACTGGGTACACGTACATGCAAGTGATGAGAAGAGACAGATCGAAGAGAAAAGAGTTTACTGAAAATTGGGTATGTAAGACAGATCAAAGAGAAAAGAGTTTACTGAAAATTGGGTATGTACAGTGTTCTATAATAGTATTTAAGAGCCTTGTAGCGTGTGTGTGTTCCAGTGGAATCCTCATCTTCGAATTCTTCTTCTTACATTTCCTTTTGTATTAAGAAATATACATTACATTTGCTAGAGCTGAATCTAAAGAAAGTTGAGGTTCTACCACAAAATTAATTGAAATGGGGAGTAGCCTAATTACATGCAATCTCCATTTTTCTTCGATGTGAGATTCATACTCTCAACACACCTCATCATGTGTGATGAATTTTCAAGCCTAACACATAGATAACACAAAGAGGATGACGTGGAACGTGTATGGCCGTTGGGCTTCACACTAGGACAACCTACGCTGATACCATGAAGAAAGTTGATGTTCCACCATAAAACCGGCCAATTGGCAATATGGATCAACTCCTTGTAAGCTCATGCGAGGTCCTTTCTCCCATCAATATGGGATTTATTCACATACCTCATCACATGTAGTGGATTTTCAAGTCAAACACGTGGATAACAAAAATTGGGTGATGTGGCCAACTTGCTCTTATACCATGAAGAAAGTTGGGGAATAGCCAAATTACTTCTAATAACATGTGATGTTTCTTCTTTCCCCGGTGTGGGGTTTATACTCTCAACATGTCCTATCATGCATGTCCAATTTTTAAGCCTAACACGTTGACAACATAAATGAGATGACGTGGAGCGTATATGGTAGTTGAGCTTCACACATAAGACAACTTGCTCTGATACAATGAATAAATAATAAGTTGTATGGTGGAACCTCAACTTCCTCTAGTTATGAACTCAAATTCCTCTTTTCTTGATGTGATTTTATGATGAAATCTCAATTTCCTTCATAGATCTACAGATTCTTCTCCTCAAATTTCCTTGTATACAAAGAAATAAGTTGTAATTAGCACAAAAACCGGTCTTGGGGTTTTTGACCTTTGTACACAAGATTAATTTAAGAAAACATGTTTCTAAACGATACAGCCAAAAACCGGTCCTAGGATTCTCTATGTTTTTACGTCACTAGAATAACCAGTGTTTTCTTTCTTCTTCTCTCACTATATGTTTTAACAGTAATGCGTACCCTAAGGTCCTCATTTTGAGCATTTGTGAGCTCATCTTTCATTTAAACTCGTAGATTAATCTAACAGTGGATTAATCAATAACCTTATATTCTCTGTGTTACACCGTAACAAAATAATAATTTTGAACCCCTCTCTCCCCTTCATCCCTTCCCTCTCCCTTCTCCTTCCGTCTTTTTCCCATACGCGTCAAATGTTTTGGGCTGTAGGTCGGACGCGAGAGGTATTCAGCCTTCTGTATGATGCAAAAGTTTGTTGACTTCCGATCACTAGGTACTAAACTACAGATTGTTTTTGCGTTTGCTGTTGAGCACTCAAGGCTTTTGTTATCATCGAATCTGACAAGCAATCTAATATTAATGAGGTGATCTTTCCTTGTTTGGCCAATACTATTCTTAATCTTAAATACTAATATCTGCACTGCTCCTCACGCAAAAAATCTCATATGGTGAGACGGAGGAGGGGGAGGGGGAGGGGGAGGGGGAGGGAGGGGAGACAGACGAGTAGAAGAAGACATAAGGGTTTCATTTGCTAAATTTTTTATTAGAATCGAGATTGTTCTTCGTTAAGGGTGTAACAGAGATAATATAAGATTGATTAACCACCGTCAAACTAATCTAAGGGTTTAAATGAAAGAAGACCTCACAGGTCCTCAAAATGAGGATCTTAGGTGAGCATTACACATCTTTTAAAGTGATTTTAAATACAAAAGTGGATAATCACTCTCTTGGAACTTTAATATTGAATTGTCATGTTCTTATGCATTAAAGTTGGTTATGAAATTTGAAATATTTACCGTGAAAAGAATTTTGTTGCTGATGATTTTGACTTGTTTGGGTTTGTCATCTAATTTGGATCCAGTCTTTTTTGAGCAAGTTTTTCATTCTTGTTGTCGATTACTAATTACAGATACAACTGGAATCTCGTGGCATCGTGATATTGTTATGTAATCTTTCATTCTTTCGGCTTATATCCCGTTGTCAAAAAAAAAAAAAAAAAAAAAAAAAAAAAACTTCAAATCCATAACATAAGAATATATATGTCAAATTAAACCCATCAGTATAACATGTTGTGTTATATTGACAGCAATCAATCAATATCATCTTAGAAGACTGGAGGTTTACATTAACCGCACTATAAATCAATCAATCGCTACTAAGCAAACCACTTTTCATGCATTATATATCTTTCACTTTGTATAAAATGACTGGAATAAAAGTAGTTGCCCTATTTTTTCTAAATAATCTTTCTTATACCCAAGATAGAAAAAAACTATAAGAGAAATTCTTAAAGTTATTTGGTGGCCTTCGATCTGTTGGAAAAGTTTATTAATTAGCTTTTTGATTTATTAGTATTTTATGAATTTTTATAGGATAATGATTAATTTTCTTTTAGGTCAAAAATTTCGATTCCTTAATCTATTAAGATGTAGTTAACCTTCTCAGCGACTCTGTGTGTTTATTTTGTTTTCACTTATTTAAGTAATATGTTCGTACTTTTGTGTTTTGTTTTGTTTTGTGTGCTATAATTTTCAACTATTTCGAGCTATTTTGGTTCTAAAAAATGCCATATTTTTACTCTTTTTTTTTGTTCATTTATGATATATATATAGGGCTTTTTTTAATTATTTTTTTATTTTTACAAACCCTAAACCTTTTTGAGTTTCACACATAATGTAGTTGGTTTATTTTTCCATTTATCAGTATACTGCTATAAATATCTTTTTTTTCTTTTTTTTTTCTTCAATATAACCTATATTATATAATAATATTAATTACTAAAAGTAGCTAAAAAAATTTTGAATCCATAACTCATGGGTTAGGAAAGAAGACCCTAATTACTTGACAATTCTCTACTTGTTGCTGTAATTATATTGTTGCATGAGTGCAACGATGTTCATATATTGTTCTAGATCACTCCAGCAACAAAAAAAAAGGGCCATCCTACAACCTTCAGATCTTTAAAATTAATGGTTACTTTTTATTTTTATTTTTATTTTTTTCACTTCGAAACTTCACTGTTTAGTTTTTTTATTTGTTTAATCAAAAATGGAAAATTTCAATACTTGATTGTTTTATAAAGACATAGATTTAGGGCTAATTTGATATTGCTGTACTTTTTAAAAAAATTGCTTATGCTGTACTGTGAGAATAAACAGATGCACAATAAAGTTGTTGAGTGTTTGGTAATTTTTTTTTTTTTTTTGGTAAAAGTGCTTTTAAGGAAAAAAAAATGGTGTCTGAGTGTTCAGTAAACTTTTATATAAATTGCTGTGAATATATTAAATGACTATAAAGGATATTATATTTAACATGATATAATAATTATCAAAGAGAATAATGTAAGAGCAATGATTCTAGTTCGGTAAAATATGTGGGGGTAACTTGCCATTTGAAAATTAAATTTCATTAAATGGGCACAAATAACTATGCTTTGAAAAACAATCACTTTTTATGCTTTTCTGTACTTTTCTATTGTAATTGTAAGCAGTTTTTTTTTTTTTTTTTTTTTTTTTTCGTTTTACCAAATACATTTGATGTTTTAGATTTTTTATAAGCTATTTTTTCTATGCTTTTCTACTGTAACTAACATCAATTAATTTTTTTTTTTTAAAGCATCACAATCCCAAACCAAGGCTTAATCAATTTGGCTAAAACAATATGATCCACCCTTATTGCAATTTAGATGAATTATTGCACCCAAGTTCAAGGGGCAGGAAACTCATACGGTTTTTCTTAATCATTAAAATGATAAACTGAAATAAAACGTACATTGCCCTATAAATTCGCATAAATCCACAAAAGAAACCCCATAAGTAGTAGAACACTCCGTCGTCCAGATTTAGTCCCAAAACTTGTTAGATTTGATCGTCAGTCCAAAGTGGGAGAAGTCCTGATCTAAACAGATAATTTGGATTTGAGATAAATAGGTACGAGAGCAAGGAAGAACACTTAGGGTGCGCTTGTTGCACTGGATTATCTCGGATTGGATTAGCTTTAGGGACTAAGTTGGATTGGCTTGGCAAGGACTAAGCAGTACTAGAATTGTTAAATGCATGCTCATTTTATCCTATGAATGCTTAAAACAGTGCAAATACATTCGAAATAGAAAAAACTGTATATTTTTGACACAAATTAAGCTTTTGATGTTTCGAGTAATCATTCTTAATGTCTTAATAGCATATTATATTTATTTATTTGCTTAAGTTCCAAAAGGTGTTAAACGCACGCTTGTTTTATCCCATGAATGCTTAAAACAGTGCAAATACACTCGAAATAATAATAAAAAAAACTATGTACTTTTGACACAAAATAAGCTTTTGATCGTTTGATTACTAATTCTTAATATCTTAGTAGCGTATTTTCTATGTTTATTTGCTCAAGTTCCAAATGATCTCAAACACACGCTTGTTTTATTCCATAAATGCTTAAAACAATGCAAATACACTCCAAATAGAAAAATTGTGTACTTTTGACACAAATTAAGCTTTTAATCTTTTAAGTACTCATCCTTAATATCATAGTAGCATATTACATGTGTTTGTTTGCTTAATTCCAAAAGGTGTCAAACACACGCTTGTTTTATCCCATAAATGCTTAAAATAGTGTAAATACTTTTGACGGACTAGCTAGGATTTATTTTTTATTTTTAACTATGAAAATTTATAATTTTTTTGTCTGACTCTCTCTTCCCTCTATCGTTGCCTTTCCTTTCCTTTGTCGCTCATTCCCTTTCCTTTCTTCTAGCTTTTGTTGGATTTGGCATTAAATCAACATGACTAAACTAAAAGAAGAATCAAACAAGGATTAGGACATCTTGGACGCAAGATATTTGGATTTGTGTTTCCTAGTTGGTTTGGGATTTGGTTTTAGTATAGGATTTGATTTCCTATATTCGAGGGACTTTGTGTAAACCTATGACATCTATTAGTATACATAGATGGATGTGGGATAGATTTTTGTGTGTGAGAGTTTTTGAGAGGCATAAGTTTGTATACTTGAGAACACTTTGTGATCGTGAGTTCTCTTGTATTTGTTGGTAATCAATAAAGCTTCCGTTGTCAGAGAAGTACTCCTATATTGGAGGAACTCTGAAATCATTTTATTTTGTTTATTGCTTGATTGTTTTTTTGTTTAGTTTACAACAAGTGGTATCAAGAGCTTGGGTTCTTACATAGGTTGTGACTATTAAGCAATAATGAAGACTGGTGATTCTACTAGTGGAACCAAGACGACAATTCAGAGTGCTAGGTTTGAAATTGAGAAATTTGATGGAACAAACAACTTTGGTATGTGGTAGTGTGTGGTTCGAGATGTCTTGGTACAACAAGGTTTGGTTGTTGTGATAGAAGACATGCCGTTTTCGATGAAAAAAGAAGAATGGAAAATATTGAATGTTCTACACAATTCGGCTATGCTTGGAAAAACAACAAAAGTATGGTGTGATGAACATCACTTCTGCAAAGGAATTGTGGGTTGCATTGGAGACAAAATATATGAAGAAGAGGACAGAGAATCGACTGCATCTTAAGAGTAAGTTGTATAGGTTCCAATACAAAGAGGGCACAAAGATGATTTGGGCATCTAGAAGAGTTTAATAAGTTTCTAGCTAAACTAGCAAATTTTGAAGAGATAATCAAAGATGAAGACAAGGCCTTAATCCTAATGAACTCATTGCCTGAATCCTATGAGGGTTTCGTGACTACTTGGATTTATGGCAGGGAGACAATTAAGTATGATGAAATCTTAAGTGCTCTTATGAATCATGAGGTAAGACACCTTGACGGCAAGAAATGAATAACTCTACAGCTTTGATGGTAAGAGGGAGATCGAAAGAAAAGAAAGATTTGTATAGGAAAAATAGTAAGTCTCATACTACATGAGTCTAAGAGAATATGAGGTTCTTGGATAAAGATGAGTGTGCTTTTTGTTATGAAAAAAGACACTGGAAGAAGGATTGCCTTAAAATCAAAGAAAAGACTAGAAAGAAAAAGGATGACTCAGAAGCAAATATGGTTGAAGTCGAGGATAAAGAATCTGTCTATTGCCTAACTGCATCGAGCACTATGGATTATATGAAATAGTGGGTGCTTGACACAGGTTGTACCTATCACATGACTTCTCAATGGTCTTGGTTTTCAAGCTTCAAAGCTATGAATGGAACTATGTATATGGGAGATGATAACCCATGTACAACTCAAGGAATTGGAAGCATGAGGATCAAGCATCATGATGGCGTGATTTGAGAATTGAATAGTGTAAGGTAAGTCCTATATCTGAAGAAAAAATTGATCTCACTAGGCACTCTTGAGTCACAAGGCTACAAGTTTTACTCCGATAACAACGGGCTCAAAGTTGCTAAATGAGCACTTAAAAAGGGCATCGGAATGGCTTACTTTATATGCTACAAGGAAAGACTTTGGAAAATGGAGTGACTATGGTAGTTGATGAGGTGCAAAGTAATAAAAGTGACTTGTTCGCATTATGGCACATGATGTTGGGACATGTAGGAGAAAAAACATTGCAAGGATTGATCAAGCAATGGTATTTAAAAAGAGCAAAAATTGGAAAGATAGAGTTCTGTGAGCACTGCGTTCTTGGAAAACAAACAAAGGTGAAATTTGGCTCAGCTGTTAATGAAATGAAAAGGGATTTTGTACTATGTTCACTCTAATGTTTGGGGCCCTACAAAGAATGATTCTGTAGGTGGAAAAAGATGGTTTGTATCTTTTATTGATGACTACTCTCGCAGATCATGGATATATATATATATATATATATATATATATATATATATATATGATGAAACAAAATGATGTGGTTCATGACATCTTCGTAGAATAGAAGAACATGGTGGATAACAAGATTGGAAATAAGATTAATATATTGAGAAGTGACAATGGATGGGAATATACCTCTGATACTTTCTTCAAAGTGTGTAAAAAGGAGGGGATTACTCGGCATTTCAGTGTTAGACATACTCTATAGGAAAATGGGATTGTAGAGAGACTAAATAAGACCTTACTCAAGAAAGTTAGTTGCATGCTATCTTAAGCTAAGCTGCCAAAGAGATTTTGGGCAGAAGTTTTGAGCTATGCATGTCATGTGCTTAATCGACTACCATCAACAACATTGGAGGCTAGAACGCCCATTAAAATGTGGTCTGGAGAACCAGCTCAGGACTACGATAAGCTACGAGTGTTTGGATGCAATGCCTACTTTCTTGTGAAGGAAAACAAATTGGATCCACGAGCCAAGAAAGCTGTCTTTATGGGATTTAATATTGGTGTGAAAGACTTGAGAGTTTGGTGTCTTGAGTTGAACAAGATTATAGTAAGTAGAGATGTGACATTTGATGAAAGTCACTTGAAATTGAAGGAAAATATTCAGATGGTGGAGCATGGGGAAGATGATTGCATAGCCAAATAAGGAAATTGTGGAAGAAGAAAGACAAGGCGATCAACTTGAACATGAAGAGAGTGATCACGAAGAAGAAACACCATCAGAAAAACTACAGATACAAGATGATTGCATAGCCAAAAGGAAGGGAAAAAAAGGCATATCTCTACCTGTGAGATATAAAAACTGCATGGCCTGAATGGTATATGCATTGCCAATAATTGAGGCCAAAATCCCCACTAATTTTGAAGAAGCAATAAATAGTGAAGAGGAGAGTAAATGGCATGATGCAATGGACGATGAGATGTTCTCCCTTCACAAGAATAAGACTTGGGAATTGGTGGAGCCGCCTAGAGGAAGAAAAGCAATTGGCTGCAAATGGGTTTATGCAAAGAATGATGGCGTGGATGACATGAGTTTGGTAATATTTAAAGCTATGCTAGTGGCTAAAGGATATGCTTAGAATGAGGGAATATATTACAATGATATTTTTTTCTCTTGTGGTTAAGCACTCATCCATTCAAATATTGCTTGCTCTAGTTGCACATTTCAACCTTGAATTGGTACAACTAGATGTGAAGACTGCATTCCTTCACCGTAATTTGGAAGAAGAGATTTATATGAGACAACCAGAGGGGTATCAAGTGAAGGGCAAAGAAAGATTGGTTTGTAAGCTTAAAAAATCTCTTTATGGTTATGAAGCAGTCACTCATGCAGTGGTATTTAAGATTTGACAAGTATACGAAGGGTCAAGACTATATAAGAAGTCACTATGATCATTGTGTTTATCACAAGAAGTTGAAAGATGGTTCGTTCGTGTACTTGTTAAGCTATGTGGACGACATGCTCATAGCCTCAAGCAATATTTCAGAGATAGAAAAGTTGAAGGAGCAAATGAGAAGGGAGTTCGAACTGAAGGATCTCGGTGAAGCCAAGAAAATATTGGGAATGGAGATCATAAGGTATAGACAAAAAGGTTTGGTGTGTTTGTCTCAAAAGCAATATCTTGAGAAGTTGTTACAAAAGTTTGGAGTAATAAAAGACACTAAGCTTGTAGGAACTCCATTAGGTACTCATTTCAAGTTGAGTAGTCAACAATGTTCCAAAATTGATGAAGAAAAGAGGAAGATGGATGTTATTCGATATGCTAATTTGGTTGGAGGATTAATGTATGCTATAGTGTGTACTCGTTCTGATATAGCACCCGCAGCTGGAATTGTTAGTAGATTCATGTATAATCCTGTAAGAGAGCATTAGAATACTGCTAAGTGGATACTTAGGTATTTAAAAGGAACAAGGGACAAAGGTATTTGTTTTGAAAGATGTGATGAAGGAATTGATAAGTTCTCAGTTGGATATGTGGACTTGGAATTTGCTAAAGACTTAGACAAGAAAAGATCAACGACTTGGTATGTGTTTACTTTGGCAAAGGGACATCACAACCAACGGTGGTACTATCAACCACAGAAGCAAAATACATGGCGATCGCTGAAGCTATCAAAGAAGCATGTGGACTCTGGGTTTGTTAGGAGATTTAGGTGTAGAACAACACAAATTGGATGTATATTGTGACAGCCAAAGTGCCATTTATTTGGCTAGATATCAGGTACATCATTCTAGGACTAAGTACATTGATGTACTATATCATTTTGTGAGAGAAATGGTAGCTGAAGGTGAGATTCATGTCAAAAAGGTTGCTACAGATGATAATCCAGTTGATATGTTGACAAAGGAGGTTAATGCAGCTAAGTTCGAGCACTGCTTGAATTTGGTGCAGTTGAAGCAAGTTTGATCTTGCAATATGGTGGAGCAACGGAAGTTGTTTGATGCCTTGTTATGGATTTCATGCCAATGTGGAGATTGTTGGATTTGGCATTAAATTAACATGCCTAAACTAAAACAAGAATGAAATAAGGATTACGATATCTTGGACGCAAGATATTTGGATTTGTGTTTCCTAGTTGATTTGGGATTTGGTTTTAGTATAGGATTTGGTTTCCTATATTCTAGGGACTTTGTGCAAACCTATGACATCTATTAGTATAAATAGATGGATGTGCGATAGAGTTTGTGTGTGAGAGTTTTTGAGAGGCATAAGTTTGTATCCTTGAGAACACTTTGTGTTTGTGTTCTCTTGTATTTGTTGGTAATCAATAAAGCTTCCGTTGTCAGAGAGGTACTCCTATATTGGAAGAACTCTGAAATTGTTGTGTTTTGTTTATTGCTTGTTTGTTTTTTTGTTTAGTTTACAACAACTTCAAAACTTCTAAGATTTGCAGTTAGCAACCCAGAAACCAAATCAGAACCAATCTTCAAAAACCTTTCCAATGAATCAAATCAGAACCAACTTCTAGAAACCTCAAATTATTTTTCAACTAAATCAAAAGCAAATCACAAATACCCACAAAATTCAAAAATCCTAAATACCCCAAATACCCACAACCCTAATATTCTAGAAAAAAATCGCACGATTTTTCAACTGACTTAGAAAAAAATCGGATTGATTTTTCAATTGGAGACTCGAAGTGGGCGTTCACCATGGTCGTCGCCTGTAATTGGGGATTCGAACGAGAATATGGTTGGCGTTTGTGGGTTCTTCGATCTGATTCGTGATTCTGGGTTTGGGGCGAGGAGAGAGTAGTGGTGGTCTGGTGGTGTAATCTCTCTGGAGTTGGCGAGTGTAGGTGATGGTGACTCTCGGTGTTCGTGAGAACAGAGAATAGAGAAAGACGCTAAGTCGCTCTAGTGAAGGAGTTGGTCCAACCGAGTCCCATTTAATCTCACTAAACTTAGTCCTAGCACATAACAAACACAAGACTACACTAATAATTAGCCTAATCCAATCCAGTGAAGGACAAGGAGCCAAACAAACACACCCTCAAAGGCAAAAACGTACGCCACCTAAATTTGAAGAGTGAGAAACAACGTTTTTAGAAAGATAGTTTCTCTTAACATCCATCCTAAAGCTAGCTTTATTTCTTGCTCTACCACCCTAGCCAGTGGCCTATCAATTTGAACATCTTGATTAATCTTATTTCATGAGTTCAAGGATTTATTATGCATGAGATTATTTATTGATGCATCATGTATCAACATTCCGATCATGGTGTTGGTACTCATTAATTATCAGTTTATTAAATGGTAAGTAGTACGATAGTGAAATATCTTTAATTTTTATCACAACTGGGTAAACATAATGGAAAATTGACAATATTATTTGTTCCTTCCTTGAATAATTAGATAGCCAAAGGATGAAGGGTGGATTATAAAAATATGAAAAAATGTTTGCGTATGTAACAACTTTCCCAAGTTTCCCCCATCAAATAAATCAAAAAACAAGTGAAAGGAAGCAATGGTGCATGGTACTTTGAGAAGCCAAAGCCACTCTCAATCTTGTGGCCTTGTCAGGCTTCACTCTCAGATGGGTCAGCCCCAGTTGTCCATCATCATTCAGACTCTCACCCCCCTTTTATAGACCCCACATCATCCCTAATCATCCCTACATACATCACACTTCCCCACTTCTCTCCTTCCCCTCCCCTCCCCTCCCCTCCCCTCCCCCATCCCGACCCACCACCACCCACCACCACCCCCTTCTCCTCCTCCCTTCTCATTTTCCTTCTTCCAATTTCCCCATTTTCTCCTCCTCATCCTCAAAATTTCTCACCACATCCGAAACAACTACTCCTTTCTCCAATTTTTCATGGACAAGGTTGAGAGAGAGACTCAAGACTTCATGAACGTAGAGTCATTCTCTCAGCTACCCTTCATCCGCCCCGCCCCTCCACTCAACAAAGAAAAGGGCATTCGGCTCTTCGGCAAAGAATTTGGTGCCGACACTGCCATTGACGACTCTGAGTCCCCTGATTACACCAATGAGCCCGAAGACACAAAAAGGAACAGCACCAACACCAGCACAAACACCGTCATCAACAACAGCAGCAACAAAAATAATAACAACAATGAAAACGGAAGCGAGAGCAGCAGGAGATTCGAATGCCATTACTGCTGCCGAAACTTCCCAACCTCCCAAGCCCTTGGGGGACACCAGAACGCGCACAAGAGAGAGCGCCAGCACGCGAAACGCGAACACCTCCAGTCGGCCATGGTGCATGCCGGAGGCCTATCTCATGACGCACATCACGTGTACGGCTTGATGAACTACACAAGACTTGGCTCCCCAGTTCATCATCATCCCAGTACTAACTATCCATCATGGAATATTAGTAACTCTAGCTCTAGTATAACTAGTGCTCATCACCATCAGCATCATCATGCTAGGTTTTATGGAAGCTCTGGTGGTACGTACGGCACACAATCAGCTCCCATAAATGGGAGCCCCTTGGCCTTGTGGCGGATCCCAGCCATTCAAGGTACTAACCCTAATTCCAATCGTGACCGTTCGATGAATTTGTTCTCCGGTGGGGAGGAAATGAAGGCGTCCGTGGTCGGTAGTGGATCGTCCAGTGGTCATCAAGGGCGGTACGTGTATGACTCGTCGATGGCTAGTGTGCAAGATCATGTGAGTTTGGATCTTCATCTGTAATAACAATAGATATAGTTATTTTAATAATTGATTACTTAATTAATTGCTACTATTCTTAGAGAAAGAGAATTTGAGTGTTGAAATTAATTCTCATGATGATGATGGTGGGATAATCTTTTGAAATGCAAATGAGGCCAATTTTAGTCAAAATTTTTAGTAGGATTCAGTATGCAAATGTGAAATTATGTTATTGAGTTTGACCAATATATGTGCGGAGAAATTTTATGAGCATTGGGAACGCATTCTTGATTCTGAAAGTAAAACCACTGTCACGAGCAAGAAAGCCGCTATTTTTGGGATGTAAATTTTCGTTTTAATTCGTTCAAAGAAAAACAAAATGGTAGCAGCAAACTAATAAGTTGGTTCACAGCAATGTCTGTCTCATCCTTTAGTGTTTTAACTTTTCTGCCACACGTGTGAGGAATATATGGTATCAGTTAGGGGGCGCATAGGCTTTTGTTGATGCATTTGTTTGTTGGTCTAGACAGGGGGTGATGAGATAGGTGAAATCTGATTCAGTGTATGTGCGATCAGGTAATAAGGTTTGATGAATAGTGTTCCGCTTCTGCCTCATAATATGTAGAAAGAAAATGATATATCCATGGAATTTGCAGGTCGCATTGCTTACGCAGCTCTAGTTTAATATATACATCTTCTTGCTTATTTTCAGTGCCATTGATTCGAGAGAGAGAGATTCGAGAGAGAGAGAGAGAGAGAGAGAGAGAGAGAGAGAGAGGAAGAGATTTATCCTTATGCATCCATGAAAGTTTAAATTATATCTTGTTTTTCTTAATGAATAAGGGGGAACCTCCCTATTCGTGACATTGAGCAGGCAAAAGGGGCAACCTGAAGGCCACTAAATTTACTTGATTGGGCTTTTTTCTTTCTAGGTTAATGATATTTACATCTCAGTTTATTATTTTGCACTTCAAAAATTATTACCTTAAAAATGCTTTAGAAGAAGTGGAAGACGACAATATGAGAGTGTGAATAATATATGTATTTTTTGAAAGAGAAAAAACCAAATTAATTATATGCATGGAGCAGTTGCAATATATATGTACATATATATACTTGGTCTGAATAATATATGTATATGATTTTGATCATGTGAGATTATGAAATTGTGGGACCTAATTGGTTGATTATATAAGCAACAGTTTGAAATGTGGTTCTGATGGGAAAATGAGCTAGCTAGCCTGATGAAAAATCAGGGTACAGTATGGTATAGTAGGACTGAATGAGATATGTAATCATGAATGGGGGTCATTTCAAACCTAAAGCAATAACATGATAGGCTAGTGATGTATATACGAAGTTGAGGAAGGTCTACAACTAGGAATCAAACATGGGTCACTTCTCTGTGCCTTAATCGAAGCACAGTATTCATCATTCAAAGGCAGCACTACCAAAACTTTCATGGCTTTAAAATGGCAAACCCAATCCTTCGAAAAAGCATGTTTCCCCCGTTGCTCTCTATGCATGTGAGACCTTGAAGCAACCCTCGCTATGACATATCAAGATGGTAGTTACTAGTTGGACTCCCATCTTTCTTTCCCCATCTTTTGC
Organism: Pyrus communis; assembly: GCF_041283825.1. Classification (NCBI taxonomy): domain Eukaryota; kingdom Viridiplantae; phylum Streptophyta; class Magnoliopsida; order Rosales; family Rosaceae; genus Pyrus; species Pyrus communis. The sequence goes on from NC_142578.1 coordinate 22,463,724, forward strand.
ACCTTTCCTCTAGTATTATGTTCGATACAGCAGAGAAATTTTTATGGATGCTGGAAACACAAGTCACTTAGTGTATTATTTTACGTGTTATAAAAAGAGTGAAGGATATTGTTCATATGTTCCACTATTGGTAAAAAATAATTCTAAATATTATAATTTGAGCAAAATAATAATGTCATGAGTCTGTATTTCAGATACATCAAAAAATTACTTGAGAGAGATTGACAGATAGAAAGAGAGAGATGGTAGGTGGCTTAGTTTTAGGTGTGTGGGATAGCTGTAAAATGTACAGAGTTTTATCAAGTGAAGAAGATTGGACATGGGAGGAGCATTCATTTTTCTCTTTCAACAATAATTCAGTTAGGATTGATGGGTTTTAATCAATCTGTTATTGCATGTGTGAGAACACAATATGGGGTCAGAATATATTTGAACTTGATAATGGTCTTAACGAATCTCATACAACTTATACAACTCAAATCATCATAAAGATGCTAAAATATCGTTCACCATTTGATGTCGGGATTTGTGTTTTGTCTGTCTCTTGCAAAACATTATGGAAAAATATGTACTGTACAACGGTTGTCTCTGTCTGTTTCCTTCAACTGAAAAACATTAGTAGTACCACTACTTGTTTGTTTTTCTGTGTGCGTTTTAATTTTATATATTGGTTTTCTTTTCCATGGATGAAAATAAACTACAGAGAGTACATAAATTAATTAATTTTTGGGTGTAACTTTGATTTTTTTTTTGTATTCATTTATGAATTAGTCAGATTACAAATTAATAAAGAATCTCGACAATGCTCATCAGCTAAAATATATAGCACAAATCTTAATTATGGTTGTGAATTGGGATAGTTTAAAATATTGTTCTTAAAGAGCATAGCTTTCCTTGTGGAACAAGCCACTAGAATCTAAACGATGCCCTCTTGTTGCTTACTTGTGCAATACATTCATCCCTCATTAGATTAAGTCCTTGGAAAAAGTTGCCCAAATAATTCGATCTCTCTAACTAATTATTTGAAGCATTTTTGGAAGATGTCTATTCATTAATTAATTAATTCGTTAACATAATAACTATCACATTACGCCACTTTTGTTTCACTGGTTCTTCTGCATATGTATAGCTCATACAAGTTTTCCACTAATAATATTGGACAGTGACTCTGTTAATACTACACAAGCAATAGATATACAATTCATTAGCATATGAACAAAAGATAATTTTGCAAAGTAGCTATATGAAGAAATCCTAAGGACAATTACAGTAAGCAAAAGTATTTGGGCAGTAATGTGATCCAATATAAATAGATTTGCAATTATCCGAAGCAAGTCACCTTCACTACTAGGAAATGGGAAAATGAGCTGTTATTCCCATTTAAATTCCAAGTCAGTTAGGTGGAGATTTTGTCTCAAAACCAAATTAAGAAACTCTTTCAAGAACTTCCTATCTACTAATATCACTAATATATATTTTGTCCAGGGTATTGAATATGTTACCATAGTACAGAAGCCAAAAGAAATACCAAAATTAAAGAAATATGGTATTATTTGCTAGCTGATTAACTTGTCGAGGGTATTGAACATCCAAATAAACACCTTTTTTTGGCGTGACATGCACATACGTATGCACCCCTTGCAATTTGAAGCAGGACTTTAAATATTTTTGGTGTAGTCCCAATCTCAACCTTGGAGATATAAACCAGTAAATAGGAGAAAATAGCAACCTCGTGAGGGTATTTAGTTCATCATGTGTGGTTGCAAGCATCAAATGGGAAATAATAAGAATAAAGCATTAATGAAGTACTCCTTTTCGTATTTTTTTTAGCTTGTACTATTCATACCATTAAATATCTTGTGTAAAAGACATTTCATTTTCACATTTTTTTTAGTGAACAAAAGTTTAGGGGGATGGGAGACTACCCCATCTCCATCTCAAGAGCATATTACAAGCCTCTTTGAGGACTTACAGAGAGATATGTACCCTCTTTGTTTGTTTTTATAAAATTGCCCCCCAATACATAACTGTTGACAGTGAGACTCGAACCTTAGTGAGTTGACACACAAGTAAGGACCTTACCAATTGAACCTAACCTATGTTGGCACTTTCACATTTTGTTACTATTATTTGCCAAAGAAAATAGCTAAATGTTTTTTACAGCTTGTACTATACAGTAGTAGGGTTTTCTTGACTTAGAAGCTCGAAAATTGACATTTTCCCTTCGTGTGAAAGGAAAACCTTAACTTTATTGCATATTTTCTTTGGCTATGAAATCTTGTGAAATTATTTCTTTAAGAAATAATGCATGATTTGTTAAAATAAATAAATAAATAAATATGCATGATTTTCCTTTTTGTGCGCCTGTAAACTTTATTACGTTTTTTATTTTATTTTTTCACATTGAAGTCATTTTCATGTTTCATGTGTTTCTTTAGGTCTAACTTATTATCTTGCGGGTGAATTCTTTTCCTGTCATTATGTTTTGTCTCAATTTTAATTTATGAAAATATGACTCTAGCCTCTGGGCTTCACACGATGTATAAACTTGTCTAAAGTCAGAAAAGTAAGTTGAGACTACAATATAAAATCAATTGGCACTATGAAGAGCAGTCCTACTAACTAGAAATGCATGCAGCACATTCCTCTCCAACACATTATGTCTCACGTTCAAACCTACTTATTTTCCATGATTTAGATGAATTTAGTGTAAATTACTTTATCGGTTATTTAAAGAGAAAAGGCAATTTCCCTTAAATCCGCACCTCAATCATGTAAAGTGGAGGAATCAAAGTTAATTCGTTTCAACACCACAAATGGTTAACATGTTGATTTTTTATCATTAGCAAGAAGAGTACTATCAAAGGACGAGAAAATTAAAACATTATTAAGGGCAACAGTACTTATGTATTTACAAAATTAAACATGCATGTGAACTTTTTTCCATTAATATTCAATATTATAACTTTTCCTTTTATTTTATAAACAATGTTCAGTCTAATAGTAATTGGTGAAAAAAAAGATAAAAGAAATAGAATACAGTAAATTTTTAGATAACTAGTGATATGACCATGATTTTTATGACAAATGATCTCTAAATTGACCAAACTCATCATTTTGGTCCTTCAAAAATTGTTTGAATTGGAGATCATTTAATCATCCAAACGTATCAATGAACCATGAATATATTACTTGGTACTTATATCGTTACTTTGTTCTATACATTTGTATGACTATATAATCTTTGATTGAAATGAGTTTTTGTAGCGGTATTCAACTGAAGATTAAGAAATTGAACGGTTCTAATCTTAAAATTTGTACGGTCAAGATACGTTATTCGCAATAGAGGAATGAGCTCATCCCCTTGGGGGAAATGAAAGTATTATCCTTTCTTATTTTCATTTTAATAGTCAATTTATGGTAATTTAAAATTGATTTTCTTTGTTACTCCACATGGCGATATTTGAATGGTGTTGTGGACTCTACATCGTTACATGTTAGCAAACTAACAGAAAATTTAACGAAATTTAACAGCAAAGATCAAATTGATGTGCTTAATTGGTCAATTTCAAATTTCAAATTGAATGACCAAAATGATGAGTTATTTTAATTTCAGGGACCATTTGTGATAAACACCCAGTTATAAATAAACACCCTAGGGTTGAAATTGGCGGAGAAAAATCTCAATTGTGGAAAAATCTCTGATATGTATAGTGTTTGTATGGCACATAGTGAAAAGTTAAAATGTATTTTTGTATATAAAATTAGGTTGTAGAGTGTCTTTTTATAAATTATGCAAACATGAAGGACTTAATTATGAATAACATGTTTTTTCCTTCTTACAATTGGGTGTTTCTTTATATCAAAAAACGCAAAAATGAAACAAAGGAAATGGAATCAAGAAAGAAAGAAAATTTTGAAAATAATCAAAGTTGTGCAAGTGCAAAAAATGAAGGTAAAAGTTGCTATCAATATAAGGGGGTGCCTCGTTTTACATGAAGAAAAGAAGGCACCCAAATAAGAAAAAGAGTGGTGCCAGAGTTAACGCCAGTCCAACTATCAAGAGGGTCCACAAGTAAATGCAAAATCTAAGGGAGCATGTGATGAGGAAGATGATAAAAGGCATAATTAATTAAGACATTCAGAGACTGAAAGAATACAAACATTACCATTAGGACCACCACCTTGCTTTCTTCTTCAGCTTCTCTCTTCACTTTTCAGTCCTTTCCTTTGTATAAGAGAGACTCGGTGGTCAGTGGAATTTAAGAATCATCGGCCCACGTCTCTATGAAGTTTGCAAACGAGGTAGACAGTTTATACAGTACTACTACCTTCATATATATACATGCATACATGATATATGGACACTGATTGCTCATTAGAAATTACTCTTTTAATTAGCAACAATGTGACATCGTTCCATCTTACAAATCAACATTATAATCAGAATTATTTATTCTCTTTATCATTGTTTAAAGGTTATTTGTGGACCCAAAAATAATCAAGAGGTGACATGTGGATTATTGGGTTAAAAGAACAAAATTACCCTCGAGGCACATCGGAATTTCTACGCACGAGCAGCGGGCAACCATCCCTCAATCAAGTCAAAAAGTGCCCTAAATAGGTATTTATTTATAACCTATTTCATCCATCCTCATCAAATCTTATCCACAAGGTAACCCCCAAATCATTCTTTTTTTATTATATTAATTAGCTAATTAATTGATTTATTATCCAATTAATTTGTTAATTAACCACAAATCATGTACTTCACCCTCAAAGCCATCCAAGTGGCCGATCCATCTCCACCCAAAGGGGCCGGCTACACCCTATATAAACACCCTTATTCTCTCCAAAACTCAATTTCAATTCTCTTGCTAAATTCTCCAAACATTTTTCCCTCAGAATTCTAACTTTGGCATCGGAGATTCTTCGGCCAAAGCACCCCCCCCCCAAAATTCATTGTGGGCGCATGAGGCTCTTGGCCTTGACCTAAGGTGTTATTTGTTTTGTAGGTGCAATTTTGTCCAAGAATAAGGAGGAAGAAATTTGCATCCACATTATTTATATATATAAAAAAAATCATTCAATTCGGAGACCGTTTTAGTATGAATAATAAAATTGACCATGATAAATTTTATTCAACTTTCTTCACGGTTTATAATTTACAGTATTAATCGGCATGTAAAGCTTTTATTTTAGGCCTTAAGTATCAATTTTTGGACTTGATATAAATTTGGACCTAAAACCTAAAATTGAAGAGAAATCAATTTGAGACTAGCTAGAACCCCAAGTGTAAGCTCTCAAAATGATTCTACATTATAATAGCAACCAACTATAGATATATGTTTATTGTGGATGCAAATTTCCGCCTTCCTCCTCTTGGACGAAAATGCACCTGCAAAACAATTAACACCTAAGGTTAAGACCAAGAGCCTCATGCGCCCACGATAAATTTGGGGGGAGGGGGTGTGGCTTTGGCCAAAGAACCTTTGATGCCAAAGGTAGAATTTGAAGAGAAAGTGTTTAGGGAATTTTTGGAGAAGAATGGGCTTGGTTTTTTGGTGGAGAAATGGGATTATATATAGGGGTGTGGCATGCCCTATTTGGAGAGTAGGGACATGCCACTTATGGTGGTATTTTGAATATAATTGCAAGATATTATGTCAAATAATATCTTGCAATTAATCTGGTAATTAATCGCAATTTGAAAAGGATACTTGGGAGTTACCTTGTGGGTGAGGATTTGATGAGGAGTGATGAGAAGGTTTGAATAAATACCATTTTGGTCACCTTTGACCTTGATTGAGCAGTTATTGTCTGTTGCATGCGCGTGGGAATCCTGGTGTGCCTCAAGGGTAGTTTCGTCCTTCTTACCCTAAAGTCCAACTGTTGCCTTCATAATTTTCTTGATTATTTTTGGCTCCACAAATGCCCCCACACCTGCTGGGCTGCTCGCAAGAAATGGTAGTAGGTGTAAAGATCTCCAACTTTGATGTTGATTCCCACTAGGACTTGGAATTAGATTCTTTTAGGAAAGGGAAATAAAGCACCTCCAAAGCATATTTAAGCCTACCTTAAGTAGGGGATTAAATTAACTCCAGAGGGCAATTATTTATCCCTACAAGAAAGAGAGAAAGCTGGAGGATATTTGTTCCTCCTCCCCTAGCACTATTCTTTGCTTGCCCGTGCAAAGAACCATCTTTCGTTGATTTCTTTGTCTTCTCCACGCCACACTAATGTAGGAAAAACTTAATTTTCTTTATCTTCTTCTTGGGTGGTGCTGCCACGGGACAGTCGTCGGGGTGGTGCAACATGTCGGTTGGCAGAGGCTAGGAGTTGGCTTGGCATGGGCAGAGGAGGTGGTGTGGTAGAGGCCACATCTTGTGCTGCTTGGCTTGACTGAAGCCAAGGGTTGGCTCATCATGGGTCGAGGAAGTGGCGTGGCATGGGCCACAACTTGGGCTACCATGTTTGGACTGCTTGCCAGAAATGAGGAAACTGCTTGAGTTTGATTTCTCAGCTACCGTAGATGGAGCAATCAAGGATGGAGCTACCAAGATCAGAGCTGCTGAAGATGATGTGTCGAATAAGAGAACTGTTGAGTGCGAAGTGGCTGCTGCCCTTTGACCATTTGCTGCTTAGCTGGTATTCAAATATTCAATCTTTTGCGTTGTGTGTTTTTCTCGCATTGGAAAGCTTACCTAGATAGGTGTCGGGGAATTGGTTTATCCTCTTACGCTGGAGAGCTTACCCATATGGGTGTCGGGGAATTAGTTTACCCTCTCGCATTGGAGAGCAGACCCAGATGGGTGTCGGGAAATTGGTTTACCTTCTCGCATTGGAAAGCAATTAGTTTAACCTCTCACACTGGAAAACAGCCCCATATAAGTGTCAGGGAATTGGTTTACCCTATCGCACTGAAGAGTAATTAGTTTAACCTTTCGCACTAGAGAGCAGACACATATGGGTGTCGGGGAATTGGTTTACCCTCTCGCATTGGAGAGCAATTAATTTAACTTCTCGCATTGAAAAGTAGACCCATATGGGTGTCAAGGAATTGGTTTACCTTTTCGCACTTGAGAGCAATTAGTTTAACCTCTCGCATTGGAGAGCAATTAGTTTATTTTCTCACATTGGAGAGTAGACTCAGATGAGTGCTGGGGAATTGGTTTACACTCTCGCACTGGAGAGCAATTAGTTTATCTTCTCACACTGGAGAGCTTACCTAGATAGGTGTCAGGAGATTGGCTTACCTTCTCGCACTGGAGAGCATGGAAGTCGTTATTGTGAACGCATATAAGGAAAACTGGATTGCTAGACAACTGAAATCACCCTCAGCCTGTGAGGTCTTGTTCGACGATTTGCTTGAGACTTTAAACTACTTGTGGAACCCATGGGAAGCACGGTAAGCTGCTCCCAGACTTTCTTCAAGTATTGCGCCATCGTTAGATGTTTCGTCGTGTGCTATTTTAAGGCTTGGTTGGTGATCTGCTGAGAATTTGAATGGATTACAAGCTTTTTCACCGTTAAGTCTTTCGCTAGCAGAGGCTAATAAAGCCTTGTCTTGTGCTCCGTCATTAGATGCTTTGAAGTTTAGAGTGCCATGGGCTTGCTTGGCGTGATTAGGAACCACAAGGCAAGATCAGCTAGGCTGGGAGCCGTGGTGCAAGATCAACAAAGTTAGGGGCCATAGTGACAGATCAAGGCCAACCGGGAGCCTTGGAGCAGGTAAACACGACTATGAGCATAGAGCTGGGGCTGGCTTGGACCAGGTTGTGCGTAGTAGGAAGAATTGGACCACTAGGTCCGTGATGCTTGGCTATTGGTGATGTGCTACTTCAGTATTGAATCATCTAGAGTGTTGAGAATAAACCTGCCCCGGATTCTTGGTAGTTGGGCTGGTGTGTCTTTTTGGTACTCGTCTGCCCCTGGCGCACCATTAGGTTGAGCTGTTGTGCTTGTTGAAACAGAAGTAATCTTTGAATCTGACAATCTATGTGGGATAGTCATGTTTGCTTGACTTGTCAAAGAAAAGTGACCCTCTTATGTTGGTCATGTCTTGTCAAAACGCCTCATCAGTAGCTTCGTTGCACTGGAAACCACGCAATCATTCAATCAGGAGCCTCTCAACTTCTTCTTAAATTTTCCTTTAGTGGGGCAGTAGAGCTTCCGACTGCCTCCAGTCATGACGTATTGGTCTAGGCTTCTTTTACATGTGGTCAGCTCGTTTATGTTACGACTGCGGTGTATGTGGTACAATCCTAGCAGGTGAGCCAATTACTCGTAGGTTGGCGGTTGAACTTGAGCTGGATTGAGTGACTGTTTTTCTCCATCCATTGTGTTTCCTACTCCAATGTGAGGTGGACGATGCTCTTTGCGGACCTAACCATGAATGAACACTTTGCTTGGAAGGTTGCTTATGTTGATTATTGAAGTGTGGCCCCAACCGTGAATATATGTACGTCTGTGGGCCTAACCGAGAGTGCATGCTCCTCCGCACGCTAAGATGAGAGTATACGTTATCTCGAGGACCTAGTTAGGAGTGTACACTGCAAGAATGTTCATTTCGTGACTGGTCGAGTGATTGCTTGCCGGGACCCTGCTGGAGAGGTTTGTCATCTGCCCTTGTTTTACTTCGGAACACCTCGTATGGGGCACGTTGCATCTCGGAGTGCTGCAAGATCTGATTCACAAAGGTTGTCTGCTGTTCAAGGGCGCTTGTTAACTCTATGACTTGTCGAGACAAGTGTGGTTCACCATTTGGGTTGGAAGAGCTTGGACAGTATGCGTCACCTTGAATAGTGGAAGCGTAATGGACTCCAAGCGTGAGATTTGAGTTGGGATATGTCAAACCTACGGAAAAATGAGGTGAAAATATCCTTGGTTCAATCGTGGATCCAAAAATCTGAAGCCGGGATGGTTGAACCGGTCTTAGACCAATTTGGGCTGCTTGGAAGGCCACAAGAGTAGGCTGGGCCACATGCGTGGGTTGCTCCATGTGTGGTGCGTATGGGAGCTGGGTTTGGGCTTGGCTCATAAGCGCGTTGGGCTCGCGTCGGGTCGAGGCTCGGGCCGGCTTGCCTTTGGCGTAGGCCTTTAAGGGTTAGAATGACGCAGGTTGGATCCCCTGGTCCTGTGCTTAGCCTTAGAATGCACTGGGCTAGCGCTGGCCTTGGGCTCGTGAGGTCTGGGCTGCTCCAATTGCTACAGCTGCTTGGGCCTCAACTGTTTGGGCTTCAGCTGCCATTGCAGCATCGTGGGCTTGAATGTGGGTTGCCTTGTGGTACGGGCCTGGGCCTGCTACTGCAAGGTGGCCTGTTCACCGTGGGTAGTGAGTTCGCCAAGGGTCACTGCCGTGGTTACTGCCACGGTGGTGCCTAGTAGGGGTGGTGTTGCTCCACTCGTCGTCGCGTTGAGCCTCATGGATCGTCGTGGTCTAAATCCTTGAACGTTGGAAGTTCCGTTCGTCATGGCTTTCGAATTTCTAGTCATCGTACTTTTCTTTTACGTTTAGTCAAAGAATTTTATAAAAAATTCTAGGAACAAGAACGTACGAAAAATCTACGAATGAACAAGAAACTAGAAACTTTTGAATGCGAATGTCTTCTTTGAGCGTGTGAATCAAGACTCTCAATGAAAGCACCAATTTGTGGATGCAAATTTCCGCCTTCCTCGTCTTGGATGAAAATGCACCTACAAAACAATTAACACCTAAGGTCAAGGCCAAGAGCCTTACACGCCCACGATGAATTGGGAAGGGGGCTTTGGCCGAAGAACCTCCGATGCAAGGTTAGAATTTGAGAGGGAAAGTATTTAGGGAATTTTAGGAGAAGAATGGGCTTGGTTTTTTGGTGGAGAAATGGGACTATATATAAGGGTGTGGCTGGCCCTATTTCGAGAGTAGGGACCGGCCACTTATGGTGGTATTTTGAATATAATTGCAAGATATTATGTCAAATAATATCTTGCAATTAGTTTGGTAATTAATCCCAATTTGAAAAGGATAATTGGGAGTTACCTTGTGGGTGATGATTTGATGAGGAGTGATGAGAGAGTTTGAATAAATACCATTTTGGTCACCTTTGACCTTGATTGAGCCGTTATTGTCCATTGCATGCGCGTGGGAATCCCGGTGTGCCTCAAGGGTAATTTTGTCCTTCTAACCCTAAAGTCCACTTGTCGCCTTCATAATTTTCTTGATTATTTTTCACTTCACATTTATATATATCCTCCTCCTTTAGTTCTATGTTTTTCGATTTATTTTGGTCAACATGATAAAATGTAAATATGCAATATATTTTGTAGCAGGATTATCTATCTTTACCAACAAATCATAATTTAATACACAGTTTTGTGTTTCTAATAAGTTATTTATATATTTCTTAGATTGATATTTGCATATATAGAAACACACATCCTTCCAAAGGAGAAGCATAATTAGCCCTACTTATCACTTTTCTGTTAGATTGAATTACTTGAGGTTTATAACCATTTAAAGAGTTAATTGAGTTTTCTTGATTCATGTTTTTGGGGTGGACAGGTGGGCTTTCTATCGGAGGCCTGATTCTTTTAAATTGCTTTGAACGGGAGGAAGGGATTGTATAAGCAACCACAGTCAAGGTATTGATGTGCAGTTTGACTCGTCTAATCGGTTTATGGTTGATCATGGTTAAAATGCATCAAAATACTAATTAAAACTACATTCTCTCCCTACTAAAAGTTTTTGCAACGACCATACTAAAAGTTTTAGCAACGACCATAGATTCGGTTGCCGTGGCCTCCAAATCAGTCGCTACAAATCAAATTTTTAGTAGTGTCTTAATTGTAATTGGTTGATAAGTTTATGCAATCGTACGCTTGTTTGATAGTACGTATAGCCAACTTAATACTAGCTAAAATCTTCACATCACTAGCAAGTAGGTCACAAACCATCCTCCAGCGGAAACAATTAATTGATGAGGTCCTCTAATTATCAATACAAGTGAAAACACAACTGTACTTCGCATCCATGAATGAACATAAAGCCATGGATATATAAATCCCCATGCATGCGACTCTTTGAATTTAACCCAAGAGGGGAATTCTACAGTCTCATGGCCGTGATGTGGTGGTGGCAGGGGCAAGATTAGCATTCGTAATAAATGCCAAACGGTGCTTGTAGAGCATGTGGTCGGATCCATAGGTTTTTTGGTTAGGGGCATGGCCCCTCTCCATCTCTCTTTTCTTTATTTATAAATTTTCCCACCAATTATATACACCCCATGTGATGCTAACTTGCTAGCTTAGCTACTGATGAGGCAACTCAGTGCCCTGCTATCTCAGCTATCACACTTACCTGTAAGTGATATACAGCTCCACACATTCTCATATAACCAATTCAAATAGTAAGTGAGTGGATTCTAACCGTTCATACAGTGAGGCCTACATTAACCGTGTGCATGTATGGGTGAATTCTGGTTATTTTAGAAGTCTTACATGCATTAACGGTCAAAATCACTCACGCATGCATATGCGATTGACCGTTGCACAACTCATGTGAACATATAATTGTAATGGTAAAACACTTTACGTTTACGATGACACTTTCAATGCTATATCCGTGTAATCACTTTGTGCATGTAAGATTGTTCCTTATGCATGATAACTTTCACACAAATCTAAATTCTTTTGATAGCTTTCATAGGGTAAATAGTTTAGTTTTTACATATGCAAGTTCTAGATCGTAATGCTAAAGCATCGGGTACTGGAGTGATCTAAATTTCAAACTTCTACTAAAACGGTAAAACATGCCTAATTAACTGACACTAGCACAGCTCAAATTTAATCAAAGTCAGAGTATCACCTGACCAAACCTTAAGCAAGTCAATGATAATTTATCCCAACGAAAGCAATTAATCAATGATGACATCTACTTCAGCCGTAAGTAATCTTTACATCTTCAACTATTTTAGGTCCCCATTGTTGAAGAAGTAACTATAAGTACCTCCAGGTTTTAACTTTATGGCTTTAGGTCGGCTCAAACGTGCAATTGTCTGCAAGGACACAACATATTATGTCAACTCGTGGTTAGCATGGTTCTGTACTTTATGATGCCTCAACTACTTCGGAGGTGCTCGTACCTCGCTAGAAATAGGTACCTGTAAGGCCTTCCTCACAACCAATTAAATTTGAACAAATTCTTCAGAGTTCAACAAAATAAAAAACAACAATAATGCAACTCAAGCCAGATTAGTGAGCCACCGAAGAGAAGGATCTTGGAGTCCTTGACCTTGAGGTAGAATTACAACTTGAGGTAGATGCTTGAACAAGGGAAATTGCCATTACTGCAAAAAATATTTAAATAAAGCAATAAAGCATAGTGTGAGAAAAGACTCGAGTGCACATCAAAATACACATAAAGGAAGAAAAAAAAAAGAGTAGGCAAAGAACATGGATAAGGCAAATACATTTTCTGAGAAAACAACTTGAAATTAGGATTGACGCCACTCGTGGCCACCGTCTGCGTCTCCATTCATTAAACACCCACAACCAAAACTTATAAGAAAACAACTTGAAATTAGGCTTGCCATTTATTTACATCAAAGTAATTCGATACAATTATATATAAAGTGGGAGAGAGACAGAGAGACCTTTGTAAACCACATACCACCTATTATATCCACTTCTGTTGTTTCCAGTCCAAACATAACTCATCCTGCACACATCAAATACTTTTCTACACACCTACTAATTTAAAGGGGGCTGATATAAAACCATACAAATGAAAATAGAATTTACCCAACAAAAAAAAATAAATAAATAAATAAATAAATAAATAAATAAAATGCATCCAATATATATCTTAAAGATCATATGATGTAGTTGAATACAAATTTTTTTGAAAACATGAGGTACCACAAAGAGGGCCGATTCAAGCACACCATCCTTGACTTTACGGTCATGGGACACCTTCCCAATCTTAGCCTTCCCTGTAAACATCTCAATCAGTCTAACAAGTTCACATAAATACATCAATGATTTCAACCTAGATACTTGACAATAGGCATTAACCTTGCACAAACTGTTCTTTATTACACCGGAGCTTTTCCCTTAACCTCACAAGCTTCTCATTTCGAAGCACTCTCCAATTTATTTGATCATCGGCCTTTCCCTGACGTATATGTAAAGCATCAGTACAAATAAACTAGTATGATGCCTCAATTTGGAAATCAATTGTACAAATAAAGTAGATATATTACACTTTTATACCTCAGGTTTGGGGTCTATTTCAATTCCTTACAACATCTTCAAAACATTTCACTTTCATACCTTAAGTACTATTTTTTTTCAAAATAATACCTCCGTTACATTTTCCATCCATTGATCTGTTAAATGCTAACGTAGCTACCACATATATACCACGTGGCTGGCAAATGTCTGCCACGTGGCAAATAAAATAATTTTTTAATTTCTTTTAAAAAACCTAAATTTTCTCAAAAAAAGAAAAAATAAAATAAAAAATGAAACCCACTATCCCCCCCCCCCCCCAGTGACCCATATCCCTATCCCTAACCCAAAACCCAAAAAACCTGCTGCAGCAGCAAAAAGAAGAAGAAGAGAAAAAAAAATATAAATAAAAACGTGCAGCAGCAACAGCAGGAAGAGGAAGAAGAAGAGGGACGAAGAAGAAGAAGGAAAAAAAAAACCCCAAACCCAGTTCGTCACCCCCCCTGGGACCCACCTCCCTCCCCCCCCCCCCCCCCCCGGTGCTATGCGACCTCCCCCGCCCTCCTCGGGTCAGGATCTCGTGATTTTCAGTATGTGTGGGTTTTGAAAATACTTTGAGTATGAGATGATTTTGGACTGGTTTTGTGGTAGATCCACCTAATCTTGGGTGGAATTTTTGTGGGTGATGGGGTATGGGAGAAAGGGGGGGACGAACTGGGGCTTTTTTTTTTTTTTCTCCCTCTTCTTCTTCTTCTTCTTCTTTTTCTTCTTCTTCTTCTTGTTGTTGCAGGTTTTTGGGTTCTAGGTTAGGGTCGTTGGGGGAGGGGGGCAGGGTAAGGCACTGGTTTCAATTTTGAGAAAATTCAGGTTTTTAAAAAAAATTAAAATTATATTTTATTTGCCATGTGGCAGACATTTGGCAGCCACATGGCATAAAATAGTACTTAAGGTATGAAAGTGAAATGTTTTAAAGATGTTGTAAGGAATTGAAATAGACCCCAAACCTGAGGTATGAAAGTATAATTTAGCCAATAAAGATGTATAATGGATCAGTACAAACTGTCTTTATTACACTGGAGCTTTTCCCTTAACATCTCAATTAGAACAAGATAAGACATATTCATGCACATACCTAAGAAGCAAAGTGGATCATCCCACTGATTTTTTTATCATAATGTCTATTTCAAATATATGGGTGTACACATCGAAATTTCGGTAAAATAAATATTGACCAATAATTAAAATTTCAACGTTCACATATCACATAAATTTTACACGTATCATGTAACTCAACAAAAAATCGAACAAAATCAGAAAAGTCATCAAATAAGGCATGTGTCAACACCTGGCAAAAATGATTTATTTCATCTGAATATTATATTCAAAATTAGGCCTTGAAAATTTCTATAAATAAAAGCCAATTTCATTCATTTCACTACACCAATTCACATCACACCAAAACCTTGAAGCTTTGAAACCCTAAAGCTCTCAAGCAAATCCCAAATGATCAAGAAAGCCCTCTTCGTTCTTCGTCAAATCCTCCTTCAAGATCAAGCCCCGACGGCCCTTGAAGAAAGTGTTCATCGTTCATCATCCGTTCATCCTAAGATCAAGCCCCAACGGCCCTTTGGATCAACAACATCAACAAATCCACACATCAGTTCTTCAAGATCAAGCCCAAAAGCCCTTTGAAGATCCGTTCATCACTGTTCTTCAAGATCAAGCCTAAAAGCCCTTGAAGATCTGTTCATCCTCAACCCTCAAGATCAAGCCTCGAAGGCCCTTGAAGAAACTTCCCTCGACCTTCAAGATCAAGCCTCGAAGGCTTTTGAAAAAACTTCCAACTGTTCAGCCAAGATCAAGCCTTGACGGCCCTTGGATCAACAAAACATCCACAAATCTACATCTTACGGAGATCGAATCAGATGATCAAACTATAAAGAGATTGTAACCCTAAAATCATTAATACAAATATTATTTTGTACATGTGTTCTTGTCTCGTTTCATCACAGGAAAATTCGTGTTTATAAATTTGGCACGCCCAGTGGGACTATCTCTACCTCTCATCTCTATCTTCAAATCCGCAAAAAGCACAAATGGCATCAAGAAAGGATCAAGCTGTTCCCGCAACCAAAGCAAAGAACAAGAACATCATCGCCCTAAGTGGTTACACTTCGGGCATCACAACTAGAAGCAAGGCAAGAGCTCTCTCTGCTGCGGCTTCCGCCCCTGCATTAACTCTGCTGAAGGAACAAGAACACCTGAGGCGCAAGCCCGTGATCACCCTGGCTTCGCTAAGGGTGCCAAAAGAGGAAAGCCCAAGGAAATACTCATAGTCCTTACTTTCTGATGCCGACCCGAGCAGCAACTCAGCCGTGCAAGTCATGACCACAGGAACGAAGGACACATGACTCCATACTGTACTCAAAGCCCTACTCCAAGAAGATTGATTCTTTGAAGATGCCAAGGGGTTATCAGTCGCCAAAATTCATGCAGTTTAATGGAAAGGGAAACCCAAAGCAACATGTGGTCCATTTCAATGAAACTTGCAATACTAACCTCGAGCCCGAGTCTATCGATAATTGGGATCAGCTAGAGAGAGAAATTCTTAACTGCTTCTACAGCACTCGCCGCACTGTAAGCATGCTGGAGCTGACCAGTATGAAACAATGGAAGGATGAACCTGTCGTCAACTACATCAATAGATGGCGTTCATTAAGTCTGGATTGCAAAGATTGGCTTTCTGAAACCTCTGCCATTGAGATGTGCGTTCAAGGCATGCACTGGGGGTTACATTACATCCTCTAAGGCATAAAACCGAGAACATTTGAGGAGCTGGTAACTCGTTCCCACGGCATGAAGCTGAGTATCGCCAATCACAGGAAGAAGGAGCCGATCACCGACTTCAAGAAGGATAAGGTGTTCGCCCCAAATGTAGACAAGACTAGGAAGAAGCCCGCCAAGAAAGCTTTTATCGCCAACACTACCCCCATTAAGACCTCATTCGCGCCCATCAAGATCTCCTCTAAGAACAAAGCAAAGGAAATAAAGAAAGGTGAGCCTTCTTGTACCCAAGACAGGTACAAAAACACCTTGAGGGAACTGAAGCAGAAGACGTACCCTTTTCTTGACTCTGACATGGCTGCAATGTTAGACGACTTGCTGGAAAAGAAGGTGATCGAGCTACCCGAATGCAAGCATCCTGAAGAGATGAATCGCGTAAACAATCATAAATACTGCAAGTACCATCATATTGTGAGCCATCCTGTTGGCAAGTGCTTCGTCCTCAAAGAACTCATCATGAAGCTATCATAACAAGGGCAAATCGAGCTCGACCTTGAAGACACGGCCCAACGCATACTACTACGATTGTGTTTGGATCGTTCAATCCTGTGTCTTTCCAAGTGACACTTGACCATTCCTGTCAACGCTCAAGCTGCATGGCACCTTCAGCCCAACCATCACTGAGGGCAAGCGACCAAGATGCATATACCGATGATAAAGAAGGATGGACATGGGTGACCTACAAAAAGACGAGGATGCCAAAACCACGAGTCATACAGCCAAAGGTGTAACAAAGAGGAAATCACCACCGTCATAACAATAGGAAGCCTAAAAGAAACATAAGGACTGATAAGCCAACATATGCTGGGGAACCTATGGAGAAAGAGCCACGCATTCCCGTCTCTTTGCATGAGTATTTCCCGAAAGACTTTTTCCAACAGTGCATTACCGTCGTCTGTCAAATGGTTGAAGTAGAGATGGAAGAACCCTTAAAAGGCAAAGCTATCGCCACTAAGAGAGAAAAAGCCATCACGCCCGAATAAGGTCTGCCAACACACTTTAGCATCGAAGAAGCGCTACGATTGCCAAAGAAGATACGAAGAGTACTAGCAGCGGTCTTGGCAAGTCCTGACGACCACGAAGTACAAGAAAGCAACGACGAAGGCTTGAAGCTTTGGCCACATGAATGTGCCACATGTTGTGTCGTCCATGACGCAATCAACTTCACTGACAAAGACTTACTGTCGGGATCAAAGCCTCACAACCATCATCTCTTCGTCTCGAGGTACGTAAGGGAGCACAAAGTCAACCGCATGCTTATAGATGATGGGTCGACCATAAACATCATGCCAAAGTCAACAATGACCACAATCAGCATTAAGATGGATGAATTATCCCTAAGCCATCTGCTGATCCAAGGTTTTAACCAAAGAGGACAAGGGGCGATGGGCATGATTCGAGTGGAAATGACCATTGATAAACTCAAATCAAGCACGATATTCCACGTGATTGATGCAAGAAATTCCTACAGCTTGCTCCTAGAAAGGCCTTGGAACCACGGGAATGGAGTAGTGTCATTCACCCTCCACCAATGCTTAAAATTTTACCAGGAATGAGTAAAGGTGATCCAAGGTGATACCAAGCCATTAACCAAAGCTGAATCACACTTTGCAGACCCTAAGTTCTACATGGATGAAGACATGGTGCCCAAAGCTCTTCCAGAAGAGATCAAATCCACGGACAAAGCAGCACCTAAAAAGCAGGAGTGACAAGCCATGCCCAAGAAGCAAGAAGGGCAAGCCGTACTATCTTCAAGCAAAAACGATGACGATCCTGCTAAACCTGCAACAACCAAAGGGAGTAGGTCGCCTTCAAAAGGACCGAACACACCCATATTCCGATACATCCCAATGTTAAGAAGAAAGAATGGTCAATCCCCGTTCGAAAATGGAGCAAGAAAAACCGATACACAGTGGCACAAAGATAATGTGAAGTTGCTCAAGACGAATGTAGTTTTGCCTCTAACACCGCTAGGCGATGCTAAAGTTGCAAAACTACCACAAGGCTTCATAAAAGCTCTGCCAAAGGGGGTGGAATCAAGCTTTCTTCCAACCAAGAGGACCGAGGAAGGTTTTGATCCAAACGCCTACAAACTCATGTCGAAGGTTGGGTACGACTTTGCTTCATTTTCAAATCCTGGAAAGAAGGTTTCAAACATCGTCAACGAAAAAGAACGTAACCTCACCAAGACTCAAAAGAAGTTGAAGGAGAATGGTTACGGAGTTGACAACAACAAAGCTGGACTTGGCTTCATACCAAATGCACCCGTGATGATTTAAACAAAGCGAAAAACGCTAGCGCTCAATACGCTAGCGTAAGCATTGAACAAGATCAATAAGAGCCTAAACCCGCCCCTCGAACGTCAGCCTTCGATAGGATGAGTCGTTCAAGAACCAGAATTTTAGTGCTTAATTGCATTGGTGGTCAAGACTGAACCTCCGTATTCAAGAGGCTTAATGCGCCAACATCTCAAAGCTTTGTTTTCGAAAGGTTGTCAAAACCTAAGAAACAAAGCAACACGGCTAGCTTTCCTCCACGATGGTCAGCTTCGGAAAGACTTGAAGATAATAAGAAGCCTTCTAGAAAAAAGGAGACAACGCCAAAAGAAGAAAAGCTCAACAGGCTAGCAAAAAAAACGACGTTTGAAACTTGATTCCTTCAAGGATGAAGCGCCAAGCAATCTTGGAGGTTGACACAAATAGACCACTGAAAGTAAGAAGGTGTACCATCATCCACATCGGACAAATTTCATGCCAACAAGCTCAAGAAGACAGCACTGAAAAGGAGGTCTAAGATGTCTTCCACATCACGATCCAAGAAGGCAAAGAAGACGAAATCCCTGCCACATCACTATCCAAGAAGGCAAAGAAGACGAAATCCCCGAGAAAGATGTCACTGTTGCACCACTACAGCTCGAAGATGAGGGGCAAGCCATGGTTGATGATCTCAAGGAACTCAACTTAGGCACAAGCGAGGAACCAAAGCCTATATTCGTAAGTGCATTATTAAGTGCGAACGAGATAGAGGAGTATTATCAGCTGCTATTAGACTACAAAGACGTATTTGCTTGGACCTTACAAAGAAATGCCTCGCCTTGACCCTATCATCATTGTGCATCATCTTGCAGTCAAGCCTGGAACGCGATCGATAAAGCAACTCAAAGACGCTATCGATTTGAGCTCATCCCACAAATCGAGGTCGAGATTGACAAGCTAATCGAAGCAGGCTTTATTTGAGAGGTGCAATACCCTAAGTGGATCTCTAACATCATCATTGTCCTTAAGAAATCTGGACCTCAACAACGCTTGCCCGAAGGACGACTTCCTTTTGCCAATCATTGAAATCATAATGGACGCAACCACTAGCCATGAGGCATTGTCATTCATGGACGGCTCTTCTGGATATAATCAAATTCGCATAGCCCTCGAAGACGATGAACTAACAACCTTTCACACTCTAAAAGGTATATACTGTTACAAGGTGATGTTTTTTGGTATGAAGAACGCTGGAACTACATATGAATGCACAATGCAGAAAATCTTCAATGACATGCTACACAAAAACGTAGAATGTTACGTAGATGATGTGGTGGTCAAGATAGAGAAAAGATAAGATCACTTGAAGGATTTACGAATAGTGTTCGAAAGGCTATGAAAATACAACCTCAAGATGAACCCGGTAAAGTGTGCATTTGGCGTCACCTCTGGAAAGTTCCTCAGCTTCATTGTGAAGCACCGTGGTATTGAAGTGGACCAATCAAAGATCAAGGCCATTCAAAGCATGCTTGAGCCAAGAAACCTGCATGAGCTGAAAAGTCTTCAAGGATGGCTAGCTGTAACACTCCACCCCCATTTTTATTTAAAAATGGGTTTTTAATTCTTAGTTGGTGTGCTCAAGGGGGCCTACCTTCTGTTTTTGTGTCCCCCATTCCCGTCACTCTTCCATCTCTCTCCCTGTCCTTCTTCCCTATCCCGTATACCTCACATCTTTTCTTTCTTTCAACTCTCTGCACTTTTTCCCGTATCTCTCAAAATCCTCTCACCCCGCGACCCATAATCGTGTTCATCCATCACCACACCACCCTCCCTAGCGTCAACAGTGTCGTCATCATCATCATCATCATCCTGCTGTCTCTTTCTCTCTGGTCGCATGCGAAGAACGGCGAAACCCAGGAGCACTCCGACGATATTTTTTTATTGTTTCGGTTAGGTAAGCCTTGGTTTTCTCTCTAATCCTTTTAGAGGAGGTGTGGATAAGTTTTAATGAGTTTTATTTCGTCATTTCCAAGGTTTTTTTAGCAAGATCAAATTGGGAGAAAACTCACCCAACTCCGTGCGAGCCCGTTGATGCGAGATTTACTTGACAGTCAAATTAAACCCTCGTTTGACAATTGTAGTAGAATGGATAAGTGAGGGATCGTTCTAGACCGGGGATTAGGAGGGCTTGCTAAAACCTTCTAAATTGACTTAAAAACATAAAAACTAAATTAAAATACTCTTAACAAGACTACTATGACTCAGAATGGCTTTGAAAAACTCAAATTGTCTAAAACAATCAAATTGACTCAAATAGAAGCTAGAACTTGATTTAGACGAATTTGCAAGTGTTTATGACTCCAAAAGCTTAAAGATACAAAAATAAAACAAATACGAATGATTAAGACTTAACAAAATAGGGGGGGAATTGTGGTTGGACGATATTAAATTAAATGGACAGAATATAATTAAAGGCAAAATGTAAATATGAATGTGATGAAAAATATGGATGAGGGAATAGCTAAGGGGTTTTTCTCCACACATGTTACACTTGCATACAAGATTGATTTTCGGTTGGTCTTTCGATAAATTATGAAACTCAATGCTCCAAGTTAATTAGGTCCGCTTACATTAACTTTCAGATTTCCCTAGATTCGTTGGATTGAATGGAATACGCCTTACAACCAATTTATTCTTAATCAAAGTCCCTAACTATGGAATACGCATGATAGAGACATTCAACAAAGATCATTAAGTTCAACGGAAATCATAAACATTGACGAGGCATTCGTTACTATGGAATACGCATGAAACTTATGCCAAGAATTCGTTTAACGCGATTGTTTATAAGCAACCTCCACTACTTGTGAATATAAGTTCGTAACTATTAGGTGAAACTCACTTATATTCTAGCGTCATATTCATTCAAACGGTTAAACAAATTGAATCCACAACTTATGAAATTCCAACCAAAAGTAATCAATTCATATTGCAAGCATAAACATGTATTTTGAATCACCCCCTAGCTAAAGGGGGTTTAGTTCCTCATAACTTTGAAATCAAAGAAACACCTAAACATTCCAACAACTCAAACGTGAATTGTATGAACGTTTAGGCACTCTTCTCTTCCATTCTCATACGTACAAAACAAAGAGAATTAAATTTAAACTTTGAAATCAAAGAAACACCTAAACATTCCAACAACTCAAACTTGAATTGTATAAACGTTTAGGCACTCTTTTCTTCCTCGTTGTTGTAGCACAAGGTCTAAGGTGAGCTTTGGGGATTATGTGAAGTGTTTTGGAGGGATGGGAAGTGGTTGGATAGTGGCTGCAATGAAGGAGAAAAACTGCACAGAAAATGGAAGGGGAATTGCGGCAATGGATGTGTATTTGTGTTGTGTGAAGTGTTGTGAATGGAAATATGAGATATGAATTGAATGGGTGAATGCAAGGGTATTTATAGGAGTAGTGGAGGGAACATATGGCTGTTTGTTTAAGATGCAAGTGGCTAATTTAATGATGGAAAATCAGTTAGGAAAACATGTGAAAACTGGAATTGCATGTGAAGGTGTTGGAATGTGCTGAAATGGTGAAGGGGATACACGGCATTGAGAAGCTTTCTTGCTCATTTTCTGAATGCAATGATGAAGAGTTTAATAATTAATGCATGTAGGTGGCTGAAATGATGAAGAATGAGTGGTGGAAATGAAAGGGAAAGCTAGAAGACATGTGAAGATGCTGGAATTGATGAAGGGGATACACGGCAATGTTTGGAATGTGGAGAAAAGGGTGCATGTGGTTGTAATGTTTGTTGGTTAAAGATGCATGTGGATGTATTATACAATGGGAAAGTATGTGATTGATTTAAAGGATGCAAAGTGAATGAATCATGAATCATTGTGGATGAAAGGTGGAAGTGCATGTGTTGATGACTAGGTTAGTGGGTGAAAATCTGAAAATGGCATAAAGGAATGGGAGCTCACGGTTTGGCTAGTGTTTGAATGTGTAAAGTGTGTGTGAATGCATGTGAAGATGCAGTAAATAATGCATGTAGGGTTAGGAAATAAAATCATAACTTAAAGGGGGATGATTAAAGGGTGTTGAAAGGTTATGCATGGCTTTGAAGTGAATGTGGATTGGGCTAGAGTTTAAGTACATGAAATGGACCCAAATTGCTCCTCCTTGCATGGCAAGGAATGGTGTTTGTGTTAAGCCCATGGCAAGGTGTTATGTGATTGGGTTAGGGCCATTGTTTTGTGTCTTCAAGTGCATACAAGGCCTTCAAATTCGTCCATCCTCTTGGCTTCATGGATAAGCTATCCAATCCATGCCCAAAAATGCTCCAAATGGCCTCAAAATGCACTTTCTTGCTCCCTAGACCCTTAGAACCTGAAAACACACAAAAGAAGCATAAAGGACTAAAATAACGAGAGAAACATAACGTAAATGCACGAGAACGAGCCATTTAAGTCGCATGAATATGCTCCTATCAAATACCCCCACACTTAGCTTTTGCTAGTCCTCGAGCAAAACAGGATAAAAACAAATAAACAAAACGACACTAAACACGTAAAACACAACCTAAACCTTCCAACAACCGTCTTAGGGATTTCCAATGCACATGACATGTTAAAAATCATCATTCTCACAGATTTTAGTCATCTTCACACTTAAGTACATTCTTAATCATAGTCACCATATACTAGTTCACAATTAAGCATTTAAAACCATGTTTTGAATGTAGTAACATGCCATAGAGAATTTGCTCAAATCCTTACAAGATATGCACTCGGTTTTCACTCAGATTTTCTGACTACACACCCTAAACTAGTTATATGTGAGAAGATTGATGTAAACATAAAAACGAACACTCACATATATGTATTTCAAAGGAAGCAATTTCTGGAGTTAATAAGCATGTTTAGATATGATCTCATGAATGGAATGCTACTACTTAGACGCGAGAACCAGTGACACCATAAGCTCATACCAAGTTCAAACTCCACAATTGAAACACATAACACTCAAGATAGAAGTCAAAGGGTTGTAACGGGGCTAGGGTATTGGCTAACAATGAAAAGTGAAGGATAAACAAACATTCTTAAAGCAATAGTGAGCAAAGTATTGAATTAGGCACTTAGAATTCCCTTAAGAACGCAGAATTCAACTTTGAACACCCAAGGGAAAGTCACACAAAACTTAGGGCCATATTCAACTTTTTGGACCCTTTCTTCAACCATCAACGCTCGTGAGTTCATTCTTACTTATTTTCACTCTTTTTTATTTTTTATTTATTTTTTTTTTATTTTTTATTTTTTTTTTTATGAATCTCAAAACATACATGTAAACGTAAGAACAAACTTTTACTCCCCCACACTCATTTTCTTGCATAATGTAACTCAAAAGGAATTCATTTAAGTCATGCTCACTATACTTTAAGAACAAGGGTATAGGAAAGTCCTACTCTAGGCTAGGTAAGGGGTGATGTGGGTTAACAAAGAATAAAGGCTAAACGAGGCTCAACGGGGTTAAAACTTACAATAAATACGAAATATGGGAAGTAAGGCTATTTGGTTATGGTGGCAACTACACAACTTCATCTTGATATATGTTATGTAATTCAATGTCATGCTTTGAATGAAACGGATATAAGTTCTAGCATTTAGTTCTATCATGATACAATTGCATTCTAAGTAGTAACCAAGCAAGGAATAATGAGATCATGCAACAACTTTAGAAAACAAAGAATCACAGAAAATAACTCTCCAAAAAAAAAGTAATGGCTCGAGTCTCACAGGGTTGTAGCGTTTGTTTGAGTTCCTTCCTTCAAGCATGTTACAAAAACGAATTTTTCTTTTATAATTGCATGTGAAGTCATACATTATAACCATAACTAAGCATAAACCAAGAGTAAATCAAACTTTTCTCTATGTTTATAACTCTTTTTAACAGTCATGCAATTACAAACCAAATCCTCGTCAAACGTTGGAAGGTTCCCTAAGACACAAAAACAACTCAAAACTCTCTTTTTAGGCTTTTCGAAAAATGTTTTTTTTTTTTTTTTTTTTTCAAATTTTTATGTGATTTTCGGAGTTATAAAACAAAACACGCTAAAACAGTTTAAAAACACCTTAAAAACATTTAAAACAGCAAGGAACAACACTTGAAGTTATGGGTGATAAAATTCAACGAATTTGCATCAACATACTTAGTTACCCCCCCCACACTTAAATCAAACATTGTCCTCAATGTTTTAAGCATAGATTCACACAAAGCATAAGTAAATACACAAAAAGCACTTAAACATACTAAACATGGCAGAATGTAATTAACAAAGAGAAGAGTTTAGAGACGCAAATCTGGTTATAGAGTGTAAATTCCATCTTCTCCTTGGTAATTGCATTGAGGCTTTTGATCTTTGTGATTCCACAGGCTTACTCTTGAACTGGTTTCTGCCCATCGTTGATTTTCCTTTGTGCTACTTCTTGAACTGGGCAGCAGGATGGTTCTTTTGGTCTCCCCCGAAGGTCTGAGCTTATCCCTTTTATCTGTTTCTTTGTTCAATCTTTCCAATTCGTATTGAAAAGGGTTGGAGGATAACTCAGCCTATGTTTGTCTCCACATGCTTCAATGTATCATTTTCACTTGCCTTACTTGCTCCCCTTTGCAGAAGTGGTCCCTTCTCCGGAAGTGTATCAACCGTTGAAGATGACTACTCGAGAGCAACGCTAGGTAAGCAATCAGGAATAGATCCCAGGCAGTTGGCTCCAGATCGGAAGACTGACTCCAAGTGCCGGCTGATTGCTTCTTTTACTTTGCCATGCGAGTAAGAACAAGGACAAAGAAAAAGACAGGGAAAGAGCATGATATGAGATACTTTTGCTTTTGACCTTGATGATATGAGATACCTTTGCTTTTGAAGAAGCGGTGAATGAATCAGCACATGTATTTGTTGTGCTGTTTCCTCCTGGGTCATATGTACTCCAGGCATCTGGTATCATCTTTGGGGAGGAAGAAAGAATTAAGTATTTCGAAAGGTTTTGCTGGGAGTGCGCCCTCAGAGGTGAGGGAGAGTTGGGCATTCTCTTCAGGTTTGCCTTGCCATAAAAGACGAAGGTCGACATATATAGAGAAAATATCAAGTGGTGGTACTGTGTTTTTACCCTTGTCGACAAATGTCTCTTCGATATCTGAACGATGCCTCTTCGATTTCTGAGCAGGCGCCCCTTCGATTTCTGAACGACGCCCCTTTGCTTTCTGAACGACACGTAGTAGTGCGGATGCGGCTCCTTTTGACAAAGCTGCACGCGTTTTCTGAAAAGCAGAGAAAGCGTCGCCGAACTTTGCGCTTGTCGGCTAAAGAGGTGTAGTTGCGATGATGGCCTCCACGTGTTTCTGAAAAGCCGAGAAAGCGTCGCCTAAATTACGCCGGAAAATCTGGCTCTTTGAATCGGGGGACGCGTCGCCTTGGCTTTTTATAGAGCTATCAAACACCCCAACACACACACTCTGAAGAATTCCCATTCTTGAAAATCGACTCCGGCCCTTTGAAATTTAACTCCATCCCTTCTCTTTGAACACTTTTGAAAGAAAATGGCAAACTCATCGAACCTTAGCTTGGAATTGAGCCTTAGCAGTGATACGGGCGCACCGCGTCAAGGTAACGTATGGCGCCCTTCTTTCTTTTCTTCTAACGGTCCTCTCACAGGTGAAGACTCCGTGATGCAGGACGCCACAACAGCTACAATAGTAGCTAGGAACCTCCTCACTCCGAAAGATAGTAGGCTGCTGTCAGGACGGTCCGATGAGTTGGCCGTTCAAGAGTCCCTCGCACTTAGTGTTCAGTGTGCGAGTTCTGTGTCCAACATGGGCCAACGCCTGCTTGCCCGCTCCCGTCAGGTGGAATCATTGATGGCAGAGGTGGAAAGTCTCAAGCAAGAGATCCAGCAGCTGAAGTATGAGAATAGAAGTTTGCACGTGCTTGCAAACAACTATTCGACAGGCATGAAGAGGAACCTTGATGAGCTGCAAGAGTCTGAAGGTCGGATTCACAGTGACCGTCAAAGGTTTTCGTCTTTCCTCCAGAGGCACCTTTTTCCTGGCTCATCCAGCGCTTGGCCAAGTATTGAGGCCTGGAATGCTCTATCTTCGATGCCTCCCGCTCCGATGCCTTCTGTTCCTACGCCTTCCGCTTCAAGAGTAAAGCCACGTAGTGGGGCCTTAAGCAAACAACCTTTGTGAAGCACCATCTTTCTTTGTTTAGTAGTGCCTATCAATAAATCAAACATTTTCTCAATGTTACAATCATAGACTCACACAATTAATAAACAAACAAACAATAACAACTAAACAACCTAACAAGGCAGAAACGAAATAGCAACAAAGAGAAGAGTTTTTTAGAAATCTGGATCTGGAGTGCTTTCTAAGTCTTCCTTTGTTGAATGCATGGGTTGCCTCCCAAGTAGCGCTAAGACACAAACAAACACCAAAATGACTCAAATGACTCTAAAAACACATATTTTTGGGTTTTTCAAAAATTTTTTTTTTTTTTTTTTTTTTTTTTTATCAAATTTTCGGAGTTTTATACCAAGACACTATAAAACACACTAAAACACTCTAAAAACGCTTAAAACAGCAAGAAACAACATTCTAAGTGAAAGGTGAATAAATCCCACGAAATTCATGCAAATACAAATTGTTTACCCCCCCCACACTTAAATCAAACTTTGTCCTCAATGTTTTAAGCAGAAAGTCACAACAGAGCAAGCAAATAAACAAATACGAGAAAGAAAGCAAAGTAAAGGCAGTAAAGAAAAAGAAAGGAATAAAAATAAGTCTCTTAAAGGGGTTTCCAAGTTCTTCTCTATTCGGATGCATGGGTTGCCTCCCACGAAGCGCTTTCTTTTACGTCTTGCAGCCGGACGGTACCTCCATTTAAGCTTGACTAGGTTCCACGGCATGGAGGGGTACCTCCTCCACGACATGCTCCTCAAACATCTCGTAATAGGGCTTCAATCGATGCCCATTCACTTTGAATTCTTGCTGCGTCCTTGAACTTTTGATTTGCACTGCACCATGAGGGAAAACATTAGTAACAACAAACGGGCCAATCCATTTAGAACGCAACTTACCAGGAAACAACCGTAGGCGAGAGTTGAAAAGTAACACTTTCTGCCCAACTGTGAAGGTCTTGGTTCGAATCATTTTATCATGGAATGCTTTGGTCTTGGCTTTGTACATCCGGGCATTCTCATAGGCTTCATTCCGAATCTCCTCAAGTTCATTCAATTGGAGCTTCCTATGAACTCCCGCTGCATCTATGTCCATGTTGAAAGTCTTCACGGCCCAATGTGCCTTGTGCTCTAACTCTACGGGCAAATGACATGGCTTACCATAGACGAGCCGAAAAGGTGACATCCCAATGGGTGTTTTGTATGCCGTACGATATGCCCACAGTGCATCATCTAAACGTAAGCTCCAATCCCTCCTTGTTGGTCCAACGGTCTTCTCCAAAATTTGTTTGATTTCTCGGTTAGACACCTCGGCTTGGCCATTTGTTTGAGGATGGTAAGGTGTGGAGACCTTATGGTTGACATGGTACTTTCTTAGCAACGCCTCAATGGTCCGATTGCAAAAGTGAGACCCTCCATCACTTATGATTACTCTCGGCATTCCAAACCTAGCAAGAATGTTAGTTTTCACGAAATCTGCAACCACCTTAGAATCGTTAGTACGGGTGGCTTTTGCTTCCACCCATTTAGAAACATAATCAACGGCTAGCAAGATATAAGTGAAACCATAAGATGGAGGGAAAGGGCCCATGAAATCAATGCCCCAAACATCAAAAATTTCAACATTAAAGACAGGGGTTTGCGGCATTTGGTCCTTGGTACCTATGTTACCCATTCGTTGGCAACGATCACAAGACATACAAAAGGTTCTAGCATCCCTAAATATAGTCGGCCAATAAAAACCACACTCTAGAACCTTGAGGGCAGTGCGTTGTGTGCCAAAATGACCACCACATGCATATGTGTGACAAAAGCTTAGAATTGAGTGAAATTCAGAATCATGCACACATCTACGTACAATTTGATCTGAGCAATACTTCCACAAATAAGGGTCATCCCAAACATAGAAACGTGCATCATTTTTAAGCTTATCACGTTGGTGCTTGTTTAGTTCATTTGGAATTTGTTTAGCCACCAAGTAATTCACTAAATCTGCATACCATGGTTCACTTACCTCAATGGATAGCAGTTGCTCATCGGGAAAAGTTTCAGGGATAGGCACGGCATGTTCATGCTCCTCGTGGATCATTCGGCTTAAATGGTCAGCCACTACATTCTCGCTTCCTTTCTTATCCCGGATTTCAATATCAAATTCTTGAAGAAGAAGAATCCAACGGATAAGCCTCGGCTTTGCTTCCTTTTTCGTGAGCAAGTACCTCAAAGCTGCATGATCAGAATAAACGATTACTTTAGTACCAATTAAATATGAACGGAATTTATCTAAAGCAAAAACCACAGCTAGAAGTTCTTTTTCCGTCGTGGAGTAGTTCAATTGGGCATCATTGAGAGTCCGAGAGGCATAGTATATGACATGCGGCCGCTTGTCTCTTCTTTGTCCTAGAACAGCTCCTAATGCATAGTCGGATGCATCGCACATGAGCTCGAACGGAAGGCTCCAATCTGGAGGTACAATAATGGGGGCCGAGACTAGCTTCTCCTTGAGTTGGTTAAATGCCGAATTACACTCTTCATTAAACTTGAATGGCACATCTTTTTGGAGCAATCGGCAAAGAGGGTTAGACATCTTGGAGAAGTCTTTGATAAAACGCCTATAGAACCCTGCATGGCCAAGAAACGAACGTACCTCTCTAACCGAAGTAGGAGAGGGTAAGTGACGTACAAGGTCTATTTTCGATTTATCTACTTCAATTCCTTTTTCTGAAACAATATGTCCTAAAACTATACCTTGTTTCACCATAAAGTGACATTTCTCCCAATTCAAGACAAGGTTAGTTTCAACACATCGTTTCAAAATTAAGGTCAGATTATCTAAGCAATTATCAAATGAACTCCCAAATACACTGAAATCATCCATGAAAACCTCAATGATCTTTTCAACAAAATCGGAAAATATACTTACCATACACCTTTGGAAAGTGGCCGGTGCGTTGCATAAGCCAAATGGCATGCGACGATAAGCAAATGTTCCAAAGGGACATGTGAATGTGGTCTTCTCTTGATCATCCGGGGCTATCACAATTTGGTTATATCCAGAGTATCCGTCAAGAAAACAGTAAAAAGCATGACCGGCTAACCTTTCGAGCATCTGGTCGATGAATGGCAAAGGAAAGTGATCTTTCCTAGTCATGGCATTTAGCTTCCGGTAATCGATACATACTCGCCATCCAGTCTGAATGCGTGTAGGCACGAGCTCATTCTCATCATTCTTGATAACAGTTACTCCGGACTTCTTGGGAACGACTTGAACTGGAGAGACCCAACGGCTATCGGAGATAGGGTAGATCACTCCGCAATCCAAAAGCTTGATTATTTCCTTCTTCACCACTTCCATCATCGGAGGGTTGAGACGGCGTTGAGCCTCTCGAGTTGGTTTAGCCCCCTCCTCAAGAAGTATACGGTGCATGCATGTGGTAGGGCTTATTCCTTTAATGTCGGCCAAAGTCCACCCTATGGCCGTTTTGTGCTCTCGCAGCACCCTCACAAGCTTCTCCTCCTCCATTGCCGTGAGACTTGATGAAATGATGACGGGCAATGTTTCGCCTTCTTCCAAAAACACATACTTCAAATGGTCCGGCAACGGCTTAAGTTCAAGCGATGGTGCCTGAACAACAGAAGGTAGCATCTTAGTGGAAACTGAATTTGAAAGTGAGAGTGGAACCTTACCATATTGTTGTGGCAATGACTCAAGGGCTGCCACAACCTCAATTATTTCTTCACTAGAACCCATTGCAAAGAATTCCTCCTCATTGCCGTGGCCTTGCATTGGCCCAAATCCTTCATTTTTGCGCTCTATGGCCTTAGTGATGGTTGTTTCCAGGGCGTCCTCGTTCAATTCTTCAAGGTATACCTGCGCCAAAGAATCGATAACATCAATGGAAAAACAAGAATGGTCATCAACGGGATATCTCATAGTTTCAGAAATATTAAAATCAATCACTTCCCCATCGAATTCCATTGTCAAGGTGCCTTTGTATACATCAATCTTCGTTCGGGCCGTCTTCATGAATGGCCTACCAAGGAGAATCGGCAAAGATGTAGAATGGGCTGAATCCTCCATGTCTAGGACGTAGAAATCAGCCGGAAAAATTAAATGGTTCACCTGCACAAGCACATCTTCCAAAACTCCTTTTGGATACGCGTTAAAACGATCAGCCAATTGTATAATTACACCATCTTGTTTTAATTCACCCAAATTCATAGATGCATAAATAGAATAAGGCATGACATTTATGGATGCACCTAAATCAAGCATGGCATGTTCAAAACGATTATGTCCAATCACACAAGGAATCGTGAAACTACCGGGGTCTTTGCACTTGGTAGGTAGTTTACGTTGCAAAACAGCGGACACATTCTCGCTTACCTTCACTACCTCTTTGTTTGCCCTTCTTCTCTTTGTATTGCATAGGTCCTTGAGGAATTTAGCATACTTTGGAACCTGTTTGATTGCATAGAGAAGCGGTATGTTCACTTGCACCTTCCGGAACGTTTCAAGAATGTCCTTCTCGCTTTCTTCCTTTTTTTCTTGCATGAACCTGCGAGGAAAAGGTACATTGGGCAGATTAGGACGTGAAGTACATGAATTTGAACTTAAATTACCTGATTTGGCCGAGTTAGGGTGATCTGCCTCAGGTTGTGTCGTCTCTTCATCTACTTTCTGGGCAGATTTGGGATTGTTTGGCTCGGTCCCAACTTCTTTTCCACCCCTTAGGGTGATGGCCTTGGCGGATTCGAATCCTCCCTTTGGATTGACTGTGGTTGAGCTAGGAAGCTTTCCTTGCTCTCTAATCTGTCCAAGGAACTCAGAAATCTGCCCTATTTGTTTCTTCATATCCGTCATCTCCTTCTCGTTATTTGCTATCCGGTTGTTTTGATTTTGCAACCCCTGCGAAATAGAAGTTAGTAATTGCATAGCTTGATCACTTTCCAAGGACGTACCTGAATGAGATGATGCCGAAGGTTGTTGAGGTTGTTGGGGTGCATACGGCTTGGAATAAAAACCAGGGGGGTTTGGCCTAAATCCTCCTTGTTGGGCAGCTTGTTGTGGCTCCCTCCATTTGAAGTTTGGATGGTCCCTCCATCCGGCATTGTAAGTGTTCGAGTATGGGTTGTTTTGATTTTGTCCTTGGAAACCAATTGCATTGGCAGATTCCCACCCACCATTCTCGATTAGTTGAGGGCACTTGTCGGATGGATGCCCTTGAATTGAGCACACGCCACAAACTTGGTGTTCTTGTGCTTTTGGACCAATCACAACCTGAGAAACAAGAGAATTAAGATTAGCAAGTTGTGATTGAATTTCAGAAATAGCACTCACCTCATTTACACTTTGTTGCCGCGGGGCTTCCCTTTGGCCCACTCCTTCATATTGTTGAGCGTTGAGCGCTCGGTTGGCTATGAGAATCTTGGCATCCCTTGGTGTTTTGTCCACCAATGCTCCTCCCGCTGATGCATCAAGCATTTGACGTTCGATAGGAAGGAGGCCCTCATAGAAATATTGAAGGAAAAGTTCCTCCTTCATTTGATGTTGAGGACATGAAGCTACAAGGCCCTTGAAGCGCTCATAATAAGCCGGGAATGTCTCACCATGATTCTGTTGAATACCACTAATTTTCTTCCGTAGGAGAATCACTCTCGAAGTAGGGAAGAATTTCTCCAAGAAAGCACGCTTCATACTCTCCCACGAAGTCACAGTTCCCGGGGCTAGTTCGTAGAGCCAATCTTTGGCCTTGTCCATAAGTGAAAATGGAAAGGCCTTCATCTTCAATATACTCCCATCCACATTGACGGGGGTCATGCTTGAACAAACCACCTCGAACTCCTTCAAGTGTTTGTTGGGGTCTTCCATAGACAAGCCATGGAACTTCGGAATATGGTGTAACAAACTGGATTTGAGTTCAAATTCCTCAGTCTTCCCCTCTGCAGCCGTGGGGTATTGGATACAAAGAGGCAATGCATTATCCAAACCCGAGGCCGAAAGCTCCTTGATGGTTCTATTATCTGCTGCCATGGCTTGTTCTTCTTCAAAAATCTGATCCGTGGGCTTTTCTTCTACACCTACTTCGTCTTCTTCAAGCCCAGGTTGTGGTGGAGGTTGTGGTGGCTCTTGTTGACTCCTCGTTCTCCTCAAAGTGCATTCAAAATCACCGTCAAAGTCGGAGATGTTCTCTATAATAGGCCGAGAGCTACGAGTCATACACAGTACCTAAAAAACAAGGAAACAAACAAACTAAGAATCTGAAATAAGAATGCACGAAAAACAAAATATAAAAATAAAGACAAAGGATTAGCAAAGTTGCTAATCCCCGGCAACGGCGCCAAAATTTGATGCGATATTTACTTGACAGTCAAATTAAACCCTCGTTTGACAATTGTAGTAGAATGGATAAGTGAGGGATCGTTCTAGACCGGGGATTAGGAGGGCTTGCTAAAACCTTCTAAATTGACTTAAAAACATAAAAACTAAATTAAAATACTCTTAACAAGACTACTATGACTCAGAATGGCTTTGAAAAACTCAAATTGTCTAAAACAATCAAATTGACTCAAATAGAAGCTAGAACTTGATTTAGACGAATTTGCAAGTGTTTATGACTCCAAAAGCTTAAAGATACAAAAATAAAACAAATACGAATGATTAAGACTTAACAAAATAAGGGGGGGGATTGTGGTTGGACGATATTAAATTAAATGGACAGAATATAATTAAAGGCAAAATGTAAATATGAATGTGATGAAAAATATGGATGATGGAATAGCTAAGGGGTTTTTCTCCACACATGTTACACTTGCATACAAGATTGATTTTCGGTTGGTCTTTCGATAAATTATGAAACTCAATGCTCCAAGTTAATTAGGTCCGCTTACATTAACTTTCAGATTTCCCTAGATTCGTTGGATTGAATGGAATACGCATTACAACCAATTTATTCTTAATCAAAGTCCCTAACTATGGAATACGCATGATAGAGACATTCAACAAAGATCATTAAGTTCAACGGAAATCATAAACATTGACGAGGCATTCGTTACTATGGAATACGCATGAAACTTATGCCAAGAATTCGTTTAACGCGATTGTTTATAAGCAACCTCCACTACTTGTGAATATAAGTTCGTAACTATTAGGTGAAACTCACTTATATTCTAGCGTCATATTCATTCAAACGGTTAAACAAATTGAATCCACAACTTATGAAATTCCAACCAAAAGTAATCAATTCATATTGCAAGCATAAACATGTATTTTGAATCACCCCCTAGCTAAAGGGGGTTTAGTTCCTCATAACTTTGAAATCAAAGAAACACCTAAACATTCCAACAACTCAAACGTGAATTGTATGAACGTTTAGGCACTCTTCTCTTCCATTCTCATACGTACAAAACAAAGAGAATTAAATTTAAACTTTGAAATCAAAGAAACACCTAAACATTCCAACAACTCAAACTTGAATTGTATAAACGTTTAGGCACTCTTTTCTTCCTCGTTGTTGTAGCACAAGGTCTAAGGTGAGCTTTGGGGATTATGTGAAGTGTTTTGGAGGGATGGGAAGTGGTTGGATAGTGGCTGCAATGAAGGAGAAAAACTGCACAGAAAATGGAAGGGGAATTGCGGCAATGGATGTGTATTTGTGTTGTGTGAAGTGTTGTGAATGGAAATATGAGATATGAATTGAATGGGTGAATGCAAGGGTATTTATAGGAGTAGTGGAGGGAACATATGGCTGTTTGTTTAAGATGCAAGTGGCTAATTTAATGATGGAAAATCAGTTAGGAAAACATGTGAAAACTGGAATTGCATGTGAAGGTGTTGGAATGTGCTGAAATGGTGAAGGGGATACACGGCATTGAGAAGCTTTCTTGCTCATTTTCTGAATGCAATGATGAAGAGTTTAATAATTAATGCATGTAGGTGGCTGAAATGATGAAGAATGAGTGGTGGAAATGAAAGGGAAAGCTAGAAGACATGTGAAGATGCTGGAATTGATGAAGGGGATACACGGCAATGTTTGGAATGTGGAGAAAAGGGTGCATGTGGTTGTAATGTTTGTTGGTTAAAGATGCATGTGGATGTATTATACAATGGGAAAGTATGTGATTGATTTAAAGGATGCAAAGTGAATGAATCATGAATCATTGTGGATGAAAGGTGGAAGTGCATGTGTTGATGACTAGGTTAGTGGGTGAAAATCTGAAAATGGCATAAAGGAATGGGAGCTCACGGTTTGGCTAGTGTTTGAATGTGTAAAGTGTGTGTGAATGCATGTGAAGATGCAGTAAATAATGCATGTAGGGTTAGGAAATAAAATCATAACTTAAAGGGGGATGATTAAAGGGTGTTGAAAGGTTATGCATGGCTTTGAAGTGAATGTGGATTGGGCTAGAGTTTAAGTACATGAAATGGACCCAAATTGCTCCTCCTTGCATGGCAAGGAATGGTGTTTGTGTTAAGCCCATGGCAAGGTGTTATGTGATTGGGTTAGGGCCATTGTTTTGTGTCTTCAAGTGCATACAAGGCCTTCAAATTCGTCCATCCTCTTGGCTTCATGGATAAGCTATCCAATCCATGCCCAAAAATGCTCCAAATGGCCTCAAAATGCACTTTCTTGCTCCCTAGACCCTTAGAACCTGAAAACACACAAAAGAAGCATAAAGGACTAAAATAACGAGAGAAACATAACGTAAATGCACGAGAACGAGCCATTTAAGTCGCATGAATATGCTCCTATCACCCGTGAGTGTCGAGGAGCTTTCCGTCTATCTTAGGTCGTTTCACGGCGAACCAAAGGTATGAAAACATTCCTCTTGTCTAGTACTTCATTTTGGTACCTAGATTAAAGCCTAAGGTGTACGTTTGCAGTCAGCCGGAGCTGTAGAAGCTCCGCCGTTCTTCTCTGTTTGTTTCCATCAGCATGCAGGCCCTTCAGGCTGTTCAGGACACCCACGGGCTTTGGGCCCGTAAACCAAACCTAACCCATTCTTTTTCTTTTAATTAATTTTTGTTTTTTATTTTAATGACCCAAAGGGCCTTGGGCTGTTTTTATTTAGAAATGGCTTAAAGCTTAGCCCCGTGTGTGAGGTCTTTAGGCTGTGCAGTGCGTGAGTGTGTGTGCGTGTGTATGTGGACTATGTGCATGCGTGTGCGTGTCGTGCATGTGTGTAGCGTGTGTATGTGTGTCCGTGTGAATGTGTGAGTGTGTGTGTGTGTGTTGTGCCATGCGTGTGTGTGTGTGTTGGTTTGGGCTTAAGCTCAAACCACCCATTTTCACCCTAACCCTTTTTAACCAAAAACCTTAGGACCCAAAAACCCAAAATCTCTCCTAGGCCAATTTTGATGTTTCGAATCCGTTTTTGGCGTCCATTTCCTAGAATTCTACCGTTTGGGCATAGTTTGATAAATTGTACATTTTTATGCTTAGGTGAACTTGCTAGTGGGGATTTCCTTAATCCTTTTCCACACAACTTTGCTGCTACGGAGTATCTGTGAGTGGACCCCTTCTAAAATTACATGATTTCATAGTTTAATTGCATAAATGAAAAGCATGCCTTACGAGTTTATGGATTGATTTTATGTTAAGCATGTTTATTGAAATGTTGATTATCGTCTCGTTATTTTGTGAGGAATTAATTGTTGGCCTATATTGAGCTATAGTTTGATATATTGTATTTTCTATAAAAACCATGAACTGGTAGACTATCTGATGGATGACGATAGGATGCTAGAACATGTTTTAGAAACCCCTCTTTATAGTATAGATGATGGATGACTTTATACTATGAAGTGGTTATTTATGAGAGGCGTAACTATTTGTGCGTACTTAGTGGACACTATGCCGCCTAGGGCGAGGATTTGGTGTTGGTAGTTAGGCCGGGAGAAATAATCCCTAGCTACGGGTTGAGGGACACGGAGCAGGCATTGGGCCGGGAGTTGGTAATCTCTGGCTACGAACGCAGAGACCACGGTGCTGGCATAGGGCCGGGAATTATATTTATTCAGTGATCTTACTAGCAGCACACCGCGCTTACGAGACGATCTGTGAGACGATTGACATTTTGATTTCCGCAATGTTTTTCCGCGATATGTCTTTTGAGATGTTTTTGGCATGCTAGGATTTTTAGTAAACCTATCACTTATTATGCTAGTAGTTTTCTTTATATAAACTATGGGGGTTAGTATCTTGATAACTGTTTTATTATTATTATATATATGAACCTGGTCCACTCACCTTTGTTTTGCGCCCCCATTCAGGTCTTAGAATCAAGACACACAATCCCGGTGTCAATGCACTTCAACATCGGCATCTTCGAGCCGTCTCGGTGTAGGACCCATTGCTTTATTCATTCAATTTTATATTATTTCTTTTAGTGTTCTAATTAGCTGTATGCTCTAAACACGTTCCTAAGTTGTTAATTCATTGTATTTCAATTCATAACCCTTATTTATTTCTCATTCTTAGCTTTTGTATCAATTAATGTCTTTCATCACCTTCAGGTGTCGGCTAGCACGTGTTTATCCTAGTATTCGAGCAATATCAGAGTTGGGGCGTGTCACTAGCCTTCATCAGATGCTTCATCTCCAACCTCGTAGGGCGTTGTCAACCGTTTAATCGACTTATGAAGAAAGATGTTCAGTTCGTATAGGACGAAGCATGCCACAATGCTTTTGAAAGCATAAAAAAGTATTTATCAAGTCCACCTGTCCTGGGGGCGCATGTGCCCAGGAAACTGCTCATGTTGTACATCGCCGCTCAAGAAGGTTCTGTTGGAGCACTCTTGGCACAAGAAAATGAATCCTATAAAGAAGTAGAGTTTTACTACCTCAGTCGAACTCTCACCGGCGCTGAGTTGAACTACTCCCCAATAGAAAAGATGTGCCTTGCCTTAGTGTTCGCCATTCAGAAACTTAGACATTACATGCATGCTTATACCATCCACTTGGTTACTAAAGCTGACCTAGTCAAATACGCCATGTCCAAACCAGTTTTGACAGGGCGACTCGCTAAATGGGCATTGCTTCTTAATCAGTATGAGATCATTTACGTCCTAGCTAAAGCCATTAAAGGACAAACGCTAGTAGACTTCCTTGCCGATCACTCAATCCCAACTGATTGAAAAATCTCAGACGACTTGCTTGACGATGAGGTGTTCTACATCGACATTTTCTCGACATAGACGATGTTCTTCGACGGATCCGCACGAGCAGACGGAGCGGGGGCAGGAGTAGTATTCATGTTGCCACAAAGGAAAATACTACCTTACTCCTTCCAACTAAGTGAGATATGCTTCAACAACGTCGTTGAGTACCAAACACTGATTATCGGGCTCCAAATAGCGATCAACATGGAAATCACAGCTCTTGAGGTATATCACGACTCCAAGCTCATAATCAATCAACTCTTGACGGAATATGAGGTGAAGAAAGAAGATATCATCCTATACTTCCGGCTGGCAACTCAACAGCTACAAAAGTTCGAGGCCGTGACATTAGAACATGTTCCAAGAAAGGAAAACCAAATGGTAAACGTTCTCGCCAATCTAGCCTCGAGTATAACACTAAGAAAAGATGAAGCTGCAGACGGGCTAGTTTTCCAAAGATGGGTGATCCCGCTTGTTACTGAAATGTTACTGGATGATAAAAATTTCATCTTAGTACTTCCAGTCGACGTTGAAGAGTGGAGACATCCGCTGATCGACTACTTA
The DNA here is from genome assembly GCF_041283825.1 of Pyrus communis. Lineage (NCBI taxonomy): Eukaryota > Viridiplantae > Streptophyta > Magnoliopsida > Rosales > Rosaceae > Pyrus > Pyrus communis. Next base: position 22,501,986 of record NC_142578.1, read on the forward strand.
GAGTATGGAAAGCTTCCAGATGATCCTAGACACCGCTCTAAAATACATCGACGAGCACCTGGCTTCCTTTACTACAAAGGAACACTCTACTGACACTCTTTTGAATGAGTGCTCCTGAGATGCCTAAGTGAGGAAGAAGCCAATCAAGCCATGGAAGAAGCACACTTAGGTGTGTACGGGGCACATCAGTCTGGGTCAAAGCTACATTTCCAGCTTAAAAGAATGGGTTACTATTGGCCAAGCATGGTGAAGGATTGCATGGAACACGCCAAAATGTGCCAATTCCACGCCAACTTCATACATCAACCGGATGAACCATTACACCCTACAGCTACTTCATGGTCGTTCGACGCATGGGGATTGGACGTCATAGGACCAATTACGCCAAAGTCATCTGCAGGAAAAGCTTACATCCTAGGGCTATAACAGATTACTTCTCCAAGTGGGTTGAAGTCGTCCCTAAGGGAAGTCAAGAAGGAAACTGTTGTTCGTTTCATCAAGGAGCATATCATCCACCAATATGGTATGCCTTGCTACATTATCACTGACAACGGAAAACAGTTCTCCAACCGACTAGTGGATGAGCTCTATGAGAAATACAAGTTCAAGCAGCACAAGTCTTCCATGTATCATGCTCCGGCCAACGGTCTCACGAAAGCATTCAACAAGACACTGTGCAACCTCCTGAAGAAGGTAATCAGTCGAACAAAGAAAGGCTGGCATGAAAGAATAAGTGAAGCACTTTGGGCATATAGGACTACACATAGGACTCCCATCCAAGCTACGCCTTATTCTCTTGTATATGGCATAGAAGCTGTTCTGCCGCTCGAAAGTCAAATCCCCTCACTAAGGATGGATATACAAGAACGCTTGACTAAAGAGGAAAATGCAAAGCTAAAACTTCAAAAGTTGGAAGCACTCGACGAAAGAAGGCTCGAAGCTCAACAACACTTGGAATGCTACCAAGCACGGCTATCCAAGGCATTCAATAAGAATGACTGCCTAAGGTCTTTCTAAACTGGAGATCTTGTCCTTGCATTGTGTAGGCCTATCATCACAACTCACAAGACAAAAAGCAAGTTCACATCAAAGTGGGATGACCTTACGTAATACAAGAAGTCTGATGCGAAATATATTAAGCACACAAATTAAACCCTCTTCTGACAATTGTAGCAAAGTATGTAAGTAGGGATCGTTCAAAACCGGGGATTAGGAGGGATTGCTAAACTCTTGAAAACTGACCTAAGAACTCCAAAACAAAGTTAAAAACACTAATTTGGACTCAAAGAATGAAAAACCAAAGTTAAAACACTAAAACAAAACAAAAACTCAAAACAGCAACTAGAAGACTCAAAACTGCCTAAAAACCTCTTTCTGGGCAATTTTACTTGACTCAAAACACTTAAAAACATGAACCAAAACAATTTCTAACTAAATTGAGACTTCAAAGTAAAGGGGGATTTGATTTGGACGAAATTAAAGTTGAGAAAACAGATTGCAAAGTAAAACTGATTTTGAAACGTTTTTGGGGTTTTTAATGGATGATGAACTAGTTAGGGGTTCTTTCTCCACACATGACAAGTATGCAAATGACTCGATTTCCAGTTATTCCTTCATAGAATTATGAATGACAATGCCCCAAATTAACCGTGACATCACTAGTTAATTCTCAAGTTTTCCTTGTGTTATTGAATTGGATGACATCATACGACAACCCAAAGCATTCTTCAAAAGTTCCTTACATGACATCATAATAAAGATACAATCAAAGATCATTACATTCAATGAAAACTATAAGCATTGACAAAGCACTTGTGACTATGACATCATGACACTTATGCTAGGAATTGAACTTAACGCGATTGTGACTAGCAACCTTCACTACTTGTGAATATAAGTGTGTGACAATTATGTGAAACAAACTTATATTCTAGCATCATATTCATGCAAGCCAATTAAGTGTCGACCCCTAATTAACAAACACAAATACGTTATTACTCGCACAGTTAAGCCAATTGCATTCACGATTCAAGAACTCATAACTGGAATTTATCAAATCAACTTGCACACATAGTTATGGCTTCGAAATCACCCCTAACCAATAGGGGTTTAGCCACTCATGTTCATAGCAAAATGAAAGGAAAATAAATTAAACATTGAAATCATAAAACGAATTACACCTAGAATGCACCAACGACGAAGCTTGAGCATCCAAGAATCTTTCCTTCTTTCTCCTTGCTACGGCACAAAGGTGGATGGGATGGTTGGGATGTGTTTTAGGATCAGGGATTATGGAATTGGATGGAGGATAGGCACGGCAAGGTGTAGTGTTTGGCTGGAATTGTGTTTTTAGGATTTTAGGATGTGTAGAGTGGTGTGGCTGGATGAATGGACGAAAATTGGGTGAATGAGTGATCCCCCCTTAGTGCCTTGCTGCAAAGCCTTATTTATAGGGCTAGGAAAGGTAGGAGACAAGGTAGGAGACAAGGTAGGAGACAAGGTAGGACGGCTAGGACAAGGTAGGACGGCTAGGAGACAAGGTAGGACGGCTAGGAGACAAGGTAGGATGGCTAGGACAAGGTAGGACGGCTAGGAGACAAGGTAGGACGGCTAGGACAAGGTAGGACGGCTAGGAGACAAGGTAGGACGGCTAGGAGACAAGGTAGGATGGCTAGGAGACAAGGTAGGACGGCTAGGATAAGGTAGGACGGCTAGGAGACAAGGTAGGACTTAGGCACTATGTGTTAATAGATAAAGCCTTCTAGAAATAAGGTTTTTAGGCCCCCTTGCAGCTCCCTAACTGAATTCAAGCCTTCAAATTCGTCCATCCTCATGCCTCCATGCTTGCACTATCCAATCTTGGCCTAAAAATGCTCTAGAATGCTCCAAATTGCTTCTTTTTGCATACATTGACACTAAAACCTGAAATTGCACGAAAATAACTTTAAACACTATAATTAACATAGTTTAGCTAATTAAATGCAAGAAAACAAGCTAACTAAGTCGTATAAATATGCTCCTATCAATTTCCCCCACACTTAGCTTTTGCTAGTCCTCGAGCAAAATAAAACAAACAAAACAAAACCTAACCTTCCAACATTTGCTACAGGGATTTCCAACGATACATAACATGCCAAAGATCATTATTCCTACAGATTTTAGTCATCCCTACTCTTGAGCATATACTTAATCATAGTCACCATTCACTAGCTCACATTTAATCGTTTAAAACAACATTATGGACGTAGTAACATGCCTTAGAGAATCCACTCAATTTCTTACTGGATACACTCTTATTTTCACACAGATTTTCTTACTACACTCCCTATACTAAGTATATGTGAGAAGATTGATGTAAACATGAAAACGAACATTCACACATGTTATAACAAAAGAAGCATTTTTTTGGAATGATTAAGCATTTATAGATATGATCTCATGAATGGAATGCTACTACTTAGATGCGAGAACCAGGGACACCATATGCTCAAACCAATCCCAAACTCCACATATTGAAATACATAACACTCAAGATAGAAGTTAAGGATTGTAACGGGGCTAAGGGGTATTGGCTAACAAAGAAAGGTTAAGGATAAACAAAAGTTCTTAAAGCGATAGCAAACAAGTAATGAACTTGACACTTAGAATTCACTTTTGCGTGCAGAAAATCACTTAGACACACAAGGGGATGAAATACGCAATACTTAGGGTCTAATTTAACTTTTTGGACCCTTTCTTCAACAACCAACACTTGTGAGTTCTTTCTCACTTATTTTGACCTCTTTTTCATTCTTTTCTCTTTTCTCGTGCCCAATTCTTGTTTTTGGCACAAATTCCCACACATAAATCCCTTCCCCCACACTTGTTTTTCTGCACAAGAATAATCAAAAGGAATTCATTCTAAGTCATGTTCACTATGCTTTAAGAACAAAGGCATGGATGGTCCTATTCTAGGCTAGGTAAGGATAACGTGGGTTAACAAAGAACATAGGCTAAACAAGGCTCAACGGGGCTTAAACCTACAAAACAAATGAACGTGGGGTACGGCTATTTGGCTCTTGGTTCACTAACAACTTCATCTTGTTATGTGTTATGCTAATCAATTTTATGCTTTGAATGAAATGGGCATGAGTTCTAGTATTTGGAACTAAATGATGAAACGCCTTCTAAGTAGTAACCAAGCAAAGAATAATGAGATCATGCAACGACTTTAGAAGACAACAAATGCACAGATTATTAACTCTCCAAAGAACATTAAAAGCTCAAGTCTCTCAGGGTTGTAGCGTTAGTTTGAGTTTCTTCCTTCAAGCATGTTACAAAAACTAATTTTTCTTTTGATTACATGTGAATTCATGAACTATAATTGCAACTAAGCATAAACCAAAGAGCAAATCAAATTTTCATCCATTTTAATAACTCTCTTTAACAGCCATGAAATTACAAACCAAATCCTCATCATTGTGTTGGAAGGTACCTAAAACACAAACAAACACACAAAAACGACTCTTTTTGGGTTTTTCAAAGCCATTTTTCAAATTTTTATGTGATTTTCGGATTTTTACTTCAAAACACACTAAAACACACCAAAACTGCTTAAAAACACTTAAAAACAGCAAGGAACAAGTCTCTAAGTCAAGGGTGATAAAATCCCACGAATTTGCATCAAAAACACTTAGTTACCCCCCCCCCCCCCCCCCACACTTAAATCAAACATTGTCCTCAATGTTTCAAGCATAAACTCACAGAAAACAATTAAACAACAATGAACTAAACATGGCAAAGATGGTAAAAATAAGTGCAGCAAAGAGAAGGGTTTAGAAACTCAAATCTGGTTGTTAGAGCAATTCCTAGATTTCCTTATTTGAATGCATGGGTTGCCTCCCACGAAGCGCTTGCTTTAACGTCTTGCAGCCGGACGAGGCTTCCATTCAAACTTCCCTAGGTCCCACGACATGGAATTGATCCTTGAATGGAAGGTGATACTTGAAGTGAACCGGCATTGGTTTGAATTCTAGTGTAGGTGCCTGATTCATCAAAATCAGCAAGTTAGTATAAAATGTAATGGAATTTGGAGAAGATGACTTACTTGTTTTGTCCGACAAGAACTCAATGACAAACACCACTCCTTTGAAAGTTTCAGGGATATTGGACTTGGCCAGATTGCATGTGATGGTTATGACTTGTCCAATGTCATCAAATTCAACTTCTTTGGGTTTTGTGGTTTCAAATATGTCCTCTTTGATGCCTTCTACATCTTCTCCAGCCACTACCTTCTCTTGAATCATTCTTCTTGGTGTACAAAGTCCTTTGAAGAATTCAACACCATCTAAAACTTGCTGTGTTGCACCAAGAATTGGAATAGGATTTTGCACCTTTGGGGAGGCTTCCACGATGTCCTTTTTACTCTCTTCTTGGTTGGGAATCAAAAACCTGCTAGGAAAAGGGACATTGGGTGGAATAACATCACAATAACATGGAATTGGGACGTCCTTACTTGTGGTGGGTGGTTTAGAGGGCTTAGGGGGCTGCGGCAAGGGTTGTTCTACCCTTGTCGTGTGCATGTCTTCTTCCTCCTCCTCAATTAGCAGCTCCTCATCCACTTCTAGGCTATGTTTGGACATTTTTAGGTCAGCTCCAACCTCCATAGCACTTCCCAAAGTGATAGCATTATGGATTTCAAAATCTTCCTTCGAGTTTTCAATAGTTGAGTTGGAGAGTTCACTTTGCTCTTGAATTTGTTTCATGAACTCCATAATCTGCCCAATTTGCTCCTCCAATTTACCCAACTTCTTGTCTTGATTTTGTTTGTCCTGCGTCAAAGAGGTTAGTAATTGAAAATTTTTATCATTATCCATGGACATACTTGAACTTGATTGGAATTGTTGTGGGGGAGGTTGTGGTGGCTGCATAGGTGTTGTATAGAACTCCTCATATGGTTGCCAATATGCTTCTTGTTGAGCCTCCTTGGCTTGATTTTGTGACCCCTGCACCAAAGAATTTAATTCATTAAGAATTTGATTATAATCTATTGACGAACTTGAATTTAATTGAGCATATTGCATATGAAGTTGTGGTGGCTGCATAGGTCTTGAATAGAACTCCTCATATGGCTGCCAATATGCTTCACGTTGAACTTGTTGAGCTTCCCACCACATAGAGTTTGAATGATCCCTCCAATCTCTTTGTGGACATTGATTGGCTTGAAATCCTTGCCTATATGAAGCACCAAATGTAGGGACACTCTGCATTGTGGTCCTTTCGGCATACGGCGACAATTGAGAAGTAAGATTTGCCAATTGAGCTTGAATGCTAGCAAAATCCATATCTTACTTCTCTAGTACCTAAAATCAAAGAAAGAGAACTAAATCAAATATCAAAAGTAACAACAAACAAAGAAAACAACACTAAGTTAGAAACTAAAACGAAAATAACTAAACCAAAAAGAAAAGAACCAAGGGATTAGCAAAGTTGCTAATCCCCGGCAACGGCGCCAAAAATTTGATGCGAAATATATTAAGCACACAAATTAAACCCTCTTCTGACAATTGTAGCAAAGTATGTAAGTAGGGATCGTTCAAAACCGGGGATTAGGAGGGATTGCTAAACTCTTGAAAACTGACCTAAGAACTCCAAAACAAAGTTAAAAACACTAATTTGGACTCAAAGAATGAAAAACCAAAGTTAAAACACTAAAACAAAACAAAAACTCAAAACAGCAACTAGAAGACTCAAAACTGCCTAAAAACCTCTTTCTGGGCAGTTTTGAGCACCTACACTAATTTGGACGAAATTGGTTGAAAACTTGACTCAAAACACTTAAAAACATGAACCAAAATAATTTCTAACTAAATTGAGACTTCAAAGTAAAGGGGGATTTGATTTGGACGAAATTAAAGTTGAGAAAACAGATTGCAAAGTAAAACTGATTTTGAAACGTTTTTGGGGTTTTTAATGGATGATGAACTAGTTAGGGGTTCTTTCTCCACACATGACAAGTATGCAAATGACTCGATTTCCAGTTATTCCTTCATAGAATTATGAATGACAATGCCCCAAATTAACCGTGACATCACTAGTTAATTCTCAAGTTTTCCTTGTGTTATTGAATTGGATGACATCATACGACAACCCAAAGCATTCTTCAAAAGTTCCTTACATGACATCATAATAAAGATACAATCAAAGATCATTACATTCAATGAAAACTATAAGCATTGACAAAGCACTTGTGACTATGACATCATGACACTTATGCTAGGAATTGAACTTAACGCGATTGTGACTAGCAACCTTCACTACTTGTGAATATAAGTGTGTGACAATTATGTGAAACAAACTTATATTCTAGCATCATATTCATGCAAGCCAATTAAGTGTCGACCCCTAATTAACAAACACAAATACGTTATTACTCGCACAGTTAAGCCAATTGCATTCACGATTCAAGAACTCATAACTGGAATTTATCAAATCAACTTGCACACATAGTTATGGCTTCGAAATCACCCCTAACCAATAGGGGTTTAGCCACTCATGTTCATAGCAAAATGAAAGGAAAATAAATTAAACATTGAAATCATAAAACGAATTACACCTAGAATGCACCAACGACGAAGCTTGAGCATCCAAGAATCTTTCCTTCTTTCTCCTTGCTACGGCACAAAGGTGGATGGGATGGTTGGGATGTGTTTTAGGATCAGGGATTATGGAATTGGATGGAGGATAGGCACGGCAAGGTGTAGTGTTTGGCTGGAATTGTGTTTTTAGGATTTTAGGATGTGTAGAGTGGTGTGGCTGGATGAATGGACGAAAATTGGGTGAATGAGTGATCCCCCCTTAGTGCCTTGCTGCAAAGCCTTATTTATAGGGCTAGGAAAGGTAGGAGACAAGGTAGGACGGCTAGGACAAGGTAGGACGGCTAGGAGACAAGGTAGGACGGCTAGGACAAGGTAGGACGGCTAGGAGACAAGGTAGGACGGCTAGGAGACAAGGTAGGACTTAGGCACCATGTGTTAATAGATAAAGCCTTCTAGAAATAAGGTTTTTAGGCCCACTTGCAGCTCCCTAACTGAATTCAAGCCTTCAAATTCGTCCATCCTCATGCCTCCATGCTTGCACTATCCAATCTTGGCCTAAAAATGCTCTAGAATGCTCCAAATTGCTTCTTTTTGCATACTTTGACACTAAAACCTGAAAATTGCACGAAAATAACTTTAAACACTATAATTAACATAGTTTAGCTAATTAAATGCAAGAAAACAAGCTAACTAAGTCGTATAAATATGCTCCTATCAAAGTCTACACCAACGACACCTACTTAATTACGGCGGAAGACGGATTGAAGATCGATCCCATCAATGGCAGATTCTTGAAGATCAATCACGTTACAAACATATATATATATATGGCCCAAAAGATCAAAGTCGTCCCCTGCTTGCAAAGAATAGGCCTTATAGAATAAAGGACGCATGAAGGAATTTGCTAGGTGACTGCCTTCTCTTCTTCCCGTTCGCAGCAATGGCTTTCTCTCATCTGCAAGCAACTCACTCGTGACGACTCGTGCCTCGTCTCCACTGCAACCAAACTCCCACAATAGCATGGAGAACTGTAAAGGTTGAAGAGATGGAAAGCAACTCACCCTTGCGGTTCAAACCTGCACTCGAAGCCACTCTTTTTGTCCAGCACTGAGTTCAACAGGCGGCAGACGCAGAGAACACAGTGCAGTGAGGAAGCAGTACAATGCAGTCGGGATGCGAGACAGCAAGCAGGTGCAGTGACCATGCGGTGCCCTATACGTGTGTGTACGTGTATGAATATATAATGGTCTCAACAGTTGTAAATTCAACTAGTCTGTATGTAGTGCGGTGACTGTGCAGTCCTGCATATGCATAATGATTTCCCAAGTGTCACTGACCCGCATAAGCAAAAGAAGGACGGTGACTATGCAAACAATGATCTGCATGCAGAGAAAAATGTAGTGCATCGACTGTGCAAGTAAAAAATAATCCGCATGCGGTGCAACGAGAAAGCCCATCGAGGAACCCAGCAGTGTCAATCTACCATACTCATCATCGAAACATACATACACACACATACACACAAAAATAAGATGCACGCTACTATTAGCAAGTCAAAAGCAAGAGTATCTCATAGCATGTCTTCTCTCTGTCTTTTTCTCCGTTCTTGTTCTTCCCTGCAGGACAAGGAGAAAAAGAGCAATTAGTCGGCACTTGGAATCAAGCTTCCCGTCAGGAACCGACTGCTTCTTGTTCTTCCCTGCAGGACAAGGAGAAAAAGAGCAATTAGTCGGCACTTGGAATCAAGCTTCCCGTCAGGAACCGACTGCCTGGAACCCCTTCCCTGATTGCTTACCTAGCATCGCTCTCAAGTACTCATCTTCAACTACTGATGTACTTCCAAAAAAGATACTAGATGTCTGGAGAACAGATAAGGCAAGCAAAAAATGATACATCGAAGCATGTGGCGACAAGCGCAACAAATACATGTACTGATTCATCCGCTACTTCTTCAAAAACAAAAGTATCTCATATTATCAGGGTTGAAAGCATAGGTATCTCATATCATGTTTTTTCCCTGTCTTTCCCTTTGCCTTTGCTCTTGCCTGTAAGACAAGGAGAAAGAAAGCGATCAGTTGGAACCTGAAATCAAACTTCCAATCTGGAACTGATTGCCCGGAACCTTTGCATGGTTTCTTACCTAGCATTGCTCTCGAGTGCTCGTCTTCAGTTGTTGGTGGGTCTCTAATTTCCTCAACAAATACTCCAAGGACAGTTGATATGAAGTTGGCACTTTACACTGAAGCTGCCAAGCATGGATGAGTCGCTAAGAAGTGATGCTCTGAATGACCATTTAAATGCAAAAGGTTACGCACCACTTCTGCTATACAAAAGAAACAAGCAGAGAAGAATGCAGCATAATGAGCTGTAACAAATCATTATAGCACGATGTCCTTCTCTGCAGAACCGCATAATCCAAACGGATGAGTTTAAGTCAAATCCAAGCTCGACATCATTGCTTTAATCGAAGAGCTCGAGAAGCCTCGATGGCCCTTGAAGAAATCACAAGTCCGATTCAAAATCAAGTGTCCACCACCCTTGAATCAAATTCAGCTCCACATAAAAGGAGTAAATTCAGACATTTGGTACAAGTCTGGCAGAAGAAACCCCCAGCCCAGTTCAAGAATAAGCCTGTGAAAAGTCAACAATTGGAGGAAACCAGAAAATCCTCTAACCTAGTTCAAGATCAAAGCTGTGGAAAGTCAACAAACGCAACAAAATACGTGCCAATTCATCCACTACCAAAGCCAAAGATCATCTACCATGTGAAGCTCCTTGTGGTCCAATTATATTCAAGATCAAGCCTCGACGGCCCTTGAAGAAATTTCAAACAAAATTCAAGAACAAGCCTCAACGGCACTTGAAGAAAACTTTCAGCCCAATTCAAGATCAAGCCTCAGCGGCCCTTGAAGAAATTTCCAGTCTATTTCAGGATCAAGCCTTAAAGGCCTTTGGATCAACATCTACATTAAGGAACTTCCAAACGCATCTCCTACATGTGACAAACACATGTATACGACGCACCTTGAAGTGGGGGCATTTGTAAACATCGAAATTTTGGTGAAATAAATGTTGACCAATAATTAAAATTTCAACATTTACGTATCACATAAATTTTACACGTATCATGTAACTTAACAAAAAATTGAACAAAATCAGAAAAGTCATCAAATAGGACATATGTCAACACCTGGCATAAATGATTTATTTCATTTGAATATTATATTCAAAATTAGGCCTTGAAAATTTCTATAAACAGAAGTCAATTTCATTCATTTCACTACACCAATTCACATCACACCAAAATCTTGAAGCTTTGAAACTCTAAAGCTCTCAAGCAAATGCCGAAGGATCAAGAAAGCCCTCTTCGTTCTTCGTCAAGTCCTCCTACAAGATCAAACCCTGATGGCCCTTAAAGAAAGTGTTCATCGTTCATCATCCGTTCATCCTAAGATCAAGCCTTAACGGCCCTTTGGATCAACAATATCAACAAATCCACACATCCGTTCTTCAAGATCAAGCCCAAAAGCCCTTGAAGATCTATTCATCCTCAACCCTCAAGATCAAGCCCTGAAGGCCTTTGAAGAAACTTCCATCAACTTTCAAGATCAAGCCTCGAAGACCCTTGAAGAAACTTCCCTCAACCTTCAAGATCAAGCCCTGAAGGCTCTTGAAGAAACTTCCAACCGTTCATCCAAGATCAAGCCTCGACGGCCCTTGGGTCAACAAAACATCCACTAATCTACATCTTACGGAGATCGAATCAGAAGATCAAACTATGAAGAGATTGTAACCCCGAATCATTAATACAAAATATTATTTTGTACACGTGTTCTTGTCTCGTTTCATCGTAGGAAAATTCGTGTTTACAATGGGTTACCAAGATTTATTCAAGCTTAAGTTATTTAATGAAATTGAGGGAACATCTTTAATTTACTAATCATATGATGGCCCTGCACTACTTAAGTAGAGAAAATGGAAGCTGCGATCAAACCAACAAAACAACTACAATAGTATTAGAACAAATACAATAAAAATTTAAAATACAAGAGGAAAGTTCCAAAATTTGAGTGAGAATATAGAGATTCAAATTCAAAACCCTAACCCTAAAATCAGTCCAAATATATGCATACCAATTTCTAAGCCATAAAGTGAGAAGGGCTAGCAAATGCAAACCACCCTGCAACCCAATCGTCATCCACCATCATTCATAAGAGAGAATAAGCATAGGGGTAGTTTTTGAACAAGAAAAATATTACGGCGACAAATTGTTATCAAGGGCTCATTAATAAAGGAATATCCAAAAAAACAGATACAAATGAAATCAAACTTACCTGACCAAAAAAAAAGGAATATTCATCCAAATGTAAACTCTTCCTATTGGCTAGCGAAGCGATGAGATTCGACAGAGTGATGGACAGGCGGATCAACAAAATGAGCGGCAAATGTGAGAAAGAGAGTGAAACCAAGGCCGAATTTATAAGGTTTTCAACGAAATTGGGGAAAATTGCTACAAAAACAAAGCTTTTGATGGCAGTTTTGAAGAGGTTCTGGTGCGCAGAGTCCCATCTCCACTGAGTTGGCTCGGAGGAGGATAAAGGGTTATTTTGGCATCTGCAGAGGGACGAATCGGGAAACGTGAAGCAGGTTTGACAGGAAGTATGAACAGGGGTGGTAGTGGGGACTTGGGATTGGAGTAGATTGGAAACCACCGTGAGAGAGAGAGAAAAAGAGAGATGACAGAAATTAACAAACTGAAAACGGGGAAGGGAAGATAAAGTGGAAGAGATGGGCACGGAGAAGGCAGAGAGCACGCAAAGTGGATTTGTCAAATTTCAAAGATTGTTTAAAATTTTGTAAAATTTGGTGTCCCGCCTTCTCTAATTTTTTTTTTTTTTTTTTTTTAATTATGAATGATTTTACCACATGTTATGCCTGTGGTAGATAATAAAAAGGCGTTGTGGATATTAACCATATTAACCATGAGCATCAAGTGTGGTGGCTTAGTATATTTACAACATGCAACTTTCGGATGATCATTAATTACTATTTTACCATGGACTAAAATTTGTTTTTGATAAAAAATTGTTATTCACCACATGCTCATTATACCCGTGATAAATTTGTATTTTTTACAACGGACTCTTAATGGCCGTGATAAAATGGTCGTCGTAGATGAGTTACTCTATTGATTTAATTTTTTCCCAGAGTTATATTGCGCAATATATATGTTATTTTGGTTAACTTTTGTTTGAACGTAGAGAGATTGGATGGCGGTACTAGAGGAATAGTGAGTATGCTTTGTAACCATTCTTTCCAATGTCCCTGCATTTCAATATGGACTTATTTATCAAGTGAGTTAGTTTTCCTGTCTGGGAAATTTCGGTGAATCCCAGGGTTCACGTAACATGTGGTGTGGAAGGTTATTTTTGCATCCAGTGCAAGAAAGCAATATTCCCATGTATTATTTACTTGATGAGCTATGGCGATGTCTTAATTAACTTTCATCCAGCACAAACAGAATATTATAGAGAATTTTTTTTCCAAAAAAAGATATATAGGCAGAAGGCCATGCTGTTAGGCATTGGAAAACATTGCTATATGCTTCATTTGGACAGGCAGGCAGCAGATGTGGGATTATGTTGGTGATGCTTATGCTCACCGCCTGAACCAAGCGAAAGTTGATGGCGAAGTAATAACTGGTAGGGGGTTGCGATGCATGTAATAACTGGGATTTTGTTGGTGATACTTTATTTGACTGGGAGGGGGTTGCGATGCATGTAAATGAAGTGACGATTCTTGGAATTGGCGGAGCCCGCAAAGTTGAAATTGTGTACTTTAGCTAGCTCTATGCATCTTTTTCGTTTTATTCGCATGACTGATCTTTAGATGTTAACGAGTATAACCGACTTCTTGCAAGTCAGCTTGAGACTCAAAGACAAGTAGGCTGTCAACGAACCCCACCCTTCATGCCTTCTGTGTGCTCTTACTTTTCCTTTTACCCTAATGTACGGTCATTCAGTAGACTACAGACTTTGTTTTGATGTATGTATACCATGTTAGTACTATGAACCTCAACTTATGGAGGCCAAAAGTACGACGGAAAGTTCAGTTTCCAAAGCAGTAGAGAAAGCTCTAAATTCCAAGATGCGGGTTTTTTCAAGCGAAACTGGAGAAATGTCTGGTGGAAAAAATGGTGTTGCAGATGTGAGTTTCTGTTGTAATGTACTCCTCTTCACGTTATATTTACTTTGGATTTTGGCATAGGAATGTTGTGTTCATGCGATTTTATTTTATTTTATTTTATTTTTTGCGTGTGTTTCTTTCTTAGATCAACCGTAATCTCATCAAAGACGAAACCTGGCACCGAAAGTTGAAGCAAATTGAAGAGAGGTACGTACGTACTTCCTCTTCATAGTTGAATGATCAATTCTTCCCGTTTGAATGCTAACAGTTTTAGTTAGGACCATGAAGGTAATAATATGGGGTTCAGAATCTGAAATGTGAAATCTAGAGAGGCACTAGAATTTGTACCCGCACGTTGCTGCGGGATTGAAAACTATATGAAAGATTATGCAATTTCAATCTTCATAAACAATGTTTGAGTCAAAAACTAAGTTACCAATGCCAATGCAAATTATACACAACCTCATCATGAATGAAACAAATTTAAATATCAAAAGAGAAACCTATTTCGTCTATTAAAAATATTATGAAGTTCTTTGGATACGAAAAAACACAAATTGCTTCCTATCCAAAAACATTAATGGGAAATGTTGTTTACTGCAACACTAAAAGTTGTCCTTTGCTATGTTGGTCATTAAGGAAGCATCCCAGGCAAGGGAAAAAAAATTGAAATAAATTTATAGATAGTAGAATTATATCATGAACAAAATAAAGAGATGACCTTATTTTGTGTTTCTGTGTGCAGAAAGAAGTCTGATTTTGTAAGAAAATGGAGATGACCTTCTCTGGCAATTCTATCGGATGCGATCAAACTTTTGTGTGTTTTCAACTTGCCTTGCAACCAAGTTTCTACAAAAAACAGATCGAATTCAAGAAAGTAATTAGACCAAGGCATAAGAGATTATAAGAAAAAGTATAGAAAATATAAACTACATATACCACTTATTATACTACTTTGTATTCCGAAAACACCTAAAAATATATCGATTTCTAGTGAATAGTTTGTTTCCAATTAATTCCACTTTAGTTTCTTTCAAACCCTTCAACTTATCCTTGACTTTTTTTTCTTTAACAGCATCATAATTAAGAGTTAGCTTCCGTCAAATCCTTCAACCAATCCCACCCATACCTGTCTAACCCTTCATAATCCCAATTTTACTCTCTTAAGCCCTCTAACCTATCCTTGACTTTGTTTTTACAGCTCTTTCATTTAAAAGCTTATTTTCTCTACAAAATCATAATAGTTTCTGTCTTACATCACATTTTAAACTCTTGATAACATTAATTTCCATCTCAAATCAGAATGAACCTCCAACGTTAGAAATATGAGTAAAAAAATGTTTAGTAAAAGAATTTGCCAATTCTAATTAAGAACTGTTAATCAAACTATAAAAGCAACAAATGAGTTTTTCCAACTTCAAACATAGAACCAACATCGATAATCCAATTGGAAATGGAATAGACCAAACAGACCATGAAGATTACACAATCACAAGATGATATATTTGAAGGAGAAGAGTTCATTACATAGTGTGATGCCAGCCGATCAGCAGCAGAAACTGAGAAGAGTGAAGAACTTGGCCTCAAATTTTCTCCACAATAATTGAAAAAATAAATAAACTTAACATGCAGAAATGATGCTGTTATTTTCTCCAGACAATAAACATCATCCCTTAAAATTTTTAAAATAATGTAAGTGCATTTCATTCATATTTCTATTCACATCATAAACGTAAACCTCAAAACACAACTCACAGAACAACTTTTCTTACTAAACCCTAGAACACATTTTAAAATTTTTAAAATAGTTCTCATTTTTTGTTTTCTTTGCTAAATTCATTCGTTTCTTAAATTTAAATTCAGTTTATAAATTTTCACATCAATATTTAGAAAGTAATTTTTTATGTAATCATTTAAAATATGTTGTATAAAACATACTTATTGCTTCCACTTAAGAATATTGATAACACAAAATGAATTAAATTGGGAGGTTAAAGTAAGTTCTCTTACCAAATAACTAAAGCCAAATTGACACAGAAGCATATCAACGTTGAATCGTCACAGGTACACCATTAGCAACGTTTCTTTACTGATTCAAACATAAACATGAATCAATTAAAAGCATTAAAAATGAAATAACATTTCAATTCTTTGCTAATTCATTCATGCGTTTCTTAAATTTAATTCAGTTTATAAATTTTCACATCAATCTTTAGAAAGTAATTTTTTATGTAATTATTTAAAATATGCCGTATAAAACATACTTATTGCTTCCACTTAAGAAAACTGATTACACAAAATGAATTAAACCTCGAAGTAGTTCTCCTAATGAATTTTCAAAACAACGATACAGTACAGAAGAGAAGATTGACAAAATGAAGACTTCTCCTATTGTAGTTCTCCTAATGTAGACTTCTCCTATTGTTCTTCGTACATTGGGATATACATATGTACATAATAATTACACACACACACACACACATGTATATATTTATAGCAGGGAAGATGATGAAAGAGGATTCTTTTATCGATCAGTGACATTCTGCTAATTCTGTAGAATTAAAACGTCGGAAATGAATCCGAGTAAGGAAATATAGTATTGGCGAATCCAAGATCAGCGGCCTCGGAGAGTTAGTTCCAGCGCATATTCGGATATCCGAAAATGGGACCTGCAGGGGGTGTTTGTGAAAAAACACATTTGTGAAAAAACACAGGGAAGAAGAAATCAAAACTAAAACCAGAAAATCCAGAACAATCAAAACAAAAACCCTCAAGAAAAACCCACACAAAAACGAAGAAAGTCAGAGAACCCAGAGCAAGATTAGAATTTGGAAGAAACCTCATTTGAGAAAAGCCCACAAAGATGAAGAAAAGTAGCATCAAGATTGAAAGTAGAGCAATCAGAACAAAACCCATATGAGAAATAGCCACAAAGATGAAGAAAAAAAAGAATCTTGGGGTTTGGGATATACCTAATGAAGCAGTCATGGAAGAAGAGGCGCATCAGTTGGGCAGAGACATTCTTTTGGTGGGAGTAAATATGCGCCATCGTCGACCCTCACAATGGTCTCAGTTTCTAGGCAAGTCTCACGATAGAAATCGTATTCAAGATCCAATTGACCTCCATCATTCATCTCCTCCATGATGAAATCTTGGTCGCCATCGGAATAAGCCAGAGAAACTAGATTGACCAGCGGTTCTTGCCAGTGCTAGATCAATTTAAGATAATGGCACAAAGGACTTATGTGCTTATTAGTCGCACTGTATTCTTTCCTATCTGTATATTTCATCATTTAAACACCTTGATTAATATAGTTGTAGGTGACAAAGCTGACAAAGTAGCCATTGTCTATGGAACTTGAGGCTATGAAGTTTGAGCGCGTAACACATTCGAGCGGTTTTGAGCCTATTCAAGGCTTTGTAATGTTTGAGCAAACTTTGCTAATACCCCTTCCACATAATTGCATACTTAACGGAACTCGGATGGAGTTCACAAAAACATGGTAAAATGAATGAAATATGAGTTTTAAGAGATTAAGGAACCACTTTTCAATTACAAGAAATAAAGCAAAACTTAAATTTTGTTTCAGGACAAAAACTTCCCACCCACCACACAACAAAAAGAAAAAAAAAAAAAAAAAGTAGGATGGATTATTTCGAACCATTCAACATTCATATCGTATAGGAAAATGGTTCTGACACATTCGTTTTTTTTCTTTCTATATACTTATGTTTATTTATTCTTTTTAGTTTATTTTTCAATCGAAATTGAAATGCTAGAAATAAAGAAGCGAAGAAATCATTTCGACCTAACATGGCTATACACCAAAAAGCAAAACCCCACCACTCCACCTACTACACTTTGACCGAAGACAACATTGTGGAGATGAGAAAAGCAGACAAGTCAATAATGGAAGACAAACACATCATATTCAACAAGAGCATCCCCACTGGTTGCATTAAACGTGACAGTCTTCGCCTGAACATACCCGCGAGCCAGCCGGAAAACCCCACTTCCGCCGATTACCGGCATCTCTCTCACAGCTTCAACCACGGAGTTTCGACCCAGCACACTGAGACTGCTCCCATTATAATTCCCTTCATAAAATACGAAGTTCATGGCCATCAACAAAGCATCTTCACTCTGTGAGGCTGACCCGTATAACCCCTGTGCTCTCCCCACAAGTTTGGAGCTCCTTGTGGGGCCTACGGTTAGCGGGTCGTCGAACATGGCTATAGAGCCGAATAGGGTTGGAGATTTTTTGGAGATGGGTGTTTGGGCAACCCAGACGGCAGCAGGGTTTGGACCGCTGACTATGTCATGGAAGTAGAAATGGAGGTGGCTTAGCTTCTCTTGGTTTTTGATCCCTAGGGTTGTAGAGAAAAGAACAGTGAAGGAAAATATGAGTAGGGTAGATGTAAGAACTGGGAGGGTTTGGGAAGTTTTGGCCATGCTGGAAATGAATTTGGAATTGCAGGTTTCGAATATGTTGTGTTTCTGACTTTATGGTTTATATACAATTACAATCGAGCATAATTTGTTTAGTGTGAGATTTGAATACAGGGTAGTGCAAGGAAACTAAATTTGGAAAATAAATTTACAAACTAAATGATGTGTCATTAATAAAAATGAGCACGTTTATCAACGTTTAAGTAATAAACCAATCATCAACTTTTATATTTTTTAATTTTCAATATTTAGTTTACGAATTTATTCTTCAGCATTACTCTCGAATATATTGTCGAAGGAAGAGGACGTGTAAATTGAACGAAAGCAGGTGTGGTGGCATTGTCATGATGACATTGTGGGTGCGACAGCTGAAGAATTATTATGAATGGAATCTTATGGTATTATTTGGAATAATGAAATAAATTAATATACCAAACAATTTTTTTTATCATTAATATTTTCATTTGAAAATAATTTATTTTCACGTTTTTCAGATCCACATAATGGGTTTGCTTTTTTGAAAATTCTTCATGTAATCGGTCACCATGAAGTATATGTTCTAGTTTGATTAATTGTATATTTCCTTTTTAATTATAATTTGATTAAAACCCCCAATATTACTAATGACGGGGAAAATATAACATACCCAATTTTAATCAAATTTCAATGACATTCCATAATACTTTCACTTTCCTCCCCATTCTATTATAAATTAGAGTAAACCAACATATAATTAAATAAACTTTTTGGAAAGTGATTGTCACACATCCATTTTATAATCTTACACTCCTCTTGACTGTTGATTCCGTTTGATTTATTCAATCTGATGGTCATAAATAAAGAGATGTGTGAGAAACTAAAATGGTATGTAAAAATCACTTCTTGAACTCTTTAATTAATTAACGTGATATTTATATATTATTTACAACTTATCTGATACAAAAACTTTGTTTCCCTAACACTTTCCTATAATTTTGTAATCTTCATCACATGATTGAACCCTAAACCCTGTTGGTAACCTCTTTTTGTGACAAGGCACAAAAATCTGAGTCATCATCTGGGTTAGGGTCATCAATAGGTCATCCCCTCTGGGGGTCGAGTTCAGGGAACCCACTATGATACCATGTACATTTCAAACCATTTATTTTGGTATGTCAAACAACAAGCAAATAAAGGATATGATATATTGAGACTTAATACACGTCAACTTAATATTGGTTTAATAAAGTGAATTAATATAATTAATTCTTAGAGTTGGTTACAAACTCTCTAAAACGAATGGCAACTGTCTCCACAACAGGAAAAGCAGTTGCATCGTATACAATGTTGCAATTCCAGTTTCATCATCAATTCATGATCTCAATAACGAATCTGAAACATTGGCTTATACATCTCAACATGTTAATGAATTGGAACCCTAGATAGTTTCACATCCACCAACAATAGTGACGGAAGCAGCATCCACATCTTTCCACGACCCTCCACCTATGTTGAGAAAATCCGCAAGAAACAAGAAATCTGCCATACCTAGTGATTATATGTGTTATATGCAAGAAGTTGAATATGACATAGGTGGCCATGATGATCCTGTAACTTGTAAACAAGCAATTAAGAGTTCACAAAGTGCTCATTGGGAAGTTGCAATGATAGAAGAGTTGGATTCAATGGCAAAGAATGATGTTTGGTCCTTGGTTGAAGGTTCTCCTTAAACGAATTGGTTACAAATGGGTGTTTAAAACAAAACGTGATGCACAAGGACGAGTTAAAAGGTTTAAGGCCAAACTTGTGGCTAAAGGTTTTACACAAAGGGAAGCTGTTGATTATATTGAAACTTTTTCACCTGTGTCTACCAAGGATTCATTTCAAGTTATCATGGCCCTCACAGCTCATTTTGACTTAGAGTTGCACCAAATGGATGTCAAAACTACATTTCTCAATGGCAGTCTTGATGAAGACATCAACATGAAGCAATCACTAGGATTTGTTGAAAGGGGGAAGGAGAACCGGGTATCTAAACTCAACAAGTCTATTTATGGACTAAAACAAGCTTCTATGCAATGGTATAAAAGGTTTAATCAAGTTGTGCAATCATTTGGATTTGTGGAAAACAAGATTGATAACTGCATTTACATGAAACAGCATAAGTCCTATTTCATATTTATGGTTCTTGATGATGATGACATACTCTTGGCAAGTTCAAATATTCAATTGTTAAATTAGACTAAGGAAATGTTGTCCAACCGTTTTGATATGAAAGATTTGGGTGAAGCCTACTATGTTTTAAGCATTGAGATTGTGAGGAGTAGGATGAAAAGAATGTTCTAGTTGTCTCAAAAGAATTACATTGGTCGTGTTCTCAAAAGGTCTAACATGGAGAATTGCAGTAGTGGTGATGTTCCCATTGTCAAAGGTGACAAGTTTTCTCTATCACAAAATCTAATAACTGTCACTGATCATGGCATCCAAGCTATAAAGGACAAGTCATATGCCTCCCTAGTTGGTAAGGTGATGTATGCACAAGTTTGCACTAGGAATGATTTGGCTTTTGCACTGATTGTGTTGGGTACATTTCAATCAAATCCTAGTATAGCTTATTAGAATGCAGGTAAAAAGGTATTGAGGTACTCGAAGAAGACACAAGTTTATGTTTTGGGTTTTCATCGAGTTGAGAATTTGGAAGTAATATGTTATAGTGATGTTGATCTAGTTGATTGCATAGATGATAGAATGTCAACCAATAGGTATATATTCATATTAGCCGGTGGTGCAGTTTTATGGAGAAGTCGAAAACAAACCACTATAGTAGGTTCAACAATGGAGTCAGAATACATAGGTTGTTTTGAAGCAATGAGAGAAGCTATATGGTTACGAAATCTGATTTATGACATGAAGATAATGAGAAGTGTTGAAAGCCCAATTAAGGTTTTATGTGACAATACTTCAGCGATGTTCTTTGCCAAAAATAATAGAAGATCATAACCCTCAAGACTCATGTAAATTAATTATTTGAAGCTCCAAGATGAAACCAAAAAAAGGAGAGTTAATGGAGTGTATTGGTACTTAGCACATGATTGCGGATCCATTGACAAAAGCCTTACATTTAACAGCATTTCAAATGCTTTTGCCAAATATGGGTATGCATGCAATCACGGATAATGTTTGAATGTGAGAGTAAGATAATTTTTCACCATCTTATGTATATGTTTTGATTAGAAATTGTGCTTATTAAGTTTGCAAGATGATTTACATGACAATGTAATTCACTTGTAAAAGCTCAAGTCCAGTCAAGTTCGTTTTTATGTTTTGTAATTTTGTGCAAAAATATGGAATAAAGAATGACATCTGCAACGTCATTAGGTCAAGCAATGTGGGAGTCATACAAGTATATGATTTGACTCTCATCTAAAGTTTTTTTAAGTTCAATTCTACTTGGGTTTGATTAGTTTGTCATGTTAGAACACTAATACTATATAACTTTGTATTAAGTTGTCTGAAGTTCAACTAATAAATCATTGAATTCAATTGGAAGGTTATTATGTTCATCATGATTAAGTAATCACTATTTACTTGTTAGATATAATATTGGTTGATAGTTTGATTACACTCAAGTGGGAGAATGTAAGAGTTTTTTTTTATTTTTTTATTTATATAACTTAATTATATTGAATAAAATAACAAGAATGAACGGCAAAAGTAATTGTCACATCCCCGCCCGGGGCGAATCACTTCTCGGGTCCGCTTCACCACCGTAGCATGATATTGTCCGCTTTGGGCTTACCATGCCCTCACGGTTTTGTTTTTGGGAACTCACGAGCAACTTCTCAGTGGGTCACCCATCATGGGATTGCTCTAGCCCCCTTCTCGCTTAATTTCAGAGTTCCTACGGAACCCGAAGCCAGTGAGCTCCCAAAAGGCCTCGTGCTAGGTAGAGATGAGAATATACACACACCACGACCAGGGTTAGGCTCTGATACCAAACTGTCACATCCCGACCCAGGGTGGATCACTTCCCGGGACCGCTCCACCACCGTAGCACGATATTGTCCGCTTTGGGCTTACCATTCCCTCACGGTTTTGTTTTTGGGAACTCACGAGCAACTTCCCAATGGGTCACCCATCATGGGATTGCTCTAGCCCCTTTCTCGCTTAACTTCGGAGTTCCTACGGAACCCGAAGCCAGTGAGCTCCCAAAAGGCCTCGTGCTAGGTAGAGATGGGAATATACATATAAGAATCACTCTCCTGGGCGATGTGGGATGTCATAGTAATGGCAGTAGATTGGATATAAAATATAAAGAAATAAAGGATACAACAAAACCAAAGAGAGATTGGGGAGGAGACAGAAAATATGCAATTGTGTAGTAGTACTTAAATCTCTTTAAAGTAATACTCTATAAAAGAATAACCTCCTTAAAGTCAGGGACGAAGCTTGAAATTTGTAAGAATGGGGGCATCTTCAAACAACAAGGTAAAATAAAAAAACTCAAGAATTTACTGTACAAAACACTTATATATTAATCCACAAATTTTTTATACAACATCTTACAATATTCCTCGACGCGTTTTCATGTTTTGAAAGTTGTGCATGACAACATCATTACCAATACCATCAAATATCTCTCTATAAAAATAATCTTGTTATCATTCATCCATTGATCTTCCGTTCGATTTCTCAATCGATTCAGAAATTTTATGGCCGAAAATGCTTTTTCAACGGTGGCAATAGCAACTGGAAGAGTTAGTGCTAATGTCACAAGTATGTAAACTAGTGGATACACATTGTCTTTTTTCCACTGGACCATTTTTTTTATAGTTTAATTAGAACTGACGTTAAAATTGAAATGCAATATATTTTTTTCATTTGTAGTTTAATTAGGGCTTGGGATTTGGAATGCAAAAGTACACACACACACGCACACAATTGACTGGGGGTGGATGCCCCCTAGGCCCTATATAGCTTCGTCCTTACTTAAAGTCATAAAAAACTTCAGTCCCAACTTGGGATCAATTATTTATAGGAATAAACTCCAAATTGTAATAACTTATAATTTATTTTTTTTGGTTCCATCTTAAGAAAACACACCTCCACATATAGTTATAATTATTATTTTTTAAACAAGAAAAAAGATATTAAAGGAAAACCCATAGTACAACAGTTCCCTACAAAATATACAATACCATAAATAAAAGTTTAACATGAACTAAAATAATTCTCCAAAGTTGTTTGAAACAATGCTTTAGTTTTTAGAATTGATTTTACGTTTTTAAGCTTACGTACGTGTGCAAGAAATAAAATACTTAACGCTCAAGAAATACCATTTATGAAATACAACATTCATTATGGATAAATAAATCCATAAACATGATTTTTAACTACACCTCTATTATTAAGTAATAACCTCCTGACAATTATAAAATGGTTTTGGTCACAACTTTATAACTTATATAGGTTTTATTATATTTGGTGATTTTCTGAATCTCTTTTTTTTTTTTTTTTTTTTTCTGTGGATTAATCTCTTCTTCTTTTTTTTTTTTCATAAATCCATTTTCCATATTGTTGAAAACATGGATCACAATCTAATATATTATTAACAAGTTTTTCCTCATTTCGTTCAATTCACGAAGGTTTCTCAAAGGTTGGGTGGGGGTGGGAGGGGGTTTGGGTGTGGGGTGAGTGGTGTCGGAGATCTGCTCTACATTTTGGCAATTGTTGAGTTTTATTACAAAAGGATTTTGTGTTATTAATAGTGAAAATATTTATTTATAAATAGTAATATATTCTGCGGGGCCAACCTTTGGGCAGAGCAAACGGGGTGCCCTCACAGAACCCCAAATCTTGACGGGCACTAAAATTAGTTTACAAGCATATGTATATGGCAGTAGCAGTGGGAGAGAACAAACCAGGAAGACAGCCTGAGGAAGACGAAGAAGAAAAACTGCTTTTTAACCGTTGACTAAACTCTGGTATTTGACAAGGCTTGAGTTTCCAGGAGCGAAAAAGTAAAGATGAAATTTAGAAGGGAATTCAGTAGAGCGGTTGTCAAGGTCGACAGTTCAATACTTCACTGGTGACGAAGGAGATCTACAGTAATTTGGTGGAAAAAAATAGTTATTGGGCCCTTTAAAAAATTTAAAAAAATAGTTAATGGGTTATGATATCTAGGAAAGAATAGGGTATCTGTGAGTTAAAAAGTGCCACGCGTGGCGAACGAGTGCAGCAATTTCTATAGGGTAGTGCTAACTTTTTCTCTCTTTTTTTTTTTTTTGTTTTTTTTTTAACAAGTAAAGATCGTACTAGTCGGATTACAATCCATCAGAACCAATACTTCCAAAGAATAACAAGAATAAAAATCATCACCAGAAAGAAAGCAAAGAGTACTAGTTGATCTTAATACATGAACTACTAGATTTATCAAGAAAACCAACAAGAGAGTTGTTCTGATGCAACCCATGATAAAATCATTAATAAATATATATAGGGTAGGGCTATCTACATACCAATTTTTATTTCTCACAAATTTTTTTAATTTTCGATCATCGAATCAAATGAATTAAGATGATCAATTACTAAAAATTAATAAGGGTGTGTAAGTGGTAAAAATCGGTGTATAAATAACACTTTTTTTTCTATATCTTGGTCAGTTTTGGCTCTCTTCGGTTTCAATTTTTAGAAGCTATGTTCTAGAAAACTTGTAAACCGTCAGGTGTGCGTGTGCTATAACCCGAATTTCAACATATTAGTTTTAAAAACCGTCCCAATTTGTCCGGCATGGGTAGGTTGGACGGGTTGAACGATTTGTTTGAAAAAAAAAAAATACCAAACATTAACTGTATAGTTGTTAAGAGTTCAATCATGGGGACCATTTTTTCATATGTCTGAATAAAAAACAAATGATATTTCTTATGTAGACTTACACAACGGCGTTTTTATTGGCTTTGCCCCGAGCCTTAAAATATATGGACCGGCCATGATATTTTGTTAAGTTTTTTATGTGAGATTGCCCAAGTTAAAATGGAACACAATGTGATATTGGCAAGTGTTGAGTTTTATTAGAAAGGTTTTTGTGTTATTAATAGTGAAATCATTTATTTGTAAATAATAATATATTATGTTAAGTTTTCGATGTGAGATTACATTCTTCGACAGTAAGTTAGTAACGAATATATGATATATGCATGTTATAGTATTACTTCAAATGATCATAATGTTTGAAAACGAACACATTAAACAAGCTAGGTTACTAATTTTGGGAAACCTTACTCTCTATATAGTGAAGAAAATAGATTTATTTATTTATTTTGAACAAACAATATTATCCACACTGAGGGGGAGGGGGTAGGTTTAGTCTCACAATAAGCTAACAATAATATGGTTTAAATTCGCATTTGGCAAGAATCGAATCTAAGACCTCTCACATACAAGTGAAAATAAATATCATTAGACCGTAATACTAAGTGACAGTGAAGAAAATAGATTTAAATAATGACAAAAATTAGCATAATTAGTCATAGTCTTAATTGAGATTTTATTTTGAAAGATTTTAAACAGTGATCAATGGATTTTGTGGATTTGGACAGATTAATTTCATAGTGTATTGTAGGCCTTAGCAAATCTAGACTCTCTCTAAGATTATGAGGAAATTCACTCAAATCCCACATCGAATCTATATCATTACTCCATCAAACTCCATTAAGGAAATTTAAAATCTTAATCTAATTGACCCATTTAATGCCACTTAGTACTACAGTCTAGTGGTATTTCTCTTCACTTGTAAGTGAGAGGTCTTAGGCTCGATTCTCGTCAAAGACGAATTTGAATCACGTTATTACTAACTCATTGTGAGGCTAAACTTATCCCCTCCCCCTTAGTGTAGATAATATATATTGTTTGTCAAAAAAAAATACGGCAATTGATATAGCACTACTTTGGACGTAATTAATTTATTATGATAATTTGTTGTCATATACCTAAGTGAAATAGGATTATTGCTATCAGATTGTCACACTATTAAGTGGTGTTATCAATTTATTAAAATTATAAATATGTGTATATGATAACACCACTTAATAAAGTTATAATATGTGTATATATAAAATTAGGAATGTTATAATATGTAAATAATAACATTGTGTATTAGCGTGATTGTTACACCCAAAAATCTTCCGCCAAAACAACCATAAGAGTCTTTGACGAAGTATTCAATTCGTTCTTCTTTTCAAGGTTTGGTAGGAGGAGGCTTCAATGCATAAAATTAGATGATAAAGAAACAAGCACAAGGTGTTGAAAGAATAAAACCTAGCCTTCACACACTTACAAAGAAGAAATTGTAGTGATTGCCATATTGTTAAGGCCATGAAGGGCAGATGGTTGCCGTTTTGCTGAAAGCACAATGAAGTGAAAGGAAGATTTGGCTGCTATCTAAAGACGACTAAGACCAATAGTCTTGTTGAAATATGCCGTTTTGTTGAAAGCACAATGAAGTGAAAGGAAGATTTGGCTGCTATCTAAAGACGACTAAAACCAATAGTCTTGTGCAAAGGTAATGCTAGGAAGACTAAATTTTTAAACCAAATTTTGTAAATCAAATGATGTAGATATTGATGATTGAATTATTACTTAAGTTGATGGTCAGTATATATTATCTATGTCGTCCTCATTTCAAGTCTTCCACAAGGTCTTGACCAAAGAGAAAGAAGTGTCTTTAACATGCTCTGCCACAGGAGCTACATATCTTCGTATGGTTCATGCCACATTGCCTATATGCATATAGTATTTTACGAGGAGACCAACTTATATGAAACAAGTTCATTGTGTATTTGGTATTTGCTTCTTAGGATTTTCTTGTAGATTAAGGTTTTGGATTCCTTCCTCTTAGGATTAGGTTTAGGGTTAGTTTCTTTATAAATCTAATGTTTTGTAACTCATTTATCTACAAGTCTAGTGAGATATAGTCTCCTTGGGTATGTAGCCTTCTTGGCAATTCTATAGTGTTTCTTTGTTTTAAGTTAGTTAATTAATATATTCGTTATTTGGTAGTCCATTTGTTCACCTGTTATGTATCCTAATTTTCAACTTATATAGGGTCAAAGGACTAAGGTTGGTTTTTAATCTTACAGTAGGAATTAGTAAGTTCAAATTATCCAAGAATTAAGATCTAGTTTCCCAATGATAAATTTATAATCTTCTGCATGTTACTTAAAATGCTCATAACGTTGGAAAACCTAAACATTGAACAAGGTTACTTTTGAAATATGCCCAAGCTACATGCATCATGCATATACAAGTACTTAAGTAACAAAATGAAATGACAATAATCAATTTTACAACAAATGATAGCGATGTGATAGTTAGATTATCGATCTTCTTTTACATAGGACTCACATGCGAATGATTTACGGGATGAAAAGGAAAAGTATATTCTGTTTCGTTTTAAGAAGTAACGATATTTATGGTAAACAATAACACAGAGTTACAATCGTCAAGAAGAAACCTGAATAAAACCAGGACACAATCATAACATGTCATATTGCGGATAATTAATTGAGCCACAAGACTGATCAAGATTCATATGTATAAGCCACAGAAAAGCTAAGAAAGCAAATAACACGCACACCGGTTAATAATGGAAGACATAAACATTATACTCCACAACAGCATCTCCAGTTTTGATGTCAAACTGGTGAGTGCTAGCATGAGCATAGCCCCGAGCAAATCGGAAAAGCCCACTTCCGCCTACCATCGGCATCTCCCTCACGGCTGAGGACACGGTGTTGCGCCCCAACGCAATAAGAGTGCTACCATTATATACTTCCCTTCAACAAAAACAAAATTCAAGGCCATCAAAAGCCCCAACTCACTTTGTGAAGCTGAAGCATAAATACCTTGGGCTTTTCCGACTAGCTTAGTGCTCGATTCAGGGCCGATAGTCAATGGATCGTCCGTCATGAACACAGTGCCAAAGCCAGTCATGGAAGTGTTTGTCATGGGTGCGTCAGCCACTTTAACTGCCGTGGGGGTCGGCCACTGACTATGTCATGGAAGTAGAAGTGAATATGGCTTAGTTTCTCTCTCTTTAAACCATGTTTTGATGAAGATAACGGTCTTATAAAACGGTGAGTTTCTGATGCGACAAGGGTTGAGAGGACGAAGAAGGAAATGGTTATGAGAATGGTGCAGGTAAAACTGAGGTTTTGGAGGGTCTTGATCATTGTAGAGAACCGAGGATTATGTAGAGCGTTTTGAAGGAGAGAAAGTATATACAAAAGAGTTTTAAGACCAGGAATTTAGTTTTGGGCAACCTTAATTTATAGTGACGAAAATGGATTTAATAATTAATTGTAAAACTTGGCATAACAAGTTGTGACGCTAAAATTTCGTTGTGTAAAATCATGAAACTGTCGTGAATAAATTTTAGCAACGATCATGCGACCCTTGTGATCGCTTCGCAATAAAACTGTGTCGTAAAAGTCTTCCCAGCTTATTGCGACACATTACTAGGGATGCATAGTTCCAAACGACAACCAACTTGAAAGCATATACAAAAACAAAAATTGAAAATAAGAAAAATCAGTCCATGTAAATATATTAAAAAACAATGGATTCAACAATTAAAAAAATCTATCAAAAAATTATAATAATAATTGTCTTTCAGATTTGAGAGGAACCCTAGAAATCACTTTGAATAAGAAAAGAGAGAAGATGGAGATGGTTGCAGTGGCTTACAAGATTCCGATTGTGCTCCAGAATCTCTGATTGAGCTCAAGAATCTTGGATTTGTGCATTGATGATTTAATGTTTCTATTAGAGGAAAAGTCTGAGTTGGATGATATTAAAAGTTAGGGTTTTTATCACAAATGGTCCTTGAAATTGACCCTCACCATCAAGATGGTCCTTGAAATTGAAAATCAATCAATGTAATCCTTGAAAATAGGTGTCACAAATCAATGTGATCCTTCCGTCACAATTCTATTAAAAATTCCATTAAGTGCTGATGTGGCACATAAATGGGCCCCACTAGATTTATGGGATTTTATCACAAATGGTCCCTAAAATTGACCCACACCATCAAGATGGTCCCTAAAATTGAAAATCGATGAATGTAGTCCTTGAAAATATGTGTCGCAAATCAATATGATCATTCCACTACAATTCTGTAAGAAAAAATTTGTTATGTGCTAATGTAGGTTTAATAATTAATTAAAAAAGTTGTCATATACCTTTTTGTAAAATGAAATTTTTTCTTTTATAATAGGGCCTACTCCGAAGAGAGATCCCTTCCATAAATTCTCAAATGCACAAGGCTTAACCAAGACCTAAGAGGGGGTTTGGAAATAGTTTTCAACCAAAAATATGTGCACCTCGGTTATAACGTCATTATCACAAGATAGACCTCGCCATTCTTTGAGTCACCAAGCCACCAGGGAAGCGCCGAACAAGCTCTCCAAGATTAAGGTTGTGAGGATGTTGATCACCTTAATGTTAACGGTGATGACTCAGAAGCCATTGCCAATTGGCCAAGCCATCACCAAAGATGATCTCAATCCAGGTTCAATTCGGTGAAGTCGAAGTGTGTAAAGATAGGTGTGTTGAGATTTTTTTTTTTTTAGAGAATAGATTTTTTTATAGAGAATAGACAGTGAAGGAGGTAGAGGAATGTGGACTGGGATTGGAGGTGATTGCATGACTGGATTTTTGGGTTGACAACTTTTTATTAACTATTAAATTATTAAGCCTATTTGTAATTTTTTTTTTTTAAATTTAGTTAGATTTATATGACCCATTTGTGTGTTACACCAATACATAACAGAATTTTTGATAAAATTGTGATGGAAAAACTACATTGATCTAAGACACTTACTTGTGGGACTACATTATCGATTTTCAATTTCATGAACCATTTTGATGTCATGAATCAATTTCAGGGACCATTTTGATGTCCATGTTAATTTCAAGGACCATTTGTGAAGGAAAAAAAAAAAGACTTATGAGACCCATTTATGTACCATATCAGTACTTAACAAAAATTTTCACAGAATTATGACAGAATGACCACATTGATTTGCGACACCTATTTTCAGGGACTACATTGATTGATTTTCAATCCTTATATATCATAGTTAGCTATCAATTGCTTACATAGCAAGTCATTAGTAACTAATCCTAACTAACTCGGCTAACAACTTGTCAAACAAACTTAACCTATCTTTGACAAGTGGCACATCCATATCCATTCGGTTACTATCCTCAACAATATTAATTTTTTATGACAAAATCAAATAATCAATGAAGAAAAATGTGAAGGAGTTGTTTTTCATTATTTTTATTTTCTAGGATAATCAGCTCTTAGATATAGATAGCCCAAATCATTAGAAAGAACTGCATTAATCATTCTAATTTAATCCCAAATCATTAGAAAAGCTGCATTAATTATTCTAATTTGTCTGTAGTATATAGATAGCCTTCATTGTTTTCGCAACATACTAAATTTAGGCTTTTAGCTTCTGCTTCTTCTTATAATGCAAGTATGCAACTATTTTATTTACTTTTACTAAATAATGTTTTGCAGTAAAGTGTGACCTTTTTTTTTACTAGAGATTGGGTACCAGACCCATCAGTTCCAAGATACACTAATGAAAGCTGCCATGCGATGGAATCTCATCAGAATTGTATGAAGAACGGTTGTCCGAATCCGAGTACTTTTACGGGAGGTGGAATCCAAGAAACAGTGAGCTACCCAAGTTCAATCCGCAGACTTTTCTTGGTATAATGAGGAACAAATCATGGGGCTTCATTGGTGATTCGGTGTAACCATGTACAGTCATTGCTTTGCATTATCTCTCAGGTACACTCGAAAGCAATCAAATTTACAACTAACTAGCTTATGTTTACTTAATCTATATGATTTAGATTTACTGAACTTTGTTAGTATTGTTTTACATTTCTAATTAACCACAATAATGTCTATGACGATTTGGTCTAGTCGCACTAAGTTTTTACTTTGTTGGCCGCCGCCTTAAGCTCAAATCTCATTGACGACTGTTGCAATAAAGAGACGTTTAAAAAAATCATTTCACTTTTATGGTGACCACTGCTTTTTAATTGGTTGTACAGTCAAACTATTTTTTTGGCAATTCCTGGGACGATGTTAAAGATGTTGGAAAATTTAATATTATTATATTAAATTAAATAATTGAATTGAAATTAGAAGTGAAGCCTTTTGGTGGAAATATGTGTCTATCCTAATGAAGAATTGCAACTTTTGACTCTTCATAAATGAGCTCATGTTTTTCAAAGAGGTATCTCAAAATCTATAAATAGGGAAGCCCCCAATAAACATAAAGATAAGTTTTCGTCATACATACGTATAGTGCATTAAATATTAAAGAGTCTCCTTGAGTTCATATGAGAGAGTTTTCAACATAATCGTGGTCGTTATATCTTGGGAGACATGCGCTGATCAACCATAAGCATCGTAGTAGGGTGTAAATTGTCTTAAGGACAAAGTGTCAAACACTTGCCTCAACTGTATTTTCTAGGTTTTTTTAACCCATTATATCATATTCATTTAATATTGGTTACTCATGTGTATGAATTACTCTGATATATAAGTGCATGAATTATTTCTTGATTTTTCATGTGATTTAATATAGCAGTTAGACCCTAATTATTCCAACAAAAGAAAATAGGGAAATGCCTAGAAATAGGATATTTTATTTTAATCTTGGAACAGAAATATGACAAACTGGCCATGCACAGGCTATACCATGCACAAAACCAAAATTACTAAAATACCAACATATAAATACTAAAAATCATCAGCCCATTGCATCACTTTTCTTATTTGGAAGAGAGGGATGTGGAGAAAGCTCTAGGCTTCGAGGTTGAGCTCATAATTCAAAGAGAATGAAGTGCAAAGAGAGGTGAGAATAGTGAGTTGGGTTTTGAGTTGACCTTATACTTCTATTTTCAAACAAAGGGATACAAAAGAGAGGTGAGAGGAGTGAGCTGGGTTTTGTACCATATTTTTTATTTTGGCCGGAAAGTTCCATTTTTTCTGGCTACTGAAGCTTTGGCAGGCATAGTAAGGTAGAGTGTTTAGTTCCAAGTTTCTACATCAATGATTTATGGAATACATGGGTTGTTTGTAAGATGAATTAATACTTAAGAAGTTAAATTAGGGTTTGTGTTTCATGTTGGGACCTATGGGTTGTGGAATAAACTTTACTTTTTGATGTGCAACAAAACTACGATAGAACAATTTCTGGTTCAAGTGTCCAATTGCAGAAATTTGTGAATTTTTTTTCATAATGTGCATGTCGTGTGCATGGCTACAACTTAATATGAGAAGCGGGAACGTTTATTAGTTATAATGCACGTATGTTGGGCCCGATAATTTAACAAGAATTTTCAAACTGCCACTGTAACCCTTATATACGTAGCAATTATGTTTTAATTGTATCCACTATACCAATAGATTGTCTTTAAAGTTTCTTATTAATGCGAAAAGCAGCTCGTTGCTCGATCTCCAGTTCTGTGCATATCATGTATGCATAACTGTACTTATGATGTGCATGTACAGTACATATGATGTGCATATGGTATGCATATAGTGTAGATGGTGGTGATGTCACAGGTGATGACGTCACTTTTCTAATTTCGAAGATAGAGCTGTGAACTTTGGGTTTTTGGATTGGCTTAAATCTGTGAACGTATAATGTTCATGTCATGTGCATGTCACTGGAAATAGATGATTTTTAATGGGATTTCCAAAATCTACTTTCAGGTTAAAGATTTGTAAAGTACAAATCTCTAAGGGATTTCTGGAATCTAAGCCCTCACATATCACCCAATGTCGTTAATTGCATGATGCATGTCCACAACAAAATCGACGTCGTTGCATGCATTGATACAGATAAAAAATTTGTGATTTTCTTTGAACTTAGAGGGAGAAAGTGTCATCGGCGGAGAGAGATAGAGAGATTGCAGTAGAAAAAAAATGGTGTCTTTAGTTTTTCATAAAGGATTTTCTTCGACATTTGAATTTTTTTTGGACAGCAAATTGGTTTTGATCCAGATAGGTTTTGAATGGGATTTTGAATTTGGGGAAGAAGATGATGATTTGAGAAAGAAATCCCCAATCTACAACTGCAAGCACATAAATTTGTTCATTTTCCAAAAGGGCCAATCAGCAAACACAAACAATCTCCAAATAAATCAAATCTTCCAACTGGATTTTCAAATTTGGGGAAGAAGATGATGATTTGGGGAAGAAATCCCCAATCTGCAACTGCAAGCACCAAAATGTGTTCATTTTCCAAAAGGGCCAATCAACAAGCACAAACAATCTCCAAATCAATCAAATCTTCCAACTAAGTTTTTTTTATTATTTTTCACTAATCTAAGAACATCCAATAAAATATAAATATCAATTTTAAAGAGAGAGAGAGAGGGAGGGAGAGAAAGAGAGTAGAGAGAGAAAAATCAGAAAATGGGAGGAAATAACCGATTTATATACGAGGGTAATTTGGTCAAGGTGTAGGAAAACTCCTATTTATGTCCGATTGTTGTGCATGGCGTGTCCATATTCAAAAAATCATATTTTTGTCTCAAGATTAAGAAAATGTCCTATTTTTGCGTATTTCCCAAGAAAATATAACTATTATATGTAATTTTGATTTGTTTGCAGGGTTTTACAATTTTGAATCTACTAATGCTAGTTATATGCCAAAACAGCCCCTTCATTTTCTTCACAATCAAATCCCAAAATAATTAGAAAATAAGGACAAACTGGTAAAAAAACAAAAACTCATATCCCAAGGGGTAGTTTGATAAAAGCAGTTATCGAGTTGAGTTGAGACGTAATCTGAAACACAGTATCACACACTCCCACTCTTTCACAACTGCCCGTGCCAGTTTGAATCAAAATCCACTCCTCCCTCTTAACCTTTGGCCAGCGTAAAAACTCATTCATTTTCTTCCTCCATTAGTTCTTCAATCATCTCACGTATTCAAATATTTTTTTTGTTTTTGTTTTTTTTTGTTTTTTGTTTTGTTTTTTGCAGTTTTAATTTATTTGGGATTGTTTTAGCCCACTAGATTCTTCTATTGCTACTCAATTCCGAGATTTGATCATGCTTTTTTGAATCGCAACATAAAGAGGTGATGAGGCTTTCAACCCATTTACAAAGGATCCCAATGCCATTGGGTGTTTGAGTGGTATTTTCATTTCTATTGTCTTTGTCTTTTTTATCATATATTCTTTTGTGTGATCATTTAGGAATATTTTGTATGTTGTCACCGGATTCAGCATAACAAGGTTTGTCACACTCAAAATTGCAAGTTAGTATTCATATGTAAACAAATAAACTCCATGTTTGTCCCTTTGCAAAGCAATATTGCATAAGTTTGGATTTATTTCCAACTCATTTTTTCATAAACGGTTGTTACTCATAAATGCCCCTGAATTCATCTACCAGACTACCACACAGGAATGAATTCATAAAGAGAACAAAGGCTTTAAATTTCTAAATCCATACCGTTGGTTTCTTAAGTTATTTATTTTGGATTTTTATTTTTATATTTCTCTCTCTTTCCCACTCCTTCATTGTTTGGCTTTGATGTTGGCATAATCAATCATAATGCTACTCTCTATGTTTTTTTTTTTTTTTTTTTATTGTTGTTCAATGCAGATTTTGGTTGGAACGCAAAGCGAGCATGCATGGACAATCATCGATAGGTTTT
The DNA here is from genome assembly GCF_041283825.1 of Pyrus communis. Taxonomy (NCBI): domain Eukaryota; kingdom Viridiplantae; phylum Streptophyta; class Magnoliopsida; order Rosales; family Rosaceae; genus Pyrus; species Pyrus communis. The sequence continues at coordinate 22,536,939 of NC_142578.1, forward strand.
GATTATGATTTAATTCTTTATTGCTTTTGGCTAATTTTGTGTTTTAAACAATTTAGCTAATTCTGTTTAGAGATATTATTTCTCTCTATTTTATATAACTAATTGTTTACATGTATTATTTCTCTATGTTTTATGTACTTATGATATTCATACTGTTCTCAAACACAACATCAGAAAAGAAATGATTAGTTTTGCGAGGAGAAGATGGAATTGAAAGAATTGCAATGGGTAATTCCTACAGATATATCTCAAATTTTCCTCCCAATATTTCTTGAAATTTTCGATTATTGGACAAAAAGAAACAGGCCAGTCATGGTTAGTCAATAGCGATTTTCCTTTTGGGATCGAATTGGGAAGGTGATTTTGATGTTTAACTTTTCATTCAGATTTGGATAAGCCTTTTCTCTTTCTAAGTTGCTGATTGTTTTCTATCTTTCTCTCACAGCCCAATGAAAATCCTCAAAATGTTTGTACTTCTTCACGATTCCTAGACAAGCATCAAACGTAACCAATTTCACTTCAGCAGGATCAGCTACAAAGGTAGAGTTCTCTTCCACAAAGGTCAGCATTCCCAGGAACTTGACACCAAGGCACCTATGTGGCAGGATCCATCATACTTCCCCGGTAGCCCACGTCCCTCTCCTTTTACGAGGCCATTCAAATCGAGGGCTCAATACATTAGCTTTCAGCCTGACAACGTGATACTGCCATCTGAAACTATGAATAATTCCCTTTCCAAAGAGTTTCCAACCCTATAAATCCCATAGCTACATTACCATCACGAGTAATGGAATGAAGAATACCTAATGGTGAGTGATACTTTCTTCATGTGTACCCAACCACCAGCTTCGAAGCCAAAAGTGACTTGCTTAATATTCCTTAATTTTCCTTAATTTGATATATATATATATATATATATATAGTACCTACTTTATTTTCCTTAATTTTCTTGCTAATTCTTTGGTTTAATTTTCATTTCTTGATAACTTTTCACTTTTGGTTCGCAAGACATGACATCCTCAAAGTCTCAGTGATATTATCAATCATGCTTTTATTTAAAGACTTTGTAGAATATCTTATTTTTTGTTCAGTTGTTTTTCAATGATGAAAATAGGATGTCATACATGTTTGGTAGTCATTTCACAACTTCATTGATGTTCACTGAACTATTTTTCTGTACATGCTTCATGTTTTCTTAAGAACATAAGTATGAAAAGTAGACGAGATGTCTGTTGTAACTGTAATTGCTGCTCATCTTTATTGTAGTATGTTTTTTTGCTACCTTTGATTCCTGTTACTCGATTTCTCTCCCAAAACATGTAATTATGTAATGTTGTAATACAATAACATATTTATTCTATTACTGTTTTCACTAATATGGTTATGCGGCTTATGCTTTTTCCTTTGCATATTTACGAAGAATGATTGAGGCGCTGAGGGATCACATGAGGCTTTGGAAGTATTACTTCAATATATTCCTAGGAAGAGATAGTGAATCTCATTTCATTTGGGCATAAATTTATCTTTTTAGACTGTTTAATGACTAAAGTTGTTCATTGTAGCTTGAATTTGTTACAATTAAAATCAAGTTCATTAACAAAGATAAATTCAATATATACTTATACAAGCTTTGTATTACAAAGAAATATTCAACGTGATAACTCCAAACAAATACGGGAAAATTCGATAACTTTTATTATCATTCACCTTCCTTCATTTAGGAAGACCTGTTATCACAAAGCATTCGTACATATGTGATAGAAGTAAGTTGTACTGTGTGGTAGTGTAACAAAGAGATGATACATATGTATTCCTACTCTTCAACTTAATGTGGTAGATTAATTGTTTAATATGTTCTCTTACACTATATTTAATTCGTTATTGTATTTCTTCATTTATTATTTACTAACATCTTTGAACATGCTTTCTAGGCATATGTGCAAGGATTCTTCTTTTATCACACATTTATACACGATTTAATTATATTTTATTTCTTTTTATTTGCAATTGTATGCTGCATTTTGTTTTTATGACGTGGTAAATAAAACATCTAATCTATATCATTATTGCATCAAACTCCATTAAATAAATTTAAAATTTTAATCTAATTGACCCATTTAATGTGGCAGCTGATATAGCACTATTTTGGACGTAATTAATTTGTTAGGATTATTTATTATCATATTGACCTAAGTGAAATAAGACTATTGCCATCAGATTGTCACACTATCAAGTTTTGTTATAAATATATTAAACTTACAATATGTAAATAATTACACCGTGTATTAGCATGATTGTCATACCCGAAAATCTTCTGCCAAAACAACCATAAGAGTCTTTGACAAAGTATCCATGTCGTTCTTCTTTTCAAGGTTTGGTAGGAGGCTTCAATGCATAAAATTATATGATAAACAAGCACAAGGTGTTGAAAGAATAAAACCTAGCTAGCCTCCACACACTTACAAAGGATGAAAAAATTGTAGTGGTTGCCATATTGTTGAGGCCATGAATGGTCAGATGGTTGCCGTTTTGTTGAAAGCACAATGAAGCGAAAGGAAGATTTGGATGCTATCTAAAGACGACTAAAACCAATAGTCTTGTGAAAATATCAATTAGCAAATTCCATGCCACAAAAGAAAGGGTGTAATTGGTAGAGTGTGGTGCAAAGACGACCAAAAAGTGCCAACGTCTATTGGAATAATGCAATTCTGTGACTGAAAGAAAACAATATAAAAGGGGAAAAGCATGGTCCATGATGGTCTATATATTGTCCAATTCGTCCTCATTTCAAGTCTTCCATAAGGTCTTGACCAAAGAGAAAAGAAGTGTCTTTAACACGGTCTGCCAGAAAAGCTACATATCTTTGGAGGGTTCATGCCACATTGCCACTTAAATATATACATTATATTTACGGGGAGACCAACGTATATAGAACAAGTTCATTGTGTATTTGGTAATTGCTTCTTAGGATTTTCTTGTAGATTAAGGATTTGGATTCCTTCCTCTTAGGATTAGGGTAATGGTTAGTTCTTTATAAAACAAATGTTTTGTAACTTGTTTATCTACAATTCTAGCGAGATATAGTCTCTTTGAGTAATGTAGCTTTCTTCGCAATTCTATAATGTTTCTTTGTTTTAAGTTAATTAAGTAATATATTCATTATTTTGGTAGTCCGTTTGTTCGTCTGTTTTGCATATCCTAATTTTCAATTGATATAGGGTCAAAAGACTAAAGTTTTAATCTTACACAAGGAATTAGTAAGTTCAAATTATCCAAGGATTAAGATCTACGTGCATCATGCATAATGTTGGAAAACCTAAACATTGAACAAGGTTACTTTTGAGATATGCCCAAGCTACACGCATCATGCATATACAAGTACTTAGCAACAAATGTGACAGTAGTCAATGGTATTACAAATTATAGCAATGTGATAGCTAGATTATTGAATCTTCTTTTACATAAGACTCAAATGTGAAAGAATCAAGAATCAGCAGGGGATTGGATCTCATAGAAGCAAAGTATCAGCAGGGGATTGGAAAATTAATTGAGCCACAAGACTGATCAAGATTCATATATATAAGCCACAGAAAAGCTAGGAAAGCAAATAACACGCACACCAGTTAATAATGGAAGACATAAACATTATATTCCACAACAGCATCTCCAGTTTTGATGTTAAACTGGTGAGTGCTAGCATGAGCATAGCCCCGAGCAAATCGGAAAAGCCCGCTTCCACCTACTATCGGCATCTCCCTCACGGCTGAGAACACCGCATTGCGCCCCAACACACTGAGAGTGCTACCATTATACTTCCCTTCAACAAAAACAAAATTCAAGGCCATCAACAACCCCACCTCACTTTGTGAAGCTACAGCATAAATACCTTGGGCTTTTCCGACTAGCTTAGAGCTCGATTTAGGGCCAATGGTCAATGGATCGTCCATCATGACCACGGTGCCAAAGCCAGTCATGGAAGTGTTTGTAGTCGGTGCCTCAGCCACTTTAACTGCCGTGGGGGTTCGGCCACTCACTATGTCATGAAAGTAGAAGTGAAGATGGCTTAGCTTCTCTTTCTTTAGACCATGTTTTGATAGAGATAACGGTCTTGAGAAACGGTGAGTCTCTGAAGTGACAAGGGTTGAGAGGAAGAAGAAGGAAATGGCTATGAGAATGGTGTAGTTAGAACCGAGGGTTTGGAGGGTCTTGGCCATTTTAGAGAATAGAGGATGGTATAGAGCTTTTTGAAGGAGAGAAGTATAAAAGGGTTTTAAGACTAGTAGTTTTGTTTTGTGGGAACATTAATATATAGTGAAGAAAATGGATTTAAATAATTGTAAAAGTTGGCATAACAAGTTGTGATAGATGAGAAAATTCACGAAAGAAACTTGTTATATGCGACGTTAAAATTTCGTCGTATAAAATCATGAAAGCATCGTGAATGCATTTTAGCAAAGGTCATACAACGCTTCTGATCGCATCTCAACAAAACCGTGGCGTAAGCTTATTGCGATGCATAGTTAGTGAAGCATATTTCCAAACAACAACCAACTTGAAAGCATACGAAAACCAAAACTGAAAATGAGAAAAATCAATCCAAGTAAACACCGTGCACTAATAACATATCAATTATGTTGTATAACCCATTATCTCTAATTTTGAGTTTAAAGAATCTTAGAAAGCGATGGAAAAATTAATAACATATAACCATATTGTATAACCCGTGAATAATAACACTGTGTACTAGCATGATTGTCACACACAAAACTCTTCCGATAAAAAACAACCGTAAGAGTCTTCGACAAAGAAGTCCAATTTGCTCGTCTTTTCAAGGTTTGGTAGGAGGCCTTAATACATTAAATTAGATGATAAAGAAACAAGCAAAAGGAGGTGTTGAAAAAAAAATGAAGAAAAAAACCTAGCCTACACACACTTACAAAAAAAAATTGAAGAAATTCTAGTGCCTTGTGGCCGACCGACTAAAGATACTGAAGCCATGGTGGTCAGATGGTGGAATGAAGTGAAAGGAAGATTTGGCTGCTATCTAAAGAAGACTAAAACCAATAGTTTTCTGGAAATGTGCAATTCCATTGCCAGAAAAGAAAGGGCATAAATATTAAAATATTGGGTAGAGTGTGGTGCAAAGACGATCAAAAAGTGCCAAAGTCTATTGGAATAATGCAATTTTGTGACTTAAAGGAAAGAATAAAGGGGCATGGGATAGTCCCTGATATGGTCCTTATTGTCGTCGTTTCAAATCTTCCACAAGAGTCTTGACCAAAGAGAAAATAGGTCTTTTAACACGATCTGCAAAAAGGAGTAGTATGTTGTATGGTTTGATCCCACCATTGTATCTTCTTGAGGTAAAATTATGGTGGGGAGCTTTTCATTTAGGCTTAGTCAACGGTATCAAATGTGAAACCACTATTGGGTGGTACAGTGGTTAGAGACGAATTCTAGACCTGTCTTTCACATGGCAAGTCCTGAGTTCAATTCATGACACTGGTGAATCACACGATGATGATCAGGAAAGACTGAAATGCCTTTGTGAGTTTCACAACCCCGAATGGTGGACTGCTGTGACAAGCCACCAGCGGGTCACTTTTTAAAAAAGAATGGTATCAAATGTGTTAAAAAAAAAAAAAAAAAAAAAAAAAAAAATACCCAAGATAATACATATAAGTAAAATATAGCCATAGTTTTCATTTACACAAAAATTGTCTTTGAAAGAAAATGAAATCAAGTAAACGACACCACAAGATTCAGCTGCCGTTTCAAAATATTTTAGTTTGAATCAATGCTTCTCATGTTTTGATCTCTCTTCAACTGTATTTTTTGGCAAGCTATTGCCCTAACTTTCCAGAGAACTATCAAGATCCAAAACCAGTAACACGTCAACGTAATAATACTTGTATCTCAAACAATAAAAAAAAAAAACGAGTCCAAGGCAAGTAAGAAAGGGTTTAGCTAATGAAGATATTATCTCTTCCGAAAACCAGTAACGCGTAAACCATGTCAAACCAAGTACTAATGTTCAGTTAATACCTCTTGTTCATATTTTATCGTTCCACACTTAAACCAGGTTGCCCATTGTGTGGCTTAGCCGAACTCGCCCTCCCCTTATTGTAAAAATATATCATTCTGCTAAAAAAATATACAATTATTGGGTGGGGTAAAACTTTTCTATAATAATACGTATTCAGATTGTAAGAATATCAAAGCTAGTGATCCAAGGGAAGAGGAAACAATGGGTAAGATCATGCCACCTGTTAATGGATAAAAAGGGTTGTTATATAAAGGTTGTTTGAATTGTAGGTTGTCAGAAGTATGGTTTGTTGAAATAAGGAGGTTACACATTGTATTAGCTTAACAAGTAAGCTTTGTAATAAGGTAGTATATAAGACACTTTGTAACTGTTACTCGGTAATCAAGAAAGACCAATTCACAAAGATCTCGAGCTTTCTGTCTCTCTAAAATCTTCTTCTGCATTCTTTGCAGTTCTTACATGGCATCTTCGCCAAGATATAATTTGGCACTTCCGCATTCCTCTTAAATTCTTCTCTCTTCTCAATCATCTAGTTTGTAGAACTTCTGAGATACAATTGGGCAAATCCCATCATCCAATTCATAAGAAAATTGGAGTTTTTGGTCACGCAAATCAACTGTTTGATTAAGAGCATTAGTGAAGAAATTTCTTGTTCTCTACAAAAATGGTTACATCGGCACAACTATAGATTGTTCAATCACCAATCACTAGCCTCATTCCAACAGTATCAACATACGTTATAGTGAAATTGGACGACACCAACTACCTCACATGGAGTTTTCAAATTAAATTGCTTCTTGAAGGATATGAAATTCTGGAATTCGTGGATGGCACCAAGAAATGTCCAACAAGATTCTTCAATAATTCAACTATTGAAGGGGTAGAAACAGATGCCTACCAAGTTTGAAAAATGCATGATCGTTCATTACTGCAACTCTGTCATCCACAACAGTGTCTTGCCTCATTGGCAGAACAGTTCTAATGAAATGTGGATGAATCTCAAGGAAAGATTCTCTTCCATGACAAAAGCCAGTATCTTTCAATTGAAGACTAAGCTTCAAAACATCAAGAAAGGTTTTGTTTGTTTATAAGTACTTGCAAAAGATTAAAGATGCAAGATATCATCTTGCAGCCGTTGGGGTTGTCTTTGAAGATGAAGATATCATCATTCTTGCTCTCAAGGGACTCACTACATAATACAACACTTTTCGATTTGTTATCAGAGGAAGGGAAAATGGTATCTCCATCAAAGATTTTCGATCTTAGTTGCTTGCTGAAGAAGCAACTATCAACCAATCTCTAGAGTCAAATTTGTCTTTTGGAAAAGTAATGATCGCAACTAATCAGACTTCAAAAGAAAAAGCTTTGGTTCTTGATTCTAACTTTATAGATTCAAGTGACTATGGTTCATCTTTTAGGGGTGGATCAAATCAACACAACAGCTCAAACAGTCAAAGCTACTATTCTGGGAATCACCATAGCTATAACAATGAGAATTACAATAGTGGTTACAGTGGAGGATACAAAGGCAATAACTACAGGGGCAGAGGCAAAAGCAAATTCAATTACAATTTTGGGTCAATGTTTCATACACCAAGTAATAATCTTGGAATTCTTGGGGCTCCAAAACCATATCAATCCACTTGTCTTGCTCAACCTTCAAAAATCCCAACATGTCAAATTTGTAGTAAAAAAAAAAAGGTCATATTGTAGCTGATTGTTTTCAAAGGCATATAGATTCTTCAAACAGCTCATCATCACCTGTTCAATGCCAAATTTGCTAGAAATTTAAGCATACAACTATTTAATGCTATCACAGAGGGAATTTTGCATACCAAGGAAGGTCTTCTGCACCTTCACTTAGTGCAATGCATGTTAATCATCATCCTTCAGCTCCACCAGATCAATTTTGGATTGCTAACATTGGAGCAACCTCTCACATAACATATGAGATTGCCAATCTTGAGTTGCCTACTCGGTATCAAGGCACATACACCATAATCACTATTAGTGGTGCAGGTTTTTCCATTAAACATATTGGTTCTTCAAAGTTGCATGCCTCAAATCATACTCTTGAGTTAACAAATGTTTTTCATGTAGCAAAGTTGTCACAACATTTACTCTCTATTTATTAACTCTGCAAAGACAATAGAAGCAAGTTATATGTGATGAATTTTCTTCTTGGGTTCAGGACAAGATCACAAGTAGGGATGGCTATTACCCTATTCCATTTTCCATACCACAACAGCTGTTATTTGCATCATCTGACAACTATGCATCCTATCTTGCAAAGCCAGTACATATAACCTAGTAGCATAAGAGGCTAGGACACCCATCAAATGCAATCACTTATGTTATATTGCATAGTAACCATATACCTGCATCACAAGACTTTACTACAAACATTTGTACACCTTGTTTAGAAGGAAAATTTACAAAACTTCCTTTCTTGTATTCTTTAAATAAGTCTGTACAACCTCTAGAATTCATTCATAGTGATATGTACAAGCATTTGTACACCTTGTTGAAGATTTTAGGTACTATGTAAGTTTCATTTATGAATGTACTCGGTTTACATGGATATTTCTATTACATAATAATGCCGAAGTGTTTTCAACATTTGTTTAGTTCAATGCATATCTGAGTACTCAATTTTCTGCACAAATGAAAGTTTGTCAAAGTGATTGTGATGGTGAATATCTGAACAACAGTTTTAAAACCTATCTTTTGAATCATGGTATTATACATCAAATTTCTTATCCATATACACCAGAAAATAATGGTCTTGCAGAAAGGAAACATATGCACATTATTGAGATTGCAATCACCTTATTACAAACTGCACATCTTCCTTCCAAATTTTGGTTTTATGTTTGTGCTACTGCAACCTACTTAATAAATAGGATGCCATGTTCTACTCTAAAAATGAAATCTCCATATCTACTATTATATGGTCAAATTTCTAATATCAATCACCTAAAAGTGTTTGAAAGTGCCTGGTTTCCATTACTTAAGCCATATAACACAGATAAGCTTCAACCAATAACAAACATTTGTGTTTTTCTGGGGTATGCAAATCACTACTAGGGTTTTATTTGTTTTAATCCTAAGACAAACAAGACCTATGTATCTAGACATGTTTATTTTGATGAAACACAGTTTCCTTATCACATTATAACTTTTAAAACCCAAAAATCAAACACTCTGCATACACGAGTACAATCACAAATCATTGCATTGCCAAGCATTCCTTTACAAACATAAGCATTGTCACCCTTATATCATGATTATTTATCATTGTCATTATTCTCTCACACTGAGGATTGCAATTCACCTAGTGCCTCAGAATCTTTGTCTACATCATCATCTAGTGCCATAGATTTTTTGCAAATAGATGCAACTAAAGCCTCAGATTCAATTCAACACCCTATTAATGACATGGTTCTTCCTTACTCTCCAAGCCTCACCACTACAATTGATTCCTCTACGCAGTCACCTGTCCCTGTGGATCCTAATTTCCAACATGAACAACTCACTGTTATTCTTCCTATATCAAAGAATTTGCATCAGATGCAAACAAGATCCAAAAATGGGATTATCAAGAGAAAAGCTATGTCTACAATTGTTGATTCAACATCAACAATTTTGCAACCAAAAACATTTAAGGTAGCCAACAAGATCACATAATGGAAATTTGCAATACAAGAAGAAACATATGTGTTGCACTCTCAATAGACTTGGTCTCTTGTCCCTTGCCACCAACAAAGAATCTAGTGGATTGTAAATGGGTTTACAAAATAAAAAAGAATGCAGATGGTTCCATAGCTAGATATAAAGTCAGGTTAGTGGCAAAAGGTTATAGCCAAAAGAAAGGAATTAACTATGGTGTCCAGTTGTCAAACCAACAACCATTAGACTAGTTCTTGCATTGTTAGCTCAATACAACTAGTCTTTTAGACAGTTAGATGTCAAAAATGAATTTATGCATGGTGTTCTTCAAGAAGAAGTCTATATGGAGCAACCTCCAAGCTTTGTGAGTGACAAATATCCATCTAACTTTGTATGCAAGTTACAAAAATATCTCTATAGGTTAAAGCAGGCCCCTAGAGCATGGAATGACATATTTACAAGCTTCTTACCTGGTTTGGGGTTTCAGAGTTCACAAGCTGATCCATCTCTTTTTTGTCAAGCACTCATCACTTGGTACTGTGGTGTTGTTATTACATGTAGATGATGTGATTTTAACAGGCAACAATCCACAACTCATTTTAGCAGTTATTAAAAACCTCACAACAGAGTTCGATATGAAAGAATTGGGCCAATTGAACTACTTTTTGGGATTACAAATCAGCCATAAACAGGGAGGGTTCTTTGTCTCAGGCCAAGTATATCTCAGAGTTAATTGATAAAGTGGATTTGTAGGAGTGCAAACCTTGTCCTACACCATGTTTGCTATATCACAGGTTATTGAAAGATGATGGAAAACCTTATCATAGCCCTAAGCAATATAGAAGCATTGTAGGTGCACTACAATATCTTACCTTCACAAGGCCTGACAAAGCCTTTGTTGTCAATCAAGCATGTCAATTCATGCATAATTCGATGTAATCACATGTTGTAGCTGTCAAGAGAATTCTCAGGTACCTCAAAGGTACTTCAGATTATGGTATACACTTTAAACCAAGACCTATTCATCTTCAAGCTTATAGTGATGCTGATTGGGCTGGTGATCCCAATGACAGAAGGTCTACTTCTGGTTTTATGGTGTTCTTAGGTTCCAATCCTATATTTTGGGCCTCTAAGAAGCAACATAGAGTGTCTCGTTCATCAACTAAAGTTGAATATCAAGCATTGGCAATTGCAATAGCTGAACTTGCCTGGATTAAGGCAACTTTTTGTGATATACACCTTCCACTTCTCATGTCTCCAATGTTTTATTATGATAACATCTTAGCTATAGTCTGACTACAAATCCAGTGTTTATTCTAAGTCAAAACATATCAAAATTGATTATCATTTTGTCTGAGGGAGGGTAACAAGAGGCGACCTTCACGTTCAACATGTGTCTTCTGCTGAACAGTTTGCAGATATTCTAACTAAAAGATTGTCTTCTTCATTGTTCCATCACACACTGCAGCAATTTCATGCTCAGTTCCATGAGGCATAAGCTTAGGGGGGATGTAAGAATATCAAAGCTAGGGATCCAAGTGATGAGGAAACAATGGTTAAGATCATGCCACATGTTAATGGATAAAGAGGGTTGTTATATAAAGGTTGTTGGAATTGTAGGTTGTTAGAAGTATTGTTTGTTGAAATAAGGAGGTTACACATTGTATTAGCTTAACAAGTAAGCTTTGTAATAAGGTAGTATACAAGACACTTTGTAACTTTTACTTGGTAATCAAGACACCAATTTACAAAGCTCTCGAGCTCTCTCTCTCTCTCTCTCTAAAATCTTCTTCTACAATTCTTCTGCATTCTTTGCAGTTCTTACACAGATGTTATCTAACTGACGGATAGAATTAAGAATTTTCCCACATTACAAAATGGGACCTAAACACAAAAGATAAAAGAACAAAAAAAATTAAATAAAGGAAGCTTATAATTAGGGCGGGGTAGGGCAACCTCAACTAAAATATTCAAACAAGAATTTGATCCAACAACAAAAAAACAAGAATTTGATTAGGATTGTTTGTAGAAAGCTATAAGCACTACGAACATAAATGCTTTTAGAGAAGCAATTCCAAACCAAACTTTATACTCCAATAATTGTGTTTAAACAAGAAGATTCTCGAGAAAAATATTCATCTATGTTGGTAATAAGTATAAACATAACTATTGGCCTCTACAAGTGTAGGGTAATGAGTCAGTAGCCTCATTGCGTTGGAAATTGCGTAATCGTTCAGTCAGAAGCCTCTCAACTTCTTCTTGAATTTGCCTTTGCTAGGGCAGTGGAACTTTTGGCTGCCCCCGGTCGTGACCTATTGGTTTAGGCTGTTCTTCCCTATGCTCAACTCGTCTATGTCATGGCTGTGGTGCATGTGGCACGTTCCTGGCAAGCACTTGAGTAGGATTGAGTGACTGTTTCTCTCCGTCTCCCTTGCTGTCTACTCCGATGTGAGGTGGAGAATGCTCCTCGTGAGCTAGTTGTGAATGAACACTTAGCCTGAAAGATTGTCTATGTTGATAATCTGAGTATGGCCTCTACCGTGAACATATGTTTGTCCGTGGGCTTGATCAGGAGTGCACGCTCATCCCTGCGCTAAGACGAGAGTATACGCTATCCCAATAACCCAGGCAGGAACGTAAACTGGCAGAACGCTTGGATCGTGGCTGGTTGAGGGGCTGCTTACCGGGACATTGCTAAAGAGATTCGTTATCTACCCTTGTCCTGCTTTGGGACACCTTGTCTAGGGCACGCTGCAAAAGCTGATTCACCAAGGTCATCTGTTGTGCAAGGGCGCTTGTTAACTCTATGACTTGTCGGGACAAGTGTTGTTCGCCATGAGGGATAGAAGGGCTTGGATGGTAGGGTTCTCCATAGGTGGTAGAAGTGTAATGGACTTCGAGTGTAAAATTTGAGCCGAGATAGGTCAAATCCATAGAAACTCGGGTGAAAATGCCCCTGGTTCAATTGTCGACCCAAAAACTGAAGTTAGGACGGTTAAACCGATCTTGGACTGGTCGGGACTGCCAAGTGAACCAAGGGAGCAGGTTGGATCAGGTCATGTGTGGGGCGCGTGGGCACGATGCGACACTGGGAGCGCGTTGGATCTGGACCAATGAGATGGTCAACGTAGCTCAGGCCTGCAATACATCTTGGGCATGCGCTTCTTGGGCAGCGGTTTGTGCCTGTTTGCGCTGGGCTTAGCTCAGCTGCCCTACAGCGTGGGCTACAGATTAGGCCGCCTTCTGGGCTACTTGCACAGCTGCTGCCAGAGCCTAGGCTTGGGCTTGGTCCTGGGTTTGGGCTGTTGTATTGGCAGCACATAAGGCTATGGTTTGTTGCCATGGAGCTTACCCACTCCCCACTGCCACGATGGCCCCCATGGCTTCCATGGTGGTGGTGTTCCGTGGTGGCAAAGTTACTCATCTTGCCATTGTGTTGAGCTTCGTGGATCGTCGTGGTGGGGCTACGTATCGACCTCCATCATTTGATCCGAATGTTTTAATGTAGGAAGTTCGGTTCGTCGTGGTTTCCGAATTTCCCGTCATTGTATTTTTCCCTTACCGCAATTCAAGGAATTAAAAAATTCTAGGAATAAGAAAGTATGAAAAGTTTACGAACGAACGACAAATAAGAAACTTTGAATGCAAGAGTCTTCTTTGAGCGCGTGAATCAAACTCTCAATGAAAGCACCAATTTGTGGATGCAAATTTCCACCTTCTTCTCCTTTGATGGAAATGCACCTACAAAATAATAATACCTAAGATCAAGGCCAAGAGCCTCACGCGCCCACGATGAATGGAGGGGCTTTGGCTGAAGAATTTCCGATGCAAAAGTTAGAATTTTTGAGAGAAAGTGTTTAGAGAATTAGGGAGAGAATGAACTTAGGTTTTTAGAGAAATGCGGGGCTATTTATACGGGTGTGGCCGGCCCTATTTGGAGAATCAGGGACCGGCCACTTATGGTGGAATTTTGGCTCTAATTGCAAGATATTATATCAAATAATATCTTGCAATTAATTTGGTAATTAATCCCAATTTGAAAAGAATAATTGGGAGTTACCCTGTGGGTAAGGATTTGATGAGGAGTGATGAGAGGGTTTTGAATAAATACCATTTTGATCCCCTTTGACCTCGATTGAGCCGTTATTGTCCATTGCATGCACGTGAGAATCCCGATGTGCCTCGAGGGTAATTTTGTCTTTTTGTACCCAAAAGTTCACGTGTCATCTCTATAATTTTCTTGATTATTTTTTACTCCACAAACATGCCCCAGCGGAGACATATCATCCTCAGAATTTTGTTGAAGTGCAGCGATCACCATCTGTGCATCCCCGGCAAATTCCACATAAGCAGCCTCCAAGTCGCGCGCAAATAGCACGTACGGCAGCCCGAGCAGCCATCATCTCTGCTATAAGTGGCGAAGAAATATTGAGATTTGATTTTAAAGGATTTTAAACAGTAATCGATGAATTTTGTGGATTTGGACAAAATAATATCATGGTGTATTGTAGGGCCTTAGGAAATCTTAGGCTCTTTCTGAGATTATAAGGAAATTCACTCACATTCTACGTCGAATCTATATCATTACTACATCAAACTCCATTAAGGAAATTTAAAATTATAATATAATTGACCCATTTAATGTGGCAGCTGACAAAGCACTATTTTGGACGTAATTAATTTGTTAAGATTATTTGTTGTCATATTAACCTAAGTGAAATAAGACTTTTGCTCAATATTGATTGATCAAAGTGTGATGAAATTCAACCTTCTTAGAATTTGAAACGGCATGCAGTGCAGGAATAACAGATAATCTTCAGAACACTGTCAATCCCGATATGATTCCTGAACTTTTTCTGTGCATGGCAATGAAAGACGCTGTGAGTTGTAACTAGATCAAATTCTTGATATAACATCTTCAAGTGCGCAGATATTTGAGTGAATTTCTGCAATGATATGAGCTATTCAACCGTAACATTGTTCTTGACATGTCCATTAATTATTGGTAATGTCGATCGAGCCTTCATTCTTAAGACAAAAACCACCATTGGAAATAAACTGTTTGGCCCGCTTCAACTTTTAATGCTGCCAAAAAAGAACAAAGACCATTGTAAGCGGCTGCTACCTCATTTCACTTAAATCATTACTACGTGTCACCGACCCTTGTTTCGGCAAGGACAGTAACTCGAACTTCCTCTGGGAATCAGAAATTGCGCTAATACAGCGACAGCAAGAATCAAAACGAACCTTTAATACTAACTGCTTGAATATAAAAATGGCAGTGAGCCAGGCTTCCTGACTTGCTCACGAACAAAATTTTTTTGTTTGAATCAATGCTTCTCATGTTTGATCTCTCTTCTATTGTATTTTTGGCATGCTACTGCCCCACCTTTCCAGAACTATCACCATCCAACAGAAGATCATTAGCATTGGTTTAGTCCTTCTGCACTCACAAACTTCATGTCATACCTCTAACACATAATTAAAAGCATAGGATATTATCAATCAGACACCGAACAAGATACAAAAGCAAGAAAGAAATTCAATTCATTCCTCTTAACACAGGTGTTCTTGTTTTGGTAAAAGTACTTTGACCAATAGCTAGACATTTCAATATTTTATGTTAAGTTTTTGTTTTTGAGTACATTGATATTTTTACACTAAGGGAGGGGGAGTTCAGCTAAGCCACACGATGAACAGCCTAATTTGATATCGAATTCTCCATCCACAAGATTCGAACCTAAGACCTCTCACTTCCACGTGAAGACGAATACCACCAAACCGTAGTACCGAGTGGCAACATTTTATGTTAAGTTAAATTACGTGTCATTATGTATTTTTCGAATTCAAATAATTTTTGAATTTGTCGTTCCAGTTGCTTAATGCGTTTTCCTTATTTAGTGGAAAAATTAGTTATTAACTATATTTTCTCTTCTTCCAAATATGTTTTTCCGATCACAATTTTTTTTTTTTTTGTTTGGATCAAACAACATTGTCTACATTAAGGGGCAGTGGTGGGCTTAGCCTCACAATGAGTTAGTAATAATGTAGTCCAAATTCACCCTTGGCGGGAATCGAACCTAACAACTCTCACTTATAAGTGAAGAGAAGTACCACTAGACCGTAATACTAAGTGTCTTCTACAAACATTTAATATTATCTCATTTTACCAAATGGTTTTGATTTTTTACTTCAAATAGTTGGTGTAATAATGTTGTTCAAATTCACCCTTGTCGAGAATCGAACCCAAGACCTCTCACTTACAAGTGAAAATGAATAACACTAAACCGTAGCACTAAGTGTCTTCTACAAACATTTCATATTATCTCTTTTTACCAAATGGTTTTGATTTTTTATTCCAAATAGTTGGTGATCCAACATAAAAAATTTTGTGTAATTTTTTCAAATTTTTTGTGAAAGATTTCTCTTTGCTACTTTTTTACGTAGAGTTATTGACGACTATTATTAGGTACAATACATATGTATATATTATTAATGGGTACGTTTGAAGTTATAAAAATTGTTGATTGGTACATTTATTTGTACGCTTGATTTGATACATATTATTAATATTGGTACGTTTGATTGCAATTTTGCTATGTTTGATTTGGTACATATTGTTGATATTGGTAGGTTCGATTTCGTACACATTGTTTATTGGTACGTTGATATTGTTGTCGGTCCTATTTTCTCTTCTTGTATTAAAAGAAAAACTTATTTTGCTACGTTTGATTTCATGGGATTTAAAAATATTTTAAACCTTTTGTTAAAAAATATTTTAAACGGTAAATAATCATTGCTAAATTCTAGGATTATTGTGAAAATAAATTGAATCCAACCACTTTTTTTTTTGTAATTATCTCTAAACGAGACATGGTAATCAAAAGGCTAGATTAGCATAACAAAATTATTAAAAAAAATATTTAATCAAATCTCTAAAAGGCACAGATGTTGTCTAGAAAATTAAAAAAATGAGGCGCCTATAACTAAAGATCCCAATCCTTGCTTTTAAAAATTTTCTTTCGGCTTTTGTTCAGTGATTTGATGATTGTAGGATCACTCTGAAACCTATGACAAACGCGAGTGAAGTGACATTTTTGCTTTTGCAACGATTTTATGAAATTGGAACCACAAGTCTGCAATGTAACATCCCACATCGTCCAAGGGAGTGAATCCTGTAAGCCTTATATGTATATTCTCATCTCTACCTAGCACGAGGCCTTTTTGGAGCTCAATGGCTTCGGATTCCGTAGGAACTCCAAAGTTAAGCGAGTTCGCACGAGAGCAATCCCAGGATGGGTAACCCATTGGGAAGTTCTCGTGTGAGTTTCCAGAAACAAAACCGTGAGGGCGTGGCTGGGGCCCAAAGCGGACAATATCGTGCTACGGTGGAGTCGAACCCGAGATGTGGTGGGGCCCGGGCCGGGATGTGACATGCAACGTGGGAAGAAAACTGCTTCTATTATTTTTAATTTCCGTTTTTTCAATTTATTTTATGACAAAATTACCCTTGGGAATTTGTTTCTATTATTTTATGTCTTTTTTTTTTCTTCTTTTTTTTTTTTTTTTTTTTTGTGATGAAGCCTTATGATCCCAAAATAAGATTTTGGCTGCGCTTTAAGAATTTGGGTAAAATCAACTTTTTTTTATATATTCACATGTTACGTAACGCACGGAAAGAATTGAGAATTGTCCCACATTACAAAATGGGAGCTAAACACAAAAAAGTGAAGGAATAAACACGTTAACATTATGTTTGCATGAAAAAACTCAAAATTATTAAGAAATTTTAAAATGATGAAAATTGAAATGACAGAATTTTATTTTTTAGAATTTGTGACTTGTTATTTTTAAACTCTCAATTATAGAAATTGGAAAATGACACCTATTTACATGAGATTTAAACTTTGGGAATTAAAGGTCCCAAATTCCAAGTTTTTTTTTTTTTTCCACGTGAAAATTATAATTTCCTTTATCAAAAAAATCTCATTTATAAATTCTAACTTTTATTCAAATTCCAAATTTATTTCTTTCATTTCAACATAGTGTAAAAGAAGCGGACGGGGCAACCTCAACTAGCCCATCATACTTTGTGCCATCAAGCAAACATATCTTAAAGAACGATAAAAATCTCATCACTCTTGACACAGTAAGCCCAGCCCACATCTCAAGATCAAATCCGACATACCAAAACCCTACCCGCCTCACCAAACCTACTATAAATTCAAGATAACAGAGCCACACTCTCATCTAGAGAAACCACCACCCAAACCCTAGAGACGCAGAAGCCTCTGAAAAATGCCGGCTGGACACGGTCTCCGTTCCCGGACTCGCGATCTGTTCTCGAGGGCCTTCAGGAAGAAGGGGTACATCCCACTCTCCACCTACCTGAAGACCTACAGGATCGGCGACCATGTCGACGTCAAGGTTAACGGCGCCGTCCACAAGGGTATGCCCCACAAGTTCTACCACGGCCGTACCGGTCGCGTCTGGAACGTTACCAAGCGCGCCATCGGTGTCGAGATCAACAAGCAGGTTAATTTCATTTTTGTTTTCTTGTATTGTTTTGGATTTTGGGTTGCCTGGAAGGTGTTTGATATATGCTTGTGTGAAAATCTATGTTTGGATTCGTGGGTTCTTGTAGAAATTTCGTTTCTTTTAGATTGATTTGGACTTCACTCACTTAAATGGCATGGCATGAAGGTAATTATTATTGGGTTGTTGCTGGTGTTTTTTGCCGTTAATGGAAATGTTTGATTAGATTTAAACGTTGCTATAGATTTTTACTGTTTCATATAATGTTAGCTTATGGATGCTAATTCAACTGTTGATGTGTATTTATGCTCTTGATGTGTATTTATAATGTCACCTATCGGTAACGAAAGTGTGTTTAGGTTAATTGGGATATGATACATTTTGGCCATTGACATAATCCTGTTGTGTGTGCCCTATAACGTGTTTAATATATTTGTTCCATACGGTGTATGCTCAAGGCTATAGGATGAATGTTACGAGAGTGGAGAATGTAAGTTAATCTTTCATGTTGATCCGTTTGGAATTCCGGTTCTGAGCATTGCAGATTGATTATCGTTGGAAGCGTAGTGTTTTGTTGTTTTATATGTAGGGGAATTCTGTCCTTCTTTGGTCACACTGTTTAGTGAGTGTTGTATACTCTATTTTTTAACTTTTGATCACCAAAAAATTTAAACAGTATGCTTCTACATGATATCAGGTTGGAAACAGAATCATCAGGAAGAGGATCCACGTGCGTGTGGAGCATGTGCAGCCATCAAGGTGCACCGAAGAATTCCGTTTGAGGAAGATTAAGAATGACCAGCTGAAGGCCGAGGCTAAAGCAAAGGGTGAGGTCATTTGCACCAAGAGGCAGCCAAAGGGACCAAAGCCTGGTTTCAGGGTGGAAGGTGCCGTCATGGAAACTGTTACTCCCATTCCTTATGATGTCGTCAACGATCTTAAAGGAGGGTACTAGGTTTAATTTCTGTTTGCTTTGGTCAATTCTGATGGACTGGCTTAGCTTAATCAAATGTTTCCGTAGTTTCTTTTTACAAATTTTTGGTTGACTTTCATGAGCTGCAGTAGAGACTGCTTGGATTTATGTCTTATGATATATGTTATGTTTTCAAGTACAATTTTGTGCGAATGTGGAAATTATCTTCGGAGTTACCTACAATCTATAGGGTTGTTCTTAAAGCTTTTCCTGATTATTCCATCCTCTGCTTTTGAATAACTTGGTCTGCAGGTTCAACCTTGCTGTTTTTTATAGAACTGAACTAGCACAATTTTGCTAGAATCTAAGATTCAATTTGGTTAGATCGAATATGCTCCGTTTCTATATGCCTATATTTCGAATCCCATGCACTCTTATACGCAAATTTGTAAAGGTGAATTGACAGTACATGAAATAATGAGGTAAAAGGATTTTTTGCCAAATGGTCTTTGAGATTGGTATAACTGGTTATTTTTGTGCTGCCAATGAAATGGTTCTTGAGTTCGTTCACCGTAAATTATTTTAGCCTTCTTGAAAAATTTGTCAAAATCCTAAATTCACCCTCTCTTCCTCTTCTGAACTCCTGAAGCATGGCTGGAGAGGAGAAAAAGTGGTTGGAATTCGGAAACCATGCATTTTTTTATCTGATTTTTTGAAAACCATTTTCGAACTGGATTTGACACAATTTCCGATTGGGACAATAACTATATATACGTATGCAAAGGCATTACTGCCTTTAGTCTTGCTTCATGCTTTCTTAATTCTTCCCCTCCCCGTTACTGTCTTAATTGCTTGTATATTCTTTACTGGTTTAAGTAGTCATGGCTCTAAGAAACACTGTAGCCGTCAGTTTCATCATGATGATGGTTTTCTTTGGTGCTTGTTCCACTACTGTTTATACAGATGGTGGCGATTTAGAAGGGTAGACTTCAAGTGACGCGATTAATTACGATTGGGCCTTATCAAAAGAATTTCATGTCGACGACAAATTCATATTTAATTGCACACAGGAAGATGATTTTGTGATGCTAGTCACTCAAGAAGATTATGACAGTTGCATTCCATCACTTGCCTTATCCCATTACGGTGCCCTGGCTTTACCGCCCTAACTTTTAATATACCAGGCACATACTATGTTATTTGCGGTGAACCTGACCACTGTCAAGCTTGCCAAAAGATTAGAATCAAGATCAATGCCCCCGAAATAGAAAACTCAGTCGCGAGTCCAAGCCCCTCTCCTTCTCCATCCTCGACATCAGGCTCTTCTAAAGCAATGTCACCGAGCTAAAACCACAGACCGCTCGAGTACTTGATCTTTTGATGCTTGGCTTGGATGTTGCCACCTTTCTAATTTTGTGCTAGATGGGGGTTTTTTTTTTTCAGTTCTAGTTTTATAGTCTTCTCCTCTCTCCCTAACAACTAAGGAAGACTGTTTGAATGGTCCGAGCAACATCTGGGTTGTTGCGCAGGAAACGAGAAAACGATTGCTTGACGACTGAGGAAGACGACTTGAACGACGTCGTCCCCTTGTGCGTTGACAGGAAAATATAATGTAATAGGAACCGTGGACCCACCCCAAACTGCCCCATTAGGTCCAGCTCTAAAACTCTAAAGCTCTCTCCCCGGTCCAACCCGCCCCCATTAAATTTTAAAAAAGGAGTTTTAACGAAAAGCTCACGGTACTGTTTACTTTAACGAAAAACCACATTTTTACACTAAAAAGTCAATCATGATACTATTCACTTTACCCTTTATTTTATCCTTATCATTAAAACTCAAAGTTTTCAAGGCCTTTTCATTAGTTTTTCTTTTTAAAAAAGGCAGGGTTCGGTTCTTCCGAATTTGGACCCGGCTCGGCTCGGCTTGTGCCCATCCCTAATTTCAACCGTATGGGAAGACAATAAAAGAAGGCAAAGCAAGCATATCATGGGCCAAGAAAACAAAGGAACGGGACAGAGAAGGTGCAAGCGAGCAGTGGAGGAAATGAGAGAAGATAAAAACTGATATAATGTAGTGCCTCAGATTACACCCCTGTTCCGAGTCCGGTTCAAGATCTAAGAAAATTAGCACTTCATATCGAAAACGTTTAGTCAAGGACAACACAAGAATACATGTCCTCAGCATGAAAATAAAACAGAGTCAACAACGTAAGCGAAAAAAAGGGACTCAGATGTTTATTGTGAAAAGCAAAACAGGTAAAGATTCTCAACAACCTACAACATGTGTAACACAAGAATAGCAAAAGGATATGATAATTTGACAAAGGATCATTATATATACGAAGAAAAAGTGATCTTCACCAGATCACCCCGTTGTTAATTGTTAAATGCAATTATTGGCACGTAAATTTTTCATTTTATCAATCAGACATACCAGAATGCAAAGTAAGTCTTTCGGTAATCAGGACATACGAGATAGATTGCCAAGCAGCCATTCTTGGTGCCCCAACTGGTCATAGCGCCAATCAGCCATTATCAGTGCCCCAACTGGTCATAGCCTACCGATCATAAAATGGCAGCAACTGCAAGCTGCAGGTGGTTATTCGCTAGAACTTCAGTTTGTCCCGAACCCACACATGACTATGATACAACATAACACAGATCAGCTACCACTTCACAGCTAGAGCCAAGAAAGTGTGATACAAGATCTATATAAATTCAGCAGCAAAGGTTATACAATTGAAAACAGGTTGGGACTAGATACAGTAGTCTTAAACCCTACAGGATTATGGAATTTCCATAGTCCCAAGGGATTGAGGTCAAGTTAATAAGGAAGGGATCACACAATGTTCAGCAAAATGGATTGGAAATGCACCATATGAGCAATACAAAGGCACGTGAGAGGGGTTTCCAAATCCCTACAAGGAAAGAGTCATTTACAAATCTCTTTTACACGCCCTTGTAATGCTAATATGGTGCATTTCTAATCCCTCCTATTATCTAATATTTTGTAATTCATCACTTACTAACTTGAAATCAATCCCTTGGGAACTGAAAATCACTCATCCAAAACAAAGCATAAAGAAATTAACCATAAACCTGTTTACCGTGTCTCATTAATGTGACTGCAAAGTTAAGCCCAACATACAAGGTTCCCTAGTTAGTATCCACACTTCAGACTGGGTATCCTCATCACGGTTACTCAATCACAGGTCCAACTCATGTGCATCATCAGGCTACAGGGAAACACCATTTCAACTTCTACCATCACAGCAACTACAAACCCTTTCAGGTTCGTAAGGAACATGTCTGTCCAGCTCACATGCAGCATCAGCTACAGGTAAACACCCAGTTACGGCCATAACAGCAACTAAAACCTCTTTAACCAACTATCAGGTCAAGCATAGAAATCCTAATTATATAACACTATCAGAAACAAATAGCCAAGCCATATTTCTTACCAACATATATCACGTATGGAGAAAATCAGCTTAACCTACTGGCCCTGCAACTAGCTCACTGCAAAAACAATCATACTTCTAAAACCAGCATCACAACCATAACATCCATCTACAAACTAGAAACAGCATCAATGGCTGCGAATCAACATCCTCTTATCCTGGCCTAAATCACTCTTTTCACGAACAACTATAAAACCCAAGAAATAGTTCCTGAAGAATCAGTCTTCCTATAAACTGAACTAGACAACTTAAGACCACAGACTCATATATCAGTAATAATGCTACAAAGAGGATAAAAGCGAATGGTAAACCGCACAAGAACAAAAATGAAAGGAAAGACACTACGAAACTTAGAACAGACTATCCTCAGTAAATAAAACTAAACTACAAACTACAAGCCCACAAGTAGCCAGATTATCCCAGCTAAATAAAGAAAATTCCCAAGGTGCAGCATTTATATATTAGAGTACTAAAGAAAACCTGTCCTATCGAAACTAGCACTTAAAAAATCCAATAGAAACAAGCATGATGATCAAGGATCCTCGACATTAGCAGAGCTGCAACAAGTACACAACGCGGGGTGCTTCCATGATATTTTCTATACAACACTATCAATCCTGTAAAATACGGTCAAAAGTTACCATATCAATACTCTTCTCCCATGCAAGTGAAAGTACTAATTTCAGAAGCAATCAAAACTATAGACATCAACTCACATTAACATCTGAATTTCGAGGGGATGGGCTTTGAGAATCAGCAGGACGATGGCGTAGTGAAGCACTTTTGAGAGGTTGGGGATTGTCCATCACGACTACATCTATCAGGGCTGGCACTGCGGCTCCTACGAGGACTAGGGCTATGCCGAGCAGGGGAGGCACTGCAATGCAGATTAGTATACGTTAAAGAAAATCAAAAGGAAGAAATAGCATACAACTATAAATTCAACATAAAAAGGATATCAGCTTGGATTAAAACCTATCAATAGAACAACTTCGATGTGGACTCCGATACGGACTTAGACTCCGCCTTTCATCATCATAGCGCCCCCTTCCCCTGCCCCTGTAGTAATCAGGACTGGCACTGCGGCTCCTGCTTCGTCGGCGATAGTCTCTATCCCTCCCATGGTATCTGTCACGGTCATACCTGTCCCAACTCCTACTGCGACTTCTCCTCCTGTAGCCACGGTCTCTGTAGTCATCTCGGTACCTGGCAGATTTTAAATAGTAAGTTTCAGGCATTCATTTGAATATCATCAGAAGTTTGTAAAGAAAACTGGAATAATTATCAAAATCTTGGCATGATGTAGCAAATTGAGTTCAGGATCCTTCAAATCATATGACAGAAAACTGTCCATCAAAAAGAAAGACCAAGAGGAGAACCAACCTTCTCCGAGGACTGCGACTTCTTGACCTGTGCCTCGATTTTGGTAGAGCTTCAGAAATCCTTCCTTTATGACTGAAATAAAGGCAAAAGCAAAAAGAAAGTTAATGGAAGCCACAAAAAACAAAATTAGATTTTCAATTTTCAATTCCATTATCAATGCAGCTGAAATACCAAGTTAATAACACACTATGCAAATTTGCCCCCTTCAGTCTTGGCTCAAAGGCATTTCAGGCATAAAACCAAAGCTATGGTTTTGTGAGATCCTTGCATGATTCCCCAACGAAACAAGCTTTGGTTACACAACCAAAACCCCTTCTAACCAAAACAAGGGTTTTCAGTTTAGTATTCAGTGTTGTACAATAAAAAGAGATTGACCTGCTGCATATAGAATTGATACCATATACCATAGTATAGAATTGAAAAAAGATACTGCAATCTGTTGACAAGCACTGATACCAAAACAGACAGGTAAAATAACATCAACAGGGTCGCATTAGTATCAATACATTTCCAGGTATAGAATACACCAATTGAACAAAACAGACAATAGATCAACCTCAATAAGGATTTAATATTTAAGAGTAACATATGCAGTAGTTAAGAATAATTTTCAAACAAATAGTATTAAAAGCATATGGGAAGACCTACTACAAGTTCATAGTTCCCTCGAGGTAAATAAAGTACCAAAAAAAATAATTCAGCCATCAAGAATTCACAATAAGAAACATCGATAACTGACAAACTTACATCCTCTCTGCATTTGGCCCATATTTTGCAAACTGAACAGTTATCTCACGGCCATCAACAACTCTTCCTGCATAAGTATTTGGAATTGTCAAGACACTTGATGAGCAGTGACAATTAAAAAAGGTAGCAAAAACACATAAATATTGACAGCAGTAGTAATGACAATAATCAGAAAATTTGCAAACCATCAAGCCTTTCAACTGCTTTCTGAGCCTCATCCGCATATTTGTATCGCACAAAAGCAAAGCCCCTCGACTCCCCAGTCCTAAACCACAGAAGGGAAATAAACATCCAAAATTCAGAAACAATTTTTGTTAACCATATACAACAACAAAATTAAGGGGGAAAGGACATAAATTCAAATGTGCACTTCCTACAATTAACTAGTCCTCCACTTCAAGAGAAGCTAATTGCTCCCCCGAACACTGTAAACAGGTGATCATAAGCATCGAATTCCCATATCTTCTCAGCACTCATAAAAA
Organism: Pyrus communis; assembly: GCF_041283825.1. Lineage (NCBI taxonomy): Eukaryota > Viridiplantae > Streptophyta > Magnoliopsida > Rosales > Rosaceae > Pyrus > Pyrus communis. Next base: position 22,562,174 of record NC_142578.1, read on the forward strand.
TAAGAAAAACAATTAATGTTTAGATACAATCACAAACAAAACCTTCATAACTTATCGTAACACCGATTTTCTCACATGATTTTCCTAACATAGATATCGTTTTCAAACAAATCAAAGATACTTAATTTCTCAGGAACCAAACAGAATTAATGGAGCATTAAAAAAAAAATAAAAATAAAAGAAACTTCCTTATCGAAACGAACCTTCGGTCTCTGGGGACGAAGACGTCAACAACCTTGCCGTACTTATCGAAAAGTGGAAACAGATCATCAGCACTCGTACCTGTTCATAACAACAAATCAATCAATCAACAAATTACCAGCACTAAATCCTGCCAAAAACAAATTAAAGAGAGAGAGAGAGAGAGAGAGAGAGAGAGAGAGAGCGAGCGAGCTTACGGAAGGTGATGTTGAGGACGAGGAGAGAGTAGGTGTCGGAGATGTCATGGAGGGCCAGACCTACCGAAGTGAGACATGGTTCTTGCACTGAGAGAGAGAGAGAGAGAGAGAGAGAGCGATTGGGAAATTGGGAATTTGGAATTAGGGTTAGGGTTTGTGGATGGTAAAATTTGGAGGGTAGAAAGATCGAACCTTCGTGAAGTATCCTTGAGATTCTGCACTCGAGGGGAGCCTGGACGCCGATTTGGGGGGCGCGTTGGCGATTGGATCATCCAATTTGGGGATTTTGGCCCGTTTGGAAAAGTACTTCAGAAATTTTAAAAATTGCTCCTTTTAAAGGGATAATTTTGCCCCTATTTTAATAGTTTTTATCATCGTACCATTTTAATGTGTAAAAAAAGAGTTCGATAATACGCTTCGTTTTTTAATATAAAAGAATAAATAACAAATTTCTTTTCAAAATTTGATTAAAGGGCTTTGGCTCCATTTTTATTTTTTAAATTACATGTCATTAGTTTAAAAGCGTAGGAATTCAATGGATTGGGGAAATTAAATTTTTTATATTGTGGGTAATTAGTTTCAAGATGAAGATGCGTTTAAACTAATGACGTGTACTTTAAAGAATATGTGGCAATTGATCAAAGCCTCTTAATTAAATCTTAAAAAGAAACCAAATGTTTTAATCTAAAAAACATTGAAAAAAATGTAAGGATTCTAATTTCTATTAAAAAAGGTCTACTGCCTTTTTACGAAAAAATAAAGATATTCATAAAAAAATAACTTTAACAATACATTAAAGACGTGTGTATACGAATTTAACATAATTGTAAAAGCAAAAACTCCAATATTTTAATTGTGGTCATATTTTTCTTTTGTGGTAAAAACAATCACAAAGGAATCTCGAATTTGTTGTTAATGTTCATATCTCTTAACTTGAGTGTTTATATTTTCCTTCTCATTTTAAAGCCATAACTAGATTATTGAACCCCAAAAAATTCTAAAGGTAGCAATAATCTTTGTTGGCACTTAATTTTTAATCTTGTCAAAATAAACTCAACCTAAATCTTTTTATTTTATTTTTCATAAAACTCAAATCTGTTTGCTTCTATTATCCTCCGATCAAAACCATAAAGTAAAAGGGAAAAAAAAAACCTTCGACACTAAGGAAAGAAGCGAAACGTACGTCAGTTAATCACCCCTATAAAACCCCACTTTTACCGCTGTCCATCATTCTGTTGTGCTAGGATAGCACCAAACTAAATGGAACCAACTCAAGCTAAACCACAGTAAATTTTATCAAATGAAAATGCAAGAACAAAATATAAAAGACACAAAGATTTTAATGAGGTTCCTCCACAGTCAGTGTAACTGGAGTACGTCCTCGGAGCAGTAGGAGCTCACCCAATAATCCACTATCAACCAAATGGGAGTTTACAAAGTGTTGACAATCTCACAACCCAAAAGCCCAATACACCCAATAGCTCTCACACACCAAAATAGAGAAAGAAATATAAAGAATAATTTCTTCTCTATACATATAGCTCAAAGCTATTACAACAACAATTACTTTGATTGATGATTACCAATTAAGTGAAGCAACAACTTCTTCTTCTGTTTTAGGCTCTCTGCAACTCTCCCTTGCTCTCTGCAAAAAGAAAGTCTTTCTTCTCTCTTGTTTTTCTTCTAAAAACCGAAATACGAGCTCTCTCTCCTCTATTTCTTTTCCAAAACTTTTCCCTTTTTTCCTTCCCAAAACAAGAAAAGGTGTTGTCCACCTTCTTTTGTTTATAATTTTATAGCCAAAAGTTGTTTGGATTTTTGTCTAGCCGAAAGCATTTGCAAGTTGGCCACTATCCAACACATTCATCGTCAGACCTCTTGCGTCTTTGCTGTAATCTTCATAAAGTTCCCAAACCGTTCAAAACTTCTCCTCACCATCTTCTTCTTCTTTCCAAACCGTAGCCATGTCTATCAGCATCACAGACTGCGAGTTGGGCTACGACACGCACAGCATCTACAGAGTAGATTTCTTCGACGACTACATCGACACCCTAGTCACGCACACTCCATCCAAGGTCAAGTACTGGATCAACAAAACCCGATACCTACACCGTTACCGCCTTCACAAACTCATCGTTGGACTCGATGTTGAGTGGCGTCCCAGTTTCACTCGCGGTGTGAACAACCCGGTCGCAACCCTACAATTGTGTGTTGGGCACCGCTGCCTCATATTTCAGTTGCTTCATACCCCGGGAATCCCCAGGTGTCTTTTCAACTTTCTAGCGGATCCGGACTTTACCTTCGTCGGGGTTGGGATCAAGGACGATGTTCGAAAGCTTTGCCTTGAGTATGGCCTTGCAGTAGCAAAGTATGTCGATCTTAGGGAATTGGAGGCGAGAAGGTATGGCTTGAGTGTGCAGCGGAGAATAGGGCTAAAGGACATGGCAGCAGATGTTCTAGGGCAGGATTTTCAAAAGCCAAAGACTATTACAATGAGTCACTGGGATAAGCCGTCCCTTTCACTTGAGCAAATCAAGTATGCTTGCATCGATGCTTTTGTTTCTTTCGAAATTGGGAGGGCTTTGGGCGCAGCGAATTAAGGCTGTTGGATTATGTTCAAGGTTTTTTTTCCTATTTTTTTCTTGTTATGGATGAACAATTACCAATAAGCTTAATGCATATGTTATGCGTGTTTAATTTAAATTTGTATGTCCTTTTGAATTTTTTCATCCCTCTCAAATATTATGCTGACCCTATTATTCTATATGGCAAGTTCGGGAACTTTTGTGTTATTTCCAAATCTTAGGTCTCACCTATGTTTCTGAATTTGGTATATAAGTAATATATGCATGTTAGGAGCTAATGAAATTAATTGGTGATCCACAAATTGAGTAGTGTCTGTGAACTAAATTTGTACACGTCAATCTCTTTCTGCTGTATTTAGTAGTGTTCTAAAAATCGGCCTAGGCGGCTAGGCGCTCGGCGAGGGAACTCCGACCCTATTTGGGCCAAAATGTTCAGGTAAGGTGGGAAGGATTTAGGCGGTCGCCTAGGCATCTCTAGGCGGTCTAGGCGGCGATCGATGCGACTGCATTCTCGTTGCAAATCTCCCCTTGCATCAGCACGATTCACCACCCACAACCCAAATCTTCAAACATGCGCTCTTGCACCCAACATCAATCGATGAACCCCAAGTAGATTGAGAATATATAGGGATGAACAATACACATAATCCGTCCGTTGGGTTTGTTGGGTTTTACTGCAGAGCAGAGAGAGAAAGGGATCTAAGGGATCTCTTGAAGAGAAGAGAGAGAGGAAGAGGGATCTCTTAAAGAGAAGAGAGAGAGAAAGTCGAAAGAAAAATGGAGGAAAAGAAAGGCATAAATGCTTTACAACTAGAGCCACTAAACAAATGATGGTTGATTGGGACTAGCATTGGAGAAAAGTTGTGGAAAAGAAGAGGTATGTCGGTTTAATTGAATAAAATAGGGCTTTTCTTTCGGTTCAAATTTGCCGATAATCAAACCTGAGACCTCTCAGGTACAAATGAAGAGGAATACCACTAGACCGTAGTAGTAAGTGGCAACTAATGAGGTTTATTAAAACATAAAAGATGATGACAAAGGGTAAATTGATAAAGAAAATAGTGTAGAAGGTAAAATTAAATTTTGTATAGAGTATATAGGGCATTATGGAAAAATCAAGCCAATAACTAAAGGAAATTTTTACAGCCATCCTAGAAATGTCATTTTAATCTTCGTTTTTAAGAAAACACGAGGCAAAATATACACAGAGAAGTGCATGATAGCATTTTAGAAGTGACGTTAACAACTATCTCTTTTTATTAGAGAAGAACTATGTTAAAAAAATATATATATATTATATTAATTTCGGCAATTGCTTCTCTTTAAATATGTGTAGATTATTCTACCGTTAATAGAAGTTAGGCTTTATTTTCTCTTTTAGCCTCAATATACCAAAAGAAAGGTCATTGTGTTTCTTAAAGCACTTCTCCCCGCAATCCGATAATGTGATATTGCTTGGATACTAGTTCTTGGCTCTCTTTTGTGTGTAAGCTTGTGGTAGGTTTCCATTGTTAAAAGCAACCGCAAAATTATCAAACAGTTGAATAAATGCAAATAAGTTTCATATCTCACAAAATATAAACTGGATTTTTAATTTATAAGACGTAATAAAATAAAATTGTGAAGCAGAAAGAGTGTTCCACAAAGACCCTAGTACTTAGCCTAATTAAAGAATAAAGATACATGGATAGGCTAAACCACGATCGAGGGTTTCATTCGTGATTTCTTAGCTAAACTAACAAAATACTACATATAGCTAGTTGTTACATATTAATGTTAATATTTGAGATAAAACTTTTGTATGAAAACTTTGAATCAACATGTGCACGAAAATAATGTTTTTTAAATCATTAACCCAAACAAAAACACCAACGACGACAAAGGATAAGCCAACAAACCTGAGAAGACAAGAATACGGAAGAAGAAATGGAAGAATGAAAATTTAGACATCTATAGCACTATATATGCCTTTGTTAGGTACCACAATATCTGTATTTCACTTTGTGGGATGGTAGATTACAAATGTCGGTGGACAAGGAATATATAGGGAGGGTGGGGATTTTTATTCAACGAATTGAGATTATAATGTTTCCTTATACTAAAGACTAGCATTATTCAAATAATCTATTTAATTTGTCTCAAGTATTTATTGATTTAATTCATAAAATTACTTGCGTACATGCATGTGAACTGAACTTGGACTAATAGTAGTGATAAAGTTTCTCTTTGTATTTAGTTATGGGTTTCTGCCTTTCATGAATGTAAAGCTATTTTGACCCCCCAAAAAATGCCTTACAATTAAAATTGCAAAGTCCAAACATTTCTTGGTTCATATTGATTAAGAATACAGGCTATCTTGTTTTGATATTTTATGGAGGACAAAACCGAATGGTCAATTTAATTATGCGTTCATAACGTTGGTCTAGGAAAAATCATGGGGAATCAAGAAGTTTGAGTGGAATGCAATTAACCAACATGGAGTCTGTTTCAATTCATAAATGTTTTCAATCTCTAACCCAAGTTATACGTAAGGCAAAGCAAGAATTTCTGCAGAAACTGAACTTACAAATTTTGTGTTTGATGTAAAAGCACCAAGTGTCCCACCCTCCGATGAGTGAAATATCCCCACAAATCCAGCATATACGTTGGCACAAGACTCATCGATATTAACCTTGAGCCACCAAACCATTGACAACCTCCAAATGACTGGAATAGAGGATAGAACCACAATAGAAAGAGGCGAGATATCCAATATTAAGAAAATAGGGAACTCTAAAGAAGAGGAACAACCACTCGAAAAACACGAGAGTCATGAAATCAAGCCGCTAGCCAGCACTTTGCATAATCAAGGGAAGCATGCTTGCCCTCGAACTGAATTTGATATGAAGAAACCAAATGCCCCATATAAAACTACAATCTGCTATATAATCAACAGTTTTTTAGTAGAACCAGCAAAAAGTAGCAATAAAAATTTTCGAAAAAACCTATAACACTGATTGGACCACTAGAAAGGGACGACAGAAAAGCTCCAACAACCAAAACCAAAGACCTGCAGTCCAAGAACATTCCAAAAAATGTGTAAGAGACTCAACAACTGAATTTCAAAACGAGCAACGAGAAACCATCGAAATTCTCATATATTGTAGCATCGTATCAGTGAGGAGACAACCATGTAAGACTTTCCAAATAGTTAGGCTTTACCTTGTTCAAATTCGATGAGACCAAATAACTCTCCCCCCAACCACTTGGCTATCAAAGTTGAGCAAGAGAGAATAAGTCTCTTTAGCTTTGAGAATACCAGAGAGAGCCAGACTAACATAAAGAGTCTAAAATGCCTACAATGTAAGAGGATTAGTTGTAATTCAAGCAGTAACTTTAGAAAAATTAGCAGTGAAATCCGACATTAATTCCCAATCAGAACCGCATATAAAGTCTCTTACTAGACTCTAACCATATGAGCAAGAGCATTATGGATGTCCTATAGAAAATCAAGGACATGCCCAACCAATTATCTGGCCAAAAAGAAACTTGAAAACCATCACCCACAATCCAAGTAGACGTGAAAAGATAATAGAGATAACTTTTTTAAAACCCAGCCACAATGATGATGTTTAAAAGTGAAAAGAGAAATCAAGCATCTATGCAAGAAGCAAGCACACATGAAAATACCACTAGAGAGGAAGAATCCACCATATCCCAACAACACTTTAAAATCAATGAACGATACAGCACCACCAAATCTTTTAACCCTGAGCCACCAAGGCGCTTTAGGTGACAACAAACATGTCAAGAAATTAGAAGAGTACCACGAGAGTCTTGATCACTTGACCAGAAAAAATTCATTATCCAACATTAGACTTGATTTAAAAAAGACGGGGCCAAGCGATACTTGAAAACTATATATTAGAATGCTTTGGATGAAAGACGTGATAAATTGTAACCGACTCACTTAAGAAAGCATAAGACTCTTCCAAGTTAAGAGTTTACATTTTACTTTATCTACAATGTCCTCAAAGTAACTCCGCTTAGACCAACCTTGAAAGATGGAAACACCCAAATATTTGAATGGGAAAGAATCCACTCCGATACCAAGAAGATTTCTGATAGATCTCTGCCTTGGTTGAACATATTTTACCAAAGAAAACCAAAGATTTTGATTTGTTGATTACCTGACCTGAGTAAAACTCATATTCCGTAATAAATCTCATAATGCGTCTCAGATCAGCGCGGGTACCACACAAAAATATCACAATAGCATCAGTAAATAAGACATGAGAAGAGGCACATAGACCCCGTTAGGCAGCCATGGAAACCAACTCACCAGATGAAATTAGCATCGACAAAATAGCAGAGAAGACAAAGGATCATCCTGTCGAACACCTCTTTAACAAGAGAAAAGACTAGAAACTTAACCATTAACTAATAAAGATAGATAAGCATATCGTAGAATTTCCTCCACCCAATTATCGAATACATGGGAGAAACGAAAAGCTTTTAAAACGCGTAGCAAAAAAGACCAGTCTAAAGTGTCAAAAGCCTTTTGAATATCAAATTTGATTGTACCTCATGCACATCGTTTATCAAGGACATTCGTGCATCCAGAAGTGAGAATAGTGTCATCTAAGATGGTTCGATCTTTAAGAAAAACATGTTGTTGAGGGGATACAATCCTGGAAGCAATCAGGCCCAACTTGTCGGTAAGAATGCAAGTGATGATTTTTAAGACAATTGGCCAGAGTTGTAGAACGGAATTACTGTGGAATTGAAATGAAGAGGAGTTTCCCGTCAATGAAATTTTTTTAAATAGCCACAACTATATTTAGACCAATTGTATTCCAACATATACAACATATAAATAGCCATTGAAGTCATCAGGACCGGGAGAACTAGAAGAATCCAAACTTTGATCTGTCGTATACGCCTAATCTAGAATAAGGCACTCGAAGCAAAGACACATTCTCTTCGGCACTTACCAAATTAGGAATTACTCTTTTAAATAGCCTAGTATCTACTGTATCATTGTCCATATACAGTGGATACCTCCAAGGACCTCCGAGACCACCCAATTTTGGGCATCTAGTTGAGGAGAATAGTGAAATGGCAGACCGGTGGTTGTAGGTTCTCCAAATGATTATCGAAGGAGAATACTATTCATTTTTTAAAAAGACTTGGCCAAAACAACGTCATTTTGAGTCAAACTATTTAAAATAAAATTATTAAAAGCAAGTCTTATTAAGCAACGTGAAGGAGATCAAGAGAGTATATTCTCCACCCAATCCCATTTTGCATTCACTTTCTCGATTGGGTAATTCTCAATTATAATTCCACTTTTCTTCTAACACCACCCAATTGATCACTAGGCCACCACCAGCTGCTTCACGCCTCCACCTATCCAAATTAATCATAGAGGATGTTAAAATTGATGTGTATGGGATGAAAAATTTAAATTCATAATGAAGTATAGTTATTGTTAATTTGTTGTAATTTTTTTATATTGTTTGGATCATATGTAATTTAACTTATCTATTTTTTTAGCTTCATCAATTGACATGGTTTTTTTTTTTTTTTTGATTAATTGATGTGTAGAAATTAGAAGTATGAAATGATATTACAAGTGAAAATCATCATCAATCAGTGATAGTTCAACTCCAATTTTGGATGGTTTAAAATCATCATTGATATGTTTTTTCTTATATTAACAATGAAACTATCATGATACGTTTTCAGAGAATGAGACCTCATCGTGGATAAAAATTTAGTCTTTGTAGCTTGTAGTGTTGTTTGTACAAAACTTATGAATGAAAGGTTTGTAGTCTATTGTTTAATTTCTCAGTATTATTATTGCCTTTGAACTTTTATATTAGGACCACTTTGTGTTAAAATATTGGATCCCCCATTACTACTATGCATTCTTCATGCCACAAATAAACACATTTCATCACCATGGCTACATTAGTTTTGCTAGTGTGATAGGGCTCTTTGATCGTTCAGCAGTGAAATATGAAGAAATTGTAAATTTTAATAATAATTTTGAGAAATTGAGCCTACGGTTACCAAGAAAAGAAATTTGGGAAATTTTGGCAGAGATTTTGATTTCTTGGTTTTTGTGCAGGTGGAATATTTGTGGTTTTAGACGTTTCAGCCCATAGGAGCTCCTGCCACGTCAATGATAGAGAATATAGTGTAAAATGTATATTGAAATCATACAACTATGTGTTGACCACCAATTTTGAAGAAAGGCTATGGTAAAAAGAAAATCTTATTGTAATTTTGGCCAATTGCCTCTCTTTTACAATATGTAGATTATTCCATCGTTAAACGAAGCTGGACTTTATTTTATATTATAGCCTGAATATACCATAAGAGAGTACATCAGGACCAAAAGAAGTACCACAGCAGCGGAGACATCAACAATTATAGATGCAATAACAAGCGTAGTCAGTGCCTGCAGGGTTCGCAATGCATGTATGTCCTTGGTCATGGTGTTTGTTAAAGCACTTCTTCCCGCAATCCAATAACGTGCATTTGCTTTTATACAGTAGCTCTTGGCATCTCTTTTGTGCGTAAGCTTGTCGCAGGTTTCCATGCTTAAAGGTAACTACAAAATTATAAGACATTTGAATAAGCGCAAATAAGTTTTGTTTTTCACAAATATAAACCAAATTTTAATTTAATTTATAGAGTGTGATAAAATATAAAATGGTTTTTGTGTGTGTTATTTAGCTCTAGCTCCTAACTTAATTGAAGAAAAAGGAAAAGGGGGTAAGAGATGGGTTATAGAGTACGAAGATTACGTTCATGTTTCTTTAACTATTTAAAGTCATGCATCTCAAATACACTGGTTAAACTAGCTAGTATTGTTGAAAGCGTCATATTAAACTGACTTCGAAAATAATTTTGGGATTTAACATTTGTTGTATCGACAAATCACTATAGCCAGTCTGTAACATGTTAATGTAAATACTTGAGATAAAGTTGTAGGAAGCACTTTGAACCAACATATGCAAGAAAATAATGATTTTGAAATTATCATAAACCCAAAAGAAAACAAACAAAACGCCAAAACAACTACAAAGGATAAGCCAAACATACCTGAGAAAATAAGAACAAGGAGAATGAAATGGACGAATGAAAATTTAGACATCTCTAGCACTTGTTTTTATTAGTTAATAAAGTATTTGTATTTCACTTTGTGGGATGGTAAATTACAAGGGTCTATGGACAATATATAGGGAGGGAGGGGATTATTATTGAACGAGTATTTTGAGATTATAATATTTCCTTGTACTAAAATCCTAGCTACATTCAAATAATCTATTTAATTTGTTAAAAGATCTTATTGATTTAATTCATAAAATTACTTGCGTACATGCATGTGAACCAAATTTGTAAAAGTATTAGTGATAAACTTCCCCTTTGTATTTGATTCAGGGTTTCTGCCCTTCATGAATATAAAAGGCTACTTTGATCAAAAAGCTAACATTGCAAATTCCAAATATTTCTTGGTTTCATATTGATTGAGAATTGAAGCTATCTTATTTTGGTATTTTAGAGGCCAACAACTACGTAGTAAATTTAGTTATGCATTCAACTAGTAGCCCTCTACCATAGTGGTGAAGATGAGTGTTGGTCTTTGCATCACGGGGTGAATGTTGGAGAGTTGATTTTTTGTAATTAGTTTAGTTACCTATTTGAGTCCTTGTAATCAGATTGTAATTAGGTTATTTGATGTTTCTTTCCTTGTAAAACACTCTTGTACATTATATATCTTCCTCCTTGGTGAGAAGAATAATATCAGAAAATTAAGCCCCAAAGATAAGCTTTAATTAGCATGGTATCAGAGCAGAGATCCCAGGATTTCTGCTCTGCCCGCTCCTTCAAGCAAACTCGGCCCTCCCATGGAAAACCTACCACCACTCCACGATGAAAACAATCTCATCCTAACTGATCCTACCCTTATACTAAACACTACAACCCCAAACATTACTACCCTAACCAACCCTACCATGAATCCTCCTCCTGTTTTGAGTTCTTCCGACATGCCTCCAGAGTCCTCAGGTAACTGTGGTTATGCTTTTAATATGAATAATGGTGATACTCAGTCCAGTTGGATAATTGACTCTGGTGCCACAGACCATATGACCTATGGCCCCACTGATTTAGCTTGTGATACTGTTCCACTTCGACGATATGATACTAATGCTAATGGTGTCACCTCACCGGTAACTGGCGTTGGCACTGTACACCTCACGCCTACCCTCTCTTTGCTGCATACACTACTTGTACCTTCACTAAAGCATAAAATGATGTCTCCTGGCCAAGCTACTGAGCAATTGAACTTTTGGGTACTATTGTATCTGAAGTTTTGTATTATTCAGGATATTCTCATGAAGGAGATAATTGGTCACGGTACTAAGAGGGGGGATCTTTATTTTGTGGACAATGTTAGTACAGGATGGGTCAATCTCGCCCAAGGAGCCATTAATCATAAGCAGCGTCAGATATGGTTATGGCATCACCGTTTGGGTCATCCGTCTTTCAGTTATTAACAACATATGTTTCTGGATTTATTTGTTGGCTGTTCGATTTTGCGTACTTGCCAAGAGTCACCGTGTTTCTTATCTGTTGAATTATAATAAAAGTGTTATTCCTTTTGATCTTATTCATTCGGATGTTTGGGGACCATCTCCGATTACTACTTCATCTGGTATTAGGTGGTTTGTAACTTTCATAGATGATTGCACACGAATGACATGGTTATACCTTCTTAAGCATAAAAGTGATGTGTTTCTGGAGTTTAAGACATTCCACACCAAGGTTTAGACACAGTATTCTACTACAATCCGGATTTTGCGTTTTGATAATGGCGGTGAATATGTTAATAATGATTTTACACATTATTTAACTAATCACGGAATTCTCCACGAGACTACTTGTCCTCAGACTCCTCAACAGAATGAGGTGACTGAGCGCAAAAATCCCCATCTATTAGAAACAGCTCAATCGCTATTGATTGGGGCGAATGTTCCCCACTCCTCCTGGGATGTTGCTCTTCAGACTTCTACTTACCTTATCAACTGCATGCCATCTAAAGTATTGAACTTTGATACACCTTTGCAAGTTCTTGCCTCTTCTGTCTGTTTTAGTGCTCCCACTGCGAGTTTTTGGATGTGTTGCCTTTGTTCATCTACATAAAAATCAACGGACAAAACTTGACCCATGTGCCATCCATTGCGTTTTTATGGGGTATGGACTACATCAGAAAGGGTACCATTGCTACCACCCTCCTTCACGTCGGATGTATACTAACATGGATGTTTGTTTTTCTGAGTCTGAGATGTATTACTCTTCGGCTTATTCCAGGGGGAGACACTGCATGACGAGCAGGTTTGGACCATGGTTGCTAGCACTGATCTTCTGTTGCCACTATTAGTCGAGCGGAAAATGCGACCACCCTTAATAATTACATGACTCAAGTTTATAAAGTGGTGAATTGCTTGAGAGATACATATTTTGTTCAACACCTTGTGTTTTGAGTTTAAACTTTACTCCCTTCCCTTAAGTTTTATTTTCGTTTGTCTTCTCTCTGATCGATAGCGATACTGCAAGCTGGAAAAGGCATGTTATTAACTCTTTGTTCGGGCCAAAAGATCATCACTTATATTCTAAAGGTACGTTCTCAATTAAAAATGCTTATAAAGTGGTCCGGAAGCTCCATATCACTAGTTCTTCATCTTTTTCTAATGACCTCACCCTCTTTAGAATGCAACAATTCGGAAGGCTAGAATTTCGGGTCGCACTGAAATTTGTATAAGGAAGGCATGCTCAAATATCCTCCTACATGTGAGAATTTGGTGAAAAAGGGTTTGGTGTTGGACACTACTTGTTTATTTTGCGGTTCCTATTCGTAGTCGGTGCCACACGTACTAGCTAGTTAAGTGTTCGTCTGTCAGGGCTGTGCTTTTTGCCTCCCCCTTCAGATCAGCTCGTTTGCTATTTCTTTATTGTCCTTGTGTGATTGGATGTTGCAGATGATATCTCAATGGCCCCAGACTAAGATTGATACCCTATTGATGTTTTTTAATGGTATTTGATGTGCTTGTAATTAGCTCAATTGGCGTCTACTTGTCTCCCGAATTTTTTTCAAGTGCAACCAAAGTCATTGTCTAAGCCTATTTCTTCTCTTTCAGTCTGGTCCTAACCACCTCTTGGCTGGCTGAAACTCAACATAATGATGGTTTCAATGCGGAAGGATGTTTGGGAGGTCTTGGCAGTGTGATAGGTAATCATTTAGGGAAGTTTGTTGGTACTTTTGTCTTAGAATCTCCAATGTTGCAACTTCATTCTTAGCAGAGATTTTGGTAGCAAGGGAGGTGGTTTGTTTGATCCCAGCGAACCAAATTGATTGTATCATATTGGAGTGTGATGTGAAATCTAGTTTGGGATCTTTGTCTAGCCTCGTATTGTACATGTCCGACGTGGTGCAAATGTCACGACATATGAATTATAGCTAAGTTAGCCCTAGTCCATGAGTCGGATTTGTTTGGTTTGATGATGCTCCATATATTATTTGAGATGTTATCTTTAAATATTGTACTATATAACTATCAATAAAATCGCTACTGTTTCACCGCACAAAAACAATGCGAGTGAAACCAAACATTTCATATGGTTCATGCTACGAGCAACATTATCAATTGTCCATGTTTAACATCTCATGTGATCCCAAGTTTTAAGGATTTGGTAATTGGTTAAATATACCAACAAAGTGAATTAATGGATCAAGCCAAATCAAAACACATTTGTCGTTTATGCTGACCACAAAGTTCAAAAATAAAAAATGTGAGTGAAACCAAACATTTCGTAAGTGGTACCGTGTGCGCCACATGAATATGAATCACTATATAATTATCAATTATGAATCCACTTGATCACCATATAATTTGAAAAAACGAAAACATCATCACATACATTTTGGCCAATAGCTAAAATTATTCATCGTAAACAAAATCGATCGGCAACTTAATTTCTTGTGTATCGCTCAAATGAATCACTGACAATCGAAGAAGCAAAAACAATCATAATCAGTTCCAACAACATTGGCAATGCATTGGGATCCTAGATCATGGTGTTTATACCAACACTTCACCTTGCAATCCAGTAATGTGCACTCTCATACAACTTTTCTTCACATCTTTTTTGTGCATAAGCTTGAGGCACATTTCCACAATGCAAAGCAACTGCAAAATTATTAAAATTAAACAGATTAATACATGCACTTTGAAATTTGAATCAAATATACAAAAGGAAAAAAAATGGAAAAAAACTGAAACAATGTGATTGGACAAACCAAGCAAACCTGAGAAAACAAGAACGAGGAAGAAACGGAAGAAGGAAAACTTAGACATTTAGAGTCCTCAATACTGTGTGTTTACTAAGATCTATTACTTTGTCGAATGTTGGAGCAGCAAGTCCATGGACAAGGAGAATATAGGGAGGGTGGGGATTATTATTAAACAAGTGTTTTGAGATTATAATATTTCCTTATGCCAAAATCCTAGCAGTAAGTTTTTCGATGTGTAATTACTACATCCAACTTAAATTTTAAATTTTAACTGTCTATTTTACCCTATTGCATAATTACTGTTAAGTACAAGATGAAATTAATAACAAAAATCAAATTTATCAATAGACCCACATAATATAATTAAACCCTACATTACCTTTGTTTATCCTATGCTCATTATGACTAAAACCCTAATAGCTTTGATAGAGAAAAACAAGTTTTTCTATTGATGGATGGTGATTTTGAAGTTTTTTATCCTCCTACTAAGATATGACTCGATTTATGGATATTTCGTTTGTTTGCTTCTTTTTTGGATTAAATTTCATGCTTTTTATATATATTGTATTTATTTTTCTCTGCCATCTGTATGTGCCCCAAAACACCAATGCAATGACTTTTGATTAGTACTGCAAAGACATAAAACTTATTTATTGGTGCAAGTAAAGATTGCTCAACCTTAACCACGAACTAGCGGGTGGCATGTCTTGCACATTTTTAATTCGAAATAGCTCCAATTTGTTTATTTGTTTATTAATTAACATGGTAGCAAGACACCCAACCCTATGTCACTTCAAAGTTTCTTAAAAAGTACATTAAAATTCTCGATTTAAAAAAGACTGAACTGAAGCTTTCTTATCATTCTCTTGGCAAATTCTAGTCTATGGAATGATCTCTTGGATCCCAAGTCCATGGATGGGTTGTGGTAGCAGAAAGAAAAAAAGTAACTAAGGAAATGCTAGTCCGATATGGCATATGCAATATATGAAAGAGTAAGTTGGATGTCGAAAGATGTTAGATGAGTTCAAAAAAAATTTCCCTTTCACATTTTGTGTTGGAAAACGTTGGTCATTTACTATGTATATGAAGTTGGAGAATCAAAGAAATAATTATCAAATTAATAATCAAATGAAGAAAGGAATGGTTGCAAAAGTGCCAATGTGACAGCCCGTCCCGGATTTTTTATACCGTAGGGGTAAAATGACGATTTTGCCCCTAGTATGTTGTTTTGTTGTGTGGTTGTTTTTGAGTTTTGATTGGCTGATTGTGGACCACACATACACTCCCATACTCCCTCACCCTTTTCCATGTTCCGTACCACTGTCTATTTCCCTCTCTCTCTCTCTCTCTCATTCCTATCTCCATATGTACGGACACACCCAAAAACCATTGAAACCTTCACAGATCGAGGAAACAAATTACATATTAGTGCTCGTGAGGTCCTTGGGAGTTCAACCATACCCATTTTAGGTAAGGATACCTTCGTTTTCACGTTGAACTCGGGATCCCCCGATTTGGTCATTGTTCATGCACACGTTAATTATTGTGTTTTTGGGAATTTCAAGCTTGTAGGAAGCTTGGTGAGGTCCTTAGGAGGCTCGGGGTGGTTCGTTTGAAGGTTTTGGACATCGGGATCATGAGTTACAAGTTTGGCCGGAGTTGGTGGTGTTTTCCCGGCAAGATTCCATGGGTTTTAGTGCTTGAAAGTGGTATGGATTTGTTCCTCTTGTTGTAAGCTTCATTTTGGTACCAATTTTGTGAAATTTGGTTGAAAAACGAAGAAGATACAAGGTTTTAAAATTTTTCCCGGTTTTCCGGCGCCGGCGATGGCGTCGGAGTTTGGCCGGAGAAGATGACGGAATATTCCGTCAGTTTGGACGGAATATTCCTAACGGTGTTAACGGCATCAGTTAGATTTAAAGGAATATTCCTGACGCCGTCAGTGTGCCAGGCACGTGCCTACGCGTGGGGGCGCGTGCGGCGTCGAAATTTTTTTTCTAAAAATATGGGGATGTTCCTGAGGTTGAGTAGATCACGTTAGTGTATTCATACACCCCATTTGAGCATTGTATGAGAAGTTATTTCGTAAGGTTGGTTATGTACTTTAAAATTAACGTTTTTATAGTTGTTTCGCATATAGGTGAAACCTATCCCGAGGACGAGCGCGGTCACTCGAGGCAAGGGGGTTACGACCCTTCTACATACCAGTGAGTGGGCTTTTGGTTTTCCATATATACCTATATACTTACGTTTTTCCCAGAAAGTGAATGGTAACGTTTATACATTTATATGCCATGCATTATGTTTGCCGTTTGTTAGTAGCATATATATAGTTGTATGTTGGTGCTGCGGGCGCACAGGTAAGTGCTAGGTGAGTGTGGTTTATGCGTATGTTCAGTAGTGATTTGAGATGCACAGAGAGCTCATAACCTGCACCCCCGGTGTTAGTGATCCTGCCCAGAGTTGGGCACAGTCCTTCACGTGATGTTCACCTCCCGCACCACACGCTCATCTTGGATCCAAGTTAGGTGCACAGTCCTGTCGTATAGACCATTTTAGGTGGTTCCGACTCGTGTGCAGGTATAGTTAGCGAGATGGAGATTTGAGCTCTAGATTCAGCCGTACAGGTCACGTTAGGTGACTCCGGCTGACAGATTTCATGGCATTGTTTGGCATTACCTGAGTACTTGCATTATATTTAGAGGCATTTAACATGGCATATTTGCGAGCATGATTTATATATATGTATATTCTATTTTCTGGGAAGTATACAGGTTTTACGGCGAGGGGTTAGAACTTTGTTTATGAAATGGTTTTTGAAAAACTTTGTTTTTGCCCACTCACACTTTCTGTTTTGTGCCCCTCCAGGTTCTAGTTGGCTAGCACTTGTGGTGGCTCCCCAAAGGATTTTCCTGGCATATCTGACAGATTATCACCAGTGTAGGACCACCTTTGGGTGTGTTTAAGTAGTGTTAGTTCTCCTCGACTGCATTAGGTCTTCATGCTCTGAACTTTGTTTTCACACTTGCGCTTGCACATGTATGTTCTTACTTTGTGTATAGCTGGTTTTTATTTATTCGTACTTTTATTATTGTTCTATTAGCTTCCGCACTGTGCACATGGTTATGTCACTTCCACGTGACGGCCAGCATGCCCTAATCTCGATTGGGGTGTGTCAGCCAACGTCCTAATCCTTTTGAAATCATAAGTAATAATGCCAACGTTATTGGCTAGAATTTTAATTCAATTAATAAATGAAGGGAAATTTTATTTGAACCGATCTAACCTCTTTCTACATCCAACTTACTCTTTTCACCCATATTGTTTTGTTAAAGAATTAATATCATTTTAAACCCAAATTTATTACCTAAACTACCCTCTCAAACCCAATTCAAAATGTAAAATTATCTTTACACCCATTCCCTTTATAATTGCATACGCTGTATAGGACTAGTCGGAATGAACACAGTATAAACAAAGGTAATGCTACGGTTTAATTATAGTATGTGGGTCTATTGATAAATTTGATTTTTATTATTAATTTCATCTTGTACTTAACAGTAATTATGCAATAGGGTAAAATAGACAATTAAAACTTAAAATTTAAGTTGGGTGTAGAAAGTGGTTAGATGGGTTTAAATAAAATACAATAATCTTGTGACGCTCCAAATTATAGTAAGGTTGCAATGACTGGCTTTGGTGTTTTGGTCCTCGGAGACAGGTCATAAGTTGATTTGCTCCAGAGTCCTTGACAATTACTAATTTACTACCAAGTAATGCAAGGGGAAAAAAAGGCTACTAAAAAAAATCTATTGATGTTATAAACTTCCTATTAAAGTGTGATTGTGTAAATCCTACATTAGATTTGATTCTAGTTATCATTTCCTATTATGACTTGGATTCCTTGGATTTGAAGGATTTCTTCTCTCCCTTATTACTATAAATAAAGGCACTACGTAGGAAGGATAACACACACATTCCCCTACATAATTCTACAAACACGTATCTCTCTCCACTTTCTTTCCTTGCCGCCAGCGCATTTCCCCTTGTTAGATAAAATAGACTACAATACGTTATCAGCATGCTCCTATTGATGCACTTAGGAATCTAACATGGAAGCTTTATGCATCAAACTATTTCATCCATATCATCACGCAATCAGGTTCTTCCAAAACAACGGTTTTTGTCTCGATATTTTTGCAGCCCTGATAGCATGAACATTCATCATAATGCATGACCCAACTTTACGTTTTTTGAATTTTAGATTCTACATAAATTGTGTATGCATTATATCCATAGTTGTTGAATTATGTGAATTTTATATTACCATGAATTGTATCAAATTATATATGCATTGAATTGAATTAAAAAAAAAAAAAAAAAAAAAAAATCGAAAAATGCTAGGTTTCTTCGAACCTATGACCTCGAGCCACTCGCCTAGGCTTGCAGCCTGTGTCGCTGAGCCGTGCCGAGCCATGAGACCCTAAGTTGGAGCTGAGGGCTCCATGTTTGAAAAACCAGAAGCCTCAACGCCTTCCATGGTGTTTCCACCGTTGCAGGTTGGCCTGCAGCCAATCCTCGCCCATGGGTCAACGCTTTTGACGACCTACAATTCATCTTTGACAACAATTAACCAGGATTCCAGCGAATCTCATTAGAGTTTTTCAAAATTTTCTGATCCAAATTTCTAGGGCTTTGATGGAACATTGAGATTTCTCTATCTCCGTTCATATTCGTGGTCCCCATTGACCCATGAACTTGCCCCAAACATTATTGTCCCAAAACACAGCCCCCTGAAGCGGCGGTGCTGGTCTTCTTCCCCGACGAGCGCACCTAGCTACAGCTAGGGTATCTTTGGTCCTAACCCGAGCCCAGTTGGGCTTTGTTTCCTCGGCCTATTTCTTTTCCTTCTTTGGGCTTGCCTGCAGCGGCCCAAACTATTAGTTTGGACCGAATGTTGAAAAAGAAAAAAAAAAAAGATTTTCTTAACTGGGCTCGCCTGAAGTGGCCTAGCCCAAAATGTGACACTAGCCTAGGTGTTATGGTGTCCCCAATACACTGGATTTGTATCCTTTCATGGGCTTTCGCTTAAATCCGACCCCCTTTTTTTTTTCTCTCTCGCCTTGGACCTGCAGCCTACCCAAGACAATTCCAGCCCAATTTGGGTATGGACCTCACGGCAGGATTTGCTCAGCCTACCTGAGGGCTTTGGCCCATATTTTTAGGCCTCGAGCTTCATTGTTTATTTTTTTAAGACAATTTGAGTTTTATATTTTTTTCACCCACATTTTAAATTTGGCCCAAAGTCCAAATAATTAATTCAATTATAATTATAGACATGAAGTTTTATTTGCATATGTTCTTGTTGCATATTTCTGTGTATATATTTGCGTTTGTCTGCAGGAACATATGAACTTGAAGTTCATAATTATTTCGAAACCTGAAGTTTCTAGAAATATGCCTTATTTGAAAATCTGAAGTTTTCCTTAAAACATCACCCATGAAAACCCGAAGTTTTTCATGTGAATTTTAACCAATACATGTCTATTAGAACCTGAATGTTCTACCCCTATTTGAATGGATTGATATTTTTCTCCATTACATTGACCACATCTTGTCCATCTATTTTGTGATAGGAACATGTCGAATTTGAACAAACTCGACTTCACCACTTTGGAGGTCTCTAGAAAGAACTACCTCAAGTGGGTCTAAGATGTGAAACTCCACCTCACTCCAAAGAATTTGTGTCCTGCCATTGAAGATGAGAAAAACAATCCGGTTAGTGAAGTTAAGAAAGCCACTGCCATGATCTTCATTCGAAGACGTATTCATGACGTCGTGCAAATTGAGTACCTTGCTGAGGAGGATCCACGAGCACTATGGGTTGCTTTGGCTAATCGCTTTGATCGCCAAAAGGACATCTTCTTACCTGAAGCAAGACATGACTGGTAGCATTTGTGCTTCCAAGACTTTAAGTTTGTGAATGAATATAATCCTAAAGTTTGTCGAATCCGATCACTTTTCAAGTTTTGCAACGAAACTTTGACTGAAGATGATCTCCTGGAGAAGACCTATTCAACCTTCTCTGCTACTAATATTGTTCTGCAGCAACAATATAGAGCTCAGAAGTTCACTAAGTTTTCGGATTTGATCTCTGTTTTACTTCTCGTTGAAAAGCATAATCAGCTGTAGATGAAAATTCATCAAGCTCGACCTACTGGGGTAACTACTGTGCCTGAAGCACACTATAGCATGAACCAATGCCCAAAACGCCAAAATATGCATGGTAGGGGAGACTAAAAGCCACCCCGTCAAGGTCAACAGAGTTAAGACCCACCCAAGGGAGGAAACAGAGTCATAAGTGCCCAAACCTCGCTCCCAAGGCCCCAAACTTCAAGAATAAGGGTAAAGCACTTGAAACCATGGATGCGGACATGCGTTATCACAGTGGTTCAAAGGACCATTGGTCCCGTGTTTGCCAAGCTCCTCAGAAGGTTGTAGCTGAATATCATTTTCGTCGTAAGAAGTTTGAATCAAACTTTATGCAAGTGGACTCAACGAAAATCAACGCGTAACAAAAAAGACTAGTCTAAAGTGTCAAAAGCCTTTTGAATGTCAAATTTGATTGTACCTCATGCACATCGTTTATCAAGGACATTCGTGCACTCAGAAGCGAGTAGTGTCATCTGAGATGGTTCGATCTTTAAGAAAAACATGTTGTTGAGGGGATACAATCCTGGAAGCAATCAGGCCCAACTTGCCAGTAAGAATGCAAGTGATGATTTTGAAGACAATTGGCTAGAGTTTGTAGAATGGAGTTTGGAAACTGAATCTATACTGGAACCTTTGGGAATAAGAACTACTGGAATTGAAATGAAAACGAGTTTCCTGTCAATGATTTTTTTTTTTTAAATAGCCACAACTATATTTAGACCAATTGTATTCCAACATATACAACATATAAATAGCCATTGAAGTCATCAGGATCGGGAGAACTAGAAGAATCCAAACTTTGATCTGTCGTATACGCCTACTCTAGAATAGGGCACTCAAAGCAAAGACACATTCTCTTCAGTACTTACCAAATTAGGAATTACTCTTTTAAATAGCCCAGTATCTACTATATCATTGTCCAGATACAGTGGATACCTCCAAGGACCTCCGAGACCACCCAATTTTGGGCATCTAGTTGAGGAGAATAATGAAATGGTGGACCAGCGGTTGTAGGTTCTCCAAATGACTATCGAAGGAGAATACTATTCATTTTTTAAAAAAGACTTGACCAACATAACGTCATTTTGAGTCAAACCATTTAAAATAAAATTATTAAAAGCAAGTCTTATTAAGCGAAGTGAACGAGATCAAGGGAGTATATTCTTCACCCAATCCCATTTTGCATTCACTTTCTCGAATTGGGTAATTCTCAATTATAATTCCATTTTTCTTCTAACACCACCCAACCGATCACGAGGCCACCACCAGCTGCTTCACGCCTCCACCTGTCCAAATTAATCATAGAGGATGTTAAAATTGATGTGTATGGGATGAAAACTTTAAATTCATAATGAATTATAGTTATTGTTAATTTGTTGTAATTTTTATATATTGTTTGAATCATATGTAAGTTAACTTATCTATTTTTTTAGCTTCATCAATTGACATGGTTTTTTTTTTTTGATTAATTGATGTGTAGAAATTAGAAGTATGAAATGATATTACAAGTGAAAATCATCATCGATCAGTGATAGTTTAACTCCAATTTTGGATAGTTTAAAATCATCATCGATATGTTTTTTCTTATATTAACAATGAAACTATCATGATACGTTTTCAGAGAATGAGACCTCATCGTGGATAAAAATTTAATCTTTGTAGCTTGTAGTGTTGTTTGTACAAAGCTTATGAATGAATAATTCCATTTTTCTTCTAACACCACCCAACCGATCACGAGGCCACCACCAGCTGCTTCACGCCTCCACCTGTCCAAATTAATCATAGAGGATGTTAAAATTGATGTGTATGGGATGAAAACTTTAAATTCATAATGAATTATAGTTATTGTTAATTTGTTGTAATTTTTATATATTGTTTGAATCATATGTAAGTTAACTTATCTATTTTTTTAGCTTCATCAATTGACATGGTTTTTTTTTTTTGATTAATTGATGTGTAGAAATTAGAAGTATGAAATGATATTACAAGTGAAAATCATCATCGATCAGTGATAGTTTAACTCCAATTTTGGATAGTTTAAAATCATCATCGATATGTTTTTTCTTATATTAACAATGAAACTATCATGATACGTTTTCAGAGAATGAGACCTCATCGTGGATAAAAATTTAGTCTTTGTAGCTTGTAGTGTTGTTTGTACAAAGCTTATGAATGAAAGGTTTGGAGTCTATTGTTTAATTTCTCAGTATTATTATTGTCTGTGAGCTTTTATATTAGGGCAACTTTGTGTTAAAATATTGGATCCCCCACTACTTCTATGCATTCTTCATGTCACATATAAACACATTTCATCACCATGGCTACATTAGTTTTGCTAGTGTGATAGGGCTCTTTGATCGTTCAGCAGTGAAATATGAAGAAATTGTAAATTTTAATAATAATTTTGAGAAATTGAGCCTACGGTTACCTAGAAAAGAAATTTGGGAAATTTTGGCAGAGATTTTGATTTCTGGTTTTCGTGCAGGTGGAATATTTGTGGTTTTAGATGTTTCAGCCCATAGGAGCTCCTGCCACGTCAATGATAGAGAGTATAGTGTAAAAGGTATATTGAAATCATACAACTGTGTGTTGACCACCAATTTTGAAGAAAGACTATGGTAAAAAGAAAATCTTATTGTAATTTTGGCCAATTGCCTCTCTTTTACAATATGTAGATTATTCCATCGTTAAACGAAGCTGGACTTTTATTTTATATTATAGCCTGAATATACCATAAGAGAGTACATCAGGACCAAAAGAAGTACCACAGCAGCAGAGACATCAACAATTATAGATGCAGTAACAAGCGTAGTCAGTGCCTGCAGGGTTCGCAATGCATGTATGTCCTTGGTCATGGTGTTTGTTAAAGCACTTCTTCCCGCAATCCAATAACGTGCATTTGCTTTTATACAGCAGTTCTTGGCATCTCTTTTGTGCGTAAGCTTGTCGCAGGTTTCCATGCTTAAAAGAAACTGCAAAATTATAAGACATTTGAATAAGCGCAAATAAGTTTTGTTTTTCACAAATATAAACCAAAATTTTAATTTATAGAGTGTGAAAAAATATAAAATGGTTTTTGTGTGTGTTATTTAGCTCTAGCTCCTAACTTAATTGAAGAAAACGGAAAAGGGGGTAAGAGATGGGTTATAGAGTACGAAGATTACATTCATGTTTCTTTAACTATTTACAGTCATGCATCTCAAATACACTAGCCAAAAATAAACTAGCTAGTATTGTTGAAAGCGTCATATTAAACTGACTTCCAAAATAATTTTGGGATTTAACATTTGTTGTATCGACAAATCACTATAGCCAGTCTGTAACATGTTAATGTAAATACTTGAGATAAAGTTGTAGGAAGCACTTTGAACCAACATATGCAAGCAAAAAATGATTTTGAAATTATCATAAACCCAAAAGAAAACAAACAAAACGCCAAAACAACTACAAAGGATAAGCCAAAGATACCTGAGAAAATAAGAACAAGGAGAATGAAATGGACGAATGAAAATTTAGACATCTCTAGCACTTGTGTTTATTAGCTAATAAAGTATTTGTATTTCACTTTGTGGGATGGTAAATTACAAGGGTCTATGGACAATATATAGGGAGGGAGGGGATTATTATTGAACGAATATTTTGAGATTATAATATTTCCTTGTACTAAAATCCTAGCTACATTCAAATAATCTCTTTAATTTGTTAAAAGATCTTATTGATTTAATTCATAAAATTATTTGCGTACATGCATGTGAACCAAATTTGTAAAAGTATTAATGATAAACTTCCCCTTTGTATTTGATTCAGGGTTTCTGCCCTTCATGAATATAAAAGGCTACTTTGACCAAAAAAGCTTACATTGCAAATTCCAAATATTTCTTGGTTTATATTGATTGAGAATTGAAGCCATCTTATTTTGGTATTTTAGAGGCCAAAAACTACGTAGTAAATTTAGTTATGCATTCAACAAGTGGCCCTCTATCATAGTGCTGAAGATGAGTGTTGGTCTTTGCATCACAGGGTGAATGTTGGAGAGTTGACTTTTTGTAATTAGTTTAGTTAGCTATTTGAGTCCTTGTAATCAGATTGTAATTAGGTTATTTGATGTTTCTTTCCTTGTAAAACACTCTTGTACATTATATATCTTCCTCCTTTGTGAGAAGAATAATATTAGAAAATTAAGCCCCAAAGATAAGCTCTAATTAGCATGGTATCAGAGCAGAGATCCCAGGATTTCTACTCTGCCTGCTCCCTCAAGCAAACTCGGCCCTCCCATGGAGAACCTACCACCACTCCACGATGAAAACAACCTCATCCTAGCCAATCCTACCCTTATACTAAACACTACAACCCTAAACACTACTACTCTAACCGAACCTACCATGAATCCTCCTCTTATTTCGAGTTCTTCCAACATGCCTCCGGAGTCCTCAGGTAACTGTGGTTATGCTTTTAACATGAACAATGGTGATACTCAGTCCGGTTGGATCATTGATTCCAGTGCCACAGACCATATGACCTATGACCCCACTGATTTAGCGTGTGATACTGTTCCACTTTGACGAAATATTACTAATGCTAATGGTGTCACCTCATCGGTAACTGGCGCTGGCATTGTACACCTCACGCCTACCCTCTCTTTGCCGTGTACACTACTTGTACCTTCACTAAAGCATAAATTGATGTCTCCTGGCGAAGTTACTGAGCAATTGAAATGTTGTGTACTATTGTATTCGAAGTTTTGTCTTATTCAGGATATTCTCACGAATGAGATAATTGGTCGTGGTACTAAGAGGGGGGATCTTTATTTTGTGGACGATGTCAATACAGGATGGGTCAATCTCGCCCAAGGGGCTGTTGACCACAAGTGGCGTTAGATATGGTTATGGCATCACCGTTTGGGTCATCCGTCTTTCGGTTATTTACAACATATGTTTCCAGATTTATTTGTTGGTTGTTCGATTTCAGACTTTAAATGTGACACTTGCGTACTTGCCAAGAGTCACCATGTTTCTTATCCGTTGAATTCTAATAAAAGTGTTATTCCTTTTGGTCTTGTTCATTCGGATGTTTGGGGACCATCTCCGATTACTACTTGATCTGGTATTAGGTGGTTTGTAACTTTCATAGATGATTGCACACGGATGACATGGTTATACGTTCTTAAGCATAAAAGTGATGTGTTACTGGTGTTTAAGACATTCCACACCTTGGTTCAGACACAGTATTCTACTACAATCCGGATTTTGCGTTCTGATAATGACGGTGAATATGTTAATAATGATTTTACACATTATTTAACTAATCACAGAATCTTCCATGAGATTACTTGTCCTCAGACTCTTCAACAGAATAGGGTGGCTGAGTGCAAAAATTACCATCTATTAGAAACGGCTCGATCTCTATTGATTAGGATGAATGTTCCCCGCTCCTCTTGGGA
Source organism: Pyrus communis (assembly GCF_041283825.1). Taxonomy (NCBI): domain Eukaryota; kingdom Viridiplantae; phylum Streptophyta; class Magnoliopsida; order Rosales; family Rosaceae; genus Pyrus; species Pyrus communis. Next base: position 22,588,154 of record NC_142578.1, read on the forward strand.
TGTTGCTCTTCAAACTGCCACTTACCTTATCAACCGCATGCCATCCAAAGTATTGAACTTTCTTACACCTTTGCAAGTTCTTGCTACATTTGTACCTCTACCGTCTGTTTTAGTGCTCCCACCGCGAGTTTTGGATGTGTTGCCTTGTTCATCTACATAAAAATCAACGAACAAAACTTGACCCATGTGTTATCCGTTGCGTATTTATGGGGTATGTACTACATCAGAAAGGGTACCGTTGCTATCACCATTCTTCACGTCAAATGTATACTACCATGAATGTTACTTTTTCCGAGTTTGAGATGTATTACTCTTCGGCTTCTTCTAACCCTCATCTTCAGGGGGAGACACTGCATAACGAACAAGTTTGGACTATGGCTGCTAGCACTGATTTTCCGCTGCCACTATTAGCAGAGCCTGCAGTGGCTACACTGCCAGCCCAGCCAACAAAAGCAATATCGCTACCCACAGAACCAGCAGCAGGCATGGCAGTGCCGTCCTCACCCATGGCACCAGTGCTGCCACTTGCCGATCTTGAAACTTCTATTGATACTACTCCCCCTCGTCTGAAAATATAGTACCACCAGATGATCATACTCCTGAGAACATTCCTGAGGTAAGATCTACTATCCTTGTTGATGTATCCGATGTTCCGAATTACCAATTACCTTTCAGGCACAACCGGGGAAAGCCACCTAATCGATATTCACCGAAAACAACGAAAGGCTCTAAATATCCCATTGCCAACTATGTGTCATCACATAAATTATCAAAACCCGGCAAAGCTTTTGTACAACAAATATCCAATGATAGCACACCAAGTTCATTGAAGGAGGCACTATCTGATGATTGATGGGCCAAGGCAATGAAGGAAGAAATGGATGCACTTCAGAAAAGTCAAACATGGGATTTAGTTCCACTACCCCGAGGAAAGAAAAGAATGGGATGTCGATGGGTGTACATCATCAAGTACAAAGCTGATGGGTCGATTAAATGATACAAAGCACAATTGGTGGCCAAGGGATACACTCAGACGTATGGTGTTGATTATACAGAAACATTTGCTCTGGTAGCAAAGATTAATACGATAAGAGTGTTACTTTCGTTGGCGGCTAACTTGGATTGGCCATTACAACAATTTGATGTGAAAAATGCTTTCTTACATGGTAATCTTAAAGAAGAAGTGTAAATGGATATTCCACCTGGTTATGTATCGGTTTCAGAACCCGAAATGGTGTGTAAGTTGAATAGGGCATTGTATGGATTGAAACAATCACCTCGGGCATGGTTTGGTAGGTTCCAGATGACTATGAGGAAGTATGGGTTCAGGCAGAGCAATTCCGATCATACACTTTTCTTGAAACGTCGAATAGGGAAATTGACCGCACTTATTATTTATGTGGACGATATGATTGTTACAGGTGATGACAAAGAGGAAATCTCAAGGCTCAAAGATTACCTAGCAACTGAGTTTGAGATGAAAGATCTTGGTGGTTTGAAATATTTCTTGGGTATAGATGTAGCTCGATCTAAACAGGGTATATTTATATCTCAAAGAAAATATGTTCTAGACTTATTAGCTGAAACTGTAATGCTTGATTGTAAAACGGTTGACACCCCTATAGTCCAAAATCACCATCTTGCCGTGCACCCTGATCAAGTTCCCACTAACAGAGATCGTTATCAAAGGTTAGTTAGGAGGTTAATTTATTTATCTCACACCAGGCCTGATATTGCATACGCAGTAAGTGTTGTTAGTCAATTTGTGTATTCCCCGAGTAAGGCACATATGGGTGCGGTTGAATGCATTCTACGATACCTGAAGTCCTCACTGGGTAGAGGCATCATGTTTTCCAAGAATGATCGTTGCCGAATAGAGGGTTATACCGATGTAGATTGGGCAGGCAACGTTACTGATCGTCGGTCCACATCTGGATACTTTACATTTTTGGGGGGAAACTTAGTGACTTGGCAGAGTAAGAAACAGAAAGTGGTTGCTTTATTAAGTGCAGAAGCGGAATACAGGGGTATGACAAAAGGAGTATGCGAATTATTATGGCTTCGGAGGTTACTCGCAGAACTTGGGCGTCCTTCGAATTCAGCCTCAGATTTATTTTGAGATAATAAATCAGCCATCGATATCTCACACAACCAAATCCAGCATGATCGCACAAAACATGTAGAAGTTGACAGACACTTCATTAAGGAGAAGTTAGATGGAAATATTATTCAATTCCCGTTCGTAAAGGCAAAGGATCAATTAGCAGACATCTTAACTAAAGCTGTTGCGAGTCAAGCGTTCTACAACTTTCTTGTCAAGTTGGGCATAAACGACATTTATGCACCAACTTGAGGGAGAGTGTTGGAGAGTTGACTTTTTGTAATTAGTTTAGTTAGTTATTTGAGTCCTCGTAATCAGATTGTAATTAGGTTATTTGATGTTTCTTTCCTTGTAAAACACTCTTGTACATTATATATTTTTCTCCTTGGTGAAAAGAATAATATCAGAAAATTAAGCCCCAAAGATAAGCTCTAATTAGCAGTGAATTCAAATCCCGTCGGCTTCCTAATTTAACAAATTTATCATTTGACAAAAAAAAAGTAGTTATGCATTCATCATGTGGATAGTTGATTGATTTTGTCTTTGTGACTGCCAGAGTGCAGTGGGTAAAGTCCACCAAATTTCTTTTTGTTGAAAAAAAACATGTACTTGGCTACAGCCCCCTAATCTTTGCTAATATAATTGTTAACTGTTGAAAGAGTGAGGTGACAAGTCACTGAAGTGAGGAACATGTATACAGAGGCTGTGTTGGCATGAAAAAAAAACAAGAAAATGTGAGAAGAAACGAAAGAAAAGGTTGGGAAGCAGATGATGTAACGACACTTAATTGTTGCATGACTCAAGTATACACATGAAGTACAAGTAGTGGATAGAGTTTGGACACACAAAGTATTTTTTTACCTTCAATTTATTGCCTTTTGGATTCAAATCCTACCCCCTCCTCTTAGTGGCCAAAAAAAAGTTAAAACAAGAAAATATGAGTAGTATTGAGAAGCAATGAAAGAAAGGCTGGGAAGCGGAAAATGCGACCACCCTTAATAATTACATGACTTAAGTTTATAAAGTGGTGAATTGCCTGAAAGATACATATTTTGTTCAACACCTTGTGTTTTGAGTTTACACTTTACTCCATTCCCGTAAGTTTTATTATCTTTTGTCTTCTCTCTGATCGATAGCGATACTGCAAGCTGGAAAAGGCATGTTATTAACTCTTAATTTGTTCGGGCCAGAAGATCATCACTTATACTCTAAAGGTACGTTCTCAGTTAAAAGTGCTTATAAAGTGGTCCGGAAGCTCCATGTCATTGGTTCTTCATCTCTTTTTAATGACCTCACCCTCTTTGGAATGCAACAATTCGGAAGGCCAGAATTCCGGGTCGCACCGAAATTTGTATATGGAAGGCATGCTCAAATATCATCCTACACGTGAGAATTTGGTGAAAAAGGGTTTGGTGTTGGACACTACTTGTTTATTTTGCAGTTCCTATTCAGAGTCAGTGCCACACGTAGCCAGTTAAGTGTTTGTCTGTCAGGGCTATGCTTTTTGCCTCCCCTTTCCGATTAGCCCGTCTGCTATTTCTTCGTTGTCCTTGTGTGACTGGATGTTGCAGATGATATCTCAATGGCCGCAGACTAAGACTAATACCCTATTGATGCTTTTTAGCGGTATTTGCTATGCTTGTAATTCCCTGCTTTGGGAAGGTGTGTTGTCAGACCCGTCCCAAGTAGCTCAATTGGCGTCTACTTATCTCCAAGATTTTTTTTCAAGTGCAACCAAAGTCATTGTCTAAGCCTCTTTCTTCTCTTTCAGTTTGGTCCTAACCACCTCTCAGCTGGCTGAAACTCAACATGATGGTGGTTTCAGTGCGGAGAGATGTTTGGGAGGCCTTGGCAGTGTGATAGGTAATCATTCGGGGAAGTTTATTGGTACTTTTGTCGTAGAATCTCTAATGTTGCAACTTCATTCTTAGAAAAGATTTTGGTAGCAAGGGAGGTGGTTTGTTTGATCCTAGCAAAGCAACTTGATTGTATCATATTGGAGTGTGATGTGAAATCTAATTTGAGATCTTTGTCTAGCCTCGTATTGTACACGTCCGACGTAGTGCAAATGTCACGACATATAGATTATAGCTAAGTTGGCCCTAGTCCATGAGTCGGATTTGTTTGGTTTGATGATGCTCCAGATATTATTTGAGATGTTATCTTTAAAGATTGTTCTATATAACTATCAATAAAATCGCTACTGTTTCACCTCACAAAAACAATGCGAGTGAAACCAAACATTTCATAAGGTTCATGCTACGAGCAACATTATAAATTGTCCATGTTTGACATCTCATGTGATCACAACTTTTAAGGATTTGGTAATTGGTTAAATATACCAACAAAGTGAATTAATGGATCAAGCCAAATCAAAACACATTTGTCGCTTACGCTGACCACAAAGTTAAAAAATAAAAAATGCGAGTGAAACCAAACATTTGGTAAGCGGTCGTGTGCGCCACATGAATATGAATCACTATATAATTATCAATTATGAATCCACTCGATCACTATATAATGTGAAAAAACTAAAACATCATCACATACATTTTGGCCAATAGCTAAAATTATTCATCGTAAACAAAATCGATCGGCAACTTAATTTCTTGTGTATCGCTCAAATGAATCACTGACAATTGAAGAAGCAAAAACAATCATAATTAGTTCCAGCAACATTGGCAATGCACTATGATCCTAGATCATGGTGTTTATACCAACACTTCTCTTTGCAATCCGGTAATGTGCACTCTCATACAACTTTTCTTCACATCTTTTTTGTGCATAAGTTTGAGGCACATTTCCACAATGCAAAGCAACTGCAAAATTATTAATAAACGAATAAACAAATAGGGTTGGGTGTTTTGTTGCTTTGTTAATAAACAAATTGGAGCTATTTCGAATAAAAAAGGTGCAAGACATGCCACCCGCAAGTTCGTGTTTAAGGTTGAGCAATCTTTATTTGCACCAAGAATCAAGTTTTATGTCTTTGCAGTACTAATCAAAAGTCCTTGCATCGGTGTTTTGGGGCACTTACAAATGGCAGAGAAAAATAAATACAATATATATAAAAAGTATGAAATTTAATCCAAAAAAGAAGCAAACAAACAAAATATCCATAAATTGAGTCATACGTTAGTAGGAGGATTAAAAACTTCAAAATCACCATCCATCAATAGAAAAACTTGTTTTTCTCTATCAGAGCTATTAGGGTTTTAGTTGGAATGAACATAGGATAAACAAAGGTAATGCTACGGTTGAATTATAGTATGTGGGTCTATTGATAAATTTGATTTTTATTATTAATTTCATCTTGTACTTAACAGCAATTATGCAATAGGGTAAAATAGACAATTTAAGTTGGGTGTAGAAAGTGGTTAGATGGGTTTAAATAAAATACAATAATCTTGTGACACTCCAAATTATAGTAAGGTTGCAATGACTGGCTTTGGTGTTTTAGGTCTTCGGAGACAGGTCATGTTATGATTTGCTCCAAAGTCCTTAACAATTACTAATTTACTACCAAGTAAACCAAGGGGAAAAAAAAAGAAAAAAAAAAGGCTACTAAAAAATCTATTGATGTTATAAACTTCCTATTAAAGTGTGATTGTGTAAATCCTACATTAGATTTGATTCTAGTTATCATTTCCTATTATGACTTGTATACCTTGGGGTTGAAGGATTTCTTCTATCCCTTATTACTATAAATAAAGGCACTACGTTGGAGGGATAACACACACATTCCCCTACACAATTCTACAAACACATATCTTTCTCCACTCTCTTTCCGTGCCGCCAGCCCCTTTCCCCTTGTCAGATAAAATAAGCTACAACATGTTATCATCGTGCTCTTATTGATTCACTTAGGAATCCGACGTGGAAGCTTTATGCATCAAACTAATTCATCCATATCATCACGCAATCAGGTTCTTCCAAAACAATGGTTTTTATCTCGATATTTTTGCAGCCCTGATAACATGAACATTCATCATAATGCATGACCCAACTTCACGTTTTTTGAATTTTAATTTCCACATAAATTGTGTATGCATTATATCCATAGTTGTTGAAATATGTGAATTTTATATTGCCATGAATTGTATCAAATTATATATGCATTGAATTGAATTGAAAAAAGAAAAAGAAAAAATGAAATCGAAAAACGCTAAGGTTTTTCGAACCCATAACCTCGAGCCGCTTGCCCAGGCTTGCAACTTGTGTCGATGAGCCATGCCAAGCCATGAGGCCGGAGCCTCTGATGCCTTCCATGGCGTTTCCACCATTGTAGGTTGGCCTGCAACCAATCCTTGCCCATGGGTCAACGTTTTTGACGACCTACAATTCGTCCCTGACAACGATTAACCAAGATTCTTGTGAATCTCATTAGAATTTTTCAAATTAATAGATCCAAATGGACATCTTCTTACCTGAAGCAAGACATGACTGGCAACATTTGTGCTTCCAAGACTTTAAGTCTGTGAATGAATATAATTCTAAAGTTTGTTGAATCCAATCACTTTTCAAGTTTTGCAACGAAAATTTGACTAAGGATGATCTCCTGGAGAAGACCTATTCAACCTTCTCTGTTACTAATATTTTCCTACAGCAACAATATAAAGCTCAAAAGTTTACTAAGTTTTCGGATTTGATCTCTGTTTTACTTCTCGTTGAAAAGCATAATTAGCTGTAGATGAAAAATCATCAAGCTCGACCTATTGGGGTGACTACTGTGCCTGAAGCATACTATAGCGTGAACCAACACCCAAAACGCCAAAAAGGCATGGTAGGGACGGCTAGAAGCCACCCCGTTAAGGTCAACAAAGTTAAGGCCCATCTAAGGGAGGAAACAGAGCCCAGAAGTGACCAAACCTCGCTCCCAAGGCCCCAAACTTCAAGAATAAGGGTAAAGCACCTGAAACCATGGATGCGGACATGTACTATCACTGTGGTTCAAAAGACCATTGGTCCTATGTTTGCTAAGCTCCCCAGAAGGTTGTAGCTGAATACCAATCTCATCATAAGAACTTTGAATCAAACTTTATGCAAGTGGACTAACCGGAGAGTACAAAGATGAAGGTTTCTGACTTTCAAGAGGTCGTTACCCTTATGGAAGATTAAAATCTTAGGCATAAACTATTTTTCTAGTTGAAATTAAACATTGGGGTCGAATTCCACCTAGTGGTCGAACCCCCTCTTTTATTTTTTGGTTAAATTTTGAACAATTTTCCTTTATGTTTGAACTATTTGTTGGTGATTTGTTTTTGGATATTATGATTTTAATTAATTACCGTCCCTGAATACTTGAAATTATTTTGAATTGATATTTTTTTTTTAGAACTTTTATGCATGTGACTGATTCAAATTAATTTTTCATTCCAGGTATGACTAGTAGGGAAGTTAGTTGTCTGGCAGATAGTGCAACTATGCACACCGTTTTGTGTGAACGCATCTATTTCACTAACTTCATACCTAAGAATGCACCTCTGACAATCCTCTTAGGCCCATCCAACCTGGTCGAAGGATATAGTATGACACGTATAATGTTGTCCAATGACACAATTTTGACCATTGATGAGGCACTTTATTCTCCGCATTCCGGAAGAACGTTGTTGAGTTTTAAGGACATTAAAGATAATAATTACCACGCTGAAACCCACATAGAAAACGGATTTGTATTTATGTGCATAATTTCCTACGAATATGGCTAGAAGCGTATTCTAGAGAAGATAGAGCGTATCCCGAGTGGTCTATACACTACGACCATACGCTCCATAGAAAGCCATTATGTGGCCGACCCTACCACTGGGACCGCGCACGAAATTACACTTTGGCATGATCGTTTGGGACATCCTGGACGAATAGCGATGCGCCGTATCCTTAAATCTTCACACGAACACCCACTAACCCGAAGTTTAGGTTCGATTCAAGGAATTGCATGTCAAACCTGCTCCATGGGAAAGCTTATTAATAAGCCTTCTTATGACAAGATTTGCTTGAATCCTCCCATTTTTCTACAAAGGATTCAGGGTGACATTTGTGGACCGATTCACCCTCTATGCGGACCATTTAGATATTTTAAGGTTTTGGTTGACACTTCCACACGTTGGTCACATGTGTGCTTGTTGTCCACAAGAAACACTACATTCTCCAAACTGTTGCCTTAGGTTATCAAGCTCAGGGCTCACCACCTTGATTATCCGATCAAATCTATTAGATTGGATAAAGCTGGAGAATTCATCTAAAACTTTTTATGACTATTGCATGTCGGTTGGGGTTGAAGTTGAACATCTTGTACCCCATGTTCACATCCATAAAGGCTTGGCAGAGGCATTATTAAGCCCTTACAAATGATTACTTGATCGTTGGTCATACGTACCAAGCTCCCGATCATTGCTTGGGGCCATGCAATATTGCACGCAGCCATGTTGGTCTGCCTAAGGCCTGTTGAGGCCTAACCATATAGTGCCCTTCAATTGGTTACCAGATATGAACCCGACATATCGCATCTGTGCATTTCTTGTTGTGCGGTCTAAGTGCCTATTTCGCCGCCCTTACATGAAGCAACTCAGGAGTGCTTTTGGTTAAGAGCAGTTGTGGGCCATATTCGAAGCTTCTGCGACCTTTACCCCGTCGTTGATGTCCTTATGATGATCTATGAAGACAACACAGCATGCATCGAATAGCTCAAGAAAGGTTACATCAAAGGAGACAACACCAAGCACATTGCGCCGAAGTTCTTCTTCTCACATCGACAACAAGAGCATCAGAAGATTGAAGTCATGCAAATCCGTTCACAAGATAATCTGACCAACCTTTTCACCAAATCACTACCGAATGTGACGTTTCAAAAGCTTGTTCATGGAATTGGTATGCGTAAACTTTTTGAGTTGTAACATTGTTAGTTCTCTTTGGAATTGTGTGAAACTCAGGGGGAGTATTACTTGATCTTAATGTACTCTTTTTCTCTATGATTAGGAGCATTTTTCCTACTTGGTTTTTGCTACCTAACTAGGTTTTAACGAGGCACCCACCTTCGGTTGACCATATCCCTGTTGACGTCCCGTAGACGTTTCATTTGACTTTGCATTTCTCACACATTTTTCCTTAGACTATGGATTTTGTCCCTACTCGGATTTTTGCCATAGCCTTAGGGCTTTTTAGTGAGACTTACTTCATTATGAAAGTTCCTACCTTATTAAGAATAGCGTTGTTCCCAGAATCAGTGCCGACGAGTCGACTTCCTCAACTTCTACATGATGCCAAATCTACCTTGAGTATTTACACACTCAAGGGGGAGTGTTATAAACTTCCTATTAAAGTGTGATTGTGTAAATCCTAGATTAGATTTTATTCTAGTTATCCTTTCCTATTATGACTTGTATTCCTTGGGGATGATGGATTTCTTCTCTCCCTTATTACTATAAATAAAGGCACTACGTATGAGGGATAACACGCACATTCCCTTACACAATTCTACTAACACATCTCTCTCTCCACTCTCTCTCCTTGCTGCTGGCCCCCCTCCCCTTGTCAGATAAAATAGGCTATGACAATTGATAATAAATTTACCATATTCATATTATTGAAACACAAATAAAATAGTACAAATTTCAATCAGCCATGTTTGGGAAGACTTTAACAATGGCACATTATTACGAAGTGGTAACAAAATAAAAGACAGCAGGATCTGTAAAATTATTGAGAACCGCATTCAGGCTGACAGGCAAATGGACCAACTGAGTAGAGACTAGAGACTGAACGAAAGTTTTTGGGTGACAAATGCCTTCACTGGCCTCAGGATCGCGCCCTTCAGTCCAGCGTGGAAATTAGTCGGCTTTGAGCAAGAGGCCAACGGCGATGAAAAAAGTGAGACCCTGCATTTATGCGACAAAGAGGTGGTGATGTTCTTGGGGACTGCTATGAAGAAATACCTCCCTTGTATGTCTTGCCTTTAACTACCACTGGGTTCTTAGTATTGTTGCACAACAGCTTTACAGTAGCACCTGCCACAGAAACAAAAAATGAAAAATGAAACTAAAAAAAAAAACAAAAACAAGTCATAAAAAATCTAAACCCTAAAAATTGGTTATATTTGTGCTAGTAAACATGTGGATTAATAGGCACATTTTCTTGGAAGAGTAATGGAATCATGATCGACTGTTTCAATGCATTAGACAGTGTCAACAATGAAATTAATTTTGTGAAATAATATTGTCTTATGTAATTAAAGGCATAAGAATATATAACGAAAGCTAACTTGGACTAACCTTGAAGTGGCGAGGCACCCACGAGGGTGTCAAACCTAGAGTACTTGCGGGACTTGCAATAAACAACTGCTTCAATCGCTATGAAGCTTTTTGGTGGTGCTTGGGGTGATGAAGAATGGCTAGGGGTTGAACTGGGGTGCGAGCAGGTGAGGGAACTGGTGCACTGCTGGGAGAGCGATTACTTGGTGGGTGAGCCGGTGCATGGCTTGGTGAGTGAGCCAGTGCTTGGCTTGGTGGGTGAACAGGTGAACGATTAATTAGGTGAGTGAATCGGTGAACGGTTAGGTGAGTGAGCCGGTACGTGGCATGGTGAGTGAACCGGTACATGATTTGGCAGGTGAGACGGTGAATGGTTAGGTGAGTGAACTGGCCTCGCTTGGTGGGTGAACCGGAGCATGGCTTGGAGGATGAATGGGAGAATGGGTTGGAGGGTGGACCAGTGAGTGGCTCGATCGGCGTGTGATGGTGGTCGTGGTGGTGGCCGTGGCCGTGGCGGCGACTAGGAGGATGAGCCGGGGAAGCTATCGGGTGAAGGTTTGACCTAACACAATGAAGCTGCTAAAATAAAAGCATAGGAGTTGCACAAGCATTATAGCTTGAGCTGCACGGACACTCATATTCTCTTTTCGTCCTGTATTTCTTTTTCTTAAGAGAGATCGGCGAGAAACTGAAAATAGAGATATGGAGTGAGGGGATCAAGTTTATAGGGTGTTTAATAAGCTTGCAGTTTAACGCAAATATTAATTTAGTTTATGCAATCAGAAAATCTGTCAAGCTACACAAATTGAAAGTGATTATTAAGCTGATGAGAAAGTTTATTAACAATTATCTCCATAAGTTTTGAAATCTGTCTAAAAATTAGCCTTCAATAACTCTTTGCTACTGAATTGTCTGTATTCGAGCAAAAATTCTGTCAAATTTGCTACATGATTGAAAATTACAATTTCAACTCTATTTTTAAATGAAATTTTAAGCTGAAATAGTTCTGAAATTTCTTTAACAATGAGTTTTTATTTTATTTTTAATAAACGATATTATTTACACTAAGGGAGTGAGAGAGTGGACCAAACCTCACAATGGACTAGCAATAATATAAGAGAGACTCAACAGCTGAATTACAAAATAAGCAACAAGAAACTATTGAAACTCTCATATGTTTGAGCATCGTATTAGTGAGAAGACAACCATGTAAGACTTTCCAAATAGTTAGATTTTGCCTTGTTTGAATTTGATTAGACCAAATAACTTCCCCCCAGACCACTTGGATATCAAAGTTGAGCAGGTGAGAATAAGCGCCTTTAGCTCTGAGAATACCAGAGAGAGCCAAACTAACATAAACAGTCTAAAGATGCCTACAATGTAAGAGGGTTAGCTGTAATTAGAGCAGCAACTTTTGGAAAAAATAGTAGTGAAATCCGACAGTAACTCCCAATCAATTATTAGGCCAAAAAGAAACTTGAGAACCATCACCCACAATCCAAGTAGAATGTGAAGAGATAATAAAGAACTTTTTTAAAACCCAGCCACAACGATGATGTTTTAAAAGTGGAAAGAGAAATCAAACATCTATGCAAGATGCAAGTACACATGAAAATACCACTAGAGAGGAAGAATCCACCATATCCCAACAACAGTTTAAAATCAATGAACGATATAGAACCGCCAAATCCTTTAACCTTGAGCCACCAAGATGTTTTAGGTGACAACAAACATGCCAAGAAATTAGAAGAGTACCACGAGAGTCAAGCGCATACTTGAAAAAAAATTCCTTATCCAACGTTAGACTTGATTTAAAAAAGATAAGGTCAAGCGCATACTTGAAAACTATATATTAGAATGCTTTAGATGAAAGACGTGATTAGTTGTAACCGACCCACTTGAGAAAGCATAAGGCCCTTCCAAGTCGAGCGTTTACATTTTACTTTATCTGCAACGTCTTCAAAGTAATTCTGAATGGGCCAACCTTAAAAGATGGAAATACCGAAATATTTGAATGGAAAACAACCCACTCCAATACCCAGAAGATTCATGATGGATCTCTGCCTTGGTTGCACATAGGAGTGGGTTGGAAAAATCCAAAAAAAGAGGACCGAAAACCAAACCGCAACTGAAAAAATCAAACTAAAAAAAAAACTGAACCGAAAATACAAAATCGAACCAAACCGAAATGATTTGGTTCGGAACCTTTCCCCAATATATGTTTATTTCCTTCTGAGTGTGTACATATATGTATATATGTATGCGTGTGTGTGTAAAGTCAGGTAAATTAGTAGTAAAATCAATAGAATATAAGTTATAATATATAGTTAAAGTGATAAGTACTGAACCTGTTGCAGAAACCTAGATGAAAAATATTTGAGAGAATTAGTTGAGATGAAAGAAATGGTAATTTAGATATATGCATGATGAATCACATGAATGGTTTCCTGAATGTTTGTTCATGTCATGCAGCAAATGCAAAGGAGATCAAATAGATGCAAACAGAATGAATGGCCCTTTTTTAACCTCCAAATTTGAGTCCATCTTGTAATCAGTTTATTCTCAACATTCTAATTTGGCATTTTGAAATTTTCTTACTTTAAAATAAAAATAAACCGAACTGGATCGAAATCGAACCGAGAAAAATCGAACTGAAAAAAAAACCGAACCGAACCCACCCCTAGCTGCTCATAGTTACAAAAGACCAATGATTTTGATTTGTTGATTACTTGACCTGAGTAAAGCTCATATTTCATAATAAATCTCATAAGGCGTCTAAGATTAGCACATGTGCCACATAAAAATATCATAATAGCATCAGTAAATAAAACACAAGTAGGGGCACATAGATCCCGTTGGGCATCCATGGAAACCAACTCGCCATATGAAATTAACATCGACAAACCGCAACTCAAAACCTTCTCTGCCAAGCAAAATAACAGAGGAGACAGAATCACCCTGTCGAACACCTCTAGAACAACGGAAAAAGCCAGAAACTTGTCCATTAACCAATAAAGATAGATAAGCATGTCGTAGAATTTCCTCCACCCAATCAACAAACACATGAGAGAAACCAAAAACTTTTAAAACGTGTAACAAAAAAGACCAGCCTAAAGTGTCAAAAGCCTTTTGAATATCAAACTTTATTGCCATATTACCTCCCACGCATCGTTTATTAAGGACATTCATGCACTCAGAAGTGAGAATAGTGTCATCTGAGATGGTTCAATCTTTAAGAAAAACATGTCCTTGAGGGGATACAATCCTGGAAGCAATCGAGCCCAACCTGTCGATAAGAATGCAAGTGATGATTTTGAAGACAATACTGAATCTACACTGGAACCTTTTGGAATAAGAACTACTAAAATTAAAATGAAGAGGAATTTCCCGTCAATGAAAAAAATCTGAATAGCCAAAACCATATCTGGACCAACTGTATTCCAACATACAACATATAAATAACCATTGAAGCCATCAGGACCCGGAGAACTAGAAGGATCCAAACTTTGAACTGTCGTATACACCTTCTCTGGATAGGCACTCTAAACAAAGGCACATTCTCTTCGTCACTTACCAAATTAGGAATTACTCTTTTAACTAGCCCGGTATCTACTATATCGACGTCCGGATATAAATACCTCCAAGGACCTCCAAGAACCACCCAATTTTGGGCATCTGGTTGAGGAAAAGAGCGAAACGGCGGACCGGCAGTTGTAGATTCTCCAAATGACTCACAAAGGAGAAGAAAACTATTCATTTTTTTGAGCCAAGCCCTTTCAAACAAAATAATTAAAAGAAAGTCTTTCTTATGAAGTAAAGTTAATGAGATCCTTTTTAATTAAAGAAAGTATATTTTCTTCCCTCCTACTCGAGATCCTCACCAATCCCATTATTGGGTAATTCTAAATTATAATTCCATCTTTCCTCTAACACCACCCAACCGATCACCATACCACCACCAGCTGCTTCACGCCTCCACCTGTCTAAATTAATCATACTAGATGTTAAAATTGACATGTATTGGATGAAAAATTTAAATTCATAATAAATTATAGTTATTGTTAATTTGTTGTGATTATTGTTTGGATCATATGTAAGCTAACTTTTTTTTTTTTTTAGCTTCATCAATTGATATAGTTTTTATTTTGATTAATTGATGTGTAGAAATTAGAAGTATGAAATTATATTACAAGCGAAAGTCATCATCGATCAATTCAAACAACCCTATTCCAAATAGTTCAATTCTAATTTTGGATAGTTAAACTCCAATTTTGGATAGTTTCAAATCATCATTGATATGTTTTTCTTGTATTAACAATGAAACTATCATGATATGTTTTCAGAGAATGAAACCTTATCGTGGATAAAAATTTAGTCTTTGTAGCTTGTAGTATTGTTTGTACAAAGCTTATGAATGGAAAGTTTGTAGTCTATTGTTTAATTTTTCAATGTTATTATCATCGGAGCTTTTATATTGGGACCACTCGATGTTAAAATCCTGCATCTCTCACTACTTGTATGCATTCTTCATGTCACATATAAACTCATTTCATCACTACGGCTAACATTAGTTTTGCTAGCGTGATAGGACTCTTTGATCTTTCAACAGTGAAATATGAAGACATTGTGATTTTTAATAATAATTCTGAGAAATTGAGCCTACGGTTACCAAGAACAGAAATTTGAGGGAATTTTGGCAAAGATTTTGATTTCTTTGGTTTTGCGCAAGTGGAATATTTGTGGTTTTAGATGTTTCAGCCCATAGGAGCTGCTGCCGCTTCAATTATAGAGAATAGAGTGTAAAAGGTAAACTGAAATCATACAACTGTGTGTTGACCACCAATCTTTGAAGAAAGACTATGCTAAAAAGAAAATCTTATTGTAATTCTGGCCAATTGCCTCTCTTTTACAATATGTAGATTATTCCATCGTTAATAGAAGCTAGACTTTCATTTTATATTTTAACCTGAATATACCAAAAGAGAGTACATCAGGATCAAAAGAAGTACCAGCAGCAGAGACATCAACAATTATAGATGCAGTAACAAGCATAGTCAGTGCCTGCAAGATTGGCAATGCATGTATGTCCTTGGTCATGGTGTTTGTTAAAGCACTTCTCCCCGCAATCCAATAACGTGCACTTGCTTGGATACAATAACTCTTGGCATCTCTTTTGTGCGTAAACTTGTCGCAAGTTTTCATGCTTCAAAGCAACTACAAAATTATAAGATAGTTGAATAAGCATAAATAAGTTTTGTTTTTCACAAAATATAAACCAAATTTTAATTTAATTTAATTTATAAAGCGTAATAAAATATAACATGGTTTGTGTGTGTGTTATTTAATTCTAGCTCCTAACTTAATTGAAGAAAAAGGAAAAGGGGGTAAGAGAGAGGCTATAGAGTACGAAGATTACATTCATGTTTCTTAACTATTTACAATCAGGCATCTCAAATACACTAGTTAAAATAGCTAGTATTGTTGAAAGCATCATGCTAAACTGACTTGCCAAAATAATTTTGGGATTTAACATTTGTTGTATCGTCAAAATCACTATAGCTAGTCTTTAACATGTTAATGAAAATATTTGAGATAAAATTGTAGGAAGCACTTTGAATCAACATATGCAAGAAAACACAATGATTTTGAAATTATTATAAACCCCAAAGAAAAACAAACGAAAACTCCAAAATAACTACAAAGGATAAGCCAAACATACCTGAAAAAATAAGAACAAGGAGAATGAAATGGACGAATGAGAATTTAGACATCTCTAGCACTTGTGTTTATTAGCTAATAAAGTATTTGTATTTCACTTTGTGGGATGGTAAATTACAAGTGTCTATGGACAATATATAGGGAGAGAGGGGATTAATATTGAACGAGTATTTTGAGATTATAATATTTCCTTGTACTAAAATCCTAGCTACATTCAAATAATCTATTTAATTTATTAAAAGATCTTATTGATTTAATTCATAAAATTAATTGCGTACATGCATGTGAACCAAATTTGTAAAAATATTAGTGATAAACTTTCCCCTTGTATTTGATTCAGGGTTTCCACAAATCAAATATATAAAAGGAAAAAAAATGGAAAAAAACCGAAACAATGCGATGGGATAAACCAAGGAAACTTGAGAAAACAAGAACAAGGAGGAAGAAATGGAAGAAAGAAAATTTAGACATCTCGAGTCCTCGATACTGTGTTTACTAATATCTATTATTTTGTGGAACGTTGGAGCAACAAGTTCATGGACAAGGAATATATAGGGAGGGTGGGGATTATTATTAAACAAGTATTTTGAGAGTATAATATTTCCTTATGCTAAAATCCTAGCGGGATTCAACTAATCTATTTAATTTGTTACAAGTAATATTGATTTATTGATTAAACTTAACCATTCATTTATAAGTAAGAATACATTCTATTGTTTTTCGATGTATAATTACTAGAATTACATTTGATTGTGACAATTCATGTATTTTCCTTCACATTCATTTATTAATTGAATTAAAATTCTAGTCAATAACGTTGGCATTATTACCTACGATTTCAAAAGAATTGGGACGTTGGCACTTTTACAACCATTCCTCTCTTCATTTGATTATTAATTTGACAATTATTTCTTTAATTCTCCAACTTTATATACATAGTAAATGATCAACGTTTTCCTACACACGATGTGAAATCAATCCCTTTCTTTTTAGATTTTGATTCAATATTCTTTGTATGATCGGAATCCTTTTTGTCCACTATAAGCTATTCTCCTTGTTTGTTTTGATGTTCTAAAATCAAGGGAAAGAATCGAGTTGTTTGTAGATTCAAGTATTGCAAGTGTACATATACAAGGATCACATATAGGTTGTATCTTGGAGAGTAGGGTGTTGTAACATGCTACACCTAGACCTAGACATTGTCTTGGAGAGTAGGGTGTTGTAACATGCTACACCTAGACATTGTCTTCGAGAGGCGAAATCTACTCTTAAGAACAATAAACTTACACATCTTAATTTAAAATCTTATTCTAATCAAGGATCAACGAAGAACGGTTTTTACCCTACAAAAAGATAAGTATTTATTTTGTTGTTGTTTCATTATTTTATATGATTTACCATATCAACGTAAGTTATCGTTTCCTAATGTTTATCTTTTGTAATTTTTTTTATTTTTTTATTTTTGGGAAACTTATCTTTTGTAATTTGTTTCATTATTTTATATGATTTAACAATGGGCATCCCTGCCTGGAAAACTAACAGAGTATTTTTGTGGAAGTTACTTTCTGCCACATGCAAAGGATGTAGTGATCGCTCATGGATAATTAGTATTTGATTATAAAACAATACAATAATCTTGTGACGCTGCAAATTATAGTAAGGTTGCAATGACTAGCTTTGGTGTTTTTGGTCTTCGGAGACAGGTCATGTTGTGATTTGCTCCAGAGTCCTTGACAATTTCTATACAAACAATATTTTTGAATTAATGCATGCTACATCATTGAAGAACCCAATGATGTACATTATTCATTCTTTACATTAAAAGAAAATAAACGCATAATAAAATTCAAAAAATCCAAAATAAAAAGCTATTTTACAATGTTTACATTCATCCCTCATGTTTCTGTACTTTCTTCATGTCACACAAAAATAGAAAAAGCCATTTAACATATATGTGAGCAGGGGCGAGAGGCTAATGAGATTAAGGATTGGCCGAAAAATATTCAAGGAAATTACAAATGTGAGACCCAATTTAGGTACAATGTTTTTGCGATTAAAAGAAAAATTACTAATTTCCTCATCAATACCAATTAATGGAAGAAAAAAAAAGCACTAAAAAATCTGTTGATAATAAATTTACCACATTCATATTATTGAAACACAAATAAAAGAGTACTAATTTCAATCAGCATGTTTGGGATGACCTTAACAATGGCACATTATTCCGAAGTGGTAACAGAATAAAAGAGAACAGGATCTGTAAAATTAATGAGAGCCGCATTTAGGCTCAAGGGAAAATGGACCAACTGAGTAGGGACTGAACGGGAGTTTTTTGTTGACAAATGCCTTCACTGGCCTCAAGATCGCACCCTTCTGTCCCGCGTGGAAATTAGTCGGCTTCGAGCAAGAGGTCAACGGTGATGTAAAAAGTGAGACCCTGCACTTATGCGACAAAGAGGTGGTGATGTTCTTGGGGGCTGCTATGAAGAAATAGCCTCTCTTGTCTGTCTTGGCTTTAACTACCCATGGGTTCTTAGAATTGTTGCACAAGAGCTTTACAGTAACACCTGCCACAGAAAAATGAAAGATGAAATCTAAAAAACCAAAAAAAAGTCATAAAAGATCTAAACCCTAAAAATTGGTAATTATGGTAGTAAACATGTGGATCAATAGGCATATTTTCTTGGAAGAGTAATGGAATTAATCATGATCAACTGTTCAATGTGTTAGACAGTGTGTCAACATTCAACAATGAAATCAGTTTTGTGAAATAGAAATGTCATATGTGGTATAAAAATATATAACGAAAGCTAACTTGGACTAACCTTGAAGTGGCGAGGCACCCACGAGGGTGTCAAACCTAGAGTACTTGCAGGACTTGCAATAACACAACTCCTTCAACTGTTATGAATCTCTTTGGTGGTGCCTGGGGGAGATGGAGAATGACTAGGGGGTTGAACCGGGGTGCGAGCAGGTGAGGGAACTAGTGCACTATTGGGAGCGCGGTTACTTGGTGGTTGAGCCGGTGCATGGCTTGGTGAGAGAGCCGCTGCTTGGTTTGGTGGGTGAACGATTAGGTGAATGAATTGGTGAACGGTTAGTTGAGTGAGCCGGTACATGGCTTGGTGAGCGAACCGGTGCGTGGCCTAGCAGGTGAACCGGTGAATTGCTAGGTGAGTGAACTGGTGGTGGGTGAACCGGAGCATGGCTTGGAGGATGAACGGGAGAGTGGGTTGGAGGGTGGACCGATGAGTAGCTCAGTGTGTGATGGTAGTGGTGGTGGCCGTGGCGGTGATTAGGAGGATATGAGCCGGGGAAACTATCGGGTGAAGGTTTTGACCTAACACAATGAAGCTGCTAAATAAAAGCATAGAGAGTTGCAAGAGCATTATAGCTTCAGCTGCACGGAACTCATCTTCTCTTTTCGTCCTGTACTTCTTTTTCTTGAGAGAGATCGGCGAGAAACTGAAAAGAGAGATATGGAGTGAGGCGATCAAGTGAGTGAATTTATAGGGTGTTTAACCGTGCAGTTTAAAGCAAATATTAAGTTAATTAGCAATTTTTGCAATCAGAAAATCTGTCAAGCTACATAATTGAAAGTGATTATTGAGCTGAGATAGTTTGTTAACAATTATCTCCTTAAGTTTTGGAATATATCTGTCTAAAAATTAGACTTCAATAACTCTTTGCTATTGAATTGACTGTATGCGAGCAAAAAGTCCATCAAATTTGCTACATGATTGAAACTTACAGTTTCAACTCTTTTTTTAAATGAAATTTTAAGCTGAAATATTTCTGAAATTTCTTTGAAGTCGGGTGCTGTAATAGTGAGTATTATTTTTATTTTATTTTTATTTTTGAAAGAAGTACGATATTGCAAATCAAATTGAACACGTACAATATGAGGATAATGTGCACAATGGGCCTCAATAAAACCTTGTTGGGGCTTTCAACTCAGTCAAAGGGAAAAGAGTGTCCCGCACAACGAAAATAACCTATCCTCAAAAGACAATACATCAAAATTATAAACTTTCTTCAAACCATAAAAATGATTGGTTACTACCCACACCCATACGAGCAAGACGGTGTGCAGTAGAGTTGCCTTCCCTCGGCATATGGGTGACCATCCATTGAGGAAAAGATTGAAGTAGATAATGAAGATTGTTAACCCTAACCCTCCCTTTGAAAACATTTTCCAAGCTCCGATGATGGTGACCTGAGATTATCCTGGGGAATGGATAGCGAGCTACCTATTAGAAAACCACCATTTATGCGATGTCTACGCGATTTCTTCCTTCGCTTTTGTTGAAGCAGCTCAATAATTAGCATAAGATTGAAAGGATCCGAGCCCAGTTCAAAATTCCCAGCCCTAGGAAAACCTGAAACGTCTACCATCTGGTCACGGTTTACATTGTGGTCCACAGGGGCAAAATGCTGACCCGGGCCTGGTTGGGAGAGAAGTCGAGGCCCACATAGTTCCAACCCACTGTCTGCCACACCACCGAGAAACCTAGAGCTTAACTAAGGCGCATGATTAAGGGAAACGTCCTCACTACCAGCTGGCACAACATTCAAATCAACACCAATAACCGTGACTCTATAAAATAACATTATCGTACATTAACATATTAATTCAATTATACCTACCATCTAAATTCAAGTCACGCCAAGCCATTTTTACCATGTCAAATCACTTCACACACTTAAATGGGCCAAGCCAAATAAGGGTGTTTGCGGAGTAAGTTTAAGTTGTGATGTGGACCGTTACCAGGGTTGTCCCAGGCCCAGTGCTGGCAGGGCAATTGTCTGGGGCCCAAAAAAATTAGAGGCACCAAAATTATTAGTGTGACATATTTATATACATTTTCATAAGAGTATAAATTTATAAAAATTTTGGTTTAATAACAAAGAAATTTAACTAGAATCGGTGATTTTATTGTTTAAAATTCATGAGGAGGTCTTGGGTTCAAAACACCATGTGTGCTTATTTAAATTCCAATTTTTACAAATTTCCTTTCATAACAGTATAAATTCATAAAATTTGGCTAAATGATTAGAAGTTTGATTAGAAGCAATGATTTTTGTATTTAAAATTAGGATGAGAGGTCTTAAGTTCGAAATGCTATGTGCATGTTTATTTTTTTCAATTTTTACGAATTTTTGTTTGGTTGTTAATTTATTTTTAATTACTAGCTAATAAATATGTGGGATGCTATTTTTTAAACATTCATTCCAATTCAAGTCTAATTTTCAACAAAGGGTAATGCGTAGACTAAATTTTTAGACCAAATTTGCAAATCATGGTGCCCATTCATTACTTATACATATCCTTGAAGACTCGAAAATATTATTATTTTTTTAGTCTTATATTGACGAGTTTAGTAAATAAGAAAAAACACCTCACGATTTATACAAAAACGCTTTAAAAGTTCAGATGGAAGACAAAACTCATAATTTATCTACATGTAAGCCTGAAGTTTTTTTGTTTTCCTTCTCTCGATACAAAATAAATTAGTTTTTCCATGTTTCTAAATTATTGAGTTTGAAGTGCTTTTCTAAATATAATTTTATCAACGTCTTACGTCTAAAAACAAATAATTTTTTTATATGAAGTAAGGGCACATTTTTTTGCATCGTCCCAGACCTTAAAAATCTCTACATCAGTCCTGACTGTTACGATAGCCCATTGAGTCCATGTGAAAATTCAAGTTTGTTAGGGGTTTTATGATTCTTGGGAGCACCAAAACTCAAGCTCACTCTCTTAATTTTACGTGGGGAGGTAGCTAAGAAAGATGAAATCTTTACATTCTCTATAAACCAACTAAATACCTTAAACTCTAACCAGACCCATCAAAACCTAATTTCACCTAGGACCCTGAACTTTGTTTTGACATATTGCAAAAAGGAATTTTACCTTCCGTAGCTTACACATGAAAACAAGTGAGAAATCAAGAAGGAACGGCATCAAAAATAGTATTCTAGTGTAAAGTTTGTTGCAGGAAGAGAAAGTCTTTGGGCAGTATGGTTGCCTCTAGTTTTCACGGAGCTACTGCTTCTCTAAAGTGTTACACCAAAAAGTAATGACGTAGCTGGAACAATCGAAAACGAAAGAGAAGACTTGGAAAAACAAGAAGAGGAAAGAAGACCAACGGAGTTTCAAGCTAGGTTTTCAAAGATTCAAGCGCCCATAAGTTGAAGCTATATTGTTTGGTTTGATGAACACAACGCAACAAGCAGAACAAGCTACTTATGAGTGTTAGAAAATCCCTTATTTTCACACTCAGATCTTCTCATTTTCTAATCTTCCCTTAAAATATTCTTCTTTAAACCACCATATCCTCCCATTGTTCAAAACCTAACTACAACTGTAACCCTTCCATCACACTTATACAGCACGAGGAGTTGGATGTAGTTGCCAAAAAAGGGTTTGAACAAAATGACCATCTTGTGTCATCCAAATATATGTGATTGTCATGCTAGAAAAGGAATTACACTGTAATTCCAAAGATGGGAAGATTGTTCGTCAACCACAATAACCGAAAATTGTGAAATTCCTAGCTTTGTCACTTTGATGGAAGAAATGATAGGCCAAAGAAGCATATAAGATTCTTCATTACAACCTCAAGACAACGATCATAATATCCCCATTCGAAAATTGTCAAAGAGTCTGACTGATCGTGTTTATACATGATATACTACACTAATACCAAGTTCTATCCAAACTTAGAAAGATCTGGCAACCAAATTTTGTAAGTATTTGTAGTCTTGTAGAATGAAGAGAGGTTGCCACAACCCAACTCAACAATACTTGCCAAAAGCATGAGAAGAGCTTAGCTTATAAGTTAGCTACGTCGTTTCCTAGACCTAATTCTCAATTGTTAGGATAAAAGGGATGAAGATGCCCTTGTGAAAGTTTGCATGAACAAATATTGCTCCGAAGTACATAATGTATCTTAAGAATATTGATTTAACCAATTCTTGAGGCTTTTTGTAGTAATAAGAAAGACTAACATGTCTGTTAAGCAACCACAATAAGGTCTGGGAAGAATGAAAAGAGGGAAGCACACAAAACCTTGGCCCTTGACAATAAGTCACAAGCCACTTCGGGCTGGTTTGGTATTGCTGTGCTTTAAAAAAAAGCTGCTTCTGCTGTGCTGTGAGAATAAGCAGCTGTGAAATAAAGCAGCAGAGTGTTTGGTAAACTTTTTTGTAAAAGTGCTTTTGAAAAAAAAAAGCAGTATTAGAGTGTTTGGTAAACTTTTATGTAAAACAGATGTGAAAAAAAGCCAGTTTTTCAAAGCTAGGTTTTGCAGCTTCTTGTTTTTGGCTTTTTTTCATCCAAAACTGTGAAAAAAAGCTGAAGCTGAGTGTTTACCAAACACAAAAACAGCTCCCAGCTTTTTTTGATAGCAGCTTTTTTCAGAATCACCTCAGTACCAAACCAGGTCTTCAACCCACGAAAGTAAGACCTGATTTGGTACTGAGGTGATTCTGAAAAAAACTGCTATAAAAAAAAGCTGGGAGCTGTTTTTGTGTTTGGTAAACACTTAGCTTCAGCTTTTTTTCATAGTTTTGAATGAAAAAAAGCCAAAAACAAGAAACTGCAAAACCCAGCTTTGAAAACCGGCTTTTTTTCACATCTGTTTTTCATAAAAGTTTACCAAACACTCTAATACTGCTTTTATTTTTTTTTTCAAAAGCACTTTTACGAAAAAGTTTACCAAACACTCTGCTGCTTTATTTCACAGCTGCTTATTCTCACAGCACAGCAGAAGCAGCTTTTTTTCAAAGCACAGCAATACCAAACCAGCCCTAAGTGGGGAGACAGAGATAAAGGCAGATAAGCTTGCCCACCGTTGTTGTGAAATAATGAAGATTTCCATGGTCTTTTAGACACCATATTTGCCACCGGAGCCATTAAACCACCAAAACTTTTCAAGCCCATCTCTGGAGAAGACAAGAAGGATCCGATATATATAATCAATTCATGAGACATCCTTCCACTGCTTGCCAGACTATAAGAAAAATCCTTCACTCCAAAATCCATGAAGGAAAACTAGAGTTTCTTTCCAAGAAACGAGCAATTGATGTATTCCCTTGCCAATCACTTCAGACATTCAAACAAAATACATGGGGAAAACACTTTCACTTATGTCTTCATGCATGCACATGTACATAAAACACTTTCACTTATGCCTCGCTAGTCCAAGAGCAAAACAAGGTTGGTTGTGATGAATATTTTAAGAAAATAACACATATTCTAAGAAACTTTGACAGAAAAATATGCTTGTTTGTGCTCATGCTTAGTACCTTTGTAAACTAAACAAACCCTTCCACGCAAAATATTCACTACCAATGAGATGGCATCAAGAAGGGTAAATTATGTTTTGCATCCTCAATTTTGGGTAACAAACTCATATCTTATTTTTTGAACATTACAATGTTATACATTAACTTACGAATTTGTTACAATGTTAAACCTCCGTTAGTCAATCCGTTAATTTGATGATAAATTGATGATGTGTCAACTGTGAGTCTCGTATTTTTTCTGATGTTATGTCAAGATTGTGCCACATGAACAAACAACAAATTAAAATTATGAAAATATAATACAATCTTATATTAATTTCAAAAGACCTAACATTAGCTTCCCTAACCCGTTGCGCCGCTGCACTGAATCACAAAACCCATTGCTACCCTGCCATACCATTTCATACTTTCATATAATTTTAATTGGTTATTTGTCCGTGACCTCAATTTGACATTACATCAGTAAAAATGTGGGATCACAGTTGACACATCATTTAGTGGTAAATTAACATATTAATTAACAGAGATCTGATATTGCATCGAATTCATAAATTGATGTATAACATTTGCAATAATTAAAAAAAATGAGGTATGTGTTTGTTAAGTTAAGTGTTAAAATATAATTTACCTTAAGAATATGTCAATTCACAACATAATTGAAAATTCCAACAAAATTAGATAAACAAATATAAAATAAGCTAAAATCATCATGAATAGGAATTCTGATTGCTCTCTCCCAATTTTCAATTATTTGGCTCGCAACTTTAAAAATTCATCGAATAAATCCATTTATAAATAAAAGTTCTAAAAGACGCTAGGCGTTAGTCGGGCGACATGTTAGGGCTGAGCGCTTAGGTAGCTAGGCGGGTGTCTAGGTGGACTAGGCGGATTTAAGTAAATCCATTATATTTCGTGTAAATAAGTATATGTTTATACTTAATATATATATATATATATATATATATATAATTTCATCATAAACTACAAAATAGAATGATATATGTATTATGAAATATTGGAACATAATGAAAACATGGGGAACAAGTATATAGTGTGTGCTCATTTAAGTATTCAATAAGTCTCTTACAATTTATTAAAAAAATTAAATGCAAATTGAAAGTTATCTATTTTTTATCTAAGTGGGTCGCAACCTAAACAGGTGTCTAGACGGGTCTGGACAGGTGCCTAAGCAGTCTAAGCGGGCGCCTCAGCTGGTCTAGGTGTTTTTTTTAAATTTTCAAACGTTTAGGCATTAATCAGAATGGTGGCCAGTCACCTAGCAACTAGACGAGAATTTTTAGAACATTATAAAACACAAATTCTTATTTCGATGATATAGATACCATCTAATTAAATTATATTTTGTAGACCACAAAATGCAACAGTTGATAATTATATTCTTTATTTAATCCATTAAACTAATATATCTAATTATTAATGGTCGCATCATGTAACCGATCAACTATTAAGCCAGTTAAAAGTTGGAAACTTCTTGAAACCAAATCCGAAACCCTGAAGGGCGGAGGGGCAAAAAACACCGAACGAAAACAATCACACGCTCAAAAATAAATAAACAAAAACAAAAAAAAAAAACAAAAACAAAAACAAAAATGGGAGAGAAACCAAAACCAATGCCAAAGTCGTAGAGAGACTTGTACGGTATAAAAGACGAGAGCCAGAGCCACCTCCCTCCTCTCTATCCCTCTCTTCGCTCTGTCTCTCTCAATTCAGGAAATGGAGTTGGAGGCAAACAAGATTACTTTCACTTCCTCTGTAAAACCCTAATTATCGATCCCCTTCTTCCCCTCTCCCTCTTTCTCTCTCAAGAAACCCAACTTTCTCTCTCTATCCCTCTGTATCTCTCTACAATCTTCGATCCCTCTCCGCCAATCGATCCACTTAAATCACTTCTTGAGGAAAAAGAAGACCCTTTCTTTCCCTCTCCGCCCTCTCCGAAACCCCACAATTTCCCAATCCAAAGCTCACGATCTGTGGCGTTCGATTTCAGGGACTGATTTTTTTCTTTTAGGGTTTTGGGGTTCTCGGCTCCGTCAAGGCTGGCGGGGATTCGGGTCAAGTAAATGGCGGATCCGCCAGGTATCCGCCTCCATCGCTCGTGTGTTTTCTCTCGATTGGGTAGGATAGGGTTACGTTGCTGTCAAGATTTTTGCTGCTGCCTAGAGTGAGAAGCGGAAACAAAGCATGCTGAGCGTGCTACGCGTGCACCTCCCTTCGGATATTCCCATTGTAGGCTGCGAGCTCACGCCATACGTGCTCCTGCGCCGGCCTGACAAGAATGTCACGACAGACGATGTGCCGGAGTCAGCCCCTCTTGATGGCCACTTCTTGAGGTACAAGTGGTAAGTGACAATTTCCCCGATCAATTTCAGTTTTTGTTTGTCATTTTTTGTTTGCTTCATTTGGTTTTCGGGATTTTTCACTTTCTGGTATCTTGGGGGCTTTGAGCATATTTGGGGCTTCTGGGTTGGTTTGTTTGGTAGTGTTGTTACGCGGGTTTTAGCAAAGGTTGTAGCTTTATTATAGTCTATAGGGAAAAGGTTCTAGGTGTGTTGAATCTTAGTGTAATGTGTTCATGTATTGTATCTTTTGGTGTGTGTTTTTTTTTTTTAATCATAACATCGTTTGGCAAGTTTGTATATTTGTAGTTCTACATTCATCACTGTTTAATTCTGTTTTTGGATTTGAATTCTGTGTAGTTTTTTCTCTGATGATGTATTACTGTACTAATTGCCTTTAATTGTGTAATTGAATTAGAAAAATTTGATGATCTCAATAGCATCATTTACTTCAAATGAAAGGTAAATGATTCGTCTCCGACTCAAAGCTCATTTGGTAAATTACAACTGGGCCAAATTGGGTTTCGAGTTAGAGTTTACAAGTCTAGAATAGTTTGTTATAGTAAGAATTAATAGGAGAGTTATGAATGCTGCAACTACTGTAGCACTGATAAACATCAAATTGTTGATACCAGTTTGGAAATCCAGTTTGCATTACTACTAATTTTTTTTTTTTGGTAATACACGTGTGTTTGGAGCGCCCAATGGTATGTATTAGAAATATATTAAAGCATTTATTCTGCTTCTGAGCTTGTGGTGAAAACTAGTAGCCAGGCTGCAGCTTATAGCTCCACTTATGGATACTTATCCTCCACCGGTATCACACTTACCTTTGCACCGACGTCCAGAATTTGCAATTTCTTTTTTCCATTCTTTTATTCCCCCCCCAAAAAAAAAGAAAAAAAAAAGGAAAAAGAACGAAAGAAAGAAAGAAAGAGAAAAAACCTGACTGAATTTTGACTAACTTTTAATTATCTTTCTGTATATATTTTTGGGTTTTTTCAATCATAGCCAGTTTGCATTGGTCCCATTAGAGAACTAACCTTTAAAAAAATAAAATTTAAAACTAACCTGTTTTAGGTGACGTTGGGGCCGATTCACAATCAAGATCAAGTTAAGATGTGGGCTGAGATTGCAGTGTAGATATTCGAGATCTCAATCCACATCTTGATTCATATAGTGACCCCATTTTTGTCCTTTCAAGTCCAAAGCAGG
The DNA here is from genome assembly GCF_041283825.1 of Pyrus communis. Taxonomy (NCBI): domain Eukaryota; kingdom Viridiplantae; phylum Streptophyta; class Magnoliopsida; order Rosales; family Rosaceae; genus Pyrus; species Pyrus communis. The sequence goes on from NC_142578.1 coordinate 22,616,101, forward strand.
TTAATCTTCTAAGTTTGTTATATAAAAAGGGGATATTTTTCCAATGGGCCAATACGATAGATTATTTTACGAAGGAACCCTTGTTTCACTCTCCCTTTGATGTGCAGTTGACCTAAATTCTTATTCATCAGTTGTGCTGTTTTGTGTTATAAACCAACTAGAGGATATTTTTAAAGCTTTTATTTTAGTGTCGGCAGTTAGTCGTGTTAGAGGATGCACTAAATTTTATTTTCCGGTCATGTGGGGAGAAATAATGTCGCCTACTCCTTTGAGCTTTGTGTTATGCAATTAACGTGATGAGATTCTATCATTCAATGACAAAATATTGGGTGCTTAAATTGCACCTGATAGCACATATGATGATGATAGTTGATTCGGGTCAGCATATTTATCTGTTTACCAGGCACATATTGACAAGATCTTGGCATGACGTCCCTTCTTTCTTATTCAAAAATTGATGATAATTAGTATTTAGTGTTGGATTTTACATGTCTATGCCACTTTAGCGCATCGAATTTGGTTAGAGGATGCTTAGGTTCCAACATGAATCAGTTGACAAATTTTTATCCTTCTTAAATACATAATTGATCTTCAACATTGTTTCCATATGTAGAGTGAGGTAAGCTAGGGAACTAGTAAATTCAGCAAGCTGATTGATGTTGAGGCTTCAGATTGATTAAATATTTATAAATCTTTCTTTAAAATAAACATCTTTAATATGGATTAAATCTTTTATTTTTTGGTTTAATGACGGTTTCAGTGATTTATGTTGCCCCATTCTTGATCTTGGTTGCAGGTATCGCGTACAAAGTGATAAAAAAGTTGCTATCTGTAGTGTACATCCATCTGAGCAAGCCACATTGCAGTGTCTAGGTTGTGTTAAGGCCAAAATACCTGTTGCCAAAAGTTACCATTGTTCACCTAAGTGCTTCTCAGATGCATGGCAGCATCACCGTGTTTTGCATGACCGTGCTGCTAGTGCTGTAAATGAAAATGGAAATGAGGAAGAAGAGGTGTTTGGACGCTTCAATAGCTCTGGATCTGGAGTCCTTAACACTAGCTTATCTGGTTCCATGTCAAGCACGAGTTTGACGAATGGTTCAGCACCTTTATATCCTGCAGCTGTTACACAAAGGAGTGGTGGTGAAACATGGTTTGAAGTGGGCCGCTCTAAAACGTATACACCAACCGCTGATGATATTGGGCATGTTCTTAAGTTTGAATGCGTTGTAGTTGATGCTGAATCAAAAGTACCTGTGGGACATGTCAATACCATATTAACTTCCCGTGTTATTCCAGCACCCTCTCCCAGTCCACGGCGTCTGGTTCCTGTCAATGGAGTTGACGTCATGGGGCATTTAGATTCAGATGGCCGTATTTCATCTTCTGGAACTTTTACTGTGCTTTCATACAACATTTTGTCTGATGTGTATGCCACTAGTGAATCATACAGTTACTGCCCTTCATGGGCACTTTCGTGGCCCTACCGCAGGCAAAATTTGCTGCGGGAAATTGTTGGCTATCGCGCAGATATTGTTTGTCTTCAGGAGGTATACATTCATGCTTGATCAGTTCTTTTCACGAACTTCCTTTTTAATAATTTTGATATTGATAAGTAGAGCATTACTTGAATGTCTTGATATCTTCAAGAAAATTTTCTTGGATTCATGAAGATTAGGTTATTATTGAACTAGATATGTGGAATTAGTGAATGCTACATGTCATAAAGAGCTTGTCCATTTCAGTGTAAGTTATGAAAGCGCTATATGCATTTTGTGTTGTTCGAACTGATCATTGTCCCTCTCAGGTTCAAAGTGATCATTTTGAGGAATTTTTTGCCCCCGAGCTGGACAAACATGGTTATCAAGCACTATATAAGAGAAAAACAAATGAGGTCTCTTAGCTCATCCTTTATACATATTATAGCTTGAATAAACTTCATATGACTTATGTTCATGGCTTTTGAAATTCTTTTGGCCTTTAATTTACGTTCTTTGGCTTCAGGTTTACAATGGAAACACACAAACAATAGATGGTTGTGCAACATTTTTCCGTAGAGACAGATTTTCACATGTCAAAAAATATGAGGTTGGGAGAGTGCAAGATATAACAGTGCATTATATATATATGTTTTATTTCGTTCTTAGTCTGAAGCAATTTGTGTTTATGCAGGTTGAATTTAATAAGGCTGCTCAGTCATTGACTGATGCAATGATTCCAAGTAATCAGAAGAAAAGTGCTTTAAATCGATTAGTTAAGGTGGGCTTGATATTTATGGATTTTAGTGCTGAACCTGATCTTTTTAAATTGATCTTGTTCTAAGAAGCTCATGCCTGGATCTCAATGTGTGTGTAGGATAATGTTGCGCTCATAGTGGTTCTGGAAGCAAAATTCAGCAATCAGGGAGCTGATAATCCTGGGAAACGGCAACTTCTTTGTGTGGTAGGATATGCATGTGTTTTTGTACTTGTAATATTTGAATGGTCTTGTAAGTTGAATTTGTTGTACTCTTTGGGATTTGTAATCTTTTCAACTGCCCCAATTTCAATGCACGGGCATCTTTCAAGGCATCTTGTAACACGTTTTTCTGATGGTATGGAATACAGGCAAATACGCATGTAAATGTCCACCAAGATCTGAAGGATGTCAAACTCTGGCAGGTAACTTGTATTTTTGGTTCTTCCATACAGTAGTGTATGGTTTTGATCATTTATAAAATGGCATTCCGAAAGTGTGCAGTGAGATTTGTTAAACTAATCATGCCCTTACGCCTACTGTCATAAAAGCTGTTCCTAATATTGTGTTTTCTTGTGTTTCTTATCAGGTTCACACTCTTTTAAAAGGACTAGAGAAAATAGCTGCCAGTGCAGATATCCCGATGCTGGTGTGTGGGGATTTTAATTCAGTTCCTGGAAGGTCTGTTGATTGTTACTGATGATTTTTAATTGGATTCGAGAATTTATTACTGGTATGTTGCTTGCTTAAGGTACTGCTGAACTTTGTTGCAGCGCTCCTCATACACTTCTGGCTATGGGAAAGGTAGATCCATCGCATACAGATTTACAAGTGGATCCTCTTAATATACTGCGCCCTCTCAGCAAGCTGATACATCAGCTACCACTGGTAATACATGCTTTCTATTGTACTGGCTTCTTGATCATCTTTTTGTTGTTATTGTTGGGATTGTGGAATATGCGTGTTTTTGGGTTATAGGGCTTGTGTTGATCTGAATTACTATTGCAACTCACAGGTTAGTGCATATTCATCATTCGCAAGATTGGGAGTTGGTCTTGGGATGGAGCAGCAGAGAAGGAGAATGGATCCCACCACAAATGAGCCATTATTTACAAATTGCACTAGAGATTTCATTGGTACCCTAGATTACATATTCTACACCGGTAAGTTTATGGATTACAAATTTGTTTGATCTGTTCATTTTGATGCCTCACTGTGATAGACCATTATTCATAAAGTTAACATGTGATTGCAGCTGACTCCTTAACGGTGGAGTCCTTGTTGGAACTCTTGGATGAGGAAAGCTTAAGGAAAGACACAGCCCTTCCTTCTCCAGAGTGGTCATCAGATCATATTGCACTTTTAGCCGAGTTTCGCTGCAAGCCTAGAGTTAGACGTTGACACATTCAGGTAGTCTTTCAAATCTTTGTTGTTTTATATTCTTGTTTGTTGGGCTTCATTTGTTTTTGTTTCTTTCTTTTTTGTTTTCATTTTCTAGTCATTTTCTCAGAGATCAATTTAGGAAGATTTTGGCATTAGGGGGAGGAAGATCAGGTACACTAATGAAGTACATCCAGTGTGACTAAATATGATTGTATCACTAAGGTTGATGGTGTGACATCCGCTTAGTTGGTTCAGGGCTAAGAGTAACGCTTTCTACTTCAAGAAAACCTCTCAATTTGAAATATCAAACATTGTCGTTTCTTGTGTTCTCTTATAAATAATGAATGCATAAACGCCTGTGTTGCGCGTGTGTGTGTTGTATGGCTCCACTTATGTGGTTTTTGTGTTGATGGCAACCTCGATGCTTGTAGGAGAGAGCTCCGGAGGCATCCATGAAAAAGGCTGAAAGAAGCTGTTGGATTGAGTTAAGTTATTGTAAGAATGGTAGATCATGCCCCAAAGTTCTTTCCAGGTATCTCCTTGCGGGATCCTTGCTTATGATCTGCTTTGTATTATGCCACCTTTGTCTTTATAGAAAAGCTATTATGATCCCTGCTCAATTCCGATATCGTTTTTTGCCTAATCCCTGAAAGGCATGTGGTTAGTAGGCCTGCAATTGCTTGCTTCTTTTCTCTTTTATACCTTGGGTTCTCCTGTGCACCTGTGGATCCGTTTAACACCTGTGGATCCGTTTAATTTTCGGTAAGGAAACACAGGATGAGGAATAAGTTTTTGATGTTTTTTTCCTTTTCGGGTTCCGTCTTTCTATTGAAGTAGCTCATCTTGTTTGCCACTGAGTGCATTTGGTTTTCCATATCAGCATAAATGGTTTTATACATGTGTGAGGGTTGCTCGTTCTTTTTTCGTTTCTTCTCGGGGATGAATGTTGGAAGGAAAAAAATTTCAGTTATTCAAAACATTGGCAGTTGTAGTCCGAAATACGGAAGAAAAACACAAACTAATCGTCAATCGAAATGCCCGCGTGGTTGATTGGTTTTTTAATTTTGTTTTATCACTTCCGGCATCCTCGGAGGGAATATGAATGTTCATCCGGACTTGAATTTTGTTCTACAAGAATGGGCGTGACTGCTGCCTCGGATATGGGCTCAAAAGTTGAGAGATCTTTAGATGTCTTTGGAACACGAGGTGGTACATCAAGTCATTATATTAGCAGTAAATTGTAGCAATTGTCTTTCGATTTTAATCAAATTGGAGCAATGGTTCTTTTCATCAACTTTGCTTAAATCATGAAAATGTGTAGCTATGGGTTTTTTCAACTTTGCTAGAATTTTGTCAAAATAAACTATGTTAAAAGAACCATTGCTACAATTGGGGTCTCTCAATTCATCAAAACGTGGCGTTATGGCTATTCTCGTTAACTTCATTAGAATTTTGTCAAAATGAGTTATATTGGAAAGAACATTGCTGCAATTAGGTTAAAATTGAGGGACCATTGCTCCAATTGGGTTAAAGTTAAGGGATCATTTATCCAGTTGAATTAAAATTGAAGGACCAATGGTTTTTTATTTTTAGTTGATGGACCGTAGCTGCATGTTTTAATGCGTTGAGAGACCAATGATAATGAATTTTTAGTTGATAGACCATTACTTCAATTGAGTTAAATTTAAGCGATCATTATTACAATTTACTCATATTAGACAAATGAAGGGACTCAGGGACACTTGAAAAGCAACACTTTCCTTCATTTATTTTTATGACATATGGTGTATCATTTTGTTTTTCGAGCATATAAAAATTTCTCCAAGAAGTGATAGATAAAGCAACATGAAATTGACAGTGATGATATTTAAACATGCAAAAATGACACTTTCCCGAGTACATGGAATGTCCCACGGGCCAAATTGTTTCTCACGATTGAGGAAAAGGCACAACTCGAGACGAGACCAAGAGTATACGATGCGGGCACAACCCGAGAATTGAAATCAATGCTGTGCCTGCAATAAGCGAACCTCCGGCCGACAACAATGCAGGCCGGCCACGATCAAACACTGTTACAACTCTCTTGCATATAAGTTTGAATACTTTAAAACACCGTAAAAATTTAAAATTGTATTCGTCTAAGGGAGAATAAAAAAAGAGACTAGGATGGAAAGACATGAAAAGATAAGAGAAACAATGACCGTGTCTCAGCTAAAAAACGTACTTTTATCTGTGTAAAGTGACTGGCTTGCCTTGGCTACGAACCTATCAAAATATCTAGGGGTACTTTAATCAAACCTCATTTGGTTTCTGTCACCCAGATAAACAATCTTAACATGAATTATAATGTGATGCACATTGCACCATTCCAACCACAGCTCAATTAGTGTGACGCAGACCCGTAACATTCCTAAGTTGAGATACACTGAAGATGACAGTAGTCGAGCTGCACGAAATACCGCAAGTCTGCACTGCACCCACCCTTGCATCTCCTTCGATTTATTATCAATGACCCCGGAGATTAATCCTGAAAAACATACAAAAGGCAATGGGCAAGGATGTTTAAATGGTTATATAACTTAATCATAAAGACAAATGCAACATATTCATTCAAACCAACACGACTAATGTAGTACAAGTCAGTGCACATAAGCATTTCACTAAAACTTGAACTGATGAGGACTGCCCCGAAACATTGGTGAACCGACTTCCTTATTTACCAAACCATATCCTCATACTCACAATCTAGGAAGAGTCACTAGCATATAAGGATTGGAATATGAAAGAAAGATGGCAGCAATCGGAAACCCGATTATCATTCCTGTCTTTTTAAAGTTTGTATTAAGTAACCCATATGGAGCTTCAAGAACCAAATTCCTTTCTACAGATTGCCATTTATTATCTACTAAAGCCACTTAATGGACAGGAAACCGAACCTGTTCATCTGCAAGTTTTCAGAGCATTAGCTGTGCACTTTGAAGCACCGTAACTTTGGAAACATCTGAAGCAATTCATCACGGCTCCGTTTCTACAAGAATATTAATACAATTAGAACAATTGGTCAAAGTTTTAGTAACTAAAAGTTCTACCAAATACAAACTAACCTTAATTCCAATACATCCATTAACATCAAGAGTTGTAAGTGTGTTTGAGCAGGTCAGTGAAAGGGCCTCCAAGCATTTATCGGTCACCCCAACTATCCCAAATAAGCTGCATCGTTTCATTCATAAGTCAGTAAGATCACTGAAATGCCTGCAGGTTTCATTCAACAGCATGGGAACCGTGTAGGTTTACTTAAAAATAAAAGTATCCAACAATGTCAATTTTTCTGTTTCTGCTACATGTATGATTTTACTCTGGTTTTCAAAATAACTGTGATATTTCCTAACTTCACTTTATTTATTTATTTTTTTAATTTTTTTTAACTTTTGGAGATAAGTGTTGGAATCTAAAGGTCTTCACTTAAGTCGATCAAAGACAGAGTATATGGAGTGCAAGTTCAGTGCAAACGGAGGCTCAAATGAGTTAGGGGTGAGGATTGGAGATCATGAAGTACCAAAGAGCGACAACTTTCGCTACCTAGGATCTATCTTGCAAAAGAACGGAGAGTTGGATGGAGACCTCAACCATAGAATACAAGTTGGATGGATGAAGTGGAAGAGTGCACCTGGTGTGTTGTGTGACCGTTGTATGCCACTAAAGCTCAAGGGAAAATTTTATAGGATGGCAATAAGGCCAGCAATGCTTTATGGCACGAAATGTTGGGCGGTCAAGCATCAACACGTACATAAAATGGGTGTAGCGGAGATAAGAATGCTTCGTTAGATGTGTGGGCACATGAGAAAGGATAAGATTAGGAATGAGGATATCCGAGGTAAAGTGGGAGTAGCCGAAATTGAAGGAACGATAGAGGAACACCTAGGAAGACTTTGGAAGAGACTCTAAGAAAAGACTTAGAGTACTTGGATCTAACGGAAGACATGACACAAAACCGAGAGCAATGGCGTTCTAGGATTCATATAGCCAACCCCATTGAGTGGGAAAAGGCTTTGTTATTGTTGTTGTTTGAATTATACGGCCTACTGCACAGGAAACCCTAAAATTAGACTTAACCAGTTACACAAAGCAATGCTGTAGCTCAATCCAATGTCTTCTAGGTCTCTAAATGGGTTTTAAATAAAGAAATAAAGAAGATAAGCAACATTAGTGACCGCTATTGCAGACCGGCCGAAAGATTTTCAACCTTGTGATTCCATCCCAGCTGTCAAACACATTCAAATATACTGTAACTGAATAAGTGACCAGAGTTTGAAATTTCTCAAGTCAAGAATGCAGAGGCCAGAGTTGAGCCTTATATTCTTTAAAAATTCTTATCAAGATTACGGATTACCTGAGAAATTCAAGACATGTGCAACCCTGCGCAACGACTATGACCCCCACGTCAGTGACCCGTACACACCTATTAGAAAGTGGAGATTGGTTTTGAAACTGTAATGCGTCTCCTTTGTTTCATATACATGTTTCTTTGAGTGCTGCAGTTACCAACTTACCATGTCAAATTGAGAGAAAGAAGGCCCTTGCATCTAGCTATACAAGCCACCCCTTCATCTGACAGATTCTGAAACATGATTCCATGATTATTTACCATCATTTTGGTAAAGTGTTCCAAAAGAATTATGTCAGCAAAACTAAATCTAGTTAATCTTACCTGGGCACCACATAAATCCAAGAATTTAAGATGGGAAAGAAGTGATATTTTCTTGTAAGCTTCATCAGTGAAGCTAAGCAAACAAAATACAGCCAATCAAAATACAAGAAGATGAACTAGCTCAAATTTACAAACAACGACTATCAAATACCTTGACAGGGCGTACAAATTTAGACTATGGAGACTAGGACAACCGTGCAATATCTGCTGCAAGCCAGAATCTGTTAACTTGACACACCTGTGAATAAAAAGTTATAATACGTAAGCACGGAAGGGAAGTTGCGGCTTTTTCATAGGATAATCAGTTTCACCACTGGTTTGTGTAGAAGGTAAAGTGTATTCAGAGGAATAACTTATAATATCAGGTTATAGCTATAAGCAATTCCATTTTTAGATAGGTCATAAACTGGAAACCACACAATCGAAAAATCATTGGTGTGATTTCCTGTTGTGACACATACAACAACAAAGCCTTACCACTAAGTGTGGTTGGTGTGACACATAAGCAGATAAAAAAATTAATTTCTTACAAAATTATCTTTTCGTCAGATGATGTGATTAAGATCAGTGTTTCCTACCTTGTCAGGTTCAACAACTGTAATTCTGGATAATTCTGAGCAATTAATTGCAAGCCTTTGTCTGAAAGGTTCTGTGATTTTCACATCAAAATAAACAATTGAAATAAATTCTTCATAAATAAATGTTAAAACTTAAAGGTTGACTAGCCAATGTAACATATAACAGTCACATACGGTACCTACGTAAATAAGGGATACATCTGAAGCATACCATAAACTACTTCAGGACAATAAAAACCAATCTTTTGCAGAGACAAGGTTGAATAGAAACTATACAGATTATGCATATATGTTTCAAAGTGTATAGTTTGTAACTCACAAAGCACTGAAATAGGATGGGACCAAGTGACAAGTACCTTACAGCCACTTACGTTCAGATCAACTATATGTTTGCAGTTCTTCACCAGGTGCGCTATACCTATATCTGTTACCCTGAAATTCAATGCATATTCCCAAATTCAGTGAAAGCAAACAACATTTCAACCAGAAATAAGATTTGAAAGACAAATCAAACTTTAATACCTGACATTCCAATAGATCGAAAATTCCTTCAAACTGGGGCAAGCACTGGTTACAGCTTCAATTCCCTTATCAGATATCTTCTGGCAGCCATTAAGATTCAAAACCTCCAGATCTTGAAGAGAATCTCGACACTGTAGAAATGCGTAATTTTCTTTTACACAATCAGAGGTATCAAAAAGCATCTGTCTCTGAACAATATTGTGTACTTCATTAAGTACTCATTGTTCTTTGACACAAGTATTATAACGACTACATTTAGCCAGCTCATCCAGATTCCACATTTTGAAGGAAACGTGAGAATTATAATAACAGGTGATCTGCTGTGCAAGGGATAGAAGTTATGAAAAGCTAGGTCTGGTAGAGTAACTGGTTTCCTTTCCATTTGCAATATCATGCTACACAAACATGTCTTGTGCTGTAAGATCCCCCAACTCAAGAAACCACAAATAACTTAGAAGATATGAACAGAAGCTTTGTTGATTCTACAAGTCGAAAATATAAAGTCTTGAAGCTTAACCCAAAATTTAGACTTAATCACAAGCTTGATTAGTCCTAACCCTGTCATGCTTCTCATACCTTACAAATACTGACAGGACATAGGTAAACTCTTTTATGGTATGCTTTCTGTGTGGCAAGAAATGCTCATATGAGTGTCAGTGCCCTACAATACAGACTCGTTAAAACCCATTATAATGCCTTGATGCTGGCAAATCAACAATCTTCCAACTGCACCTTCTCTGGCATTTGTATTAGTTAAAATTTAGTGCAAAATGGAGTGAAAAAATTGTTACAATTATAAACCTCCTAATTTTCACAAGCATTATTATTATTATTATCATTACAACGTTCTTTCCTCGTACACCAGAAAACCAATATCTTCTTACTTCTTTGAAATATAAAATTGGCCGCAAGCTCATACTAGAATGAATGTTACCTTGCTCTTTACAAGTTCAAGATGCTTGTCTTCAATGTCTTGTGCAAATTCAAGGTTTATATGCTTCACATGCTGATATCTCGCCTGGAAATATTGCATCAGGAATCCATATCAATACAATCATCCACTTGAAGCATTTTGTAAACTACAAGAAGCAAACACTACATCCCAATCATTTTCAAAACACCAATATAGCATCACTGAAGAACAATTTTTTATTGCACTTCTATTTACAATGGACAAACCAACCATCCTTTCTTCTTTCTTAAAACATGACCTTGAAACAAAAAAAAAGGCACTATTTTGCGCTAAGATCACCAAAACATGGTCATTTCGGTGTTTTCCGCTAACATTTACCCCTTAATCATCGAATGCCGGTATCAAACAAACACAATTGCAATCAAATTTGCTACATCTAACTTCTAACCAATGAAAGAGCATCCACAAGGCGATTCCCAGCATTATTCATCTCTCGAAAATCCAAAAGCTGAAACAAGAACCAAAACCCATGTCACAAAACCACATAAAAAACACACCACTCTTTTACCCATCTCAAATTTTCAATTTTTAAGCAAAAACAAAGGATCAAGTCAAGAAAAAAGAAGGAAAAAAAAAAAGTACCAGCCAAATGGAGGGGCAGGATATGAGAGTTGCGTTGAGCCATGGGCTGACTAGCAAGAGAGTGATGAGGTCTCTCTGCGGAAGTCTTGTGCTCACTATTTTCAGAACTTTGGGAATGGTTTCTCTGCTCCAAGTTACTTCCTCCTCCCCTGCTTCTACTTGTTCCTCCTCCATTTTTTATTAAAGAGAGAGAGCGTGTGAATTTCGTTCTGCGTTGGTTGTATTGTATCTTAGGAAATGTTTGGCAGCTGAGTGACTGCGTCTGCTAATTATTGGTATTGGGCTATTGGCAGGGCCGGACTTACCCAGAGAACGATGGCACGCCCAACTTTTAGGCCTAGCCCAAGTAGAAACAACAACTAGGGGCTAGTTGGTAGAGATGAACTGACGGTGAACTCCGTCTCGGATTAGTGTACGTTGTATGGATTGCATCTAGCGGGTGATGTCTCACCTATCGAGTGATGGAGCCTCGCTTATGATTTCGCTCGCCCATGATGATATTACTTGTGCCTAAATATAAGTTTGTTTTCATCTTCTATCTTTGTGGTAGACTTATATCGAAATATTTGCTTGTAGTATCTGTTACGAGTTTACTTTTGTATCTTTTCGTTTGAATTATCTCTAAATCAATAAATTGAGCACACAAAAATATGCTCATACGACAACTCTTATAATTTTGTTATCTATGAAATTGCTATGGCTTTCTAAAACAAAAATAAAAAATGTCTACATTGGATTTCATGGTGTACTCGGCATTCCAAAGCTTCAGCCCAAAAATAAAACCCAGAGCAAAATGAAAGCTTACCTCTTCTCTCTCCTAAAACCCCGAACCCCCTCCTCCTCACCCACCAACCTCCTCCTCCACCGCCACCACCAACAGCGGGGCATAACCAAAGTCCGCCTCAAATGGGTCAAAAACCGAAGCATCGACCACGTCATCGAAACCGAGACCGACCTCAAAGCCGCCTGCCTCCTCAAGGACGCAATCAAGCGCTCTCCCACCGGCTTCCTCACCGCCAAGTCCTTCGCCGACTGGCAGAAGCTCCTCGGCCTCACCGTCCCCGTCCTCCGCTTCCTCCGCAGGTACCCAACTCTTTTCCAAGAATTCCCACATGCCCGTTACGCCAATTTGCCATGTTTCAAATTAACAGAAACTGCATTGTTGTTGGATTCACAAGAACAAAGTATACACAAAACCCATGAGAGTGACACTGTGGAGAGGCTCTGTAGAGTGCTTATGATGACAAAGTCTAAGACTTTGCCTCTCCAGTCGTTGTATCCCTTGAAATGGGATCTGGGTTTGCCTGATGGTTTCGAAAAAATGTTGGTTCCGAAATACCCTGATTGTTTTCGGATTGTTAAGGCCTCGAATGGGGTCGGATGCTTGAAGGCCATACAATGGCCTAAAGAGTATGCGGTTTCGGAATTGCAGAGAAGTAGAGAGGGTGGTGATTTGGGGGATGAGTATAGGCAGTTCAAAAGGGGGCAGACGGTGTTGGCATTTCCTATGAATTTTCCGAGGGGTTATGGTGGGCAGAAGAAGGTTAGGGCATGGATGGAGGAGTTCCAGAAGTTACCGTATATTTCACCATATGAGGATTCTAGGCATATTGATCCTAAGAGTGATCTTATGGAGAAAAGGGTAGTTGGAGTTTTGCATGAGTTCTTGAGCTTGACTCTTCATAAGAAGACTAAGAGGAACTACTTGAGAAGCTTGAGGGAGGAATTGAATCTTCCACATAAGTTTACGAGAATCTTCACAAGGTATCCGGGGATTTTCTACCTCTCGTTGAAGTGTAAAACAACCACTGTTTCACTCAGGGAAGGGTACCATAGAGGGAAGTTAGTGAACCCACATCCCCTCACAAGTTTGAGAGAGAAGTTCTATTACGTCATGAGAACAGGGCTTCTTTATCGGGGTAAAGGTGTGAACATGCTATCCCCGGAAGAGATTTTACTTAACAGTATGGAGAGTGAAAGTGGGCAGGAAGAATCTGAAGAGGAAGAGGCTGGAACAGGTGATGAATGCTATGAAGATGAAGTATCGAATTCAGATTCAGAAGGGTCTGATGAAGATTGACGTTTGTATCAGAAGTTAGACATTGTGCTTACATTCCATGTCAATTGCACTCACCTTAAAGTAAGCAACTTCACCAGAAAGATTGATTTCATAGATTTTTCTTAGTTAACGGATTTTTGTCCTCTCATCTCTGTACTAAAAAGTTTGTTTTCGGGATTGCTGCTTGAGATGTTTAAATTTTTCTGCACAATATGGTATTGATTATGAAGTTTAGGTTTAACCTTCTGACTAATTGCAAACATAATCTTTGAAACGTTGCAAGCTTGCTTTTTGTTGGTTTTTTTACTTTTAAGTAAAATGGAATCGTCAAAGAATCCAAGTTCCGTGCAGAATGCTTTCTGTTTTGTGTACGTTTTTCCCAAATTCATATTTCATTTTCCCATGCGTTTTGTAATGCGACCTTCAATACAATGTTATAATATTAACTTCAAACCGTTGTACATACTTTCGGTCTCTCAGTTTTAGATTTGGGAACTTATGAACTGCTGAATGAAATGAGGATCATATTATGGAAACCACAACATGGCATATAAAACTATTACTGGATAAAGTTTAGGATGAACTTCGAGTACTCTAGCGTTTAGAGCATTTGAAATCTGTTTTAAACATCCTTGTTCAAACTGAATTGTGGAAACAAAATCTACAACGTGCTATGTTCTGTGGAATCCATGTGTTGGGTTGATTCCCAAAATGTTGTAGATTGGTTGGTTGTTATTTGAGATAAAACCAAAGGAATTATTTGGTTCTAAATTTGTTGATTGTGTTGTCATTTGGTTCGATAGCTATTAGGTGCTCTTATATTTTGTTCTCATGAAAGATATCAGATTATGTTATTTCTTAGAGACACAGTAACATGAACAGTTCTGATAACACTGGGAATAGCGTAACATGGTAGTGTTGCTTCTCTTTTTTTAACATGAGAAATATCGCAACGTATCTGTAATCTTGACGGCTCATCTGAATGATATTATGTTTCAGCCTTTCTTCAAGTGGTGCAGCATTTCAAGTGTAATACAAAGACGATGTTTCGAGGATGCAGGAAGAACCTTTGAGGTGAAATCATCAAACTCTTTCCAACAGTGGATTCGAAAGTGAGTGTGAAGCTTCATGGCACGCAATTGAACTTTTATGCCACACCATGAACTAATGATACGAAGTTGCAATTATTATTTTGATTCCTTGCGTCAGCCTCTTTGCAATGTTCTTATGCCGTTGCATAGTGAGAGATGTAGATGTGTTTTGTGCTACCTTCTTTCTCCACTTATGTTTCGACAATACTTGCGTCAAGAACTTTCCTCATTCCCACTAAATGTGACATCATTATATCGAACAATAAGTATAATCGAAACTATTCTTTTCCTTTACCATCAAGTCATCTGTAGAAAAATTCATTCGGTTTGAATACTATTTAGCCATACATATTGTCGAACAACTTGACAGTTATGGTAACAAGTACGGTTCTCACAGTAAGCTGTTAATTTCTTTGTTCAAATAGACGACTAACCAAATCTTTTGAATTTTTGTAAATATGGTCTGCAAATGATGATATAGCGAATAAACAGCTTCAATGTTGATGTTTATATGGTAAAATGATGTCACGTTAGCGGAAAATAGCCCAGAATGTGGGAAGCGATGACGGACGGCTAAACATACCAAGTCTCTGGTGCTTCCACAAAACTAGGTTAACTAACAATCCTCTCCTGTCTCCTCAAATATCCAACATTCAAGTTACCACATAAGAAAATTTAGAACTAGAAAATCAACAACGGAAAAGGAAACAAAATGTATAGTCCATTAATTTTTATGAGGATAATATTATATACTCGGACAAAAAAGAAAAAGAAGAGGAACAACATCCAGTATTTAATGGAAGCACTAATCCCAGGCACTGGTCATACCACCGTTACCAGCACCATAACCCCCAGAGCCGCCACCATAGCCACCAGAGTTGCCATATCCACCACCACTGCTTCCTCCACTGTAAAAATCTGAACCCCTACTGGAAGAGCCGTCCCTTCTGAAATCACGGCTACCAAACCGACCTCCCCCAGATCGCCTTCTGCCTCCACCACCATAAGAAGCCCTTGATGCATAACGAGTAAGCCAAGCAGGTACTTCCTGATTTGCTTCTTGCATTAGATCAGCGAGTGGTTTTGCCAATGAGAGATTGTTCTCATTAAAGAAGGCAGTTGCCAATCCTGATTTGCCAGCTCGCCCTGTCCGACCTATCCGGTGAACATAATCATCAACGTCATTTGGAAGATCAAAATTTACCACATGAGCTACATGGGGGATATCTAGACCACGTGCAGCAACATCTGTTGCCACTAAAATTGGTGTATTTCCACTCTTGAATGATCTCAATGCATGTTCTCTTTCCTGCATACAAGTACATTGCATCATAACAATATGAGGATTCGGGTTAATGCTAAACTTGCATGGTCATCATAAAATACTACGGGAAAAAAAGGATGACAATTACAACCAAGTGAAGTTTTCTACTAAGAATCGCTATTTCATAGTGATCAAATTACTTCCAGTTTGCCCTTGGGGTTTGCTTAAGTGGTGGAGGGTGGGGTAATGAGTTAGGATTAGGATATGTCTAGTGTTCAGTTCCCTCCAATGTAACCAAAGAAATTTCTTCCAGTTTAGCAAACTGGAAATTTTACATATTAACCAGACAGGAGAAGTCTCACAGGTTCGAAGATGGTTTAGAACATGACTAGAAAGAAAAATTGATGGTTCAGAATTACTGAAACTTGCTGCAGGAAAAGTAGAAGAATAATTCGCTCAGCTATAGCAGCAAAATAGCTCAACAAAGTTCTTTTTCGAGAGAGAGAGAGAGAGATATCAACTTCTATTTTCATGACGAATAACATCAGACACAAAACATAAGGAAACAAATATCACTTCTGACAGACTACAAGATCAATTTTCCGAACAATTTACCTGTTGTGTTCTGTCACCATGAATAGTAGTTGCCGGAAACCCATTCATGCACAACCAGTGTTCTAATGCATCAGCTCCCTTCTTTGTCTCCACAAAAACTAATGTCAGAGATTGCTGCAAATTCAATGACAAACGACTATTAATAGAATGCAGGATACTGATATACCAATTCTTCAAAAGAATCAACAGAACTTTAACAAAGAGTATTCCTTCCATGTTACCTTGCCATGAGCTCCATTTTCCCTCTGTGCATGAAGGAGGTCCATGAGATGACTTCGTTTATCAGACTCATGAACAAATTCAACTCTTTGAACAATTAAATCAGTACTTGAACCAACCCTTCCAACAGCCAAAAATATATATTTTGAAAGGAAATCCGATGCCAGTCGCTGCATTCCAACAAAAATTTGCAAAAGCTATCAGATGCTTTCAGTTTGGAATTCAACTGTTTAGAACAACTTTTACTAGCATTCAATATGACTATATAGAATGTTCATGTTGCATTAATATGACCATATACAAGTCAGTAAGTAAAGAAAAATCCAACAGGGAACCCAGCTACCGATTAAAACACACCTGTATCTCCTTTGGAAACGTAGCACTAAACAGCATGGTCTGTCGCAAACCTGGGGGAGGCATGTCCATCTGCTCCACTATCTTCCTAATTTGAGGCTCAAAACCCATGTCCAGCATCCTATCTGCCTCATCAAGAGCCAAATATCTGATCATCTCCAATGACACTCTTGCCCTCTCAAGCAGATCTACCAATCGTCCCGGAGTTGCCACAAGAATATCAACTCCTCTCTCAAGTTCTCTCAACTGACACAATATTGGAAAACAAAAGAGTAAGAGGTGAATCATCAAAACAAAAACAAAAAACAAAGTGAAAGTGGCATCAAGAATAAGCACCAATAATAATTTATTTAAGGTCACAAAATTTTCCACAACAGGATTGAGTCAATCAACATTTTGTGCTTTTAGGAGAGATATCAATGAAGAGAAAGTTAAGCAAGTGGTATTGACCTTAGTTGGAGAGGAAAATTGCTTTATTGACTTTAGTTGAAAAGGGGAACTGTTTTAACTGACCTATGATAGAAAATGAAATGATCATTGATCTATGCCGAAATATGAAATTATTTATTGACCTAAACCAAATTTCCTAAAAGTTTAATACTTTGAATGGGCTAGGGACCAAACTGAATACAAGTCATCCAAAAACATCTCCCACGCAAAAAAAAAAAAAGAAAAAAAAAAAAACTATAACCATAACCTCAAAATTATGTTCAACGATTTGTTCGCAAACTCACTCTTTCCCTCTCTTAAACATATAAACCTAAAACCAACCCAGCCTATATAACCTGAGCCTTCATTCTATAATAAAGAACCTTGAAAAATGAACAAACAAATAATAAAAATGGGGATTAGTTGTGGGGCCCACACCACATCTAACTTTAACAATCTAAACCGTCTATTAATAGATCATACTTGCAAAATAATAGCCAAATTGGAAATATTTGAGGCATCTAATTGAGTTCAAAGAAATTGACAAACACTATGTTTAAAGAAACATTGAAATTTCATCGTGACAATTAAATAGGCAAATGGTTTCAAATTGAATTGAGTTTTTGCAAGGATGATCTTTGAATTGAGATTTACATAAACACGGTCTGGATTGTTGAAGTTCAATGTAGAGTGGGTCCCACAACTAATTATATGTACACATAAACACATGCAAGTAGACAAGGATCCAAAGTATCAGTAAGCCACAATCAAAGTCAAGTTATACAAACCTGTTGGTTTATTGGTGCTCCTCCATAAGCAACTACCACCTTGACACCAGTTTGATAAGCAAATTTTCTAGTTTCTTCATGGATCTGCAAACCAGCCAAAACAGAAACAATAAGCTTTTGCCTATAAACCACTAGAATACACGTTATGTTACTGGCATAAGCACAATCTAACCTGGCAAGAGAGTTCTCTGGTAGGTGAGAGAATAAGAGCAAGAGGGTACACAGTACGTGCTCCACGAGGTCTCTGAGCAAACTGCCCCAGCATGATTCCACTAATAATTGGAAAGCAGAAAGCAGCTGTCTTCCCTGAACCCGTCTGAGCACAAGCCATCAAATCTCTACCTCCAAGAGAAATAGGTATTGCATGACGCTGAACAGGAGTTGGCTTCACATACCTGCACCTCCGAATATTTAAATTCAATGCCTCCCCTAAGTCTATCTCTGCAAAAGTATTCACAGGTGGTGGCACATTATCCCCACTAGTTTCCACTGGGATATCCTCATAAGCATCAAAGTTAATGCCTGTGTTTTCTTGATCACTAAACGTCGGTTCTGAGATGTCTTCATCAGCAAAAGGGTTTACTTCCCGCTCCCTCCCACGGTCCCATCCCCCACTTCTATTGTTCCAACCACCACCACCTCGACCACCACTGGAACCATATCCCGGGCGCCCAACATCACGCCTAGAACTGCCAGCACCCCAGGCAGGGCCAGGCGCAGGCCCATTGTAACCTACGCGGTCATTGGCTGGTGAAGGGGCAGGCTGTGAAGGAGCCGGGGCATCAGAAGACGGCGGCCTATTACGAAGATGTGGTGGGACATAAGTTGATCGTGCAGGCCGAGATGAGCTGTTATTGTCAGATGAACCAGCAGTCGAATTCTCTCCTTGAGAATTTGCTACAGAATCCGCCCATGAAGTTCTCATAATTGGAAAAACGCGACCCCTCCTTTTTCAATAAATTCAATTCGTAACCTAATGCACCAAATACACAAACGAACAAAAAAATCAGACTCCAAATAAAAATTGGTCTCATGATTTTTCTCTATATATCTTGCAGATCAAAACCCCGATCAATCTTATCACTGTACCATTCGAAAGGGGATTCGTCTATGAAAATTATCATTAGGAACTGGTTAACATGAAAACTTCAGTAACAATTTACATAACATTAACAGTAAACTCGATTAACTTTAAAAAAAATATGATTAATGTTTAGCGGAATAAACATCACGCAGAAAACTTAAAACACAAATCTGAGCAAAAAAATAAAACTAAACAATGTCGATACACGAAAAATCGGAAAAATAAGTACACAGATCAAAATTCAAAACGAAAACAACGGCAAGCATTCGAAAAGCAGATAAACACATGCAAAAAAGCTCAAAAATTACAGAGACCGAGAGAACTTCGAACCTCGATAAGCAGTGAGAGCAGCGGAATCGGATCGGGAACCAGATAAAAATTAAGAAACCCTAGCTTTTCTGAGCGCAGGAATGGCAGGATCGCACCGCAGGCGAAGATATAGCTCCGGCTTTTCGTTTTCTTCGTCGATAAGATTTTCTCTTCTTTTTTTCTGAGATTTTTCTTCTCCTTTTCAAATGGGACCAAAACTCTTTCTTCCCCTTTTCCTTTTTCTACGCTGCCGAGACGTATTGCGAGGAAATTCTTATTATTTTTTTAAAATTAAATTAAAAATTTATCTTTAAATGCATTGGCGTCCGTACAATTTGGAGGGCGAAAGGTGGCTGCCGTCATAAAAATAACCGGACGGTCAAGCGTGAAATTGTGAGGGTTAAAAATCTGCATGCTTGATTTCTGAGGTCTCTAATCTTTCTACAATATAGGGAACTCAGTTCCATGTAATTAAGAAATTGTTTGTATGAAATGTTGCGTTTGTATTTATATCCAATATACATATTTCAACCTATCCAGACACGACACGTTAAGTTAAAATTGTGTTGCCTCTTCATATACCTTTATTGAGCAAATCAATCATTATTAGTTTATAAAAAAGATGCCCATGGTAAAAGAAAGATAATTAGCATGAAAACCACAGCTGGTAAAGAGAGAAACAAAGAAAGTCCTACTCTAACCTCTACCTAACCTCAATCTTTGGTTTTGGAGTTTGCATTCTTCTTGATCTCTTTTCTTTCTATTTCTATTTTGGTAGGGGTAGACCTCTTACTCTGCCGCATGAGCATTTATGGTTGTGGTTGCTTTCTCTTTTTTATGAGAATAGCATTTTAT
Source organism: Pyrus communis (assembly GCF_041283825.1). Classification (NCBI taxonomy): domain Eukaryota; kingdom Viridiplantae; phylum Streptophyta; class Magnoliopsida; order Rosales; family Rosaceae; genus Pyrus; species Pyrus communis. The sequence continues at coordinate 22,636,149 of NC_142578.1, forward strand.
AATGGTTATAACTTATTGTTCAACCTTGGCTGTCAAAGCGATGACTGTTGTTTCAAATTTGAGGTGGTAGTTTTCTGTTTGGTGCATTTGACAAAGGAGTAAGAGTAGGAAGCTCGACATTTGTTTAGGGTGACTTATAGCCACTGTTCTAAAAAGCGGCCTAGAAATTTGATGAAGTGTCTATACGGTTCTGGGCGGTCCTAGGCGATTCAATTTTTGTTTGTTTGTTTAGGTTAAAGGTTTGGAGATAATTTTCTTGTAAAATAACTTTAAGCTTTTTTCTTATAAAATAACTTTGAATACATATTACATTTTATGTATTCAACCAATCTTGGTCACTTATTTACATGTTTTTATTATGAGACAATAAATTTAATTAAAATTAAAAAATCTGCCTAGGTCTCTGCCTGCCACCTAATTAGCGCCTAACTCTTAATTTTTAGAACCTTAATTGTAGTAGAGTTTTGTTGCTGATTGCAAAATCATCAAAGGGTGGTGTTTCTCTCTCTTTGCGTTGTCATTGCAAGGGTTTAAGGGGATTCATAGCCCTTTTTTGTCATTTGTCTTTGTATTGTCTTCTAGGTGATAGTACGGTGTTTATCTTATGTCTTCTAAGGTTTAGCCTTTGTGAGCTTATTTTTTAGGTGCATGACTCCCGAGGTTGAAGAATCTTATTTCTAAGAAGTTTGTTTTGTTTGCGCAAGGGATAATAATTCTCACAATTTATTAAGAGCTGTTATCACACCCCTTAATCCTATTTCCCCATCCAATTTTAATTGACATATTTAGTGACACATTCGACCTATTGTGTAATGACTTCTAAAGCTAATAAAAATTAGGGAGTTTTAACGAAAATGGCTTGGACTAACTTTAATTTAACCAAAAATCACCATAAACTATTATTTAATTAAAATGGCTTAATTTTTAATCATAAGGACATAACCCAAACCCTTAAAAAACAAAAAACGCGGGCTCAAATAAAAGGCCAACCCGCATAACAATTACTATTCCAAAAATAACCCTGACGAAACTTTAACTCAAGCCCATTACAAACATAACGGTTACCACATTCAATCCACCACTCCATCACCATTAATTGCACCAACCACCCTTACAAACAAGCAAAAAGAAACCAATTCGGATTCCTTTCCGCAAAACCCAATTACAACTTCAAACTCCAAATTTCAAACCAAAATCTACTCAACAATGGTAGAAGAACAACAAATTCCAGCCGAACAACAAGTTCACGACGAGCAATAAGTTCCCTATAATGATCCGTCTTGGAATTTACGAAATGAAAAGGCATTTTGGTAATTTCCCTTTGTTAGGCTAGATATTTTGAAATGGGATTGCTTTTTGGTCTTGTTTGGTGTGCCTAAGAGGGGCCCACCCTTTGTTTGTGTCCCCTGGACCAACTCTCCTTATTTATTCCCTCCCCTCACCGTGACTCATAGCTCTCTCTCTCTTAAAACTCTCTCAGCTCACCCTCTTTAACCTTATCTCCCTCTCCCCAAGATGCTCACTCCCACCCACACATCAACGACAACGAACCCCTTAACGCACACCAGGGATGGGTTTTCTCTTTCCCTCATTCTCTGTGAAGCACAAAGACGACCCGAAAATCCCTTCCGGTGAGTTCAGTTTTGAGATCGGCTATTCGAGGTAAACTTTATTTGATTCGGACCTATTCCAGTCTCTCGTTATCTTCCCTAGCCTTGTGGGGTTGTTTTCAAACCAAAAATTGATAGACTTAACTTTGCTTTTCAATCCTTCCGGCGAGCACCGTGGGTTTCAGACTGTTTTCTGGCCAACTTCGGCCACTACTTGGGAAACTAAAGGTATAATCCTAATCTACTCTTGTTTGTTTTCAATTTGGTGGGTAGATCGTAGGTTGTGGTTGAGGTTCGAGGTTGACTAGAGCTTAGGAAGTTCCGGCTTTCTTTTTCGTTGAAACCAGCTTAAAACTGGGTCGACTCGACCCGATAACCCAAAGCCTAAACCCAATTGCCCAGAACCTCAGGCCCAAACCCAAAACCCAGCCTAATCCCCTAATCTGGCCAAAACCTTAGGCCTATGTAACCAAGCCCAATTCACTTAGCCCAAGCCCAACCCACTTAAACCTAACCCAAACCCAAGTCAATATTGGGCCAAAACCCCTACCCTAACCTAGTTGTCTCAACCCAGAACCCTGGCCAGCGCGTGGGTGGTGTATGGATCTGTGCGTGCATGCTGTCTTAGCCAACGCGTGGAGCACACGCACCTCCACCGGAGGTACTGTTCTCTACCGCCGTCCACAGTGTGTTCGGCGACTTTTCCAGCGAACTTTCTGGCGACCCAAATTAGCACGTGGTGGCGTATGCGACAGTGCATGGCCATTCGGGCAGTTGTCCTGTGGCAGCGCGTAGGGGTACTAGAGGTCCCCTTTATGTTTTTTGACATCCTAAATCCGTTTATGACATCCATTTCCCAAAATTCAACCATTTTAGTAGAGTTTTGTTAATTGGTACCTTTATGTGCTTAGGTGCAATTGTGTATGGCATTTCTGTCCTCTCTTGTTTGCATGGCTCTTCGACGGCGAAATATATGTGAGTGGATCCCTTTCAAAATGCATATTTTACTATTAGAAATGCATACATGAAAAGTATGATTTGTTGGTTACGTTTTATGAAATGTTTATGAGTAAATTGGATTTACACATTATGATATATTGTGCTTCATCAACTTTACGTTCTTTGTGGTATATATGATTGATGACTATATACCTACTTATGAACGTGGTTTTGCGATATGACGTTTTAGCTACTGAGCTCCGTTTTGAGATAGATATATATGTATTAGAAATATTATGTTATGATTTTATGTGCTTATTTAGTGGCTACTCAAATGTCCTGCCTATGGATGAATGAAATCATTAATTGGCTTCGGTCAGGAGATGTAAGGCCTACGGGCGAATGATACTTATATATTGGCTTCAGTCGGGTGCTGTAGGAGCCTATGGGCGAATGATACTTATATATTGGCTTCGGCCGGGAGATGTAGTGCCTACAAGGATAAGATATTGATATTGGCTTCGGCCAAGAGATGTGGTGCCTATGGCAGAAGATATTTATAATGGTTTCGGCCGGGCGTAGGTTGATGGCTTCGGTCAGGAGATGTATTGCCTTCAGGCGAATGAAGATGTATGTGTGTGTGTGTGCGCGCGCCTTTGTGCTACTACTACTTAGCACAATAAATATAATATATGTTTTAAGAAGTTTTATGACATGTTAGGGTTTTCGAAAGACCTATTACTTATTATGCTATATGAGTTTTCATAAACTTTGGGGGTTAGTATGTTGTTGAATAACTATGTTAGTATTACTTATGGGAATTGTTATTAGCACTCCAAAAATCTCATTCTACACTCCAAACTTTCTATATTAGGAAAGAAAAATACACTTGTGAAGAGTGTAGAATGAGATTTTTGGAGTGCTAATAACACTTCCCTTACTTATATATCAACTTGGTCTACTCATCTTTTGTTTTGCACTCCCTCAAGAGTTAGAATCAAGGCATACAATCCTCGCGTCAAGGCACTCCCGCATCGGTATCTTCGAGTCCTCTTGGTGTAAGACCCATCTCTTTGTTCATTCAATTTTATATTATTCCTTTTTAGTGTCTCGGATTAGTTGTATGCTCTGAACATGTTCCACAATTGCATATTCATTATAATTAAATTTACAAGTTTTATTTATGTCGGTTAATTGTTTTTAGTTCTCATGCATCCTAATATGGCTTCGTCACCTTAGGGTGTTGCCCAGCATGTGCCTACCCTGGTGTTTGGAGAATATCAGGGTCGGGCGTGTCATTCCCAACAAGCAACAAGTTGCTTCCAAACAAAAGGTACTAAACTGAAATCCTTGTTTGCATGTTCTTGATTCCATATAATTTATCAATTTTTAAATTAGAAACTGCATTTTGATAACTAATCAATTATTTCCAAAATTGAAATTCTGTGTGTTTACTACTATTCTTCAATTTCATGTTTAACTTTAGGATAGTTCAAGCAATATTGTGTGTTATTTGCCTCAAACCCATAGTTAGTTTGGGTTATATTGTTTTACATCAATAAACAGTGTATATTTTGTTACATCTCATAAAGATTGGGGGGTTATTTTTCATCAATTTCACAAAATAGTTAGGTTATTATGCTTAAATTCCAGAAATAATTTTCGGTTTTGATGCCTTTCCATATAAACAATGTGGTTATATTGTTTATATCCATAAACAGTTCTTAATTGTTATATCTCATAAATATTGGCAGCTATTTTGGACTAATATTCAATTTGCTCCATTTCATAAATAATGTGGATTGATTTTGTTTTTTTTTTTTTTTTTTTTTATCCCTTTCATAAACAATGTGTGTTGATTTGATTTAGTTTTGATCCATTTCCATATGAATAGTGTGGGATATTTCATAAACAATGTAGTTATATTGTTATAGATCCATAAACAGTTCTTAATAGTTATATATCATAAATATTGAGGATTGTTTTGGTTTTGTTTTATCCCATTCATAAACAATGTAGGTTGATTTTGTTTTGTTTTGCTCCCTTTCCTTATAAATAGTGTGGGATAATTCATAAACAGTATGGGTTATATTGTTCTATATCTATAAATAGTGTAAGATATTTCATAAAAAGTTTAACATATTTCATAAATATTGTGAGTTCTATCATTTTTTTGGTTAGTTTCTGCCTTTTCTGTGTAGTTTTTTTTTTTTCCAATGGGGTTTATTTTGTACATTACACAAAATAGAGTGAGTCTATTTAGTGTAGTTTCATAAATAACATGCATTTTTTTGTTATAGTTCAATAAATAGTATCCTAATAATTTTCATTGTTGAAGATGAAAACAACAAAAAACTTGCAAAGAAGGGTAAAACTAAGAAAAAAGAAGCTAAACAGAAGAAGGAATACCTACAATACAGATGCAACATAACCGGGTTTGCAGAAGCAATGAAAGTCTACAACCCTATGTTACAACGACGTCAAGATGTCTGTGATGAACTAGCAAAGACGTCATTTTGGAGTCTACTGAAGATTTACATGGATATGACTTTGATTATGTCATAAAGGAAGAGGAAGTCCGACATGGACTTGATCAAAATCATTAACTGCTGCAACCCAACAAACCAAAAGTTTAAATTTGGGCGTCATGAATCACATGGGATTTCCAGCGATGATATTATCCAAATCTTCGGATTGAACAACGAAGGAATTGATCTGCTGAATACAAACAAATCAACCAAATTTGGTGATGATGACCACCTCATCAAAAAGTACTTCACAGATGTCAAGGTAGTCAAGAAGAAGCATCTTGTAGAGGCATATGAGAAAGCACTTGAAGATGAAACACCTGAGGGCGTCCAAGATATTGCTTCACTCATATGCGCACACCTTGTTCAATCACTGCTGTTTACAAACTCCGGAACCTACATCACCCGGAGTTTCCTGAATATATGTACGAACTAGCAGCAGATAAACAATTACAATTGGGCCAAATGCATAAGGGACTATCTGTTCAAGATGCTTGGAAAAGAAAATAAATAAATAAAGGGAGGAAGGAGAAGAATCAACCACTGGTGGATGTACCGTCCTTGTTTTGGTAAGTAACCAACATAGTTAATAAAAATAACATGAATTGTTTCTTACAAAGTTTTGCACAAACTAACATCACTTACTTAATTCATATAGTACTGAATATTTCTACGCACAAATCTAGTGGAGACAATAGAAGGACGAGAAAACATGATTTCGGTGATCACAAGATGGGACACAAACATGATCCACAGAGCAATCAAGGATATCCTAGTGGAAAAAAATCAAGGTAATCACCAATAATCAATATATTTCACTTTGAAAAATAGTGTTTTCCAACACAAAAATAATGACTTATCATATAAAATGACACCCATCTAATGTGACTATTTGCAAATTAAGGATGTCATTCCTTCTGAATAGCCACATGAAGAACCTACAAAAAAACAACAACAAAAAAAGAAGGTGAATAAAAGAAGGCAACCTAATACTCAAGAGGATGAATCAAACAACGAAGATGAATCAAATAGAGAGGACATACCACAACAGGTACAAAACAATCTCCTAGCGAGGACATACCACAACAGGTACAAAACAATCTCCAAACAAAAAACTATCACATATGACCAAATAACATCTATAAACAATTAACTGATTCTACAAAAAAATGGTTTATTCAATGTGTCTTTTTTACTCTTCCATAATAAACCGTGGCTTATTATGTCTTTGTTCATAAATAGTTGGAGTAATTAAGTTGTAGTACCATAAATAGAATGTCTATTTCATAAACAGTGTTGGTTAATTTCATAGATAGTGTATACAAGCAAAAAAGCCCACGTGATGCCACAGGTTTACAACTCTAGTTTCACATAATTACAACAGTGTTTCTAATTCTACTATTACATATATACAACCATACTCACAATCCTATTTACACACATACTAATCAACATTTAAAACTACATTAAATGGGGGGGAGTTTTACCTCAGTACAAAACTTGATAAAATTAAACAAATCCTCATGTCATTGGTTCTTCATTTTGACCCCTGCTCTTATAAACTGGGCTAAATGTTGCACATAGACCATCGATTTCCACCACAAAGAAGGGATTCTCCATCGTCACCACTCTTGGTGTTCTCTTCATGTTTTCCTTTGCCCAAATAATGGAAATTCCAATTTTGAAGCCATTTTCTCACACTAAATAACAAAAAAATAAATTTAAAAATTAGAAGAAAACAAAGAAAAGCATCTAATAACTTATATTTGGAGACAGAAAAATAAGCAAAACCTAGTTGAGAACTCACCATAAAAAACCAAACTTTACCCAAGAAAACTCCAAAAAACTAAAAAATAAAAAATAAAAAAAAATTGAAGAACGCATTTGAATTTTACACATAATGCAGCAAAGGAAAGACACAAAAGAAGAGAGTAAAGCCATCAAGCTCAACCCTTTAATTTAAACCCCAAAAAAAATTAAACACAACCCCATTAAATCATTAATCTTATTGTAACGACAAATTATTATGGCCAAACTTTTGGTGCCTATCAAAACCAAGTTTTCATATATATACAAAGCATCTATTTAACCAATGAATTGATGGAGGGTGAAAAAGAGAAAAAAAAAAGGGGCCATTATTCAATTATGTGGAGAATTACTTGATACGTACAAAAGGTTTGAAAATTAAACTAACATTACTAAATAATAAAAAAAAGATGAGATGGAGTGAAAATCACATACCAACATCAAGCTTAAATTTGTGGTGCTCATTTGTTGTGCTATCTGCAATTAGTCTTATTAGGAGCTTCTGCATTGGTTGATGTCTCGGTCTTCTCCTTAGCTGCATGTACATTGTAGACTTGGATAGATGAAAACAGAAGAAAATAAAAATATAAGTTAAAGTTACAACTTAACTATCTATGTTGATTCATGTCCAACACATAATAACAATAGCAAATCATTTTTCATCTCATGCACTGGTTTGTCATTATCACTCGAATTCACAAGTTCATTTACTCCAAATTTCTTAGTTATGACCAGGAAAAGAATGTTTAAGCAAAAATATGTTTATGTGTTTTTCCACTAAACTACCTATTAAACCAAATCCAAATGTAAAAAATAAAAAAAATAAATACCTTCGTCAAACCTTTTAGGCTTCAAGTCCACCGACTCCACCCCAATACTCAGTCACACCCCAGAAATTCTTGCACCTTCAGTAGCCTAGATCATGCATGTATCAGTATAAATACAGAAAAAAAAAATTAACGCAATTTATTAGAACAAAGAATTTGGGATCAACAAAGTTTCTCTAAACTTACAGAGAGGCCAATAAACAGCAATTGAGGATAATTTTTCGTTTAGCTACATTCAGAGGGGCACCCAAACCTGATATTAAAAAACAAAATATCCAATATAATGCAAACGAATCAATATGTAGTATCAGTTTAGGATGCATAAGTCAAGGCTCTAAAGCATTGAGTAAGACACCAAACCTGTCGGTATGGCACAACTGAGGATGCAAACTTTATCCAACTGAGCAATGGGCTTAATTTTGGAAAGACAACCAGAATGAACACCAATGTATTCATTTGAAGTAAATGTGCCTAGAAAACTCTACTCATAGTTTACAAATCTGCAATTCTCAAAGGTTAATCATATAAAATCACACACACACACACACACACACACACACACACACACACAAACATATATATATATATATATATATATATATATATTATGTATATTATATGTATGTAGTAGCTATTATTGCTGACCTTCAGCAGAAGTAGAGTTCGATGTGATAAACTGAGGTATATTTGACCTTTGCCCTTATTTCCACGGCCTTAGGTGGAGCAACCTTCACCCTCTCCATCACCAACGGCTTCCCTGCCTCCCATGCAATTACTGTTGCAAAATCTACAACACATAAATCCCAAATTGAGGAGTATTAAATCTCTATCCTCAAATATCCTTCCAAAGACATGCAAAATGAAGAACAATGGACCTAGTGAGCGAAGAAGCTGATTGGTGTTCATAAAAAGGATATTTTAGTTTTAATTACCTCATATTTAAGAAGAGGTTCAGAACTCTCTTCAATTTCTTTTGGTTCTGGTTTGGCTTCAGGCCTAGCCTCCATTGTCGCCATTGACAAAAGACGGGCTCTTAGGAATAGAAGTAGACATGAATGGAGCTTGATATGATCTAATTATGAAAACATGTACTAAACAAACATAAAATTTAAGGTGCATGGACGAATTTATCCAACGAAATTATCAAAATATGTTGAGAAGAATATCATTTTTTTTTACATATTTTCTCGACAACCAAACAACAATTGTGTTGCCGGTATTTAGACGAAAATAATTCGCTGGAATTTGAAGACCAAAACCCTAAAACCTTAACACTTGAGATCAATTCGATTAAGTGTGAGAGAATTTGTAGAATTTTATACGTTAGTTTGGGGGTTTGAGTTTGTTTTCTTATTTTATGCATAGAAAACTTCAATTAAATGCCAAATAAAAAATCCAGTATCTTACTTGATGACAAATCGGTGAGAAAGCTTTTGGGTGGAAGGGTCGGAGAGGGTTTGAAGCTAGAATCTGCAGATGCTGGGGTGAGTCAAGACGATGTTGCAGTCCGATTATCAACCGACGACCAAGATTTCTTCATGAGTTTTCAATCCAGATGGGCTTGTAGTGCGGCTATGGTTGAGATTTGTTGATGATGAAGCGGTGAGAGAGAAAGAGAAGCGCCGATTCTGAGAGAAATTATGAAAATGGATTTGATGGTTTGAGGTTTTTTGCGATGATTGTGAGCGACAAAGGAGATGAACAGGCATAGAGCGGTGAGCAAGAGTGAGAGGGGGGAGTAGGCAGCAAGTGTCGAGGGAATGGGATCCCACGTGTTCGAGAATGCTGCTACACTTGACAGCAAGGTAAAATGGCAATGTTGAAAAAAGGGGAAAAAATAGGGGGTAAAACTGGAACAACACTGTGCTTATGAACAGTGCTTCGGTTTATTTTCTCTTTTAGTGTATATATATATATATATAACTAGAAATTGATGCCCGCGCGTTGCTGCTGGATTAGAAATTGTATGGAAGATGGATAAGCTAATTTTGAATCATCAAATTTGTAGCTGCATTGCATGACAATCATTTGAAACCTTTTCTCTAAATTATTAAACAACTTTTAGCATAAACTAACTTGCAGTTCAAATGCAAGAATGCAAAGGAAGAAAATTTGTCAAATTTCATACATGTCAAACTTCATTTATGAAACTAAAAACCATAAAAAATAAATTGATAAACATACAAAGATAGTTCACAATCATAAATGTTGAATGCTGAAAAAATATATAATACGATGATCTCTGTTTCTCTCATAATACTATGGATAGGTTTGCATCAGCCATCAATCTTGATTCATCAAATGAGGGAAGTAAAAAGATCGGCAACAAAACATCCATGATGCAATTTGGAAGGAAATAGCACATCAAGTGGATCAATATGTGGCTCGATGGGTGTACGAAGCCGGTATTCCTTTCCATGTTATTTATAATGATAGCTTCAAGCGTGTGATGGAAGCGGTTGGTCAATTTGGCCCGAGTTACCTACCTCTAAGCCAATACGAATTAAGGGAGCCATTATTAAAAGAAGAGGTAAAAAGAGTAAAAAAGTCACTTAAGAACCATGAAGAAGAGTGGGCTTTGAATGGTTGTAAGGAAGACACCATATTTCTTTCTTCTAAGGAATGCTCTAGTGAAGCACACACCGGGGAATATATCTTTGAATATGTTGACAAGTGTGTTGAAGAAATTGGGCCTCAAAATGTGATTCAAGTGGTAACCGATAATGCTTCTAACAATATGGCGGCGGCAAACATGATGAAGAAAAAGAGGCCAAATATGTTTTGGACATGATGTGCCACTCATACTTTGAATCTCATGTTTTAAGGGATTGGTAATCTCCCTAGGTTCAAAGGAATTATTGACAAGACAAAGGCTTTCACTATCTTAATTTATGCACATCATAAAACTTTGGTATTAATGAGGATGTATACCAAGAAAAGAGACATAATAAGGCCCGGAGTCACTAGATTTACAACTTATTTCCTCACATTGCAAAGCTTGATGGATAAGAAAAAAGTCTTGAAGGTTATGGTTGCTAGTGATGAATGGGAACAATGCAAACATGTCAAGACTACAAAGGGGAAAACGGCATATGCTCCCGTAGTGAGTGCATATTTTTGGAATGGGGTCTCACTTTGCTTGAATGTGTTTGAACCTTTATTTTAGGTGCTTCAAATTGAGAATGGGGATAAGAAGCCATCAATGAGGTTTTTGTATGGAGAGTTACAAAATAACAAAGATGGAGATTAAAGAGACATTCAAGAACAATGAGGCCAACTATCAACCAATTCTTCAAATTATTGATGAAAAAGCTCGTGAGCAGCTTGATAGTCCATTGCATTTGGCGAACTACCTTTTGAACCTATTTCTTCAAAGATCAAAGCATACAACATGATCCAATTGTCATGAAGGGGATTTTTATTTGTGTTGAGTTCTTGCCCGATAACTATGAGGTTCAAAACCAAGTGATAAATGTTGAGATGCACAAGTTAGAGTAAAGAAGGTGGATTTGGAAGACATTTGGCCGAAATTGGATACGTTGAGAATGATGAAAACTATAATCCGGGTATGAATATTCACATATGCTTATATTTTATTTATTAAATTTGAGTTTACTACTTATTTTTCATTACTAATTGTGTGCTTTTTTTTATTCATTAGTTGCATGGTGGCATAATTATGGAATGATGTGCCTAATTTGCAAAGGATGTCTATAAAGATTCTCTCATTGACTACAAGTTCATCCGGTTGTGAAAGAAATTGTAGTTTTTTTTAAGGTATACATACGTAGAAAAGGAATAGACTAGATACAACAAGGTTAAATAATTTAGTCTATGTCCAATTTAATGCAAGGATTATGAACAAGAAGAAAAGAAAGAAAGAGAAGAAAGTGGACATACTACTTGCAAGTGAAGCTAGTATGGTTCAAGGATGGATTGTGGAGGGTGGTGATGAAGAACTTGAGCTTGGTTCGAGAATTGGAAAGACATCGGAGGTAGGTAGTTCCCTAGAGCCTAGGGAGAGTTCTAAAATTGTTGAAGTACGAACTTCATGAAGAAGATTTTATATCGGATGAAGACACGGAAGAAGAAGAAGGAGCTGATGAAGAAGTTGAGTTTGAGTCCGACACGAAGAGAGTCTTGGAGGGATATGGTGAAGAAGAGTTTGATGCCTGGTAACTTTCGTAGCTCGATTTTCTTTTATGTCAATGTCTAATTTTGAGAAAACTCATTCATTTAGATATATACCTGGTATTAATTAAACTCAAGTTATGGTTCACTTGGATAGTTTATTCAATAGTTCTAGATGTCAATGGGTTTAAGGTATGACTGTACTGTCTCAAGGTTCTTGTTGATGTTGTAGGTTGTATCCTAAGCAGAATGTTTGGCCACTCCTCAACATATGTTGATTTTCATTTATGATTTCGTTCTTACGTTGGGTGACTTTGCCAGTTTGTGCTTAATTGCATATATATAATTTCTGCCACTTTCACAAGCGTTAGGTAAATGCTAGAAAAACCTAAATGGAAACGATGCTATATATTAATTTGTATATTTGTTGACGTGCATACATGGGTTTTGTCGTTTTCTTTCTTGCATTTAAATATTATTTAACTTAAAAAAACATTTACAAAGTATATGGGATACCCAGATAAGATTGGAAATCACATTTCAGTTGTTGCAAGCATTGCGTTGTTCTCAAGTATAATATAGGATTATGAATTACTTCATTTGTTGAAAGAAATATTTCTTTTGTACATTTTCTACCTGTTTTACATACATGTATAGGTGTTGGTTGCCTTGTTGGTAAAGCAATTCACTTTTGATATTGTAAAGCACACCTAGTAATGAATTACCATTTACAGTTTGCGTTGGAATCGTATTCAGAAACTTTCTTGTGTTTGAGTTGTGTAACATATAAGTGCTTGTTTCATTTCTCTGATCTCCAGCTGTGAAATCAAGTTGTAAATTTTTATGTCTTCTCTTGATTTACATATGAAAGGAGAATGAAAATTGTGGATATGGGTGGTGCTCAAGAGCTCATGAATATGTTGAGGGCCGCTAAAGATGACATCATAAGGAATGAGGCTTTAAAAACTCTTACTGCTCTATCACCCTCAAGTCCAGACATTTTCATTCACAGTTGGTACTACATGTGCCTATGTTTATACCTTGAAATTTTGTTAATTTTATAGAATAGGTGTGTATCAACTAAAATTCCAGGATGCTAAAGAAAAGTATCTTACATTACTATATTTCCTTATTTTCCTCCTATTTTGCATTTTATGTGGTTTTAAATTGTAAACTTGTTGTACATATGTCATCCTACAATACTCCTCACTATGGTTATATGGCATATATGCTTAATGTGTTTTTAAATTTTGGACTTGTTGGATATTCTTTTTGCATTTTATCATTCTTTTATTATCTTATCCATGGATTTCATACAAGTATAATTTTTTGTAAGTGTCAGTATGCACTTATTTACAAGATATACAAGAAATTTACCTAAATCCGACTAGGCGCCCGCCTAGACCCCGCATAGCCGCCTAGGCACTAGGCGCTAACCCACCGCTCGACTAGCACTGAACATTTTTAGAACCTTGGTATAAATTTATATCATCCTAAATTTCACTTACTACTGTGATTTTATCTTTGTACTTTACTCGCTTCAACAAAAGTAAAAAGATTTCTGCATATCTACAAAAAAAAATTTTGCTTTGTTTTCACTTTTATATAAAAGTCCCTTATGTTGGTCCATTTTCATAAACAGTTTGCAAAAATATCTTCATGTTAATAAATAGTGTGCAAAATATCTTCACTTTCGGAAATAGTTTGATTCAGTTTCAAAAATAGTCTCTACAAATATCTTCAGTTTCATAAATAGTTTCCAAAATATCTTCAATTTCATAAATAGATTGATATTCCAGTTTAAATTCATAAATAGTTTGCAATTTAGCTTCAATTTAAGAAATAGTTTAACATCTATGTTATTGTACTCTTCTATTTGCACCATAACTATAAAAGTAATTGTCATTTATATAAATCACTGTTTTTGCAGATGGTCTTAGTTAACATAAAACTCCAAATGTCAAGCTCAACTAAAATCAGTGTTCAAATTATATCAACCACCACCAAAATGACACAACAAAGGAAAATGATTGGAAAAACAGAAAATGTATCACATACAAAGAAGGAAATTATTCATCTACAAATTGAAACCATTACTGAAGAAGACAATGTTGCAAAACCAACGCAAATCACACAAAAAAAAGGGCACAATAAACAACCACAACAAAGGCAAAAAAAAAGAAAGAAGGAAGTTAACGAAAAGAATAAAGATGGATCAAAGGTAGAAGAGAAACTTTCAAACGCTACAACAGCAAACAGTGACTAAGAACAAGGAAAAAGAGAAAACGAATGCTGTTTCCGAATCAAAGAAGGAACAAAATGAAGAAGGCACGGTCCATGACAAGGGAATTCAACAAACAACTGAATGTGATGATGGACAACAAACATTTCAGGAGAAAAATATTACATTATTGACAAAAGTAATAGATCAAGAAGTAGACACTGAATCTATAAAAAACAATGATGTTATCCAGAAGAATGACATGCAAAGCAAAAGTAACACAATTGGGAGAACAACAACAAAAAAGAAAAAGAAAGTCATAGGAGGTACTCTCGCATTCAGTTTGAATTTAAAAGACGAGCCTTCATCACAGCCGGATGACTTTTTACCAATAAATCACAGAAACAAAAGCATGCAATGGACCCAACTGCAAGTGTACAATATGCTTAAACCAGATGATAGAAAAAGATTAATTCAGTTCAGCTTAACAAAGAATACGTAAGTACTACAAACACTCTTAAATCAACGTTTAGTACATAAAAAAACTTTCATTGTACAACAATACCAAATTATTGTAATTTATATGACTAGCGATGAATACTAGACAGCATAAAGTACAAATTTCAACTATTACCGAATAATAATGTTGAAAGAAGACTTGCACAGTTTGATGGTAAATGGACCTATATAAACTCAGATAGATGATTCTTTTTGCTACATGAAAAGAGAAAAAAAGAGAACACAAAGTAACAAATGAACTTCTACGTCTCCACAACAATATTTGTAAGTATATAAATCCATCATATAACTTTTTAATCAACTATATACATTATAAAGTTGAAAACTTATACAACTAAAGTTCTCTGTATATAGTTATATGAACATATAAAATATGTAATTATGATGTTTCATTCCTACCACCCTAGACATTAGTTTCTTGAATCATTCTTAACTAAAATTGATTTTCATTAAACCAACACAACATCAATGAACAAAGTATTGAAGCAACTATGCAAAGCAAGGATAAGCTATATAGACAATTAATGGACCAATATAGAAAAGTATCAAAGATTTTCTTCCCATTGTTTCATTACAACCACTTCTCCTTAGTAGTTTTGGACACCAACACTACAAAAATGACACATTACAATTCTCTTCAACAAAGTTCAAAAGATGAATATCTGAAATTTGATTGCTACTGGGAAAATGCAACCATAGTGGTAAGCAAAACAACGAACAATCCCTAAAAAAACTCTATCATATTTACTTAAAAAAGAAGTATATTATTGAAACCTTGTTATGTCTCGAACATCCACAAAAGATCAACCATCTTTCAAAAGATCAACCATCTTGTATAACAACTTTACATGAAATCTTGTTATGTCCCAAACATCCACACCTGCTACAAGTGATGGTCTTCTTAGTCCCACTGATTTCACAAGCATATTTAATCCTACTTTTGATTCCTGATAAAAGCTTGTTTTCCAGTAATCATCAACATACTTAAATACAACACGACTATCATGATGCAACACTTGCAATGTATGAGAACATGGAAAACCATTATGCTGCCATTGCACACAAAAGCATGTCCTATCGTCCAAACAAACAACAAACCGATTTCATTCCGTCCTAACTTCAAAAACATCCACATTAGTACAACTAATCCTCTAATGCATGTCCTCCTTCATCATCAACAACAACTTCATATCTTTCTTTGGACACAAAATTGTATGAATAATGTGACAAATATCTTCTTCTTAGCCATACTAATCATTAGCTGAACTCTAATATCTTCAAGAAGATCCATAAGTGGCATATAACGACTATTCGACACCACACTATTAAAAGATTCTAAAAGTGCATGAAACTGCAGAGGGACAATTTCGTAATTCAATAAATAAGTGGCAGCGGAAGAGCCTACAAATTCACTCGCTCCATCCTCCACGCGCTCTCTCCTTCGATTTGTCTCCGTCCTCTCCACCTCTGGTTTAAGCAGGATCAGAGAGTGAGGACCGGCACCAATATCTTAATCTGGGGTTAGGGTTATCCCTAATCCGGATACCAGTAAAATCCCCAATTCGATTTTCCAATTCGAAGTCGAGAGAAGCAAGATGGGCGTGAATTCGGTATCGTCGGACACGAACAGCAATCTCAACGAGCAGATCGAGCAACTCATGCAGTGCAAGCCACTCTCGGAGCAACAGGTTCTGTTACACATTCTTCGTTTTCTTTCTTTGGTTTTTGGTGGGTGATTGAGCGGTGTTTTATTGAGGAATTTGGGGATTAGGGTTGGGTTGGTGTCTGTTTGGTTGCCTGGAAAATTTGGGAGGGAAAATGGGATCATGGGGTTTCTTGATTTGCTGTTGGATCCGTGGGGATTGGAATTTCTAGTTGAATTTTTGTGTGTGTATTTTCTTGAGGGAAAAAATTCTTTGCTTTTCTTGGTTTCCTTAGCGATCAAATGGGGGATTTTTCGTTTTCTTTTATGTGTGTTTGTAGTGATGTAATTCAGGTTCTGTTTATTGTGATTGTTATCAAATACCTAGCTTGGTCTCAAATTTTTTGTGCATTTGATTTGTTTATCAATTTTTGGGACAACTCATGAGCTCTATTAGTAGGGATACAAAAGTTTCTTTGATATGGAAATTTTTTTTTTTTTTTTGCCATAAGCAGTTTTAGTATGAACCATTTTCTCATGATTTGTAGGGAGATGCCGGGTATTTAGAGTTTTTAATGGAAAGAGGGTAAACATTGTTAGGCAATGAAATTTGATGATTTTGTACATGGGAAACTCTGAAATTGTCACAATTGCACAATTGGTGCGCTTGCATCTTAGATTTACCAGTATCAGAACCGTTCCTCGTCAACATCTACTTCCTACTCTTTTCCTTTTGAAGTTTTGTAATGAGTGCAAAAAAAAGTTCTCAATTTTCTATCTTCTCCATTTTCTCTTGGTAAAAAAGTTAATCAAAGAACCTGTACATGATCTCTTCTCCGTTGCTTCATTGTAGGTGAGAATGTTATGCGAGAAAGCAAAGGAAATTCTAATGGGAGAAAGCAATGTTCAGGTGAAGATTTTGGGCTTTAGTGTCTCTTATTATATTTGTCTTACATTACATATTTCACTGTTTATTGCATTTTGTATGGGAAAAAATCGTTATTGTTGTTCTTCATTTCAAATTATATGGGTAGACACTAATTATTTTTTATTTACATGTACTTACAGCCTGTGAAAAGCCCAGTGACAATTTGTGGAGATATTCATGGGCAGTTTCACGACCTTGCAGAGCTTTTCCGAATTGGAGGGAAGGTATCAGCTCTGACTATGACCTTTTTGTATTCAACTCTTCTATTTCAGATGATGGATACTGACTTTGTCGATTTTGCTGCTTGTTATATTAATTATAACTCTTTCCCTTGGACCCAATCTGTATCATTTTGTGGTGTTCAAATTTGTTCCGTTACTTGTTCTGCTTACCTTGTTCTTTTTCCTCCCATTGGTATCTGCCAGTTTGTTGATTTTATTGCCAATATTCTTGTTGAGGGTTTGCTCTAATTTTATCATTTTCTTTGACAGTGTCCTGATACCAATTACTTGTTTATGGGAGATTATGTGGACCGTGGCTATTATTCTGTTGAAACCGTGACGGTATGCAACCCTCAATCTTTTGGATTTTCTTATGATTATGAAAAGTACTGCTGTAGAGTTGTTTCCCATGCTACCATATGTCCGTGTGTATACTTTCATGTGAATGCTTTACATTTGATTAAAAGTCACTATCTCTTATTTTGTCAATCAATCTATTTTTCTTGAAACTGAGTGACAATCTATGAAATTCAGCTCGCATTTGGGGTGAGTGCTTTGTTGATCATCATATAAGGGTGCCGGTCACAATTTGGCTAGACAGTTCTTTTAGGGGCCAAAACCAAATTGTTTCAAATGGCAACTTTGACCGGCTTAGGATGAAACTGGATTATTCCTCCTTTAATATGCATGGCATCTGAAATTTGTTTAGCAATTTTTTATTGTTTTAGACTTTCAAAATTTATTGCTGATAATGGCTATTTTATTCATCCAGCTCTTAGTGGCTCTGAAAGTGCGTTATCCTCAGCGAATCACTATTCTCAGAGGAAACCATGAAAGTCGCCAGGTATTTTACCTTTCGCCATTTTATGTTGTCTGATTTCATTTTGCTTTCTGCAAATGTGCTAGTGTTTTGTTTATTTTGGTTACAACTAATATTGAGCCTGTAGAAAACAAAAGGATATTCTGTTCAAAATTCAAATTTCTTTTCATTTTTTAGTTGAATGCTGGTTTTTTACAACATTGTAATTTACCCTGCATTTGTGAAGTTTAAATTGTGCTGGAACATTGATCTGGAATCATTATGGTGGTTTATAACTTCGTACTCGTTTCTTTTTTTTTTTTTCCACAGATTACTCAGGTTTATGGGTTTTATGATGAATGTCTCCGAAAGTGAGTATTCTGCACGCTAAATAACCATGTTTTGAAAATACTACTTACCTTGAACGCCTGTGTCAATGGATATGGTTTTGTAACTACTTTCATGTTGGAAGCATGAAAACATCCATAACCACAAATGATTGGTATTGGAGAAGGGGAATTACAATAGTTAAACCAAATAAAAAAAGGATTGAAACTTAGGAACTATTGGACTCATTATGGGACAGTAAGACTCAAACAAGCAAGTATGAATACTTGCTAAAGTCCCTTGGAGTTACTACCCCATCTCTGGATGTAAACTCCATGCAAGTCTGAATACTTTTTCTGCCTTGGACTGAGGTCAATTGAAGGAATATTAGTACCATTTCATCAATTGAGGGAATATTAGTACCATTTCATTTTTACAATAGAAGGCATATTAGTACTACTCCAATCAAGGTTTATGAAATTTTTATTCTCCTGGTTAGCATAAGCTTTATGCATGATAAACAAACCAACTGGTGTGCTAGCTCACAAATTATGCAAGACCTTATCGAAGATATTAATATTAATGTATTGCATATATATGTTATCGAGATGCTTTTTAGCCATAATATTGCTTGAAACACTCTGTCAGGAACTGCTTCTCTTTAAAACATTCGGTTTGTTTCTTATCATCATCTCAACAAGATGTGAAGTCTTGAGTTCTTATAATTACAGGACACTGCAGTTTTTGAAGCCTCTATTAGATTATGCTGAATCCTTCCTACTGTAGTCTGTTTGTGTTTGTGGCATGGTTCAACACCTGATGCAATAGAGCATGAGGTTATCACTCTTGATGGACTTTCACTTCTGTATCATTCTCTTAAGGCCTCTTGTTTGTTCGTCATTTGGGTACTGGTTTGGCATTTCAATCTACCATTGTGATGTAAAGATTGTTTTAGTTTGTCGTATTTTAGCGTTTTAGATTAAATTGTAGTTTATGTGGCGGTTTCCAACAATTTATGCATGTAGAGCAATCTGCTTCTAGCTCCTCTGGCAAATCAATGACAGTGCATTGTCTGATTATTCACTTACAGGTATGGCAATGCCAATGTTTGGAAGATCTTCACTGACCTTTTTGACTACTTTCCACTGACAGCATTGGTGAGTATTTGGTTGCTATCAAATGATGTGTTACTACTTTGGATACGGATGGAATGACGATTTTCATAAACGGAATAAATTTCTATGAGTTACTTTTGTGGTTTTCTGTAATTTAATTTCACCTTGCTCATTTATTAAGCACACTTTAGTAATTAGTGGACAACTCTTCAAGATGTTTTTCCGTGTTAGAGAAGAATAACGGTAGTTCAAAACACTGCAAGTACTAACATTCTTGAATCTTGATAGAAGATAAAAATTAGGAGAGATGTACCTTTTTCAGATTATTTCTTTATAAAATTTGAGCCGATCCTGTTTGTTTGCTGCTTGTTTAGACTCACTTTTACTCATTGATGGGCTCCTCACTGTAATAATAGTGTGGATAGTGAACAAGTCTCAGTTTGCCTTCCTGAAATACTTCTGTGGATTTCCTATTATGATACTCCTATGTGCTTATTTCTCCTTCTTAGGTCGAGTCAGAAATATTTTGCCTGCATGGTGGATTGTCCCCTTCAATTGAAAACCTTGATAACATAAGGAATTTTGATCGTGTTCAAGAGGTTCCACATGAAGGGCCGATGTGTGATCTGTTATGGTCTGACCCAGATGACCGATGTGGTTGGGGTATTTCTCCTCGTGGTGCAGGATATACTTTTGGCCAGGTAACATCAATATTTCGTTGGACTCTTATTTTTGAAGATATTACACTGCCCAGAGTTCTATTGACGTCTTAACATATACTGTATATGATGTTTGCATTGTGGAATTTGTAGTTCTTACTGGTCAAAGTACTCAATTCCTTTTTGCAGGATATATCTGAACAGTTTAATCATACAAACAATTTAAAGTTGATTGCAAGAGCTCATCAGTTGGTCATGGATGGATTCAACTGGGCACATGTAATTTTTTTATCTGTAAAATGGGGATATTTTATTGTCTACTTTGGTACACAGTGGATGAGGTTGATTTATATAACGTTGTTTTGTTTGGACAGGAACAAAAGGTGGTTACTATATTTAGTGCACCTAATTATTGCTATCGCTGTGGGAACATGGCTTCTGTTTTAGAAGTCGATGACTGCAGGGGCCATACCTTCATTCAGGTGTTCATTCTCTCTGTCTCCCCCACTCTCTCTCACTCACACACACAGGGTCGTAAGTAATAAGTGGTAAGGCACAGTTTGATAAATTTTGCAAGTGCTTCAAAATATGCTTTACGTTTTTGCAGTTTGAGCCAGCTCCGAGGAGAGGAGAGCCAGATGTTACCCGTAGAACACCCGATTACTTTCTTTGAAACTACTGCATTGGTGTCATTTATTTTGTGGTTCTTCCGCTCTTCCACGATTGGGGTAGCACATTGTTTTTGCACAAGATGACTGTTGGGTTTGCAATCTAGGTCATAGGATTCCAAGACCGATGTAAAATACACAGGTAAGGTGCCTGCTGATTTGTCTTACACTAGAACGTTGCTGGATTTCCCATCGAATAGTTCGCCTAGCTGTTGACTCACCGTAATTATTGTATCATATCCAGCAGCAGAAGGTGTGGATGTCCCTTTCGTTTTTGTATTTTCGTTTTTCTTTTTCGCCTTGTACGTTTTGCTCACCCTTCCCATGGGTGTGCATGGGACTTTATTATTAGTGGATGTTTTGCTCTTTACTTCGATTACTCAATGTTTTTGCAATGTCATGGTTTTTTGTGCTCATACTTGTTTTGCTCACCCACTTGGACAAGACCGCTGGATCTTGAATGTCCTTCGGTTCTCGCTGTGCCCGTGCACTTTTTAAGCCATTGCACATGGTCTTCTTGTGAAAATCCAAGTGCTTGTTTTGTAGATTACTCTTCCGCAGCTGTTTCTTCATTGGGAGATGTTTAGTTTATCTTGTACTTAAAGGCTCTGAACTTTGAAGGATACAAACGTGTCGAACAAAGAGCTTTGAGTGTTGGGGTCACTGCATGACAGTATGGCATTGCGAGGAAAGCGTTCAAAATGCTTTCGTTTGAAGATAGCCAACACCGGAGCTTGTAGCTTAAGTAGTTAAGAGCATGTACCTCTGATTAATAGGAATATAGCGTTTTTACAAACAAATTAATAGGAATAGCGCGTTGTTACAACAGTTGCAACACCCTTACCATTTTCATTTCGGGTATACTGTAACTTCAAATGTTTGCAGCTCTCAAATGGGAGCCGAATTGAACGAAAATTCGTGCAACTCTTCAGAAGTGTTTCCATGGAAACAGCAAAATCAATTTGTTTCATTACTGCAATATACACATTTAACAAAACCGGACAGAGAGCATCTTTCCATTTGGAAAATTGCAAGTGCATATTCTAATAATATGAATAATGAAGCATTACCTACAATCTTAGATGAGAGAAAAGGGAAGGAACAAGATCGACAACGGACCATGCCAGGCCGGCATATTGAAGGAATCTTATACCTGTATCAACGTCGAACGATTCTTGGCTGGAGAAAATGAACAGCTTTTGGACATAACCCGATTGCTTCAAACCATCTGATTTTTTGCCATCACTCGATCCCTTTAGCGATGCGATGTAAGTGGTTGATCTTATTGGGATACCGAGGGTGTTGGCTAGCACTGGAAGAATCCATTTGGCAAGAGCTTTGCTACAGAACTTCACGATAAGTATGGTCGGAATTCCCACAAGCATTCTTCCGATAAAGCCAGGGGCGGTCAATTGTGATGTAAATACACGTGGAACGGCTTCATGGTGGAACTGATGGTACGTCTGCTGGACCCCAGATACCTGGATAACATTGTTGTTATTAGTTATGAACATTACGGGGGCGGAAAATAGTAGCCTGAGTATATTAACATGATAATATAAAAATTGCCTGATAAGATAATGCTTGTGTAATCGTAAACAAATATGCAAATTTAGCAACAATTACAATTCTGATGTTAAGTCGATTACTTACAATTCCTAACGCCACACCGTTGAAGGCTGTGTGGTACTCAAAACTTGGAGTTGGGAACTCAGGAGTTGGATAAGCAAAAAGCAGTATCAAGCTTAGGGCAGCCCAAAAGGATGTAACTGCAATACAAACAGTGTGCATTAAGATTACATACGGATACAGACTTTACAAGTTATAATTTCCAATTTTCTATAACCGATTTCTCATTGCAATTCCAAGAGTGTTGAGGAACATTCTACTTATCACAAAATATGTTTAAAAAGGTTCATGTTTCTGCATTCTGCTTTAATCGCAATAATTGTTTGATAGTACAACTTTGGTGCACCCCAAACATTGTCCAACTTATGACTTCAAGGTTCCTAGAGGCCCCAGTTTCTAAAGGGGCGGTTCGGCATTAGATAGAACAATTTGTCCCATCCTTGCTCTAACATGATACTGAAAGCATTTCTAGAAACCTTTTATCCATGTCGGATGCATGTATCTCATGTATCAGACCGAGTTCCATGCTTATTTCAGTCCTACAAGGATACTCACAGAATGCTTTGTAAGGTTGGTAACGCCTTCTGAAAGCTTCCGTATTCCAAATTCTGACTTGCAAGAGAGCATGGGGTGGTCATATCTGTGTATTTTTCATGCTCACCACCTTTGGGCTCCCACCTGACTGTTGGACTCTCTTCTTGCATTATTAAGTTCTTTAAACGCTTAGGTTTGTGCTATAGGTTGTTTCAACCACAATATACGAGTTAAATGACTTGTAGTGTGCTTACCATTTTGTCCCGAGACTACAAAACTGTCAACATATTTGTGAACACTGAGCCAGAACCAAAGAATCACCAATCCAAGTGCAAGGCCACTTATGATATCAATAGAACTGTGCATGCCAAGATAAATTCTTCCTATCAATAAAACACAAGTTAGCTTCGGGATTAAACAATAAATATAAACAACCTGTAGACAAATCATAGAAAAAGATAAACTCACCTAAACCAATGAAACCCACAAGCAAGCAAACAAGAGCCAATCCAGCAATTTTAACATGGGCATCTTCGTTCTGAACATACGATAGGATGTAATGCAAAAGGAATCTGGAAACCCCTAACCCAAGAGCAAACGATTAGTACATACATGACAGTAATTCATACAGCATGCGCTTGGCTTTCTGATGCATGTGTTGACGATTCATGGCTAAAATGCTAGTTAGTCTTGAATAACACAAGTTTTGCCTCAAATTGATAAATCGAGAGCTTGGGGAAATAAGCGTGAAACCAACTGTCCCGATTCATTCAGAATATATGTTCAAAATCAAGATCCAGCAACACACAGTTTATAACCTTTTAATTAAAATTGAAACAATTTACCATTAGCTCTGCAAAAAAATTTATGCTTGAAAAACAAGCTGCATGGACAAGAAGAAAAGTAGATACCCTGATAAGCAAACTGTGTTTAGAGTGTGAGAAGATGGCAATCCATATTCCAAGGCATTATCTTCCTCATCTTTCGTAGCGGTTATTCTTCTAACGGGTGGGCAACGAGGTCTAGGAGCTGATACCACATCCTATAAACACACAAAGCCGAAAAATATATAGCTTGATACCAGAAACTAAAGCACTTACCGAATACAAAAACTAAACAGTAAGAAAG
This sequence comes from Pyrus communis, assembly GCF_041283825.1. Classification (NCBI taxonomy): domain Eukaryota; kingdom Viridiplantae; phylum Streptophyta; class Magnoliopsida; order Rosales; family Rosaceae; genus Pyrus; species Pyrus communis. The sequence continues at coordinate 22,660,380 of NC_142578.1, forward strand.
AAGTGATTACCTTTATGCAGTTCCCCATATAATCACAGAAAGCCATCAGCAGAGTCATTTGTCTAGCCAATTTTCCATGCCCGCTCTAAAAACCGTCAACGAAAAGCAACAACGACAAGAATTCTCAGAATGTCGATTAACACAACAAACATACAGCTCAAAAATGGCATATTAACAACCACAGGAACCAAAATTCACCATTAAAGTAAGAAGAAAAAGCTTACCCAGAAAAGCAAAGGAAGAAAAGCAGTGTAAAATGGCACAGAAACAACACATGACAAGGCAGAGAAGAAAGCATCCAAGAATCTATGCTGGTAATTCTGCAAAAAACCCAACAAAAACCCAAATCCAAAAAATTGAAAAAGTCAAATAAAAATTGAAATTTGATGGAACAGAAGAGAAATGATCATCTGGGCCGGATTGGATTTGAAGGTGGGAAACCTGGATTTGGAGGATGAGAGGAGTGCCGGCGGTGACATGGTGGACCACCCATGGTTGCAGGAAAGATCGAAGCTTTCGGGTCACATCGAGATATGAAGCTATTATCATCCAGGATACAATCCCGCACAGTGTTGCCCCTTGCCACACTGCTATGCCTTCCATTCCCTTCTCTCCGCTCTCTCTCTCTCTCTCTCTCTCTCTCTCTCTCTCTCTCTCTCTGCGTTCTCTGTCTCAGAGAGAAGAAGAACAAGGAGGAGACTATGAGAGTCGCAGAAAACAAAGAAAACCGAACCTTCTCTTTTTCTTTCCCTGTTCAAGTCAAAGAAACCGAAATTGAAACAAACGGTAGGAATTGGATTTGGCAAAACAATTTGTTCGTTGGACAATTGTAGTTAGATTTTGACTGGCAGAGAAATGTCTTCCGCATAGGAAAGAACGTCCCACTTTCCAAAATGTTACCAAATATTTGCCAAACTAATACAAGTGGCCCTTAGTGTTACTCTCACGTCACAGCATAGTTTAAACCTCTCTAATTTAACATTTAACTTAACAAATTTATCATTTGACAAAAAATATTACCAAACTAATAATTTATTATTAAAAAAAATTATAATCAAAACCAAGGAGATTGTGAGTTCAAATATTTTAAACGCCAGTTGTAAAATTAGAAAAATAAAATATTATGTCATCTTTTAACTTTGAATCATTATTGTATTACAATTTACAAATTATATTGATGATCTTCTATGTTTATAAATTAAAAACCTTTAAGATTTAACGAGGCGTCAATGACACGAATAATATAATACTGCTCGTAGTGAGACGGTCTTTCTAAAATTTGTGATCGAACAGTTCTATTTCTTTCTTGCATCATAGAAGTTTAATGAAATAGAGTACACTGGGAGAGAGAAGACAACACTTCTTTTTTGCACCTTCCCTCCCACCAGATTTATAGGCTAATTAAAAAGAAGAAAAAGAGAAAAATGGAAAATAATATTTGGCTTATTACAAATTAGTTGCATGGCTTGAGATGTTTTGATTAGGGCCACAAGGGAGGCAGCATTTTGTTTGAGCTACAAACCCCCTCTGCCCTTCAAGACGTGCCTCTTAAGACCTGGAATATGAACATTTGTAATATACTCCTTCCAATCTATGCTTCCAACATCAAATCCAAACTTCCTCTTTTCTTCCTCTGACATCCTCTCCATCAGTCTCTGAGTGTTGCTGTTGTCAAACCTGCACCAATTTATTAATTAAAATTCACGTGTTTTTCTTTTACTCGAGCGATATTTTAATCCAACTTAAACTACGGAGAATTCGGATGTAGGTGCATAGGGGAGCACACTGCTTCAGTGGATTGGGCCGGTCGGAGTGTGCTTCCCTTGCACTTGAGTTTGATCTCCTTCCCGTTAATCAGAGTAGTTTAGAATATATCAAAAGATTCAATGCAGTATCATACCTTCCACCATAGAAAGTATATGGCTCATAAATGCCAGCCAAGTACTTTGCTTGCTCAACTGATTTTCTGCAAATCATTTCTAGCTTCTGAGACAGCTTCCCGTTCGAGGAAGACAACGCTGTCAATCCGCTTCGTTGGAGGGCATCTCTCCAAATGTGAGCAGAGAAATCTTCCATCGAGCTGAAGAGTTTCATCGATGGAACTTGGATTGGCCTGCCTTTCGCGTCCTTGCACGGCGAGGAGTTGTAATGCTCATAGAGCAGTTCGCTCAGTTCTTGGAAATCCAAAGGGTTTGCAACTGACGAAGTAATCTGGTAGATGTTTATGTCTTGTTTCTGAGCTATTCCATGATTTGCAATCGCCGCCAACATTGCGTTAGCAACCATGTCTGCTGGAACCTGCTAGCATGTCATGCCAATTTGCAACTAAAATTCAGTGAATGAACATGTGATACACACATATACATACATGTTTGTGTGTACATGTATAGGTGGTACATATTTCTCCATGTCAATGTCATAAAATCAACCAACCATGCCTAAGGGCAAATTTAAGAAAAGAAAACTAGTCATTACCACATCGAGTACTCCATTTGGATCGACTAGAAAACCTGTGAGCTGCCCTTTTCCATAGTACAAAACTATTGGATCCATCATCCTGCGAAAATCGGAACAGCAGAGGTTTATTTCAAAGCTGATGTAAATCTGAAAAATGTAAACGACGTTTCTGTTTCAAGGTAAACTACACAATTAAGATGTACCTATTTCCTTCCATCCAACCAGGAAATGGCTCTTTGCAAGTGCTTTCGATGACACTAGGCCGGATTATGACTACGGGTATGTCACCTCTCATGTTATCAATCATCATTTCCCCCATTGCCTTGGTGAACACGTACGTATCTTGCCATCCGTACTTTTGTGCCCTGATTAGATGACAGTTTTGTAATGTTAAAACAATAATCAATCTAATTCAGATCTTAGTTTTGTCATGTTAAAAAGTTGAAGCCATTACCTTTCTAAACCCAACTCTTTCATCTTTTGACCAACCTCATTGTTTTCATAAGCTCCCTTGGAATCCAAAGCCAATTTTATTTCATTTTCGACATCAAGGGAAAAAAATCCTGGTGGGGTTTCAGATATGTGACTTTCGCCCGCTATGCTTTCGCCAATATAAAATGGCTTTTCCATAATTCTCCCTTGCCTTTGTCCATTAACATAAGCTGAAAATGAGAGGACAAAAGCATCAATCCTTAGTTAAAATTCGAGTTGGCAAAAGCAGTTCCATAGAAGAAATCCCAGCTTTCTGCTACTTACCGGTCGAAACTTGCAGGAAGAGTTTAAGTTTCTTGCACTTCTTTGCGAAGGCCATAAGGTGGCAAGGTCCTTTTGTGTTTATATCTATAGCTACATCATATCTGAAAAACAAAACGGTGCGAAAATATATCACAATCCGAACTCAATTTTTAGGAGGAATTCGTATACATGTAGCGAAGAAATGAGAAACTTCGGATGTAAAAGGCCATTTGACCTTTCATGAAATGTAGTGTTGGCTGCAGAATTTACAATTACATCAACTTCTTTCGCAATCAAACCGGCTACATCATCTTCTATGCCAAGATCTGATTCACACACATTTCCTACCACAGGAACTAGCTTGCTTAACATGAAGGATTGATAAGATTTTCCGTAAGTTTGTCTTAGACACTTGAAAAGCTCTGCATTTATGATCTACACAATAACAACCGTGCACATCAGAGTTGAAAGTAAGAGCAACGAAATAGAACAAAAATAAATAGATTAGAGAAAAACATACTTCAGTTTTTAATCTTTCCATTGCAGCTTCCTTGTTTCTTGCCTTGATCAATAGAAATATCTTCCCCACATCCGGCGCTGTCCTTAATATCTTCTCGATAAGAACTAGATGTTTTTAACAAAAAAGAACAACATAAATGTACACAACACATCAGAAGAGATCAAACTTAAACAAAGAAAAAAAAAACATCAAAAGTATGATTCTGTCTGTATTTAGTAGAAAGTTCTTACCTTTTGCTAGAAACCCGGTTGCACCAGTTATGAAAAACCCTTTTCCTCTAAGAAATTTTACAATTCCAATGCCATCATGCATCTCCACCAAAGAGGAGGACGATGAGCCACCAAAAGGCACCAAATCCTTCACTGCGATGTTGCTCTCTTTCGGGCTCTTCTGATCATTCGGAGTCAAAACCAGGCTTCCGGCATCCCTCACTGCCGCAGAAGAAAACCCGCCAGTCTTTACAACATTGCCACTACTTGACCCTTGGCACAACACCACACTCTTTTTTCTCCTCAACAAGCACCAATTCCTCTTATGATCACACACTCTCAAGACTTTATCTGGCGCGACTGCTGACGGCGGTGAGAAAGAGTTGAGGAACACAGCTTCCATCACTGCCAATGACATTGTAAAAGAAAAACACAAATTAATCAAATGAAAGAGGGAAAAAGGAGGATAACAAACAAAAGTTGCAGTAAAAAATGCATGGTTGGGTTGAAACCCTATCTAAACACTTCCTATCCCAAAAGAGAAAAAGAAGCAAGTAAACCACCTAAGATTTTGATGAGATAAAAATATTGGTAGTTTGGATATGGTTTCTGCAAACTTGATTTTCTAGAGAGAGAAAGGGAGGGTGGAAGGAGGAGGGAGGAGGGAGCAGGGAGCAGGGAGGAGTGAGATGGGAGTTAGGTGAATGTGTGGAAATGGGGTTGGTTTTTATAGGGGAGATTTTGGCACAAGAGGGAGCACTCTTTGGATGCCACCCCCTTTCACACTTTTTTTACCAACGGCAAACTTGGCGGGAACTCTCTTGTCATCTCCCACTCCCACTGTGTTTTTTTATGAGTGGTTCTTTGGGTGTGGTAAGTTTTTTATGAGCATATGATTTCCAAGTTTTAACCCAAAATAATCTGGTGTCAAAAAGGGTGTGGATGGAACATTGAGAAATATGATGCATTTAGTTGGGCTAAGCTCTTATGTAGGCCGGGCGCCGGTTGTGTATGGTTCTTTTTTAGCTATGAGTATGTCAATTGATAATTACCTAACAGAGAAACACAATTTGTTTGTTTGTTGTCGAACAACCACTTAATTTGACGATCAAATCTTAGAATTTTCTGTTAAGTTAGTCTATCTCTGAATTTTAGTGGACAAGGCCTATAGATCTCAGTTAACATTCATTTGAACAAAGCCTATAAACCTGCCTTTCAAAATTTCCTTCGGCAATGATCATTATATTATCTCATATAAACATAAAAGATTATTATATTACCTGACAATCTGAAAGAATGTTAAGTCAAGCGTTTGTAGTCCAACGGTTAGGATAATTGCCTTCCAAGCAATAGACCCGGGTTCGACTCCCGGCAAACGCAATTTACATATTTTCATATTTTTTCTTGTTCATTTGTTTTTTTTAATTTGGTTTTTTTAAGGAGAATTCTCGTTGTGGGTGTTAAACAAAAATTGTACACAATATGCAAACAAATAATTCACTCGATATAATTTTACCCTCATTTATTTTTCAAATAAGGTTTTATTAATTTAAGTTTGACCCATTCTAGACTATGCGTCTATTAATTACAATTCTTTGTTAAAAGAAAAAAACTTTTGATTCTAATATGAATAAATCGTAACTTGGGGATTTGGGTGTTTGATTTTGCGACTGCACCTGGGTCGAGCCCTAGATTGCTTACGTACCCTCATTGAGGGATCAAGTTACTCGTAGTTCTTTATGTATTTGTTGGGGTTTGATGCCTTGTGCAGTTTCAACTCGTGCAGGCAAGGAGCATTTGATGCCTTGTGCAGTTTTAGCTCATGCGAGAGAGGACTTTGAGCCATGGGAGTTGTTGGTGCCTTATGCAGTTTCAGCTCGTGCGGGCAAGGACTTTGTGCCATTGGAGCAAAACACAGCTTCGTGCCATTTGAGACTTGTTGCCGCTTCGTGCCATTTGATATTTGATACGACTTCATGCCATTTGAGACTTTTCTTCAGCTTCGTGCCTTTTGATATTTGGAGCGACTTCGTGTCATTGGCCACCTCGGAAATTTGATCCATTAAATTTAACGTAGCATAAGTCCATCGAACTTTGTGTATTGTGATGGTTTGTATTCATGGTAGTTGAAGTGATTTACGTCCTCCACGGATTCGATATCGGCATCGTCTTCACACATGATGTGCCTCCATGTTTACTTGCACCATCTTCAGTCAACGGTGCCCATGCTTGTAAGGTCCACGTGAGTTGCATTCAACGTTTTAGAGGAGCTTTTATTTTCCTCCCTTGATGCAACCTTCGGTGTATTTGAAACTCCACAAGTTTGACTTATGAATCAAATTTGATTTGAATTTATAGACTTGTATTCAGACTTGGCAAAATAAGATGCTAATTGGATTTATTTAAAACCCATATATGACCTTCGGTAATATCACCTAAAGGCTTTGCGAAATAGGACATTGATTTGTCTTTTCCTTTTGGTAGCCCAAGGCCTAAAGTGGGACTTCGAATCCCACGTGAGGTGCAAACTTCACTTAGCATCCCCTCGTGAAATGCTTCAGAGATCCCCTTGTTTTTGGCTCCAATACTCAGTGTCCTTCCTCCAGAAGCAAAATGCAATTCCGATATGCTTAGGCTCCGGTGGATTTCGTTGTATTTCGAATCTTTATCTGGAGTGGGCAACCGTTGATTTCCAAGTGAGCATGGGTAAGGTTTGTTGGAACTCAAACTCTTTTTCAAATTACTTCAATTTACCATCATTTCCCTCTCAAATCGCAAAGGCCATTTTTTGTGCAGGTCACAAGCTCTTTATTTATTTATTTATTTTCCTTTTCTTCTGCTGCATACTCTCACCACCTTGCTTGTGCTTCTTTTATGGATCGAAAATTTAGAACGAAAAGGAAAAGAAGGTAACAGTCAGGTGACCCTATATTGCAGCATTGAGTTCGTTGAAAACAAGTGTTGATTCATGGCTCCAAAGGTGAGAATTGCACTCTAAAATCTGTAGTAACACATTCTTCGTGTCTGCCATATTTTGAATGAGTCTCGATGCATTAGTGTCCGGTTATCACCTTCCGACATCTCCGTTTCTCCGTAGAGAGTCATAGGACTGGTTTTGACAGGAGGCATTGCACGCCTCTTTTTGGGCTCCCACCCATTTGCTGCCTTCGAGACTTGCTATTCTTTCCTATCAACATTTATGCAAGGTGATGCTCTACCCATAAATCTTCTTCAAGTGTCACAGCTCCACAAATGCACCTATTCTCTCATTGGACCGCAAAGAATGACTTTGCATATAAGACTTGGCTTCCTGTGTTTGCTTCCTTAGCTTGATTTTTTGACAGATGGCAATTAAAATGATCCTTTGTTGTTTTCAAGTCTCTTGACTTTACCCGACATGATAACCATGTGAATGGCATTCATCTTATCTAGAAGACTTCTCTTCTTCCTCATCTTCTGGAGTAATCTTTAAAGTATAGAACACCAGTAACGTGTCATCTTCTTGGAGCATGTTGTTCTGCTTTTGCCAACAACCTTCCGCACCGTTGGTGATTGAATGAAGAACAGGTTGCCGTCAATATTTGGAGTCGAACGAAACTTGCTCTTTCTTTATCCAAATCCATTGCTTGCCGTGACACCGATTGCTCCTTTCTTTCTTGGCATAGACGGCGAGTATGGATCACTTAGATTTGATTGGAACTTCACGGGGTGGTTTAGCCCACCCCGAAGAAATTCATGGGATTTTGGAGATTATTTCTGTTAATGTCAGTGGGGACTCCAAATCCTTTTCTTCATTTTTCTTTCAAACGTTGTTGTCTTCAAAACCTTTGTTGTGCCGAGAAAATGCCTTGACTAGCAGATTTTTTACCGTCCCCGTAAAGATCATTTTTCCGGCATCTCCATGTCTACATAGAGACATGCTGTGTCGAGAAAATGCTTAACGAGTAGGTCCTGGAATTTCTAACTCACAAACTGCTACTGGTAGAGGAGTAGTCGGGCTACCATTTAAGATACTCTCCTTGCATAGAAACCTTTTCTGGTGGCTTGTTGGCAATTTTCTTGTATAAGATGAAGGTTACTGACTCTAGGTAGTTGATTACGCCTCTTTTTTTTACCCCACTTTTGTCTGCAACACAACATCAAACAAGGGAAATAAATAATTTAACAGAACTTGTTTCATACCTAGTGATGAATGTTCTTCTTTGGATCTTGACATGAAAGCACGAATGGTTGAACTCCTTGTTCTCTTTTCTGGCAGTACTTCGTTGCTTTTTGGTATTTTCTCTCAAAGTTTCTTTTATTTTCTGCAGAGTCTCTCTTCCTTTTTTGTGTCTACTGATGCCTATTTATAGACATCTTAGGACGGCTCTAGAGCTGTTATGTGGGGGAGATAGAGGCCATGTCTTCCGCCACTTTTTCTTAACCTCTCTCACCGACTGTCCCAGTCTTCCACGTCTTTTTGTTGCAGAAAATGGGGAGCCCCTGTTTTGCACGTTACTTCCCCCCTTTAGTAGGAAGGAATTCATATCTTATTTATTTATTTCTATTTATGGATGTTGATTTGTATGTAAAGCCCATCCTCATCTTTTGGGCTGGATTACATTTTTATTTTGTCTTGTAACTTGATCCAATTTGTATGGACTCTATTTTTTTTTTAAATGTTATATATATATTTTTTTGTTGTTCAACAGTGGTGTTTAGGTGAAAACTAGCATTCTTAAGACCAAACAGTCGGGTCGAAAAGGGGGGAGAGCTCTCCGTTCCTGGTTCAATCATCCATTTTGGTATCTTATTGAACAAAAATGGTGATATTGAACAAAGCTTTATGTTTCTCCATTGATCAAGAATTTTGATTTATTTTATGGTAATTGCGTTAAGTATTGTCCAACGAATTGTTCATCAATACCTTACGGACAAACTACGTGAGAGAATCACAATTTCTTTGAGAAGGGTGTCATACCACCAACTGTCATGCCCGATGTGCGGTCCATCAAACATTTTGTCTTATGGGGTCAATGCATCACTTGCTAGAGAGTTCGACTCTAACATGCAATGGTGCTAGGAAGTTTTAACTACCAAATCAATCCACAGCTCGAGAAATAAAAAGTGAATTAAAATTTATTTCGATGAATGTTAATTTGGTACATCACTTATTTAATTAAAACATTTCATCAAGTACTTGATAAACATATAGTCATTTGTCAAATAATGCTACACGCTTGTTGACAGATGCTGACAACTTTCAGGTAGCATTTCACATACGCCGACAACTTCTGATCATTGAGTATGTCGCCTGGTCCCGGGTGAATTTGTCGACATATGCCAATGACAAGTGTTTTCAACAAGTGCAACACGTGTTGCCCAGATCTACCAAACAAAGCATTTCAACGAGCACTTGATGGGCACTCTTGAGTCTCGTCCCCCTTCCCCAGCCCCAGTATTCCTTGTACCGAAGAAAAGCACTTACAATAACAACCAATTTGTTGATTTTTGTTCAAGATCAATAATATAGTAAAGGGACACAATGAACTTGTAGGTGCCAATATTAATATATATATATATAATTTCCCAAACATTGATTTAGTGGTATAATTATTTATTTTGATGCCAAGCTTTTGCTTTGTGAGGTTGATCGATATCATATGTCGAGCCGGCTTTTATGGAGCTGAAAGGCGGGGGTGATCCACGCACCGCAACTGCATTGGGTGCCTGCCCAATTGAAGCAACCCAACCGAGACTTACAATGTCCGCAGTACAACTTCCCCTCCACTGCACCTTCTCCGACCGCCGTCTTCATCCACATTGGAGGCTCGTCCACAAAAATCGACGAACAATATTTTGAACCCTCCTCCTCCGACTTCGAGCTGCCGCCATCACCACCGCCACTTTTGGGTTTGCGCCGCCACGATTGCTCTCCCTCGCCCGGTTTGTGATCCAGAACATTGTCCTGCGATGCAACAACTCTTCGGCATTTCTTACAGCGGAAGGCTGCTGGTGTAACGGTTTCTTCAGCTCCTCCGTTAATTGGGTTTGCTGCTTCCACTCCGGAGGGAATTTCAATTTCTTCGCTAGTCATCTCCGCGATGATAATTAAATACGCAGCGGAAAATACAGAGAGTCTTAGATCAACTTCGTAAATCAACAGCACAAGAGTACTGGAATCCACCGGATTGATAAAGGTCTCAAATTTGTCTAAAGTGAAATCTCAATACCACAATAGAAAAACAGGATAGGATTTAGGGCTGGTTTGGTATTGATGTGTTTTGAAAAAAAGCTACTTCTGTTGTGCTGTGAGAATAAGCAGCTGTGAAATAAAGCAGCAGAGTGTTTGGTAAACTTTTTTGTAAAAGTGCTTTTGAAAAAAGAAAAGCAGTATTATAATATTTGGTAAACTTTTATGTAAAACAGATGTGAAGAAAAGGCAGTTTTTCAAAGCTGGGTTTTGCAGCTTCTTGTTTTTGGCTTTTTTTCACCCAAAACTATGAAAAAAAGCTAAAGCTGAATGTTTACCAAACACAAAAATAGCTCCCAGCTTTTTTTGATACCAGTTTTTTTCAGAATCACCTCAGTATCAAACCAGGCTTTATATAGCTACCACATCCATATTTAACTAGGAAACAATAAAAGGTAAACCCTAAATAACAAGGAAAACCCTAATCCTAATTAGGAAAGGAAGCCCTAATTTTTTTAATTTTATTTTAAGAAACCATAATTTTTATTTCTTTTAACAAACAATATTATCTATACTGATGAGAAAAGGTTCTGTTAATAATAAGTGGCAAGAAATCATAATTAATAAATAAACAAATAAACCAAGAGAGAAAAAATAAATCAAACGTATTTTAGGAGAAACAAATTCTATACATTGGCAAGTGGTGGATTAACGTTAGGGCCTCTTAATTCAATATGTCCTAAGTTAAAACCCTTATACTAGTCTTAGCGTAGAATGTAGATTATAGTAGAATATCGTAGTAACTATTTAAGGAAAATTAATAAAAAAAAGTTTTAAAACTTTGGATTTTAACAAAAAAAAAAACTATCATGAAACTATTTATTTAATAATAAAGCCAATAGAATGAAAAAGACAAAAAAAAAAGTTAATTAAAAGCGCGTGCAAGGAGCACGGCCCTTATCAGCAGGCTTACTACTGATAGACATGACAAAACTCATCTGGATAATAACCACTAATATGATGACCCCAAATCTCTTCTGCTTTTATAATGGCTTGTTTGTAATCACAAACCGTTTAATTGGCAGCGATGTGTGCGTTAATTATGATATTTCAAATGGTTTTTGCAAAATAAAAAGCTACCCTATTTTTTCCAGCCGACATCGAGTTGGGAATGAAACAGACCAATGACTTCGAGTTTCGTATTTGAAACCCCAAGCGATGAAGAACATTCTGATGAAGAGCAAGGTGTTGGCAATGACAATTTTGAATCGTCATGGTTATGGGACTTGGCATCTTACTCTGAAAGTCTCCCAAGAACATGAACGTGTCCATGGAAGACATAACTGGTTACCATCTTCAAATTTCAAAAATCGTCTATGATTGAATTTATTCTAAAACTTTCTAATAAATAATAAAAGAACATATGGAGTTGAAACCATCTGTGTTTAGTTTGATGGATATTTTGTATTTGACTTTATTGATTTAATTTGCATTATTTTTCAATTTTGCCGAAATTATTTATGAAATTGGATTAATAAGTAGATACTATTTATAAAACGAAACCAAGAATTAGGCACCATTTCTAAAACTAAATCAATTGGTTGAAACTATTTATGAAACTGGAGCAAGAACTAGACACTATTTATGAAACATGACCAAGAATTAGGCACTATTTATGAAAGTGAACCAATAACTAGATATTATTGATGAAACTAGACTAAGAAATAGACACTATTTATGAAACTGTACGAATTACTATACAATATTTATGAAACTAAACCAAATAACTAATCACTATTTATGAAACATGATCAAGAACTAGGCATTATTTATGAAAGTGGACCAAGAAATAAACATTATTTACACTAGTACAAAAAAACACTTTACGCGACGTAGGTCCTTCGTCACGCAAAGTTAAAAAACGTCGCGCAAAAATTAGCCCAACCAACCTTTGTCGCGCTAACCGTCACGCCAAGGCAGTGACAGAAGGGTTTGCACGATGAAGAAGAAACATGCGTCCCACAAAGAGGCTTTGCACGACGCACATCCCTATGTTGCACAAAGGCACCTAAGCCACTTTGCGCAACATAGGTTTCTTTTTCGTCGCACAAACTTTTTTTTTTTTTTTGGTCAAAAATATTATTTTTTAATTTTTAATAAATATTGTAATTAAATTCTATAAAATGATTAATTAACCAAGGAAAAGTATTTAATTATAAATTATATGAAAATGTACATACAAGATGTTCAAACAAAAAAGAAAAAACCACAAGTAATCTTCTAGGTTTGATACATCAGGCTACTGGGTATTGGCAGGGCAAAGTGGCTCGGAGATCGAAGATGTAGCAAGATCAGGTGTTGGTAGCGAGATTTGGAGGCCGAACATCTGTATAGCTTGTGCAAGGTCTCTCACGTGCTTGACATAGGCCCTCATCTCCTCGCCCTGGACCGCAAGCTGACCTTTTAGGATTGTCACTTCCTCCTTCAATGCATCAACCTTTGATGTGTTCGATTTGGAAAAAGAGGCACCCGTCTCACAAACCCGTCTCCCCAATCAATGGAGCACTCACGGTTGGAGCAGTAGATGCTGATAATGCGAGAGGCGCATTGGTTACATTCCGACGACGAGTGATCAACTGCGACATCTATACACTTTTTGAATGATAAAAATATAACATTAAAAACTAATCTTTTCTTGCATTTGAAACTAGAAGAAAAAAAAAAGCAAAGAAAATTGAACAAATAAACCATGTGTGAAAAAAGCAAAGAAAACTGAACAAACATTAACCGAAGATTAAAAAATGTAATGAATTCAAGGTAGCACAATTGATTAAAAAGAGTCAAACCTAAACCAAGAGACCTATCCTAATCTGTCAAACCCCCAACCCAACTTTCTATTTGTTAGTCTGTATGTACATTTTGTGTGTGCGCATGTGTATGCGGTGTTCAAACCAGATACAATGACCTAAAATTGTAGTTGTATAAAATACTTCCATACAAAGTAGTGTGATGCATGTTAAATTTTAACCAAAATTTGTAAATAAATGCACACATAGATGCTTAAAAAAAAGATGGTTGAATTAACTGGTAAAGGAATGTAATATTCTAATTTAGTCCATGTAAAACAAATGAAAATGTAATTCTTAGTTTGGCCAATCCGCTCTGTAACACTGTAAAAAAAATGGGCAAATAAGGTCTAGTTTACGGAGCTATTTATCGCAAATATTATTAGTTTATCGCAATCAATGAACTCCCATTTGAATATGCTAGTGTGCTGGTCTGTTACTCTCCCTTTCGCAGTGTACCTAAATGACCCCATAATGTGTGCTCTATCTTTCTCTCTCTCACCTTGTTTCATACAGTTAGTAGGGACAACAAAATCTAGATTCTCTGCAAAAGATTACAGTGATCATATTGCTCTTGTTCGTGCATATGATGGATGGAAAGATGCTGAAAGAGAAGGATCAGCATATGACTTGCAGAAAACAAAAAAAAACCAACACTGCAAAGAAAACTGATCCTTTCTTGCATTTGAAACTAGAAGAAAAAATCAAAGAAAACTGAACAAATAAACCATGTGTGAAAAAAGCAAGAAAACTAAACAAACATTAACTGAAGATTGAAAAGTGTAATGAATCCAAGGCAGCACGATTGATTAAAAAGAGTCAAACCTAAACCAAGAGACCTATCCTAATCTATCAACCCCCTAGCCCAACTTTCTATTTGTTAGTCTGTATGTACGTTTTTGTGTGTGCGCATGTGTATATATGTGTGTTTGAGAGACAGAGGAGAGAGATGGTGATGTTGCTTCTGGCAATTTAAAAATACAATATACACCAAAAAAGCCAAATATGTTTTGATAGGTTAAAATTTCTAAATGACATCACACTAATCATGTGTACTTGAAATGAGTTGAACCAACCCCAACCTCCAAAAACTCAACCCCCCACTTGCAAATAAGCGAGCAGAGCATAATATTCAGAGAAGTCTTTGTTCTTCCATAGGCCACAGTATAGTAACTTCTGGTGAGGGACTAATAATAATAGATTCTTAGCAAAAAATAAACAAGTACAAGAAAGCATCTAGAGATGGTCCTGAATAGTACGAAACAAAAGATGGTTCATATCGATAAAACACAAATACCATAAGCAAATGAAGAGCAAAAGTGAAGGTAGCCCTAAGTCTGTCAAGTGGGCAAAGATGCCTGAGTACTGAAGGTGCAACCAGCTAGGATCCTAAACGATGAAAACAGTCTCATATACTTATCTGATGTAAAAACTCATGTTGCATATATGAAGTTCAAAAGGTGCAGATGTGAAAAATTGCTTCGTAAATTGTTCTTACGGGATGTTTAGCTTGCTCAGATCCCCTAATCGTGGAGAGAGAGAGAACCGATGAGACCCTTGTAGAATGAAAGATCCCTGCAATGTTAACGTTTCAAATTCGTTACAAAAAGAATTCCATCCCTAATCAAGATTTAGCTAAACAAAACAACTGACACTGCAAAATAAATATGTTTTATGCATATGTTTACAATTAGACATCAAATTTGTTGTGTGTTGTTCAGTTCATAATATGTTGCAAACATAATGCTGGTATGAAATGAGGAACAATCATACTCACAAGGATCTTAATTCAGAGAGGCCCCCAATGTCGCCTTCAATTTTCCCTTTCACGTTTATTGTTGATAATCCTCTGCGTCGTAAAAATCTAAGGCTCAATTCTATGTATACACGAAGATCAACTTAAGACAATATCATATCACTATCCAATGCTCAATTCGCATCCAAATATCCAATTTACTCAAACAAACAAAAATATACAATTTAAGCAAATAACCTGCAAACAAGGTTCACTTTAATCAAAATCCACATCCGATTACTGGTTTTCTCATCAAAATTCAAGCAATTAAGCATAAAATCTCACTTTCCTCAATCACCTAAACCTTCATTCCTCCCTAGTCCAGCAAGACCACCTCCATGTTCATACACAAAACACACATACAGATCAACAAAATTGCAAAAACTTCACATAATCAACTTGAATCACATCACGAAAAAAGCAAATTGACCCTAAACAAGAACCAACATCCAATTTTATCTGGAGATTTTGATAAAGTACTCAGAAATCAACATGCAATTTGACCCTAAACCCTAAATAACAAAAACCCATCGAAAATCAGAAACCCTTACCATGATTTTGGGACTTGATTCGCGTCAGCTTCGAGATTCGCATGGCTGCCCGTCATTTAGAACGAGAGGGGGAGAGAACCGACAAAGTAGTGGTGGTGGTTGGATTCGATTGTGAAGACGAAAGACAGGTTTGGGTTCAAGATTTGGGGTTCAAGCTTGCGAAGAGGAGAGAGAGTTCTACGGGAAAGTGAGAGGGAAAGATGAATGAGGGGGAAGAGAGAGGTCTACGGGAAAGAAAGAGTTGGAGTCCAAATTGGAAAATTGAAAAAAATGCCTATTTTTCACTATTGCACCGCCAAAATTATCACAACTGGCGCAACGTAGGTATACGTCGCACAAAGTGGTTTTGCGTGATGACCACATTAGGGCATCGTGCAAGGTATTTTTTTTTTCAAAAAAAAAATTATTATAAAAATTACCGAAAATGTGACTTCACTCCTTTCAAATTCAAATTTTTTTTTTTTACATAAACCCCACAATAATTTTTTTTACATATATATCATTCAATTTCTTAAGTGTTATAAGTACAAAATAAATAAATTAAAATCTACTTAGTAAATATATATACCATTGAACTTGATGGGAAACGCATTGTACGAAACTAGTTTCAAAGATTCAACCGTCATACTTGTTTGTATATGCTTTGAGATCGCATACGCCAAAAATCGTAAAAGACAAACATGCAGAGATCAAGTAACGGGACAAAACTTTTCAACGGTTATAAACAAAAAGGCATGATTTAACGGTAGTTTTAACTCCAATTTTGATATTTTTTACAGCTACACTTCTAGATCCTATATGAATACAATGAACTAATTCACTCGTCAATTTAAAATATTTACACAAGTGGATACCACAAAATCTTATGTTATACTTAATGAAAGTATAAATAAACTCTACGTGTTAGTGAATCTATCCTTTTTATGAGAAATGCATTGTACGAAACTAGTTTCAACGATCCAACCGGCAAACTTGTTTGTATATGCTTTGATATTGCATACGCCAAAAATTGCAAAAAACAAACATTCTAATATCAAGTAACTGGATAAAACTTTTAGACGGCTATAAATGAAAAATCACGATTTAACAATTATTTTAACTCCGATTTTGTTGATTTTTTACAACTACAATCCTTGATCCTATATGAATACAATAAACTAAGTCGATCGTCAATTTAAAATATTTACACTAGTGGATACCACAAAATCTTATGTTATACTTAATGAAAGTATAAATAAACTCCAAGTGTTAGTGAATCTATTGTTTTGATGGGATACGCATTGTACAAAACTAGTTTCAAAGATCCAACCGTCAAATTTGTTTGTATATGCTTCGAGATCGCATATGCCAAAAATCACAAAAAACAAACATTCAGAGATTATGCAACGGGACAAACCTTTTCAACAATTAAAAATGAAAAATCATCATTTAACAGTAGTTTTAACTTTGATTTTGATGATTTTTTTATAGCTACACTCTTTGATCCTATATGAATACAATGAACTAATTCGATCATCAATTTAAAATATTTACACTAGTGGATATATACTTAATGAAAGTATAAATAAACTCTAAGTATTAGTGAATCTATTATTTTGATGGGATACGCATTGTACGAAACTAGTTTCAACGATCCAACCATGCTTCAAGATCACATACTCCAAAAATCGCAAAAAAAAACAAAAAACATTCAGATATCAAGTAATGCGACAAACCTTTTCGACGGCTATAAACGAAAAATCACGATTTAACGGTTATTTTAGCTCCAATTTTAATGATTTTTTACAGCTGCACTATTTAACCCTATATGAATACAATGAACTAATTCGATTGTCAATTTAAAACATTTACACAAGTGGATACCACAAAAGAAAAAGGCAATTCAAGAACCCCAAAACTTGCGCCGCGCAAAGTTTTTTTATTTTTTTTCCCTTTTGCTTATGAGTACAAAATAAATAAATTAAAATCTACCTAATAAATATATATACCATTGAAATTGATGGGAAACGCATTGTACGAAATTAGTTTCAACGATCTAACCGTCAAACTTGTTTGTATTGTATATATTTCGAGATCGCATACGCCAAAAATCCCAAAAAAAACAAACATTCAGAGATCAAATAACTGAACAAAACTTTTCGATGTTTATAAACGAATAATCACGATTTAACATTATTTTAACTCCGATTTTGATGATTTTTTACTGTTGCACTCATTGACCCTATATGAATACAACAAACTGATTTGATCGTCAATTTAAAATATTTACAAAAGTGGATACCACAAAATCTTATGTTATACTTGATGAAAGTATAAATAAACTCTAAGTGTTAGGGAATCTATCATTTTGATGGGATACGCAGTGTACGAAATTAATTTCAACGATCCAACCGTCAAACTTGTTTGTATATACTTCGAGATTGCATACGCCAAAAATCGCAAAAAACAAACATTCATATATCAAGTAACTGGACAAAACTTTTTGACAATTATAAACAAAAAATCACGATTTAACAGTTATTTTAACTCCGATTTTGATGATTTTTTATAGCTACACTCCTTGACCCTATATGAATACAACGAACTACTTCGATCGTCAATTTAAAATATTTACACAAGTGGATACCACAAAATCTTATGTTATACTTGATGAAAGTATTAATAAACTCTAAGTGTTAGGGAATCTATCGTTTTTATGAGATATGCATTGTTCAAAACTAGTTTCAACGATCCAACCTTCAAACTTGTTTGTATATACTTCGAGATTGCATATGCCAAAAATCGCAAAAAAAAAAACATTCAGAGATCAAGCAACATGACAAAACTTTTCAACGGTTATAAACAAAAAATCACGATTTAATGGTTATTTTAACTTTGATTTTGATGATTTTTTACAGCTACACTCCTTGACCCTATATGAATACAAAGAACTGATTCAATCATCAATTTAAAATATTTACACAAGTGGATACTACAAAATCTTATGTTATACTTGATGAAAGTATTAAAAACACTTTGCGCAACGCATCTGTACATTGAACAAACAGCCTTTGCGTGATGCATTGATTGTACGTAGCGCAAACAACCTTTGCATGATGCATTGGCTCGTACGTCGTGCAAAGTTATATTTTAAATAACCAAATGACATCCAAAATCCAAACCTAACCCCTCTGATTTTCATTTCAATTCTTCCAAACTTTGAATTTTTTTTTTAATTTGCATTGTATGTTTTGAAAATGAACTTGTGGTTATTGATTGAAACGGGAACCACCAATTTATCTTTGTTTTGTGACTATCTGCTTTTCCAGTTCTGCTTTTGGTTTCTCCAATATATTTTTAAAGAGAAAGTATAGACTTCAAACTTTTAAATGAAGGAAGAAAATATACATTGCAATTTGCAAGGTTTGTGTTTGTGCAGCACAACATTTAAAGTTCCAATTGAAAACAGAAACAGAAAATAACTCTGTAACAATTAGGCTAATAGTTCAACATCATTGATTTGTTGCCCTGGTACCTTCCATATTTCTCTATGGGTCAAATGATTTTGATCAAGATAAAAAAATTTGGCATATTTTAGATTGCTGAGCAAAAACCAATAGATTGACTCCCCAAAACTGTTTTGCGCGACGTAGGTGCACCTGAGTCGTGCAAAGTTGGGAAAAAAAGTGGTAAAGCATTCTTGGTTTGGCGCCAAATCTTGCGGGACGCACAAAACGTCACGCAAACATACTTTGCGCGACGAAATTTGATGCATCTCGCAAACATGTTTTTGTACTAGTGTTATGAAACTGGACCAATAAATAGTGTAATATCACTCAATTTCATAAATAGTGCTTAGTTTCATAAATAGTGTTCTGTTTCATAAACAATGCATGTGATGGACACGCAAGTCCAGCGTGCCAGGTTTTTTTCTTTTTCTTATTTAATATTAAAATTGTGTCATTTTCATTAAAATTTAAGTTCTTGTATCTTTTTTTTATTAAAATTTAAGGGTTTTTCATTAATATTTAATTCTTTTTCATTAAATAAAGTTATAACATGATTTTTGGTTAAAATAAACTTAGCTCAAGCTATTTTCATAAAGGCTTCCAATTATCTACTTCTTTCTTCTCTAGGAAAAAAAATAAAAACAAAATAGTTATCAAACGGGGAAGAGTAAAAAATATGTATATAAAGATGTACATAAGCATGTACGATATTTACACTTCGACACTTAAGAGCGGGAAGAGTAAAAAAATATTCAACTGTTCACACAAGTCATGGAACAAAATATAATCAAATCCCTTATCAACTAATCGTGATCAAGATCATCATCATCATCATCATCGTTAATGCAATGGTGATCTCCAATCAAAATTCTTCTTAGGGTAATCTTTCTGTACTTCTTTTGGAGGAATGAAGCAATCCATGGACAATCCAGGGACGTTGAATGCAACATCATCAATCGTCCATGTTTCTTCCAGCCGCGTGATCGCTGACCCTGTCTTTAGATTGTCCCCAAACCGTGTGATGATCACATTCGTCTGACCGGCGTGTGCGATCATCACACCCTCCACCGTCCGATAGTCCTCGATTTTCGTCGACATTGTGGTCTCCCAGTAGGTAGGGTAGGCACCAGGTGACTGGATCCTGGTTAAATAAGAGTCCTCTAGGTACACTAGCAGCCCATTTCTTTGGCTGAAGTAGCCAAATATTACATGTTTGATCATCTCTGCTGTGCTATCACTTCGTTCAGCCAGATCCGTTTGATCAGCTGACAATTTCAAGACGAAGCAATCAACGCCGGAGATTTGCTTTTCCCCCACGTACTGCGCTGGGGAAAATACAGCTGATATTGCCATTGGATCTAATCCCTACTAACCAAAAATAAAAAAACGTCACCATTGATATAACATCATATATAGTATGTGAAATCTGACACGTAACAGTAGAATTCACGTACTTATTTTTACAGGAGATTATACATAATCGGATATATTATGATAATCTTTGATCGAGCATAAAGATCATTGGATATGTTTAACTTTGTGCCGAGGTTACATCCAATGGTATTGGTGTTTGTCATGAATCGAAATGAATGCAGGATAGCTCGCATACATATTGTAAGAAGAGATGATATACGTAGCCGGTTACTTATATCAACGAAAAACGACCATTGGATTTGTTGACTGTCAACGCATCCAATGGTTTTGATGTTTGTCATGAATTTGAATGAATGCAAGGGAAAGAAAAATTCCTAACATGCATGCAACAAGAAAAATTCAAAAGATACTAAAAAAATCAACAAATGAAAGAAAATTATTTGCAACAAGATCCGGTAATTTGGCTGGTAAGATCATGTCTTAGTTTGCATATGCAACTCTACCAAAAACATTTAAAAAATAATTAGAAAAATAAGTAGATAATACCTAATCAGATATAAAGCGCTTATAGTACAAGCTGAAAAGCACATTTCAGCTTATGGGTAGCGTGGGTCTAACACATCCTTTTTTTTTTTTTTTTTTTTTTTTTTTGGGGGGGGAGGGGGGGGGGGGGGGGTTGTCGTTATAGATCTTTGCTTATAATTCTCTCTTCAAATCTGTTAGATATGTAGAAGATGCAAACGTAAAGGGAACTTGTCAAAACTACCCATCATGGATGTTTGAGGAATTTTCTAAGTAGAAGATGAGTGCTTGCTGGTGTGTGCAGTTTTGTTGTTCTTTTCATGTGCTTTTCTATATATTTTGAGTACCCTTGTAACATAAAATACGCATAATATTTATATTGTCAAACTGTGAAACTGAACTACACGCTATGATGAAAGTCGATGTCGATATGGTCTAGATTCTTAATCTTCCGAGAGTACATTATTCTACTATGTACAAGCCAACTCTTGCTTAACTATAGCAATTTTGACAAAGGAACGTTTTTACGTGCTTATTTCTTTTGGAGTTCCTATATGCACTCCAAAAGAGTCGTTTTGCACTTCATCCGTATGTACGTATTTTTTCAACTGGGGAAGAGTGCACCTGGAGTGCAGGATGACTTATTAGTTCTCAAATTTTGGTGACACTTCTCTCAATTAACGAAAATTTTTATTGTGCGTAGAACACAGGTGACACATTATGCATCATTATATAAGTGAATAAAAGTTTTACTTTCTAAATTGTTAAATTTTTAACACAATTATTTTACCACTTATATAATGATATATAATGTACTACCTCATATTTTATGACCCTAGAAAAAATCTCTACCCTACCTAATATTTCTGCTGTCACAAACTAAAAACCCGCACATCACCCACCCACCCCCCCAAAAAAAAAAAAAAAAAAATTAAAACAACTAATTTTTAATGTTATTTGGGGAAATGTGCGAGAAAAAACATGCTATATTACCTAACAAGCAACACCTATATTTATTTGTCCCTGGTCCCGTCTGGCACATTTTCCCAGTGAAAGCTAAGATTTAGTTAAATTATACTAATTTAAAACATATTTAGTTAAGTAGGACTTGCCTGAAGAGCTCGCCGGAGTGGACGAATGCGGCCCTTGGCAGCGTGGACACCTAGCCACGGCGTGTGACGCCAAGCGACTATGCCATCGCTACCAGCTGCCACCTTGTGACCACCTAGAACTAGCTCAATCAGCCACTTGTTAGGAACCATCTGCCACATCACAAAGCACCCTTTTTCCGAAACTGCGGTGGTTCCGGCAGCCGAGCCACCACCGGGGCCGGGATCATCAACCATTGCCATCGTCACTTTCCCAGTTGCGAAAATGTTCTTCACTTTGCCTTCTAGCTTGCGGCAACCGGTGGCAGCTGTGAAGTGTTGTATTATGTATTGTGCAGTTGAGGAAACCTTCTTAAGAAAATCATAAGAAAAAAAAACATTAAATTAGAGGGACAATAAGACTTTTCCCTGCATGAAATTAGAGTAAATATTTCAGTACCTTTTTTCTGAAAACAAATAAAATCCTATTTAAATCATACTAAATTACATTCTAATTACTTTTTCTTTAATAACAATTTTAATTTAGCCTAAGGCCAATCATTATTATATTCTCACATACATGGAAACTCACTTTCCCTCAACAAAAGTAAATCCAATAAAGCTTTTAAACCAAAAACAAATTTACGCTAAAAGAAAAATACCACGGGTTTGTTGCTTAAGTAATTATGAATTTACGAGCAGTTATATTCGTAGCCGAGGTCATTTATTTGATCTCATCCTCTCACATCGTTCGGTGAACAACGTATCTCAGTTACTAGTCACCTTGCTAACCACTTTCACAACTATGTATGTGCGACCAATGGTCAGCAATGTAATTGGTAAAGGTGGTCCAAACTCGACTTTTAAGCCAAATACAATTTTATGTTAATAAATAAACAAGACTTTTTGCTTAGTTAATTAAGAATTGTTATTTCTGCATCCAAGGTTCTGTATTCGATTTTTCCTTCTCCAATATCGTTTGTATAAGAAAATGTAATAAATAAATAAATGGAATGACCTGCATATGAAGGTACCAAAGTATCCAAACACATAATGAATCAATGATCAAACCATCATTACTAAATAAGGATGGAAAAGTTATGGAAAGTGGCGAGAAAATAGGTACCTCATTGAGGGGTAGTTTGGGGAGGGCAGAGACAGGGAAGAGAGGGCAACCAAGAACACTGAGAAGCACATTGAAGTCGGACCTCTTGTGGAAGAGCACGAGGGGAGAAAGGTGGGTCTTGATCCAGTTCCGCCACGGCTGAGTGCTCCGCAGAATGCCTTTGCTCGACCGGTTAGCGGCGTCCTCTTCTCCGTTGATGTTCGGCTCTTCCGACAACGGTGCGAGCCGGTTCATCTGTATATTATGAATCTCTGCGCTTCTTCAATGGCTGTGTGCTTCCTCTGTTTTTTCGAGAGAAGCAAAAGGAAGCTTATGTTTGGTAGAAGCAGAGCATAATGAAATGGGGGAGAGAAGTTAATAGAAAAAAGTGCTTAAAAAAGAGAGGGCAGGTCTGTATTTACCCTTTCCACCCGTATGGTGGCTAGGATATTTACAATTTGATATAACCATATGTTTAATATAGAAAGTAAACAGGACACTCAATATTACGGTCTGGTGATATTTTTCTTCACTTAAGTGAGAGATCTTATGTCCAAATCTCATAGATGACGAATTCAATACCAAATTAGGTTGCTCATTGTGTGGTTTAGCCGAACTCCCTCCTCCCCTTAGTGTAAAATATACAAAATATGCAAAGTAAACAGGGATATTGGTTAGTTGTATTTTAACTTGCTTGAAAGTGAGAGATTTTAGGTTTCTCCTCTCATAAATGATAACTTTAGTATAAAATTATTTCTCACTTCCAAAGGTCAAAGGCCTGGCATGAGACTCAACCCAAGGACTCATGAGTTTGACACTCAATATGTTATCACGAAGCCTTGAACTCGGCGTGAAAATTTTGATAACCGAGAGTCCAGACCCTGACGCAAGAGATTCAACTTCAAAAGTTGTGGGTGCTAGAGACACGAAGACACCAAACCCAAGACGCAAACTCGAGACTACAACACTAAAACACAAACCCAAGACCCTAACGCCCAAGACCCAAGTAGCATATCTATCCAAGATGCGCAATTGCCCTCAAGTTTGAAGCTAACACACATGGTAACATAGCTCGACCAAACGTTGTGCATAAAAACAAATGGTGAATTAGAAGATGATATTGTCCCAAAAAAATGAGTCATACTGAATTTGACGAAATATTAACTTGAAGCTTCTATTTCAAAACAAGTGTTATCTGGGGAATAAAACTATAGTATACTCATAATTTAAAAATTAGTGAAAAAAATGTGCGTTTGCAGGAAAAAGCTAAGAAGAACAAGCCTGGAAGTAATTGTTAATTTTATATAAAGAGGGCCACCAGCCACGACCTAATCCACCATGGTGCTACCCTCTCGAATCATTTTTCACAAAAGCATATCTTTTAGCTTAGTTTAAACGTGCTTTCAATGATGCTGGCAACTTATTGAGATTAACAGCTTCTTGGCATTCTGTTGCAAAATTATGCTTGAATTGAAGGACTAGTCACTTGCACTAGACAGTACTAGTTCAATAGCCCACCCTCTTCCAAATACATAAATTAATTATTTGGTTGACATTATAAACTTCACTTCACATGCAAAAAACTGCGTTCATTGATATCTGTATGTATGCAAGAATAGTAATGAAAAAAAAATATACTAATAATGTGTATTGATTAAGTCAGGTGACTGCATTTCGATTTTTCTAAAATTTATACTTCGTTTATGTAAGTTCGGTAGAATCATCAGAGAGACAGGTCACTTCCAACAACACTGATATTGTCCTTAACTTGGTTATTACTACATGCACAGTTCGTCAGGTGTGGGGTTTTATCATAAAATGTCTCGATATTAGTTGGAGTGAGGTTAAGATATTTAAACTCTTATTTTCACAGAAATACGGTCGATATGAGATATTTCAACAAGTTCCAAAAACATGATAGATACATGCATTAGGTTTTCAACCCCTCATGGAAAAGACCGAACTATTTTACAAGGTAGTTCAATCCAACCCAAATAACTTAAGAGTCCGTAGCACAATACGATATACGACCTTTCTAACTGTAATGGTTGTCCCCGTGATTATCTTTCGTACAAATGCGTCATGTCCGTAGCACAATACGATATACGACCTTTCTAACTGTAATGGTTGTCCCCGTGATTATCTTTCGTACAAATGCGTCATGAGTTCACCTATGAGCAAGCACATAGCATACGTATATGCTCGGTGGTGGATGTACATTGAGAGTCTCAGGACCACTTAAAGTCCAAGAAACATATATGTTAAGGTCTTTCGAGAACCTTTTGAATGTTTGGTATGCGTCACTTTTATGACTATCAAGTGTTGATGTAATGCATGCTAGATATATTTTAACAAATTCTCTCAATAACACTCATCAGATTATTGCAGCATATATCATATATACTGACATGCATGCAACATAATCTAGCTGACAACAATAAGCATACTAAGTGTTCAACGAAATGCCTCAGTTATTAAACTGAAATTTTTTTGTGTGCTACGCTCTTTATTTCTATCTAGAAAACTTGTACTTTAGCACTAGGAACATCCTCAAAAAATTAAAAAAAAAAAAATATATATATATATATATATATATATATATATATATATATGTTGAATGGTAGATTCACCATTGCATATCGAGTGACATTGCTTCTTCAGCCCCAACCACTCGTACACTGGTGGAGGCATAATTAACAGAATGTAACATACGAACTACGAAGGAACATTTGCATGCCCTTGCGCGTGAGACATTGTTTTTTTCTACCAAAATACACTTCTCCTGGTTGGAATTTGGAAATATTTGTAGTGTACGGAGAAGGAGGAGCTTTCAAAGGAGGCAAGGAAATTGCAAGGTAACGTGTCGAGATCATGGGCTATCTGCGTTGGAACCGGATTCCCTCCAGATCCAATAATACTGAGCCTGTTGAGCAGACGATCCGGACCTTTAAAATTTGATTCAACGGCTGTAAACAGAGAGATCCTTTAAAAATTATAATAATTATAGCCGTTAGATTAAATTTCAACTGTCTAAATCGCCTACTCAGCATACTCAGTATATATGGATTCAAAGGGTATCCTGTTCCATCTGCAATTATGGCGTTTCTAATGGTTTGGTGCAAATGGGGAAACTCCCGTCCCCTCCCTTTTACTCCTCTTTGGGTGCTTCTGATAATCGTGTCAGCAACTTTTGGCAGAGCTATGAATATGTGCACCACCACGTGTTTTTGTATCAGTTGGTTCCTAGTTTAGTGATATATTCATTTTTTTTTTCTCTTTAGCAATGTATATGGCGTCTGAAAATAAGCGTACGTGCCAATGTACCGTTAGATTTCTATACAAATTGTTTCTCAATTTGAGTCTCACTTAAACCCGTTTAACTCAAATTGTCTCACTTGAACTGTCAAAACTCTCCATCGAGTCTATTTTTAATGCCTTTGCCAAAGACTTTTGACTTCAAAATGATGGGGAGATGAGCTAGGTCGCTCAAGCAACAGACGACGCAAATTGAAAGCCATATCATATGTTGCTGGGCAGTTATGGTCGCCCCAACCCACACTTGTAATTCATGTGGGCTTACAAGATGGGCTACCATGTGAATCAAAACGAGAAAGTAGGAGCCTCATTGTCGTCTTTTATATTGGCGGTCACGAGTAGCAAATAATCCATTGAATTTCCGGTGGAGTAGTGAAATGCGTAGAGATCAGAAAGAATACCAATAGAGAAAACACTTGTTTTTGTCTTATTTTATGAAGTGGATTAATGTCATCTCCATTCTCTTACGTTGCACTTCAACGTCATCGTTGACGTTAACTCTGTCTAATTTTCTTTTTTACAATAATTAAAATTTAATATACGAGAAAAAAATGCAAACTTTAATGTAAGAGAGTGGGCATCCTGCCCTCACCAACTAGTTTTAATTCATGCATGCTTTAAAACAATTAAAGAATAGTGGGTGTTGCATTGCAATAAGTTATGCATGTCACGCCTTCATGATTAAAGACTCAGAATACTCCCATGCGGATTCACGTACATGATGATGACGGTATATGCTAAGAATGTTATCAGATTACTTATCAACGTGGTTATTCTTGAAAAAGAATTGGTCAAACACATCCCTGTTTGGAATTTAGGAGGGAGTGTGTGGAAAAAAAATGTAAAAGCCTCATCGACAGACTTTAATGGTCCACAAATGTTCGGAGACCCGGAGAAAAACAGTCAAAACTATAACCCCGAAGAAGACCGTGTTTGTTTGCCCTCGTCAAGTTTCATTGGACTGAATTACCTTAGCTAAGACAACTAGTTCGTGTTTGGTGCGAACATAGAATAACTTAAATGAGATTAAGTCGAACTCGCTCTGACTAAGGGCTTTGCTAGGTCGGCTTAGCGAGACCTCCCGAAAGATATGGGATCGCTAATTCCGTCTGAGCTGCGTCGCTTGCACATGCGTCGTTTGCTAATCCCGTATGGACTTCGTCTTCCTCTTCGCTCTCTTCAACCTCTTGTGCGAAAAAGCTTCTGCTTTGTTTGTGACACAGATTTGGAAATGTCCTTTTCGTTCCACAAATCTTCTGCGCCTTCCTTCATGAACCGATGGGCAAGTGGTGCTGCTTGGGGTTCATCTGGTTGTGGCTGATTGCCGAATTCGAAAAAGAAAAGAAAAGCAAAGAACCGTAAGTGTCTGGAAAGGAAAAGAAGAGGAAACAAAAAGGGAATGGATGAAAAAGGAGAACCAATTGTTGAAAGGAAATGTTAGAGAGACTAAATTTGTAGACTAAATTTTGTAAACAAAGTGACAAGAAAATTTACTTAAGTATTGATCAAAATGCTTATTTATTATTGATGACACATCATTTAGTTTGCAAATTTAATTTACAAATTTAGTTTCTTTAGAATTACTTATCGTCGAATTAAAAAAGACGGAGAAAAACAGAAGAAGGGAATCCCAGCATTTGGAAATGAAAAGAAGAGGAAACAAAAGGGAAAAGAAAAAGAAGGAAAGGTAGAGAGAGGAGAGCAAGAGTGAATTAAAAATATAAAAAATACTTGGATTTCAAAATTAGTTTACGGTTTAGTCTAACACTGCATCAAACACTCTATTATTCTTGTATTACTTAGTTCATGTCAAGTCAATTCAGCTTAGTCACTGAAACTAATCCAATCATGAAATAGTCCGATGCAACAAATGCACCTTAACTTTATAAGCTTACTGTGCGGAGTTAGAATTTTTAAATAAAAGAGTCAAAATTTTTACAAAAAAAATATTTATTGAACCATTTTGTTGAGCACCTGGTAGGAATATGTCGATTTTTGCCAACATTAAATATAGGCTTGTATCAACAACGTATGTACAAAGCCTAGTTTTTGTTTATAATTTTAATAATTTTAATTTATAAAAACTTAAAAGTACAACTAACATCCTATTAATCATAATGTAATTTCATGATATATGAATGCACATATGTATTAAACATAACATACCAATGATTTGGTACATAATTGTTACATATACAACCCTTATTTTGGTATAGATTTGTGTTTTGATACGTTAGAGATTACGAATTTTGGTAAGTCATTTAAACCTTGATTACAACCTTCCCTTTCAACCAATTAACACACAATTTCAATTTTAATTACCAAAAAAGAAATACGCCAATTTCAATTATTATTTTATTTTTTAGTAAACGAAACAAGAATTTACACTCCGGAAAGGTTTTTGAGCATTGGACATCGAATGCTTGAGCGAATGCTTTTGATCAATTAAGATACAAATCACTTATAGTGTAATCTGTTAATAAACTTAATTAATTTTTTCGTTAAATATCTATTAAATGCAAAGATAAAATGTACATTTTTTTCTCCTCAGTATTGAAATTTGAAAGAAATGATCGAAACACTAAAATCCGGATTTTGACCTTTTGGAAAAAGGCAAAGGATTCATCAAGTGCTTGTGGCTTTTGACTAAAAGGGCGTTTAGGTATGCTTATCATACTGAAGTTTAAGTACGTTGTTGACTCACCACATTGGTTTAACATGAGGTGTTGGTAGGAGGTTAGGTGGCGGCATTCTTATCTAATTTGTTGATGTTAGGTGGCATTTTTCAGAGGTCCCACGTGCTCCACGAGCACTCTATTATTGCTGACTAGCTATACTGTCTTGCATGAGGATTAGACACACTTCAGATCATTTTTAGACCATCTTCAATGGTGACCTAAAACCTAAAAATATTTAGCCCAAAAAATTAAGGTTTTAGTCCAGAAAACGGTTTTTCTGTTCCAACCCTTCTGGCCTAAAATTTTAGCCAAAAATTATTAAAGAATGAATTAAGGCTATTTTTTTTAAATTAAAAAAAGAAATTATGTAGACTATCTTAAATTAATCATATGAACATTTTAATCTTAAAATATTTAAATTCCGATAAATTTTGAAAAATCACTAAATCAATACATGAAAATCATGATAAACCACATAAACTTAATACAAACAACATTTAATAAACCACATAAACTTAATACAAATGACAAATAATAAACCACATAAACTTAAAAAAAAATAAAAGACAATTATTAAACCATATAAACTTAATACAATCGAAAACTCATAAACTTAATAATGATATCCACCATCTTGACTTGGTGATGGACTTGGGTGATAGTCTTGAGATGAATCATCATCTTGAAATATACTCCTTGTGGCATTCCTTTGTAAAATGTCTTTTTGCTTACCACGTAAGTATTTCTTCCTCTCTAGAGTGTATTTGTCAAGGTCCTCCATCATCAAATTAATTTCGAACCTTTCTTGCTCCCTATCCCCTTATTCCTTCATGGCCAAACGCATTTGGGCCGATTCTTCTTGCCAAGAGATATGGTTTTCATTCATTCTTACCATTTCGCTAGCAAATTGTGCACGTATCGGATCTTGGGACTTCCCTTTTCTCTTTGCTTCCTGTTGCTTATCTCTACCCGGGGGCCTTGCAAAAGAAGAAGTTGGGGTCATTTGTTCGACACCATCATTGTCGGCAAAATTCACACCTTCATTGACATCATTTGGGGGTGGGGTTTTACTATGAAATAATCTTCCACATTGTTGGTTCGCATCGGTTCCCCACCTCGGACAATCCTTGAGGATGTTCCAAGCATGATGCAACTTCAAGGCTTGATTTTTTGGTGTAGTTCTTGTCTTGTAAATTGTCATTGCTTTGTCACCCTATGCAACAAATACATAAAAACAATTAGTTGCAAAATATTATTATGTACATGGAAACTAAAATATCAACAAAGAAACTCACAATTTTTGAAGCGCCACTTCTACTAAGCATGTCAACCGTGGCTTTCTCCAAGCTTCCCTTCCACAAAGTGCACGTTTTGTTGATAATCTTCCAACAATCATAAACACCACCAACTTCCCTTCGACCGGCGTTGGAGTTTTCATGGAACTTATCAACGAATTTTACCCCATAAAACCTTTATATTTTGATTTGTGCCTACGGCACCATCTTCGCTAACAGAAATTCATGCCAAACATAAAGCAATATCTTCATCAAAGGTCCAATTATGACCTCTAACATGCTCTTTTGCCATCTTGAAAAATTTGGAAATGGGAAGAAATGGTAGAAAGAAAAATTGGAAGAATTGTAGGAGAAAAGTGAGTTTTGTGTGGATGTTTGAATAAATACAAAGGTATTTATAGAGTTTTTGGTTGAATTTTAAGTTAAATAATTTTTAAAATCATTTTAGCCATTGGATTTAAATTTGGACCGTTAGATCTTTTTTTTTTACTGTTAGATTTGATTATATTCGATATAAGCCATTGGATTCAATAAATATATAAATATAAAGCTAAAAAAAAAAAATTTTGAACCTGGACCATTGGATTAACCAATAGCCCATTTAAATGGAGGCATTGGATGAAGAAAAGTAGCCCAACAACTACTTGATGGTCTGACACAGGGGGAACAACCCCACGTGGGTTGGTACAAAAATTTGAAAGAGCCTAGCACGTGCAGCGCATTGGCGAGTAGGGATTGGGCAGTGGGCTTCACAGCCCAGGTTTTAGTCTCAGTTGGTGGGGCTCATTTTGCTTTATGGCCCAAAATTGGGCTAGTATTTGCCCTCCATTTGGGTTTTAGGTTTTAGGTTAATTTTAGGTCATGAGTTGGAGTGGATTTTGGAGGGGGAACAAAAGGGAAATTTTAGGTTTTAGCCCACCATTGGAGATGATCTTATCTTGGTTGCCACTACACCCACCAGTGTTATGCTTTTAAGTTGCCGACTTGTCCTAGTATAAATAGTAGCTTTCCCCTCAATTCTTTTACAACATGCGCAAGGTTGCATGCTTGTGCATGTTTACTTTACTTAGATTATAATAGGAAGTGGTGCCCGCGCGTTGCTGCGGGATAAGAAAGTTCGTAGGTAATAACAACTAAAAACTTAATAAAAATAGATTCAGCATAATTTATAAGTTTTTGAGTTTTGACTAACGTTATATTAAGTTATTCAAACAAATGCATTGAGAAATAAAGAGTAAGTAAAATTGGATACATACCTGGGTTGAGAATTTGGATAACATATATTCATTGTCTTAGTTTGACCAATATCAGAAAAGATAAGTTTGTTGCAATTTAGTACAACAAAGATGAAAATTGGTGTCATGCAATAAAATATATCTAATGATAGCGTTATATAAGAGTTTCAAAAGTCTTGCAAATCATGCTATCATTAAATAAGAGTTTAGTTGCCATTAATATAATTTTTAAAACAAAATTAAATGCCATTAATATAGTTTTTCTGCCCTGCCCAATATATATATATATATATTTCTGCAACTTCGCATTTATTAACTCTTTTTTCAGGAATGGGCCTTCGTTACTACCAGGCAACTATAATGGCAATGGCATCCCCCTTTTCCTTTATCTCTCTCAAATGAAAGGGGCTGATCAAGATGTGGCACAATGTAAGCCAAAAGCAACCAAAATATGCTTCCAGCATCACCAATATACACACATATATATATATATATATATATATATATATATATATATATATATATATATATTTCTGCCACTTTGCATTTATTATTTTTTTTCAAGGAATGGGCCTTCGTTACAACCACCAACCAATGGCAATGGCATCCCCCTCCTCATCTCATACCATTTTCATTTCTTTTTATTTTTGTGGTCACGGTTAAGGCACGTCAACATTTTATATTCCTATTTCTTTTTATCTTATTTTTTCTATAAAAAAATTAATATAAAATGTTGACATGGCTTAACCGTGACCACAAAAATAAGAGAGGATAGAAAAAATATAGAATGAGGAGGGCAGACAATCCAGCTCCCTTTTCCTCTGCCTCGTTCTCAAATGGAAGGGGATGATAAACACATGACATAATGTAAACCAAAAGCAACCAGAAAGGCTTTAAATACTGGACTTGAGAGTGATCGGAGGAAGAAGCACGGACAATGAACAGGTAGATATAAGAAACATTGAGAAAGAAATAAAATAATAACATGCACAGAAAAGAAAACCCACTTTCAGAGAGAGAGAAGTTACAACAGCTAGTGAGCGAGTTCATGAGAAAAACAATTATATATATATATATATATATAATAAACAAAGGGATGTGATATCCACACATCATATTTTACTTCTCACACATCTTTTTAATTTTTGACCATCGGATCAGATGAATTGAAAAAGATCAACGGATAAAAATTATCAAAGGATGTGTGAGAAGTAAAATAAGATGTGTAAATAGCACACCCCTAAACAAAACAATCACCAATTGTTTTACCCCGTGGATAAACACATTGGTTTTTGGACAAAAATTTGATAAACAAATAGACTTGCAAGACAAAACAAATTATTATAGTGGTCAGGAGTTAAATCCAGCCACATAGTTTGGAAAGAGGATTGTCCACCTTTTTAATCTTTTTACTTTTTCATAACTTCCCATTTAAACAGTTACGGTTAAGTCATGTCAATATTTTATATTAATTTTTTTTATAGAGATAATAAGACAAAATATAATATGTGAGAGGAGAAAATGGAATGGGATGAGAATAAAAGGGTAAAGAATCCTCCTCCCATAGTTTGTGGTGCAAAAAAGGAAAAAAATTATAAAAATAATTGTTCTAGGGAAAAAATGATTAAAAAATGTGCTTGGGTTTTGAAAAGCAAAGAACCGCAGATGATGGAGAACGGCAGCAGAAAGCAGAAACTGCAAAATGGCCAACTCACTGCACAATTCCAGAAAAGGGCAAAAATTTGCTCAGCAAGCGAGGGACAAAACCAAGTTAATGAACAGTACTCATCTGCTGAGCTTTAGTGTGTGTATATAAAGAATTATTATTGGCATTTGAAAAATCTCACTGTTAATGAACAATACCCATCTTTAGTGTGTGTGTGTGTGTATAAGGAATTATTATTGGTATTCCAAAAATGTCATTCTACACCAAAACTTTCTATATTTGGAAAGAAAAACATTTATGAGGAGTGTAGAATGAGATTTTTAAAGTACTAATAACACTTCCCTATATATATATATATATATGCACGTGTAGAGATGGATTAGAAAAGAAAGGTAGTTGAAGAAATTCATGGCATTGGGAGTGATCAAGGAGCTTGCTCAAGTACGTGGAGTTTAGCTATTTCGGTAGTGACGTGGATAAGTACGTAGAGCTTAACTATTCTAGTAGTAACGTGGATCTTTGTTTAGCTTTGAAATACAGGTAGGGGAAATACGACAAACATTTACGGAAATTGATTTTATTAAATTTCGTGAAGCATTATATTATTATTATCGATCTTTTTGGTTGATTATTGTGATTGGATAATAATTGGCTAATTGCTTCAATTAGGTGTTTACTTGTTCTTGGTTATGGAATTATTGCTGGAATGCTATTCGTTGAGAATACACTGTGATACATGTGAAAGATAAAATGACATTATTTTTGCATCATTATGTTGATGTGGTTGGAATTTCAGTATTCGGATTCATTCCTATACAACTAAGGTTGTATGATGAACTACTTAAATGTCATTCCTACACAATTTTAGATTGTGTGATGAGTATATTATATTTCATTCCTACACAACTTCTGGTTGTGTGATGAATCTATTGAACTTTATTCCTACACAATTATTGGTTGTGTGATACGTTCGATTAATTTCATTCCTACATAGCTTTGGGCTATGTGATGAATTTGACAAAGAACTTCATTCCTACATGACTTACGGTTGTGTGATGAGACTACTAATCCTCATTCCTATATAGCTTCAGGCTATATGATGAGTAAAACGAAGTCATGAATGTCGTGTGGTGAGAATAAAAGAATTAAATAGTGGAGTTGAGTGATGGGTCACATTTCTGAATGTTGTTATAGTAGAAAGCTATTAGGGATACTACTTGAAGTACTATTTTGTTTGGAAACTACATTTAGATCAAGGAAATATATTCACTCAAATCCAAGGTGTTAGCATCCACCGGTAATGCGTGGAAGAGGGTACGCTTTCTATGTGGATAGGACGTATCAACACCTTTTGCACCGGCAACCAAAGTTAAGCATATTGGTTTTTGAAAATAATTTTGTTAGTACGGAAGAAAATGACTTCGTTCCAAACGCAAATTTTGTGTTTCATTTCAAAACTTTCATCTGCTCGATTTGACAAAAACAAAAAAAGATTTGGCCCTTATGTTTTTAATTGAAGGGTTATGTTCAATTTTATCGTTGCTTGAAAAGAAAACTGATGTTTTGGCATATATCCGTTTTACTATTCAGTGGATTTTACAATGTTAAAACTATATGTAAAGGGAATAATTTCAAGAGCTGGAAGGCAAAATACATAGAGAATTGCAATCCACTTGAAACGGAAGGGTAATCTCTATGCAACCACTCTGGTTGGATATTCTCTTAGTTTTCTTCAACTATTATTATATATTGAGTAAATTCTTACAAATTTTGAGGGCGAAATTTCTTTTAAGAAGGGTAGATGGTAAGATCCAGCATTTTGAAAATATATGCCTCTTATTATTATTTAAAAAATAATAAATATATTTATTAGGTATGTTTATCATACTGAAGTTTAAGTACGTTGTTGACTCACCATATTGGTTTAACACGAGGTGTTGGTAGGAGGTGGACTGGTGGAGCTGGATCTGTGTGGTGGCATTGTTATCTAATTTGTTGAGGTTAGGTGGCATTGTTCAGAGGTCCCAGGTGCTCCACAAGCACTCTATTGTTGCTGACTAGCTAGTAGCAGGAGCAGTCTTGCATGCATGAGGATTAGACACACTTCGTATCATTCTTATCTTGGTTGCCGCCACACCCACCAGTGTTAGAGGCAGATTTTCTGCCCTCCCACTTCTTGTGCTTTCCTGTTTTGTGTGATCACGGTTCAGCTACGTCAACATTTTATATTGTTTTTTTTTATTTTTTATATAAAGATAATAAGACAAAAAAGAATAGTAATATAAAATGTTGACATGGTTTAACCATGACCACACAAAATAGGAAGGCACGGGAAGACACGGAAAGTGGAAAGGCAAAAAATCTGCCTCCATGCTTTTAAGTTGCCGACTTCTCCTAGTTAAATAGGAGCTTTTCCCTCAATTCTTTTACAACATGCGAAAGGTTGCATGTTTGTGCATGTTTACTTTACTTACATTATATATGTGTATATGTACATATACATACATACATACATACATATATATATATATATATATATGCACGGGTAGAGATAGATTAGATAAGAAAGGTAGTTGAAGAAATTCATGGCATTGTTTCATATCCCAGTTCGGTTCCCATCATATTCTGGACTCGACTTCACCGTAGCACGATATTGTTCGCTTTGGGTCTCGACCACGCCCTCACGGTTTTGTTTCTGGGAACTCACACGAGAACTTCCCAGTGGATCACCCATCTTGGGATTGCTCTCGCGCGAACTCGCTTAACTTCTGAGTTCCGATGGAACCCGAAGCCAGTGAGCTCCCAAAAGGTCTCATGTTAGGTAGAGATGAGAATATATATATAAGGCTTACAAGATCCACTCCCTTGGGCGATGTGGGATGTTAGAGATTGGCTCTAATACCAAATTGTCACATCCTGGCACGGGTCCCCACTACATCACAGGCTCGACTCCACCGTAGCACGATATTATCCGTTTTGGGCCCCGACCACGCTCTCACGGTTTTGTTTCTGGGAACTCACACGAAAACTTCCTAGTGGGTCACCCATCCTAGGATTGCTCTCGCTCGAACTCGCTTAACTTCGGAGTTCCGATGAAACCCGAAGCCAGTGAACTTCCAAAAAGCGTCGTGCTAGGTAGAGATATATAAGGCTTACATGATCCAGTCCCCTGGGCGATGTGGGATGTTACACATTGGGAGTGATCAAGCAGCTTGATCAAGTACTTGGAGTTTAGCTATTTCGATAGTGACGTGGATAAGTATGTGGAGCTTAACTATTCCAGTAGTGACGTGGATCTTTGTTTAGCTTTGAAATCCAGGTAGGGAAAATACGGCAAACCTTTACGGAAATTGATTTTATTAAATTTCATTAAGCATTATATTATTATTATCGATCTTTCTGGTTGATTAATGTGATTGGATAATAATTGGCTAATTGCTTCAGTTAAGTGTTGACTTGTTCTTGGTTATGGAATTATTGCTGGAATGCTATTCGTTGAGAATACACTGTGATACATGTGAAAGATAAAATGACATCATTTTTGCATCATTCATGTTGATGTGGTTGGAATTTCAGTATTCAGATTGGAAGTATGAAAATGAGGGTAGTTGGAAATGATCTTTTAGTTGAATCTATTCATTGTGAAACCAGTTCCAGGCAAGCCTAATGTACACAGTAGAATAAGATATCGATGGGAATTCTCGATGTGGGTGATTTGGGCTGGAGATCAATGAATTAGATAAGATGACTATCAAAAGGGGTTTATGAACTTGGGATATCATATAGGGGTTAGTTTCTATAATAGAACATTCAAACCACTCCTGCAGGGGTAAAATGCATGGGACGTCCAGGTCTGCATGTTATATTATATAAATTAACAGGGGTAAACGAAGAGGTTCAATTGCATTCATGCATTATTATCAATAATGATTTGATATTTGATTATATGACATGACACTTAATTTAATATTGTCAATTTACTATGATAAGGTTATGTCCCTACTAAGCTATTAAAGCTCACCCCTCTATTGTTATGTAGGTTTAAGAACTAAACAGTAAAAAAAGGTAGACATGAGGAGATCAAATTAAGTGTGAGGATAAAATTTTGTATTTATTTATTTTAGTCTTGTAAAGAATTGTCAATTTCTTGTTATAAGAGGAATTTCCTATATTTCCACCCAGTTTCACTTTCCTTTTATTTAATTTTATTTTTAGCTCGCATGCTGGATTTGGGTTCGAGATTTTTCCTATTGACCTCGGGTCTGGGGCGTGACATAAATAGCCCTATGGACAGGCTTCCCCACCAACCCAATGGCCCGAGCTACATGCTTCTGCCCACAAAGGCGTATGTGAGAGGCCAGTGGGGAGTCGCTGGCCCGAGAGCCCAGAGTGTGTATGATGCAAGGTTGACGTCAGGGCGACGTCAGCCACGTTTTCTCTCTTTTTTGCGTCAGGCGCGTGCGCTTCAAGCGCGTGTGGGCATAGGTTGTCTGACACGGTTTCAGATATGGGGCCTGCGACGCTTTTCTGAAATGTTATCGTTGGGGAGGCCACGTGGCTTCCCCACGTCCGTTGGATTTCAATAGCAACATTTTATAGATCGTTGGATTTCCAATAGTAATTTTTTTTAAAAAACCTTATTTAATTTCAGTCGTTGGATCTGAGATCAATGGTCTACGTTATTCGGCTTTATAAATTAAAAAAAGAAAAAACAGTTTAAAATTCTGAAATCTTATCGTTGTACTACGTGGCACAATCTGGAGTGTTGGAATTCAATTTTTTTTAATCCAACGGCAGAGATTAATTATGTGAACAAAAAATTTAAAATTTTTTTTAAAAAATGTAAAAAATTAATAAAAATCCGAAAAAAAATTTGAGTCGCGACGTGATTGGTTAAAAATCTTATCGAAAATTTATCCTCAACGATTTTGAGAAGGTAACGACATGTGGCACCACAGCATTGGATAAAAATTTTATCGAAATCCATCACCAATAATTGTCTTTTCGGATAATGACATGTGAGGCAACGAGAATGATTAAAAATCTTATCAGAAATTACAAATAAAATTATTTTGTATTATTTTATAGATAAAAAAAATACTAATATTTTATTGCCTATTACCAGGGCTATTCAGTGTAGGGGTGGAGATGCAAAAGACATTTATTGTTCGTTAATGGCAGTTACTGTTCACTGGGTGTATTAAATAGTGAATAGCTATAGGGGGCCTTTGCAACGGTGGAGTTGCTCTTAAGGAGCAACAATTATTATTGTTCCATTCCATAGATATCACCATTTGTATAGTGGCACATGATGTATCATCTCGTGTACCGATCACACTAAAAAATCTCTTCACAACTACAAGGTTGAATGGGTTATTGGAAAAAGTCTCTCTAAAGGACTTCTATGGTCCACAAATATTTAATGACCATAGAAAGCTGCCAACACTAAAACCCCACAAAAGATCATATGTCTGAGAAATTTTTAATTGTAATGGGAACACGGATGGTATATCACGTGTTTTTATGTAAATGATGAAAAGTTTTAATTTTTAAATTATTAACCTTTTAACACACATATTGCACTATTTATATAGGAACACGTGATGTACCACCTTGTGTAATGATCACATTGAAAAATCTCTACAAGTCCATGTGTCTATAGGATAGAGTCAAGATTTTAAAATAATAAAGTCAATAATTCGACAAAAAAAAAGAATAAGTTGATTTTTGCCGCCACTAAATGGAAGTATATGTCAATATATATTAACAATTAACAACTATTATGATATGTAGAGACTATTTTTTATTTAAATTTTTAATAACAATTTAAGTAACATTAAATAAAAACTATCATTAAAATTTTAGGAATACAACCTTTAAGGGAACTCATGTAACTTCTTTCTACACTCAACTTAAATTTTAAATGTTAAATGTCTATTTTACCCTATTACATAATTATTATTAAGTACAAAATGAAATTAATACTAAAACTCAAATTTATCAATAAACCCAAACACTATAATTAAACCCTACGATCACTCTTTGTTTATCCTATGTTTATTCCAGTTAAAACCCTAATAGCTCTTATAGAGAAAAATAAATATTTTTTTATTGATGAATGGTGATTTTGAAGTTTTGAATCCTCCAACGGAGGTATGACTCAATTTATGAATTTTTTGTTCGTTTGATTTCAATTTTTTAGAGTTTAGAAGATGAGTATTTTGATTTTAATTTTTTTTCAATCAATCCCGTATAGTTTGTTTATCTTTCTGCAACAGCAAATTGCTGCAGTCACTCAACAAAAAAAAGAAAGAAAGTGTTTCAATTAATATTAGAAGCCATGTTGAAATCGATTGATTGAAGGAGGAGTCTCTGTGTAGCTCCTGCTCCAATTCAATGCTTCTTCCTGATTCACGAGAAGCGATCCGTCACTACCACCACTACTACCACCACCACCACCACCACCACCACCTTCTCTCTCATCTTTTCCATCTTTTGCGCTGATTTTCTTTTTTCTGTAACTGCTTGCAACTATGTGAAACCCCACAATCATAATAAAAAAAAAAAAAAAAAAAAAACAACTTCGATAAGACACAACCTAATCACCTTAAACTGTACCTAATTTATTAATTAACCAAAAATCACCATGAATGGATTTTAAGCTTATCAATTTATTCAAACTTCCAATCTCCTTTCATATATGGCCTTTTATCGAATTAAAAAAATACAAAGGGGGGAACTTGAAGAGAAAAACAAAACCAGAACAATGCACCCGTTGATCGATAATGCGAAGGGAGAGATGGTGATACATGGTTTTTGTCAACATTTATAGAAGTGTTAGTCTTGTTGTCAATCATGGCTGAATTCACACCCCAATTTTCAGTATTCATTTCCAGACGGTGTAAAGATAGAGTTAAAAATCAAATGGGTGTAAAGAAAAATCCACATATTGAATTGGGTTTATGGGGGTATAATAGGTAATAAATTTGGGTTTAAAGAGATATTAATAGTTTAGTTAAAAATCCAATGGGTGCAAAGAGTAAGTTGGGTGTAGAAATAGGTTACATGAGTTTAAATAAAATTTCCCAACCTTTAATAGGATATATTTTTGTCATTTAATATTACGGTCTAGTGGCATTCCTCTTCACTTGTAAGTGAGAGACTTTAGATTCAATTCTTGCCAAAAGCGAATTTGAGCTACATTATTGCTTGCCCACTATGAGGCTATGCCCACCGGCTCCCCCTTAGTGTAGATAATATCATTTGTTAAAAAAAAAGTATTAACCATAACATACCAATTATGGGACATGATATATGATTTTTTTTTTTTTTAATCAACGATATGATCTACACTAAAGGGAGGGGGGTTAGCCTTATAATGAGCTAGCAATAATGCGGTTCAAATTTACCTTTGGCAAGAATCGAACCTATGACCTCTCACTCACAAATGAAGAGGAATATCATTAGACCATAATATTAAGTGATATATGATATAAATGCACATATGTACATGATATATGACATGAACACACATATGTAATTGACATAACGTATCACTAATTTGTTACATTATTACCCCAATTTTGGTAAGTATTAGTACACTACTAATTTTGGTACGTCATTTAAGCCTTGATTACACAACCTTCATTTTCAAACGAAGGATCACACAATTTCAATTAAGAGACACCGACATCAATTATTGTTTTATGTTTTTTACAAACAATACAATAACACTACGAAAGAGAATTTAATATAGAATCTTAGATGTAGGAGCGAATCCCTTAACCAATCAGTTGGCTAGTATCAGTGGCTTTCAATTATTTAAAGAAGAAAAGGAAGTAAACTAACCATAGAAAGATCATGAGGACAGAAAATAGCAAGCACTTACGAATCTCTGATATCTTCTGAGTCATTCTTGACCATAGAAAAATTGTGGCCACCGTCTGATGAAACGACCAGCAAAACTTGCATGCTAAATAGCCACCAATTCACTCTCTCTCTATTACACCGACTTATCAGTCTCTCTCTCTCTCAGTCTCTCTCAGTTTCACTTTCTCTCTCTCTCTCTCTCTCTCTCTCTCTCTCTCTCTCTCTCTCTCTACAATGGCCATGACTACCTTAACCAAGAAGTTCAACAGCCATATCTCACAGAAACAGAGCACCCAGGATCACAAGTACCCATGGTGGTTTTCACCTGAAACAGGAATTTACTGCAGTAAACACCCAGAAATTACCCTCCCCACAGACCCTTTTCTGGATGTTGTCACCTTCATCTTCTCACACCAGCACACTGGGGTTTCACCTGCCCTCATTGATTCCTCATCTGGGTCCTCACTTT
This sequence comes from Pyrus communis, assembly GCF_041283825.1. Classification (NCBI taxonomy): domain Eukaryota; kingdom Viridiplantae; phylum Streptophyta; class Magnoliopsida; order Rosales; family Rosaceae; genus Pyrus; species Pyrus communis. The sequence goes on from NC_142578.1 coordinate 22,701,769, forward strand.
CTTACCCCCAGCTCTATTCTTGTGTCAAATCATTTGCCTCCGGCCTCCGGCAAATGGGGATTTCACAAGGTGACGTTGTTCTGCTCCTTTTGCCGAATTCCATTTACTATCCCATTGTTTTCTTGGGAGTTTTGTACGCTGGTGCAATCGTCACGACGATGAATCCTCTTAGCAGTGTGGGGGAAATCAAGAAACAGGTTGGTGATTCAAAAGCGCGTCGTGCTTTTACTGGACTTGAATATGTTGGTAAACTACAGGCATTGGGTGTTCCTGCAGTTTTGGTTCCAGACAATGCAGCTTTGGATTCGAAGGAGGAGGCTTTTTCGGTTTTTTATAAGCTTGTTAATGGTAATGTTGGTTTGGCTCCAAGACCAGTGATTAGGCAGCAAGACACCGCGGCGATAATGTACTCTTCCGGGACTACTGGTGCGAGCAAAGGTGTTGTGATCACACACAGGAATTTCATAGCTGCAGTGGAGCTTTTCGTGAGGTTTGAGGCTTCACAATACGAGGGTTCGAGTTTGAGCAATGTGTACTTGAATGTTCTGCCGTTGTTTCATATTTACGGGTTGGTGCTTTTCGGGATGGGGTTGCTCTCTTTAGGATCAAGAATTGTTGTGATGAAGAAATTTGATGTCAATGAGGTGGTGAAAGCAATTGAGAAGTACAAAGTTACACACTTTCCGGTTGTTCCGCCGATTTTAACAGCATTGACAGCTAAAGCTAAGGATGGTTTGGTCAAACAAAGCCTCAAGAGTGTGAAGCAGGTTTCATCCGGAGCAGCCCTTTTGAGCGCGAAATCGATAGAGGACTTTGTTCGGACTCTTCCTCACGTCGATTTGATTCAGGGTTATGGAATGACTGAGACTACGGCAGTAGGAACTCGCGGTTTCAACACCGAAAGCCTTAAAAAACCCTTTTCACTCGGGCTTTTAGCTCCAAACATGCAGGCCAAAGTGGTGGATTGGAAAACAGGATCCCCTCTGCCTCCCACAAGCAGCGGTGAGCTGTGGCTGCGCGGGCCAGGGATCGTGAATGGATACTTGAACAATGCCGAGGCAACAATGTCGACAATTGATGAAGAGGGTTGGCTGCACACAGGGGACATTGTGTACTTTGACGAAGACGGATACCTAAACCTACAAGACCGGCTTAAAGACGTGATCAAATACAAGGGGTTTCAGATTGCACCGGCGGATTTAGAAGCCGTGCTGATCAACCATCCTGAGATACTAGATGTTGCAGTGGCAGGTGTGGTGGATGAGGAAAGTGGAGAGATACCAGTGGCATTCGTGGTGAGGAAGCACGGAAGTCGAGTTTCGGGGGAGAACGTGATGGATTTTGTGGCTGCACAAGTTACTCCATACAAGAAGGTAAGGAAGGTGGTTTTTACAGATTCAATTCCAAAGTCTGCAGCTGGGAAGATCCTGAGAAGGGAGCTTAGGAAGGTCCTGACCTCTAAACTGTAAGACTAGCTAGTTCATTTGTTTCCTTTCCTCCGGTGCTCCGTACGAAACACCACCTTCTTCTTCGTTTCCCATTTTCCATGCTTCTCTGCAACCCCCGATTCAATTGGGCCTGTTGGGAATAAATTCTTCGAAATGTTCCAATCAAATAAAGCCCTATTTTCCCCCAAATCTGATAAATCATGAGTTTGTAGTACTTGTGGTTCGTTTGGGAATAAATTGTTCGAAATGTTTCAATCAAATAAAGCCCTTTTGAGTTTATAGATCTTGTACTTGGATTTCTTTTTTTATAAATATTACGTATAATTGAATAATACAGAAAATAAATGGTTGATGTTCAAAATATAAGATCTAAGTATTTGTGAAAAGCAAATCTCAGTGATAGCTAAAATACTCGTAGAATTAAATAATACATAGCATTAAAGCCAAAATTTTAATTTTGTTTAATATATTTTCAGTTGTATCGAATTTGATCATTGTAGTTTTCCAGTTGTTGTAATATGAAAATATCCGTAACGTAGTTGTTTGTAGTGCGAAATTATCACGTGTGTTCCACAGTGAGTGTAAATTTGACATATATCATAAAGTCATTCGAATGAGTTATCAAAACTCTTAAGTCTTGTGTAATGGACTGTAGCGGATCTAGCCATGTTTATAATCTGAGGAAATTATATTAAACAGACTGCAGTGGACGTAGCCCTGTTATGGGCAGACCACTATATATTCTTACGTTTATTTTACTACAGTTGTTGATTATATTAATTATGTTAATCTTACGTTAAAATTATGGTACGTGAGTCTTATGTTTATTTTACTACAGTTGTTGATTATTCAATATGTTAACCTTACGTTAACCGTACGAAATGTGAGCATCAATCCACACCCGTTTGAGTTTGACCCGCAAATTTTGGGCGGTAACAATAGTATTTTCTGATAGTATCTCTTCTTTCAAGGGAGGAGGATCCTCCGGATCAATTTTGTTCCGGAAAGGGAGGATCAACAAAATCCAAACCGTTTGAAATTAGATCTTACGGCAAAAAAAAATTTCTTTACTTTTCACGCACAACACTCACACTCACATCCCTGAATTTTCTCACATGTTCACCACTCAGCAGTCACCCACCCCCATGACTGCCGTCATCCAACCCCATCCCCTCCTCCTCCTCCTCTCATTGCCTGCACCCTTTCCCCTCTGGTTTCATGGCCAGACGATTAAATTTAGTGTCCATAATTAATGGGTCCGTTGGCTGTGGAGGCAAACCTCCAAAGATGATCTTAGTCCCCCTCCAAGTGATTGAGATGTACAAAATTTTCAGGTTCAGTAGAGGCGTAGAAACAGCCGATTTGTATTACCCAATGAAAAAGAACCACGGTGTCCATAGTCTTCTCACCATCGCTCCCTTCCTCATACGTGGAATTTGTTGGAACATTTTTGTTCTTGATGAGGATGATGAGATTGGATAAAAATTAGAAGATTTGTATGGTTCTTCTGATTTAAAGTCCAATTCACTTTCTTTCTGTTTGAATCCCATAAACAATATAACTCTTTTTTCCAAAAACTAAAATGAAGAAAACCCAATAAATTGCTGCAACCTAGATGAGGAAATAAGCAGAAAATTTGGGTAGGGAGGGGCGGCAGCCATGGCAGGCAGTGGGAGTGAAGGGTGGGGCTTCGCCGTGGAAGTGCTTGGCTGCCGGGTTTTTTTCTTTTGGGTCCATCAAGGGGAATTTTTTAAGAGCAGTTTCATCATGTCTAAGGCTATCAACTATTTAATCCACTCAATAAATAGTAACTGTTTTTAATAAACAATAATTACTTTTTACATCTTTATTCCTACCTTAAATAGTTTTGGCAATTAGTAATAAATTATTAATATTTTATTTATTTATAAAATAATACAAAATCATTTTTAATATTTTTTCTTTTTCTTTTTTCCTGTTACTTTTTCTTTTCATTTTTTTTCCAGAACACTCATCATTTTCATTGTTTTCCGGAACACTTTTCCTTTTTCTCTTCCTTTTCCTTTTCCTATTCCCTCTCTCTCTCTCTCCCTCTCTCTCTCTCTCAACATAACCCTTCTCTCTCTCTCTCTCTCTCTCTCAATGTAACCCTTCTCCCTCGTTTCTGAAACCTCTCTCTTTCTTTTTAGGGGATGTATTCAATTGGAATTTTAAGGGATTTTAATTTTTTTAATGAATTTAAGGGTATTCAATCAAGATTTTAAGTGATTCTATGAAATTCAATGTGTATTCAATCAGGATTTTAAGATAGTTTATTAAAATCCTTAAAAATTCAGGTGTATTCAATTAGAATTTTAAGGAAATTTATAGCATTTCAGGTGTATTCAATTAGAATTAGAATTTAGAGAATTTGGCAAAGTTGAGGAATTAGAGGAAATTGGAGAGATTTTTTAGTGTATTTTAAGTATCTACAAATCTCACATTTCCCATGAGATTTCAAGGGAATTGAATCAAAATTTTACATAGAATCTCTACAAATCAGTGAAATTCTGTAAAAATCCATTAAAATCTCTCAAATTCCCAATTGAATACACTCCCTTAGTCTCTCTCATTCTCTTTCTACAGCTGCGAGAGCTCTCATCCTTCCTCTTCTTCGAAACCAAAGCAAATCAAATTAACAAACTCTGAAATCTCAATCCCTTGGATGAGAGGAACTCGAATATATCCTTACTTGCATCATCAGAGCACCATTTGGGTGATTCACCATTGAAGCAGAGAGCTTCAAGCTTCCATTGCTCAAACCCAAATAAGGTTATTGCCCTACTTCAATTGCTTGAGTTATTCTCTAGTTTTTTATGTTTTTCGGGTTTCAGTCTCTGCCATTTGTCTGTGGGTATATTTTATATTTTTATTAATTTTATATTATGGCTGACATCGTTCTGACGTCAGCCTACATCACATTCCCTTGGTGCCGACCCTTTCCCTCAGGCCTGCTCAGGCTCGCTCGCCAGCACACGCTGGGCTTCATCACTTGGGCTACATGGCCTTGTTCCTGCGCCTGTCCCTCGGGCTGGAGCACATGGTAGAACTGTTCTAATAAAAAATTAGCAGAGAGCACACACTTTGTGTATGTGAACAATTTCTCTTAATAAGTGCATATTTTTTTTAATATTACATAATTACTGTTTTATCATCTTTATGTAAATATTGTGTATCAAAAGTGAGAGTAAAATTGAAAAAATAAGTACATGATTGTTATTTTCTCAAAAAAAAAAAAAAAAAAAGAGTAAAATAGGAAAAAGAGGGATATGATTGTCATTTTGTCAAAATGTACAAAATTACTATTTTGCCCTCCTTTTGTCAATAGTGTGTATCAAAAGTAAGGGCAAAATAGGAAAAAAGGAGAAAAAAGTTGACAAAGAGGGTTCTCTTAATAGTATAAAATAAATTACTCTAGTTTTTACTATTACAATTTATATATTTGTAGATGAACAAAGCACGAAAAATAATATGATTTGAGATTCTTGTATCCAACATTTGTGATTATCTTAATATTGAAACTCTTAGGCCATCTTCAATCGAGAGCCAAGGGGCTTATTATATTTTTTTATTTTTTTTACAAAAATTCATCTTTAATGGTGGGCTAAATAGAATCTTGTAAAAGATTTCGAGCTAGAGGGTTGCTAGGCTGGCCATATGCAGCTTAAATATTGATGAAATAGAACAATTTTCAAGTTTTTTGGAAGTGAAAAGATGATTAACGAAATAACAATGGTGTAACGATTGAAGATTGAGAATATAGAGATTTAAGTGTCGACGAGTAAAGGACAACTTTGCCTTTTCGTGTCCCAAACATTTCGATTATTTGAGCAATTTACAAAATGAGTCCAGTTTTGAAAAATCACATTATTAGAGTTCTAATACTGACCTTTATTTTTATTTTTATTGAAGGATCGGGGAATCGAATTGGACTGCGATTTCACAAGACGAATGTTGTTTAACGACTAACGAGTTCAAAATTTAATCTTAAGCATGTGGACTTGTTTGTTCACTGATTAAATTGTTTTTCATATCTTAATATTAGGATAATCATGTATCATACTTTGTTATCATGAGAAAAACTTTGGAAAATAATGTATAAACAATCAAAAAACCAATGTTACAATTGGAAAATATCAAGGGGCGTTGCCCATCAGAATACCTAAACCAATGTTTAGCAATAAAGAAATGAGAAATGGGAGAAGATAAGGCCATCTCCAACCAAAGGCTAGCCAGATGGTTCGTTTTAGCCATCTGGCCCTCCAAGAAATTAATATTTTAATGAATAGTGCATGATCATATTCCTTACCATCTCCAACTGAGGACCAAAGGGTCATATGGTTCGTTTTAGCCCTGTCACAAAAAACCGTCTCCAACCGAGGGCCAAAGGGCTATAGTATGGAATGTGAAGAATTGAAATAAATTAAGGTAAGACAGTATGAAATAGTGAGAAAATGTGAGAAATGGTGTGGGAACAAAATTAGAAATTAAAAAAATTAAAAAGGAAAAAAGGTCCAAAACAAAAAAAAAAAAAAAAACAAAAAACAAAAAGCTGTTGGGCATAAAAACAAAAAGTGGGCTGGGACTTGTCATATCCCGGCCCATGCCCCCACCACATCCCGGGATCGACTCCACCGTAGCACGATATTGTCCGCTTTGGGCCCCTACCACACCCTCACTGTTTTGTGTCTGGGAACTCACACGAGAACTTCCCAGTTGGTCACCCATTCTAGTAATGCTCTCGCTTGAACTCACTTAACTTCGGAGTTCCGATGAAACCCGAAGCCAGTGAGTTCCCAAAAGGCCTCATGTTAGGTAAAGATGGGAATATACAAATAAGGCTTAAAGGATCCACTCCCCTGGTCGATGTGAGATGTTACAGGGACCATTAAAAAAAAAAAAAAAAAAAAAAAAAAAAAAGAAAAAGCCCTAAACCCTAAAGTGGGCTGGGCAATGGAAAAGAACAAAAAAAAAAAAAAAAAAAAGGTTGGGCTAATAGAAAAGAACAAAAAAAATAAAGAATTGAAATTGGGCAAGCCAGTGGCCTGGCTGGCTGAAAGTGGTCAGCCGGTTAGCCCTTTGGCCCTTTCAAACTCTGGGGGGCTCATGAGCACTCTGACCTAGTTCTCAGTTGGAGACGGTTTTTGAGTTATTTTCGGCTCTCTGGCCCTCTGGACCCTTCGGTTGAAGATGGCCTAATGACTCTAAATTGGACACATTGAAAGCACTGAAAACCAACCAAGATACACATATTTAGCTTGGGCCAAATTTTTTTGGTGGTCCGTGCGGTGACACGTCATTTTCAATCTCACTTTTGTGGTAAAAAAATTGTAAATTAAATTCTTGTGATGAGGTTTGTTAGCAATTGAGGTTTAAACACAAACTTTCATCAGTATTCTGTTAAATAAACTCACATAACTATCACGTGAAAGGTCCAAATTTATCATTTCATTTCAAATTACATCGTATGCCATGACCATCTAGTATAACTTAAAGTGACCATCTAGTATAACTTAAAGTTTTATCACGAGAGCTTATGTAGCTGGTCAAAGCACAAAACCAAACATGAGGTGAAAACCTTGGGATTCAAAATGTCTTCTAGTTTTAAGAGTGTATTTATGTGTTTATTGATTAGATTTCTTTTCATATTAGCATACAAGTGTTAGGTCAGATAGTCATAATAGTGTTTATACTTTTCGATTCAACTTTGATCTTCCGATTAGAATAGACTTTGTATAATTCCTATATGTTTTGTTGAGTTGTTTCTCGTATTATCAAATGGTTTTATAATAGAACCTCAACTCATTCTTGAAATCAGAATAGGTTGTGAAGTCCAACGACCACATATGCTCATTAGTCACTTCATTTGTATTTTTCACAAGCTAGACTTGAAAATTCATGTGTCTGACTTTAATAAAAGAAAAAACCTTAGGTATGCTCATAAGTAAATTAAACTATTTTTTCTATTGCTATTTATTTATATAATGGAAGCATAACTTCCTTCCCTTTCTATATCCTAATTATGATAATCATCTGCCAAAGTTAAGTACCATCATTTGTCAATTGTCATGAGAAAAAGATTTTGACAGTTACAATTATAAACAATGAGTGTCGTTGTTGGCCATTGAAATGTTTGAACTGTAAACCAATGTGCGTAATATAAAATAAATAAATGTGAGAGTGACATGAAAACATGTGCGTTTTTTTATTGGGCCGGCGAAAACAACGTGTTAAACTTGATGTTTGCCGAAAGCTTTAACATTTCCAGGGGCTTTTCTTGTTGCTTGTCGCATCCTTAATGTGAAATTGTAGCTCCGTTTCTAAAAGCATTTATACTTATGCACCACAGTGTGAGTTTTATTTCTTTCGATTTTTTTTCTTTCAATTTAACAATTAATTGTTTGGTGAGTTTGTTTGACTGTAGGACATTCCGAGTTCGATATTCTGAACTAGTGAGTCTGTTTGATTGTGATCACGAGCAAGTGAAATTTCTCATAACCTCTATGTGCTAGGAAAAAGTGGATAATCGTGATGCCACTAGTTGTCCCCTTTGGGCACATGGAAATTGAGTTCCAACCGCTGACCACATGTGTGTACACGTGAAATATATTCTTCTTAGCTAGACCATGTGGCATCATGTTGCAATAACCGATTGAGCTTACGGTGCAATCTAGCGAGACCATGTGGCACCATGTGTCAAAACTCAATTACGTGTGAATTGGGGGCACATCCACCTCAGCAATGGCTGCAACTTATATGTTTTTAGAATATTCACAACAGACAGATTACCGACCTTCATTTAAAAATGAATGACAAAGAGTTTATACTTTATAGAATACAATGAGTGGGGGCTTACAACCTTTATTTTTTCAATTACATTCTATAGAATAGTTGCTGCGCACTTGCCGAACAAGGATTTGGATCTTACTTGGAGTTTCTTTATAAGAATTTTAGGCATCTTTACATCTTATTCTTTTACTATACATTGTGCGGTTAGAAATTATTTTGAATTTTTCATTTAAAATTAAATACAAACAGTACCTAATAATATCTGATCGCACGATATATGATGAACGGATAGGATGTAAGGATCTACAAGATCCTCACAAAAAGAATTCGGAGAGGATCCTCACTCGCCGAACAAGGCTCCTTTCAAGTCAAACGGAAGTACCAGTTCCCATGTATATTGATTTACTGAATCATTCTCACCCCGCCCTCCCTTGTTTGATTATCATTAGATTAATTAAAATTTCAAGATTCGTGTTTGAAAATGATTAAACCGAATTAATCTATTGGTGATCAATGGGAACGATATTAGATATCCTAAGGAGAAGGGGTTGGACTTAGCCTCAATAGGCTAGCAATAATACTGTTCAAATTTGCCTTTGGCGAGAATTGAATCTAAGACCTCTTGTTTACAAATGGAGAGGAATACACTAGACTATAATACTAAGTGGCATAATTTTCCCCCCTTTTCTTTAGTCTTGTTGTTTGTCAACCTTGTAGGATTATTCAGAAGCATAATTTTCCTTCTGAAATACGGAAAACTAAATGGTTTTCAAATAAAATGAAAGTAATTATCTACATATATTTCAAAAAAGAAAAAAAAAATAGTGTAGCTAAAAAGTGTCAGAATGGTTACCTCACATAGGGCTGGGTTCGATTTTTTGCCAAAACAAAAATTGAACAAAAATTTTGGTTCGGTTCAATTTTTTTGGGTTTTTCTCGGTTCGGGTTTTTTTTTTTTGGTTCGATTTCCGTTTGGTTTCGGAATTTGTTTTTTTCCTCCAAAAAATGAAAAAAAATTGAAATATGAAATTTTAACATCTCCAACACAATCATAACATAAGAATTCCAACTAGAATCAAAGACAATGAAAATAAACATTTAAAGTTCAACTAGAATAACCAATCAAGTGTTCCAAAGTCCAAACTTAAAATAAACATCAAAGTTTAAGTCTTCAAAAAGTCCAAATTTAAAAATAAACATCACACAAGTCAAATAAACCTTCATGGTTTCATCACTTCATGTCTTGCACAAATAAAATCTTCAAGTCCTCAAGCTCAAGCTCAATGCTTAGGTGGCCTAGGAGGCAACATAGCACCTTTCTTTGAACTTCCGCTTGCCATTTCTACATACAAATAAAAAAAGAAAGAACATGATGTAAACCAAGCATGCAACATAGTATCTAATTAAATAGTCTAACAAAACCAAATGCAATAAGTAAGATTACCTTTCTCAACTTCTTCACAAAATTCAATCTCCTCAATGGTTGGTTCATGATGTATGCAACATGAATTGACCTAAGCCAATTATGTGTACATATCAAAGCCTCTACCATTTTTGGACTCAAAGAACTACGATATGAATCAATTATTTGTCCACTTGTACTAAAAGAGGATTTCGAAGCAATGGTTGATACGGGAATGGCTAAAATCTCTTTTGCAACTCGTGCCAAAATAGGACACCTAGAAAGCCCATTCACCCTCCACCAATTCAAGATATCAAAGTTTGCCTCTTCTTCCCCTTCATTAGGATCCGAAAGATACCTATCCAAATCATTATGCACAATATGGGCTCTCTTTGCTCTTCTCATTTCACCTTTCTCTTTCAACTTTCTTTCAATCTCTGTCATGCTTGGTAAAAGATCTCCACTTGTAGTTGCCAATTGAGAACTACCATCACTACTTGTGCTTTGTTGTGTATCAAAAGACAACTCTTCATAAATCTTGTAAAGATCAAGCAATAAATTTTTCACCGCATTGGTGGCAATTTCAACTTTTTCCTCGTCTTCGCCAAATAGTATCTCATAATAATCAACCACCTTCTCTAATTTATGGCAAGGATCAAGCACAAGTGCAACAAAAACATATTGATTCATATCCTCAATTGAACCCCAATATTTGTCATATTTTTCTTGCATCAACATGGAGACCATAGACAAAAATTCATTATCTTTGTTTTAATGGATGAGACTTTTGATCTTAAACAAATCACCAAAAGTAGTATGAAATGGTGGTGTATTAGAATAACATACTTTTAAATTGACTTCATAAAAAGGTCTAAAAAAGGATGCAAATATTCCCACCTCACTCCAATCATCCGTCAAAGGTAGCCCCTCCCTTATATTATCATTATTGTCTTTAATAAAGTAAGGAAGGTAATAACCATCATCTACTTTCAACCTATCAAAAGCCATTTTGAAACTTCAAAGCCAATTCTAACATTAAAAATGTGGAATTCCACCTAGTAGGGACATCTAAAATCACTCATATTTGTAAACTAATAAGTAGTTTAAACTATTATTGCCTCTGCCTCTTACCCAAAACACAGATTTTTGTTTTGCCTTTTTTGAGTTTCTTCTTCTTCCAAGTAAGAGATGGGAAATAGCAAAACCAAACTGAAATGAGTTCTTAGAATCGAAAGCAGCCATAAGACCAAAATGAAAAAAGTAGCCATAAGACCATCATTTAGAATTTTAGCATACCCTAAATTTAACACATATCCAAACTAAAAGGAGTTCTCAGAGTCAAAAGCCAAAATTTAACACCCAACCCTAATTCTTATGCAATCCTCATCCCCCTTCCATTGTGGGTCAACACCCAAAACCGCTCTTCAATAACCCTAATTTCCCCAACACCCCCAATTTCTCCAATAACCCACATTGACACTCCCCACTATTTCCATGGACTCGGAAATGAGCCTTACACTTTCTCGAGAAAACCTTAGACTGAAAAGAGTTCTTAGAATCGAAAGCAGCCATAAGACCAAAATGAAAAAAGTAGCCATAAGACCATCACTTAGAATTTTAGCATACCCTAAATTTAACACATAACTAAACTGAAAGGAGTTCTCAAAGTCAAAAGCCAAAATTTAACACCTAACCCTAATTGTTATGCAATCCTCCTCCCCCTTCCATTGTGGGTCGACACCCAAAGCCGCTCTTCAATAACCCTAATTTCCCCAACACCCCCAATTTCTCCAATAACCCACATTGACACTCCCCACTATTTCCATGGACTCGGAAATGAGTCTTACACTTTCTCGAGAAAACCCTAGAGTGAAAGCTACAGAACCAAATCCAACATACCCAAAACAAAATGTAGAACCAAAATTTCTCACAAATTAATCAACCTTCAACTAATAGTTCATCAATGAAGTTACCCCAACCAAATCCAGCATACCCAAAACAAATTGCAACACCCATGAAATTGAAAAGCTACAGAACCCATGAAATTGAAATTAAAATCTGCACAACACATCAATTTGAAAACAAAACATGTAGAACATGATAGAAATTACCATGAGACTAACCTTGTAAAGGAAGGAAGTCGTGGGTCAAGACTAGAAATGGCGAGAGGAAGTCGCGGGTCACGGGTCAAGAGGGTGAGAAACCAAGAGTAAGATGGCGACACTTGCAAATTGGCGACGGCAAGATGTGAAGGAGAGGTCGAAAGGGTCCAGAGTACAGAGGAGCGGCAGAGCTAGGAAGGAGAGGCCGAGAGGGTCCAAAGTACAGAGGAGATGGATAAGGGAAAGGGAAGGGAATCATGATCGATCTGTTTAGGGTTTCAGACTGAAGAACGACCAATACTTGACTAAACGATGTCGTTCAAGGAGAAAAATATATTAATTTATAATTAAATATATGTTTGGACCCAAAATTACACCATCGGCCTGTGCAATCAAGGCCGTTGAGTAATCATAGCTCCATACTGTCGGATAAAAATGAAGATAATTTTGTTATTGTTAAAGGGTAACATTATGATTTTTATCATAATTATCTTTTAATAATGATTTATCTTGGCATTTTGTTATGAAAATAATATATCTCCAAGCTAGGAAACAGGTGGCACAATTCAAGTTGATGTGAATCTGGCAATGCCGTGTGGAATGATACGACTGCAATTTACAAGGCACGGCATCAGATGATGAAGCATGCAAGACCTGGAGTTGAAGTAGGACTGTATGAGGTTGTTATGAAGGAACACAAAAACTTTTTGGATGACGGTAATGATAAGATGACAACAATAAGATAATTAACCTTTGGTTTTTTATGCTAAAAGATTTAGCATATTAGCATATGCTTTATATTGTGAGTCAACATGAAGACTTTTATGAAGCTAGATTCACTTAGCATGAATATTGGGAACTCGTTCAGCCATTCATGCCGTAAATTTTGTTGATAAAGATTGCTCAATATGATTATCAAACAGTGGTTGATTATCCTTTAGTATCAGGACGTGATTTGTTGTTAACGGCAAAGGCTTTACAAGGCGGCCATCAGGTGGTTCGGTATTATAAATACAAAGCTACACATAATGTAAAAGGACCTCCAATTCAACACACAACTGCCTTGCGCAAACCTCTCAAACACTTTGAGATTTTTTATTTTCTTTTTCCGCCAACACACCTTCAATTTGGATAAACAACACCATTGCCGTAGAATCAGTCATTCCTGGAGCACGTTTAGTTTGGATAAATAACACTGCATCGAGGCCGACTGGTTATCTATCCAAGTCTCAGTTGAGAAGGATTTTCGAATCCTTAGTGGTAGAGGTCATCTCATTAGCCTTCTCGGTGAAGTGAGGTGTTACCAGGTTACTACATTTGGCACCCTAAGAGCCGAATTTGATATTGAACTTCACAGAATTAGCAGCCTTGTCTTTAGGCTTTAGAACCCGAAGGCCGAGACGTGTTCATTCCTCGATCGCAGTCACAAGATCAAGAAGTCAGCAACGCACTCAACGCATCAACAAATTGTACTCCTCGACCAAGCTCGGCCGACGAGTTGGCACGCCCTGCATCAACCGAATGATGTAATTAGCTCATTAGTTACTCGGCCTACATGCCACGTAGACTTTGTAATTTTTAGGGTCAACATTTTGGCACGCCCAGTGGGACCCAGTGCTAAAACTACGAAGTTCATATGATAGATCAAGATTCCAATCCGGCTCCATTGCATGAGCTTCTTGCGCAATTGAAAAGAAACAGTGAGGAGAGTACAAAATGCCTTGAGGAGGATAAAAGATCATAGGAAGCGATAAAAGTTCTTCGTGGCGTAAGAGCCAGGAAAAAATCATTCGCCTACATGTTGAGAATAGAAGCTCCTGTTACCCTACAAAAGCAATGGGTAAACGAAGATAGGACTTGATTTAATGCCTGGCTAGATGAAGAACGTTTTCCTTACGTTTCTAATTACCGATCAATTCCATTTGAAGAATGGTTGGATCAAAAGGTTAGGGGGCAATTTTTTGCTTCGACCACAACCAACATTCGGCCTAAGAAGGTTGCTGAGATGGCCGAAGACGAACCTAGGCCACTTGTTTTTTCGGTCGAGATTGAAATTGGGGTAGGCCTAGAAGAAAAAGTTCTAGTTTCTGAGCACAAATCAACTTCAAAAATTATTCGTCAAAGGAGTGCTCCAATGACGAAAATTATTTGTCAGATGAACAAACCACATGAATTGATATGGTAATTGAAGACATGGTCTTAGATGCCGAAACCATGACAGTCAATATGGTTATTAGTGATAAAGCCAGTATGGAGTAATCCCGTTCGGCTCAGTTATTTGAGTTAAAGGCCAAAATTAACGAAGTAATTATGCTTGGGGGGGGGTATAATAATTGTTCAACACATTCGGTGGCTGATAAAAAATCTTTCGTCAAGCCAAACACATTTGGAGGTCTTATTTTATTCGGCCTTGAAAAAAGCTCAAGGTGAAAATTTTGATGTAAAAAGATTTCGACTTGGAATAAAGTATTGTTGGCCTCCTCATGATTATGATTCAGCCATTTTCATTTAAAAAAAAAAGAATAAATTATTTTCTTAACCATTCAGCCTTTTAGGCCAATGCATAAGAAAATAAGGGGGACATTGTGAGATGATGTGGCGTGAATCATCATTCAAATCACCATTTTTGAAGGCCAGGAAACTGGGGGACATAACTTGTGGCGTGAATCATCATTAATATATATATATATATATATATATATATAGCTACCTACTTGTTCCTCGGCCACTTTTATGACCCTCTAATATCCTTGGCCAACGATGATGTTCCTCGGCAACTTTTATAACCCTCTAATGTCTTCGGCCAACGATGATGTTACTCGGCCACTTTTATTAGTGGTGTCCGTGTGTGTGTATATATATATGCCAATTTTTTGCCGACACATGCTAGCCAAGGTGGTTAGGGTCAATAACAAATACTGTGGAAATTGCCGAGCTAACCATGAGGCCTATTCATTTTTAAGCCTCGCCGAAGAAGAATATTTGATATCTTGCTACCTGCCTAATTCAAAAAGACCAAGTGGTCTAGTGGTGTTTTTTTTTTTTGCAATTCGGCTGGGATCCCCATAATGGAGGTTTAGCCGAGTAAAAGAAAATTGAGGCCAGCTTAGGAGTTGGGAGTCAGTAAAGAATTTTTTGAACTATTTTCATTTTCGGCGATACGGGGAGGTTTTCAACTATGCTGATTAAACGAAGACGATATTGGAGTCGTTTTGGCTTGGTGTTTATCGGCTCCACTTTCTTTTGAATGGAGTGGATAGCTGATAGCATATCGAATAGTTGAGAGCCAGGTATAAATGACTAATTTCCTTAACCATTCAGCTTATGAGCCGAAGCTCAAGGAAACTGGGGGGGGGGGCAATGTTTGGACCCAAAATTACACCATCGACCCATGCAATCAAGGCCGTTGAGTAATCATAGCTCCACACCGTCGGATAAAAGTGAAGATAATTTTGTTATTGTTAAAGGGTAACATTATGATTTTTATCATAATTATCTTTTAATAATGATTTATCTTGGCATTTTGTTATGAAAATAATATATCTCCAAGCTAGGAAACAAGCGGCACAATTCAAGACAATTCAAGTTGATGTGAATCTGGCAATGCCGTGTGGAATGATACAACTGCAATTTACAAGGCATGACATCAGATGATAAAGCATGCAAGACCTGGAGTTGAAGTGGGACTGTATCACGTTGTTATGAAAGAACACGAGAACTTTTTGGATGATGGTGATGATAAGATGACAACAATAAGATAATTTACCTTTGGCTTTTTATGCTAAAAGATTTAGCATATTAGCATATGCTTTTATATCGTGAGTCAGCATGAAGACCTTTATGAAGCCGAATTCACTCAGCATGAATATTGGGAACTTGTTCAGCCATGCATGTCGCGAATTTTGTTGATAAGGATTGCTCAATATGATTATCAAACAGTGGTTGATTATCCTTTAGTATATGGACGTGATTTGTTGTTCACGGCAAAGGCTCTACAAGGCGGCTATCATGTGGTTTGGTATTATAAATACAAAGCTACACATAACGTAAAGGGACCTTCAATTCAACACACAACTGCCTTGCGCAAACCTCTCAAACACTTTGAGATTTTTTATTTTCTTTTTCCGCCAACACACCTTCAGTTTGGATAAACAGCACTGTGAAGGCAACCGGTGACATCTTCAGTTTGGATAAACAACACTGTTATCATAGAATCAGCCGTTCCCGGAGCACCTTTAGTTTGGATAAACAACACTGCATTGAGGCCGATTAGTTATCTATCCAAGCCTTGGTCAAGAAGGATTTTCGAATCCTTATTAGCAGAGGTCATCTCATTAGCCTTCTCAGCGAAGTGAGGTGTTACCAAGTTACTACATTTGGCACCCTGAGAGCCGAATTTGATATTGAACTTCGTAGAACTAGCAGCCTTGTCTTCAGGCTCTAGAACCCGAAGGCCGAGACATGTTCCTTCCTCAGCCGCAGTCGTAAGATTAAGAAGTCAGCAACGCGCTCAATGCAACATCAACAAATTGTACTCATCGGCCAAGCTTGGCCAACGAGTTGGCATGCCTTGCATTAACCGAAGGACATAGTTAGCTCATTAGTTACTCGGCCTGCGCGCCACGTAGGCTTTGTAATTTTTAGGGTCAACAATATAAAATAATGTCGCTTTGCTTATACTTTGGTTTGGTTCGGTCCGATTTTCAAACCCTAGAAACTGAACCGAATTGAACCAGATTCAGTTCGATCCAATTTAACAATTTCGGTTCGATTTTTTTTTTTCTGTTTGGTTTTTTTCGAACTTGGTTAGGTTTTAGGTTCTTTTTTTTTGGGTTTTTTGAACCCACCCTTAACCTCGCACATGCCCAATATGAAAGAATAGCTGAAAAGAAATTATAACTAAAACATATGAGCAAATAGGGACTCGAACCCGTTATGTCTAGTTTTGCTCATTTCGCATTTTGACACAATAAACAATAAACTAAACTTTATTCATTTTAATTGGTTACTACCTATCTAATTCCATCCACCAAACGACGCCGTGGTCAACGGTTATCCTGAGGATGTCCCTTTTTTTAAACCACCAGTCATAACCTCTTATCAACGTACCTCATCCTCTATTGTTATACCTTTTGTAAGCAAGTTAATTAAACTGCCAGTAGATTTCCCAAACTCAAAGCCATCCACTGATTTGGTTAATTTAATGGTGATTTAATGGTGATTTATTTAATTAATGATAATGCTTATATAAATCTAAGTCAAATCTCAACTTGTGAGGCTTTACGATTTTTTTACGTTGTTAGACACATCACATGCTTCTTTAAGGATTTTTTTACGTTGTTAGACACATCACATGCTTATTTAAGGATTTTTTTACGTTGTTAGACACATCACATGCTTCTTTAAGGATTTTTTTACGTTGTTAGACACATCACATGCTTATTTAAGGATTTTTTTACTTGCATTGTTCCCTAATGATTTGCGATTAGTTGATGTGTTTATTTTAATTGAGATTGGAAATTTTACTCTCTTAATATTTAAGTTTGGATTTCACTATGAATGGTCGATTGTACGGTAAATTATTAATTATTTTTTTCATTGAAAAAAATAATTTAATAAACGATATTATTTATATTTTTTTATGGCGGATGAGTGGACTAAACCTCATAATAGACTAACAATAACGTGGTTCAAATTCACATTTAACGAGAATCAAATCTAGAACCTCTCACTTACAATTGAAGAGGAATACTATTAGATCGTAGTACTAAGTGTTATAAAATAAAAGATTTTTAAGTGTGATTGATTTTAATTAGAGGAGTTTGATATAGGCGCCTTATTTTTTTTTATTTTTTAGATAAATTAATACAACTTTTATTCGAGTCACAATATAATCAAAGAGTGTATAGTTAAACATTTCAGATTTTATATCAAGAGTTGATAATAGGATACTAAAAAGATACTGATTCATTCTCCGTCTACGTTATCAAGTCGAACACATTCATTTATCTGACAGCGTAGTGTACAGTTTCAACAAAACAATAATATGTGTAAAAAGTTTAGCACATAATAACGTACTATTGGATCATAAAGCTATAAATTTGTTTTTATGTAACTTGCTCACCCCTAAATCATCAAAAGATAGACAGTAAAAATTAATATTCCCAATCTAAGTTTTAAATTTGGACAAGGATTCACTTTTATTTTTTTATTTTTTTATTTTTATTTCCGTTCCTTCCCTCTCTTTTTATTTGAACATTGAAGATTTTGTCTTTTTTTTTTTTTTTTTTGTAGAGAAGTATTGTTTTTTTAATTTTTGTAGAGAGAGAGAGAGAGAGAGAGAGAGAGAGAGAGAGAGAGAGAGAGAGAGAGAGAGAGAGAGAGAGAGAGAGAGAGAGAGAGAGAGGAAAACAAAAAAAAAAAACTATGAGAAGAGGGGAGGCAGGGGAGTAAAAAATGGAGAAACAGAATCCCCTTCCCTTATATTTATCCATATTCATCCCATCCTCCCACGTAGGATTTGTTCTTGAACCTTTTCCTTCCTGTTTTGCTGCAAAACCTGAGGACATGGTTACCTGGGGCACGAACCCTTGGCCCTGGTTTCCACACGTAGTCAACCCTTGTCTTCCTTATTAGAAGGATGTCATGTCCCTCTTTTTAAACAACTAGTCTTCTCACCGTTTAATAATTAATACTAACATCTAATAGTAATTTTTTTACTGGTAAGTAATAAGTTATAAGTTTGATTCTTGTCAAATTTAAATTTACGCCACATTATTGTTGGTCATTATGCTGCTAAGTGTAGATAATATTGTTCAAATAAAAATAAAAAAGTCTTCTTAACGTACCTCGTCATCCTCAATTGTTTCACGACTGACCCTGTTATTCATTATTTTTTTTCCTCTTCTTTTATACTTGTAAGGGGCTTCTTATCACATGAAATTCTAGTTCTGTCATTAAAAATAATTATTTTTATACATCATCCTGTAAGTTTTATCTCTGTATGTTTTACTCATTATCGAACTCACTTACATCTACGCTCTATTAAAAAAATTATCATAATTATTCACAAAATAGCTATTTTTGTAGGCTAAAAGATTTGATTATCTTGTTGGTATTCCATGCTAGATTGGGTACTTATCCGAACTAGGACACATGTTGCGTACTCATGAAATATGTTCTTCTCCATCAATGAAATATGTTCTTCTCCATCAGTCCCATTCCTTCAGTCATCATCCAGACCCACTTCCAATAGGAGATGGATTGTTTGCCCTCCCCTTCCCATAACCTCCCCATGCCCTTCTGTTTTTTGCGGTCATGGTTAAGTTACGTCAATATTTTATATTAATTTTTTTATAAAAATAATAAGATAAAAAGCAAATGTTGACGTGGGTTAACCGTGACCGCACAAAACAGGAGGGTATAGGGAGGGGAGGGCAAACAATCCATCTCCCTTCCAATAACCGATTGAGCTTACGGTCCAATCCATCAAGGCCAATATAAAATCTGTTCAATTTTTTTCTAATCCATTTTTAGACTTATATGGGTACATTTTTTTTCTTTAATTTGAGAATGTATCCATATCAAGTTTAATCGAAGAAATTTACTAATGCTATTAAGCCTAATATATATATATATATATTGTGATTTTGAAGAATGTACCCATGTTTTGGCACAATAATTTTTTGGTTAATTTTGATAAATGTACCCATGTTTACACACACACACACAATAGTATATTTATATTTTAATATTTTTAATCCCACAAATTATGTTTTTTATTTAAAATCTCATTAATATAAACAACTATAAATTTCAAATTTTAATTTAAAAAATATAGTATAGAAATAAATTATCACATTAATTTCAGGGATTTCGGTAAAAATTTGAAAACCAACAAGGTTTTATTCAAAGAATATTCATAACTAAAGACCGTATCTAAAGTCTCTCTTAAAAAAATTATCATAATTATTTACAAAATAGCTATTTTGTCGGCTGAAAGATCTGATTATCTTGTTGGTGTTCCATGCCAGATTGGGTACTTATCCGAACTGGGACAAATGTTGTGTAATCAGAAATATATCATTCTCCGTTAGTCCCTACTCCCTCAGCCATCATCCATACCCACTTCAAATCCAAGAGGATCCTCTCCCAATCCTTTTTATGAGGATCTTAAGGATCCTCAAATTGTGTCCATTCATTGTATATCGTGTGATCAGTTTTTATCAGGTACTATTTATATTTAATTTAAAATAAAAGTATTTAAAATGATTTATGGCCGCACGATATATGATGAACGGATACAATTTGAGAATTCTTAGGATCCTCACAAAGAGAATCCGAAGATCATCCTTGTTCACTTCCAATAACTGATTGAGCTTACGGTCCAATCCATCAAGGCCATGTGGCACCATTTGTCAGAACTTAATCTCGTGTCACTTGCTTGCACATCCACCTCAGCAATGGCTTCAACTTAAGAATGTTCACAATTGACAGATTACTGACCTTCGTTTGAAAACCAATCACACATAGAGTTTGTACTTCGTACAATTCCATGGGTTGGGGGGGCACTTTCACACACTTTCGATGGATGAAAGATTTGATTCTTTGAGAATCCTTCTTTTCTTCAAAAGGAACGAAGACAGGTAGTGTGACAACCTGTCCCAAATTTTACATTTTTATTAATTTTAGAGGCGTGAATTTATGAAAATGCCTTATAGGCAAAGACTTTCACTTCCATTAATCATCGGTTAGAGTGACATATGACTTATTCTTTTAGCGTATCCTCGTAGTACTTGTCACTGCGAACGCATAGGCGAAAGCCGTTTACGAGTCCGAATTATAACGGTATAATTACGGATGTTTGAAGTTGGTTATTTAAAGGTAGTTAAATTATTTGGACTCTCACCTTGTAGGAAGACTAACTAATCAGCCTTAAGTAAAGAGGAAAATGGACCAATCAAATTAAAAGGAATGGAGGACCAATGAGAAATCAGAAAATAAGAAAGGAAAAAAAAATTAAAAAAATTTTAAAAAAATTTTTAAAAAAAAAAAAAGGGAAAAAGCTGGGAGCTTTTCCCGTGAGTTTCCATCCGTACACCTCCACGACCACCTATCTTCCAAGGCCGATTCCGGCCAAATCCAATGGAGTTTTTCGACGCCACCACCACCATCTTGAAGCTCTCATTACCCTCTACAAAACTCACCCAAGAATCACCTTGATTAACCATGGTATGTGGCGGTTGGAGGCCATGAAAGTTGACGAAAATCAATAGTGCTCCGGCCACTCTTTTCGATTTTTCGGCAAATCGGCAAAGCGATGGCCAATGCCACCACTTGGGATTTGTAGCCCATCATCCCAGGAGCAAAACCCAACCAACTTCGACCCCGTTGGACCACCATAGACGACGAATCGACGTCGGGAAGTTTTAGGCACCCGCCGGCTTTGTGGGCAAAATTGACCATCTTCCGTCTACTTTTGGACTTCATGGTAGGTATGAAAGTTTCTCCACTCACTGAGATCTTCATTTATGTGAAGTTTGAGAATTTTTGGAAATAGTTGGATTTTCCGGCGAGTCGGGGCGGCCGACCGCCACCCACGGCGGTGCGTGCGGCGGAGTGTGGCCAATGGGCCGCCAATGCTATTTTTAGGCTATGTCGAATGTCTTGAATTTAGTCTTGATATTTGAATGATGTAGGTTGATTGTTGGAACCTAAATTCTCTACGATATGTTAATAGGTATTTATGTAAATCGACGATCCAACCGTTGGATCGGCACCAAACTTTGTTACATTGTAGTACATAATATTTGAAGAATGTAGGAACTTACAGATTGGGAATCCGACGTGCAGATCTTTCCGAATTGGATTTGTAATTTCATAAAATAAAACGTTAATCGCTAATCAGTTTTGGGAATTGGTAAGGATCCAACAGTTGGATCATAATAAAAT
Organism: Pyrus communis; assembly: GCF_041283825.1. Lineage (NCBI taxonomy): Eukaryota > Viridiplantae > Streptophyta > Magnoliopsida > Rosales > Rosaceae > Pyrus > Pyrus communis. Next base: position 22,723,479 of record NC_142578.1, read on the forward strand.
TTTAATATGTTATTCTAGAAGCTTAATGTGGATCTTTGGAAGTTATGGCTTGGAAATCTGATGTGCAGATCTTCCGAATCGAGTTATACAGGGTTGTAGACCCTACCGTCGATCCTTGATCGATGGTTGACTTTTGGTCAATGGGTCTTAAATTATTCTTGAAGGTCTTTGAGGATATGTTTTATGTAAATTATGTATTCTATCGGTAAAAACTTTGAGACGTGATTTGATAATTGGTCACAGGCGACGATAGATCGTGATGTCTCGATGTGCGTGCAAGATAATCATAGCGTGGACTCTAAGTGAGTGGGCCTTTTTCTTTCATAGGCATATAATTGATAGTTCCACAAGCACTTCTATAGTGATCTATGCTTGTTACCTACAATTATTCATTTCGAACTACGAATGGCTTGATCCCTGTTTAGGGTACGTAGGCAGTCTAACAAGATGTTAAATGCAGCCATATAATAAATGAGATTAAATAATTGAGACAATAGCCTTGTTTAGTGAATTGAGCAATGTGAGGGACACTGGTGGGAAGTGTGGGATTTAGCTTTATGATTTGGTGATTAATGTTGATCATAAATCAATGCGTGAAGAATCAAGAAATCGAAGTAAGGAAAGGTAAGTAATGATAGTTAATGTAACTAGGGTCTAATTGGGCTTAGCACTGATGATTACTCTCAAAAGTAAATAGTTTAGGAGTAGGGTGTTATTGATTGTACATGTTACGCCATATTACATATTTTGGGAATATCATGAAATGTTTGGGTTTAGATTGCATCATGGCATATTCATATGGATATTACCTGAACCTAACTATTGTGAATGCTTTGAAGTGCTATATGACGCTACAGACGCCCAGGTAAGCTTCAGGTGAGTACATGTTGATGTTAGTAATGGTAGTGAGTATGATTGTGTTGAGATATATTATAGCTCATAAACCTGCACCCCGGTGTTAGTGCTCCCGCCCGTGGCCAGGGCACAGTTCTTCATGTGATGTTCACCTTCCGCACCTTACGCTCACCTTGGATCCAAGGTAGGTGCACAGTCCTGTCGTATAGATCACTTTAGGTGGTTCTGACTCATAGGTGACCCGCGATTATTCGCACAGTCTTCACGTGATCGTAGCACTTGAGCGTATTTATTTACACCCAGTCTTGTCGTATAAACCACTTTAGGTGGTTCCAACTCGTGTGTAGGTATACTTATTGAGCTATTGGCTAGCCATGATTAATGAGATATGGGTAAGTCGTACAGGTCACAAGAGGTGACTCCGACTTATATGCTAGCCATGATTGATGAGATGGATAAGTCGTACAGGTCACTATAGGTGACTCCGACTTATATGCTAGCCATGATTGATGAGATATGGATAAGTTGTACATGTCATATTAGATGACTCTGACCGATATATCATTTTGTATTGATTAAGTTCATTTGGCCTACTTATTAATGCATGGTGGAGTTGATGGCAAACCGTGGTTTTGGTCATTTCTGAGTATGGTTTGGATATATGTATATATGTTGTATTGTCTTATGGAAAACAATATGGGTTTTACATTGAGGGGCATTACTTTTAGAAAGGTAATAACCTTGGGAAGTTTGGTTTTATTGCTCACTCACACTCTCTATTTGGTGCCCTCCAGGTTTTAGCTGCTGAGTTTGTATGTAACAAGGATCTGTGGCGAATCTTAGTATTAATGGATACTTCTGAAGGTATGATTCTTACCTACACTCCTGTACCTTACTTATGCTCTGACATCGTGTGTGAAATGGGTTCGCTCCCGCTCACAACGCACTTTGGTATTTAAAATTTTTAGGTTCAAATTATTCACTTTTTTCTACACTCTATCACATTTTATGGCTTCGTCACCTTCCAAGTCTCAGCCAGCACAACTCGATTCAGGGTCCAAGTGGACTTTCTGGGTCGGGGTGTGTTAGGTAGAATCAGACTGATTCTCTAAATGCTTTTCTAAATATTCTTTAACGTCCTGGCTTTCATTAGATGTGTTTAAATCGTTATTCACATCTATCAAAAATTACAGAAAGTAAGAAATAAATTTGGTGAAAATATGTCACCGACATTTTAAACTAATTTTATACATTTTTAAAAAGAATTCGAATTCAGCACTGAATATTATATATTATATTTATACGTAAACGTTCTTACATTTAACTTTCATAGATAAAAAATTCAACTATAAATTATTATCACTAATCCATTTTGTTACATTCGTGCAAATTCACCTCTCGTACTACATATATCATTATACTAATAACAATAAGATTCAAATTTAAGTGTATATAGGGTGTATATCTTCGCTAGTTGATATTCTTTTGCTTTTCTATCTATATAACAAGTTATAAATAAAGTAAAATTGATTTTTGACCTAAGTAGTCGCCATGTGATCAATTAGCGTGTGGCTATACGTTGTAAATTTGATATCAAGTGTTAATATCAGAAAAATAAATTACATTTGTTTATTCTTCGTCTATAATATCAAGACCAATGCGTTCATTCATCCGTCACCGTGACTCTCAGTCACAATAAAACAATAACATGTCAAAATTTTTAAACACATGACATTATACTATTGGTTCAAAATGCTATAAATTCTTTTTATGTAACTTGCTCACATAACCAAAAGAAATGGATGCTATGAATTAAGTCTCTATCTCTATAGGGTAAGTTTATAAAACTAAATTTTAATCCCTAAATAAGATGAAGTTTAGAAAAATGTCTTATACAAGATTAAAAATTAATTTTAGTCCCTGGACTCTATTTAATGCCAGCATATGTATTCAATGTGTTTTTTTTTTTTTTTTTTTTTAATTTTAAGAATTTAAATTTTATGAAAATATTATAACTTTTAATTCTCATTATGGTAGGCATCTTATATAAGAAAAATATTTTTGTAGAGATTTTTCGGTACACTTATGTTTTTGCATATTTTCTCATCTGTCACTAATTCATTACAATATATTTAGGTACAAACATTTCGGTACAATAAGTTAGTATAATATGTTTAAGTACGGACATTTTAGTACACTAGTTTAGTATAATATATTTTGGTACTAATATTTCGGTACACTAGTTTAGTATCACATAATTAGGTACGGAATTTTCGGTACACTTATGTTTTTACATATTTTATTATCTGTCACTAATTCACTATAATATATTTAGGTACGATTATTTTGGTATATTAATTTAGTAAAATATATTATGATACAGACGTTTAGGTACACTAATTAGAGAAAGTTAAATAAAATTGTATAATAATAAATTTAGAATTTAATTTAATAACATTAAATAAGTTATCTATTAAATATAAAAACAAAAATTTAATATGAATTTGAATTAAGTACACATTAAGGGACTAAAATCAATAATCAATCTATCACAAAGTTTTTATTAAATTTTAATCTTTTTAAAAAATTAATGTTCAAAATTCCTAGTATTATTCAAACGTCTCTTTTTATCTCCCACGCAATCTTATTGAGTTTTACATTTTTTTCAATTTGTTCAATCGGAGGGTAATAAATTGAAGGAGGTCTGTGAGAGTAAAAATGACAACCCTCCATATACCCATCCTTTCACGTTAAATTTGTTCTAGAACATTTTCTTAACTTTTTTGCTGTAAAACCCGTCAATATAACCATCTGGGACATGAACCCTTGCCCTGCTTTCCACATGTAGTCGACACGCTTATTCTCATTGGCAGGGAGGATGTCCTTTTTTTTTTTCTTTTTTTTTTCTTTTTTTCTGTTAAATGATAAAGTTGTTAGATTAGATATTAAATTAAAGAGCCGAAGAGATTCAAACCTCACAACAGAATGTAAAAGCCACGCTCTTCTTTACTACTGTGATAGAGACAACCGGTTATAACCTCTTCTCAACGTATCTCATCCTCATTTTTTTTGTACCTTTCTCAAGCAAATTAATTAAACTGCCTGTATATTTCCAAAACTCAAAATCATCCACCGATTTGGTTAATACTAACATCTAATAGTATTTTTTAATACTAACATCTAATAATGTTATTTTACTGGTAAATGATAGGTAATATGTTCGATTCTTGTCAAATGCGAATTTGAACTATATTATTATTGTGCCATTGTGAAGCTATGTGTAGATAATATTGTTTCTTTTAAAAAAAAAAAAAAAAAAAAAAAAAAAAGGACTTCTTAACGTACCTTGTCATCCTTAATTGTTTCACGACTGACCCTGCTATTCGTTATTTTTTTCCTCTTCTTTTATACTTGTAAGGGGCAGTTCTGTCATTAAAAATATTATCATAATTATTTACAAAATAGCTATTTTTGCCGGCTGAAAGATCTGATTATCTTGTTGGTATTCCATGCCAAATTGGGTACTTATCCGAACTAGGACACATGTTGCGTACTCATGAAATATGTTCTTCTCCGTCAGTCCCCATTCCCTCAGTCATCATCCAGACCCACGTCCAATAACCGATTGAGCTTACGGTCCAATCCATCGAAGCCATGTGGCACCATTTGTGAGAACTTAATCTCATGTCAATTGCTTGCACACCCACCTCAGTAATGTCTTCAACTTAAGAATGTTCATAGTTGACAGATTACTGACCTTCTTTGACAACGAATCACACACAAAGTTTGTACTTCATACAGGGGGCGATGCGGCAGGGGGGGGGGCTTTCAGATACTTTCGATGGATGAAAGATTTGATTCTTTGAGAATCCTTTTTTTCTTCAAGCGGAATGAATACAGGTAGAATCAGATCGATTCTCTAAATGGTTTGCTGAACGTTCTTTAAAGTCCTGACTTTTATTAGATGTGTTTAAATCGTTATTCACATCTATCGAAAATTACAGAAAATAAGAAATAAATTTGGTGAAAATATGTCACCTGTTGAAATCATATTTAGAATAGGCATGTGACTATGTAAATCCTAGTAGATATGAGAATATATCTTATATTCCTATTAGAAGTAAATCACCTATTAAATGCTGTAATCCTAAAGGGTAAGAAATTAACCTTCCCTACTATTATAAATAAAGGCACAATAGGGTAGAATAACATACACCTCAATTACACATCTCTTTCTTTCTCTCTATCTACGCCGCACCCCCCTCTCTTGCTAGCCTCCTTAATTGTTCAGTAAATTATGCCTACAACACATTATCAACACGCTCTTGACGCTGCGCTAAAGAGAGTTTAATCTTCAATCAGGGGAGTATTATATTTTAATTATTATTTTTATGATTAATTAATTGTTTTATTGAATTAATCTGCATGTTATTGATTCAATTTAGTTTTGCTATGTTGAACATGATACAACGCATTGGAAATGCAATTTTGGCTTTCCGAGAAAGAACTTCTACAAATTCAAAGCCTTTTGTTGTTTTCTGCTAATAAAAGAAGATATTTGACAGAAAACATTCCCCATGATGTATAAACCCCCTATGTTTATATTTACCTTCCGATATATATCTCGTATATGTTCATATATTTGTCAATATATATTTGCTTCATGCATTACGCAATTATACTATGTGGAATTTGTGAGTTAAAGGATCGAAAGAAATTAGAAGCAATTCGGGTTTTTCAAACCTATAATTTTCTTGGAAAAAGAAGGAAAAGATAAAAAAAATAAAAAATAAAAAGGGGGAAGAAAAATCACTTTTTTCTTTTTTGCGGCTGAAATCGCACCGAGCCTGAAGCTTGGGACAACCCTTTAGGCCTACTACCCAAATTGGATCAGGCATGCCGCTTGGATCCCTTGTGCATGGGCTTTACGCCTTCAGCCCATTCCAGAAGCAAGGAAAAGCTGCTGGGTTTTTCGCGCCTCGGCCCATTTCCAGTAGCCTTGAGCTACTGGGCCTCGCTCAGCTGCCACCTGCAGCCCGCCAGGGCTGCCTTTCTTCTTCTGCGACTTTTTAGCCCATTCCTATACGTTACGACTAGCAGTCCACATGAAAAATAAAAAAAATTCCAGCAGTCCGCTGGGTTATTTTTTACAACCGAAGCCCTTGTTGGGCTTTTTTTTGTCAAGGCCCACAACCCAATTTGCTGGGTTGTTACTCAATTACACCTAGCCCAATTTGGGCCTAATTTCTTCTGTGGCCTGCCGCCAACATCCAATAATAAATGGGCCTAGTCAAATTTTATTATTTTGCTTCCTACAATCGACCTCCAATGGTCCCGATCTATTGAATTAATTAAAAGTGACATGCAATCCATTAATCTGATAATTAATCCAAAACTATTGGCTTGAAGCCCACTTTTGGGCATCAACGATTCAATAATTTATTTCTCTTCTTTGAACCATGACATACTTTCGTAGTAATGAAGCTCTCACACTTGAGTTCATGAAGAAACTCAAATCCACCATACTTAAATCAGCATATTACATTCTGTGTTTCTTACAGGAACCTCTCATTATGAACTAATTGTTCATAAAACTAAATTGAATATGTAGTTTCAAATTTAGTGCCTTTGAAACCAGAAGTTTTCATAAAACAATACATCCATGAAAACCCGACGTTTTTCATGAAAACCATGTCTTAGCACTCGAATGTTCTAACTTTGATGCTTATGGTTGATTGCATTAATCACAATCTTGTTCCCTCCAATTCAATGGATTGTCGAACTGTAACAAGTTTGATTTTCCTGATTTGGACGTTTCTAATAGAAACCACTTTATGTGGGGTACAAGACATGAATCTCCACTTGACTATCAAGAAGCTAAGAAACCATTGAAGCCAACAATGGTAAGGAAGAGTTGAATAAGCCTTCGCCATGATCTTTATTTGAAGACTTATGCCCGAAGCATTATCAATGGAAATACCTCCCGAACGAGGATTCCATGGCTCTTTGGCTCGCTCCTACGAACCGTGTGATCATGCGACATATTGCCCGAAGCGCATCATGACTACGTCCATGAATGAGTAGAATTCTAAAGTTTATAAATCCGATCGAATTTTGACTGGAGAATATTTTTCTCGTCCTTCTATATTTCTAACTCGCCCCTGAAGCAGCAGTGTAGAAAGCAGAAGTTTACCACATTCTCAAATCTGATTACTACCACAAACATATGGTAGAATCAGGGTCTGCCAAGGTGTGGCATCATGCCCGAAGCGTGATCCTTGGCACCTAAGACCTAAAACTTCAAGAGTAAGGGATAATATTCCTGAACCTTAACCCTGCAGAATCTTCTTCCGTCTTGATGGAATAGATCATTGGTTATGCACCTGTTCGTGCCCCTACCAATGTTGTTAAGGAGTATCATTCTAGTAGTCAATATGTGAGACTAATTTTTACTCCACCAAACACCATTGGAAGAGCCAAATTTTGACATGGATGGCCTTGTTGGCCGAATCCCTTTAGTAAACCATTTACTTTGTGAACATTTTTCCATGTTTTTGGATACAAGTTTGGTGTTTGTTTTACTTATGGATAATCTTATTGATATTGTCCTCGAATATGAGTTAATTGAATCATGTTTCTTAATACATGTGACCAATTTAATTAAACACGTGATTAGGTTGGAATGTGGGAAAGTTAGTTGTCTGGATGAATGCGACTAACTTTACACCTAAATCACATCTCTAACAACGACTTCAGGTCTATCCAACCTAATTAAGAGCATTGGCACGCTCTTCGTTGTTTGAATATTCGAGATGACAATGATCATAAATGAAACCACTAAAGAAAATAAGTGAAATATCTTTGCACCACTTCCAAAAATGAGCCTGAAGCTTTGATTTGGGGCCAATGGGTTGTTTTCTAACTGGGAATACACCACATGTGGCCGGCCTAGAGCCTAATGATTGAGTAGTTTACTTGCTTTGGCACGACCTTTTGGGACACTTGGGTCGAACAACGATGCTACAATGCATCTCCTTATCTAAAGTAAGGATGTTCTGCCTACAAGCACACTTTGCCAAGCATGCTCATTAAGGAAATTGATTTTCTATATCATTCCTCGCAAAGATACGACATGACTCTCCTTTCACAGTGGATTCAAGGGAATATATGTGGACTAATCCAACCAAAATGTAGACTATATAAATACTTATGGTTTTGGTTGACGAATCGACAAACTGGTCACATGTTTGTCCACACACATTGCTGCTAAACCTCATAGCCAATTATGGGTTCACTACCGTACTTATCCCTTAAGGTTCGGGAGATTGGATAATGCCGAAGAGTTTATATCGAAGGTTTACACTAAAGTATTGCATGTCGTTTTGGGTTTCTAATTGAACATCGAATTCCCATGTTCACCCCAAATAGCCTCACCTAGTGATCATAAAGCGAAATTTAAATGATAGCCTGATTTTTGGTGAACATATCAAGTTTTCGGTTTCTGCTTAGGGTTATGCAATCCTTGTACACAGTTATGTTGGTCTGCCTTGAGGCCCATTGGCACCCACCTATATGACGTTACAGTTAGTTACTGGCTACAAACTTGACAATTTCTGTATTTACGCATTTAGGTGTGCGTTCCATGTGCCAAGTTGCACCACCGCAACGTACCACCATGGGTCCTCAAAGAAAGATGTGTATCTTTTGTCGATCATGATTCTCCTTCACACTAACTTTCTTAGACCTTTGCATGCGATCTATTTACCGTTCATTTGCGGGTTGTCACTTTAATGAGACAATCTTCCTGCCATTAGGGAGAGATAAGAACGTCAAGGTTCCTGTAGAACGGCGCGAATTTGCGTAGACGTTACCCACTATGTCTCATCTCGATCTTCGTACCGCACATGTATGATAATTAAGTGCGATGAATTCTATATTTCAGAATGTTGCTCTAGACGCATTCCTCTGATCTAGCTAAAGTGACGAGGTCATATACTAGCTGCAAACATGCCTGCAAGGATAGACGTACTTAACGGACGTCGAGTCAACATCCTTGGAGGGTGTGCTACCCCCGTTGGACGGTTTGGACGGTCTGGTACACCGACGGATAGCCAATCAATCTATCTTGGCCTAGAGCACAACAGACCACTCGGTTCGTAGGATTCACTTCACTAGAAGAGGAAGGCACAACACAAAATGAATCTAAACTCAATCTTTGTCTCAAATCATTTCCATCTTATGAGATTAATTCAGATTTCTCCCGAGACTTAAAGTTCTTGGTCTAGTATACTAGTTTAGATGAGTTAAATGGAATTGAAATGAGATTATCATCGATGATGTTTTCACTTATATGATAGCTACCGATATAAACGAAAAGCGACGATATCGAACCATATTCCGTTGATTAAGTGACAACGTAGAACTGATTGGACAACTAAAGTTACAATCTAGGTCAAATTCCTGACCAAAGTGTGTATTGGACCTGTCATTCCTACACAACCCAAGGTAACCCTGTTGTGTTACAAGTGGGAAAGGAAGCGTTATGAGATGAATGAAATAATATGATATGATGCACGCCTTATGGCGCAAGGTTTCTCTCAAACGTCCTGTGATTGATAGTAGCATTATGAAATGTGGTTAGTGTTTTCTCCATAGGGATATAGATACGGAGATTTACATGTAAGTTCCCGAAGAATTACATGGAATGATTCAAATAGTTCCAAAACCACGGAACACCCTTTTAACTTGTTTGAGACGTTCACTTAAATTTGACGAATGTGGTATACCCGTGTAAGTGAATATTTGATCAACCAGAGATATGAATAAATGCCTTTGCGTGTTAAACTATGAAGTCTTATTCCAAATTGCTAGAATTATAGTTTATGTCGTTGACATGAATCTCACTAAGACTCCGGAAGAGCTTGAGAAAACTGCCTCACACCTGAAGATGGAATTTGAGATGAAGGATCTTGGGAAACTCATTTATGCCTTGACCTGAAGTTGAAGCATTGTTTTGACGGTATTTTGGTCTACCAATCGAACTACACTCCAAATGTGTCACCTTTGAGTATACCTTTGATCATCCATACGTTATATGCAAATGAGACCCTTGAAGAGGTTATGGAATCCTAAATTCCATATCTGAGTTCAACTTTGCGCTTCGTTGTACTTAGCTCATTGTATTTAGATAGGATATCTCCTTCGATGTTGATCTTGGTAAAGATGCAGCACCGCACCTACACGCAACCACTGATTTGGTATTAAAGACATACCTTGAAGGTACTACATGGGCAAATAGATCAGCGGATCCAACCCCCTAATCCTCAGAATGATGCTTGCCTTGTTTGTTATGCTGATGCTGGTTACTTATCAAACCTGCACAAGGCAAAATCCCCAAATGGTTATGTCTTTACCATTAGGGATATCGCAATATCTTAGAGGTCCACGATATGACATTAGTTGCGAAATCTTCGAATCGTTCCAAGACTCATCTCACTTCACTACGCCACAAGTGAGACAAGGTTAGGAGTGTTGAGAATTTCGAAGTACTTGCTGTTTTCATCCATCGTTGAGTCCCAACGACGATCCATGAAGATTATGCCACATGTATCAACCCGACCAAGCCATGATACATCAACAACACCAAGACATATTGCGTCCACATCTACATCAGCAAAACATCAGGAGATTGAAGTCATGCAATCCGTTCCCAAGACAACTTGGTCGATCCTTTCACCAAGTCATTGTCCAAGTCTACATTTCAGAAGCTCGTCCAAGGAGTTAGTATGCGTAAATTATCTGAGTTGAATCGCTTGAAGTTCTCTTATTTAGAAGTTTTGTCTAACTCAGGGGGAGTATCTTGAAGCATACTCACATGATCTTAATGTACTCTTTTTCCCTACGATTAGGAGCATTTTGCTACTGGGTTTTTGCTACCTAACTAGGTTTTAATGAGGCACCCATCCCAGGATGATCATACTCCATTGAGTTCACTACCTTCGTCCAGTTTGACGAGCGCTTTAAACATTATGCATATTTTTCTTACTTTTCTCCTTAGTCTATGGGTTTTCCTCATTCCTTGGGTTTTACCATAGCAAGGTTTTTGTGAGTTTTTACAAATGCATACTTCAAAGTAAATTTGAGACTCGCGATCACCCGTTGTGCCTATGACTTCATCAACTATTCTACCTTATCTGCTAAAGAATCTGATGCGATGGTTTGTTGAGTATTTACACACTCAAGGGGGAATGTTGCAGTCATATTTAGAATAAGAATGTGATTATGTAAATCTTAGTAGATATGGGAATATATCTTATATTCCTATTAGGAGTAGATTACCTATTAAATGTTGTAATCCTAAAGGGTAAGGAATCAATCTTCCCTACTACTATAAATAAAGGCGTAATGGGGTGGAATAACACACACCTCAATTACACATCTCTCTCTTTCTCTCTATCTATGCCGCACCCCTCTCTTTCTCTGGCCTCCTTAATTGTTCAGTAAATTATGCCTACAACATCACCGATATTCCAATTTAAACTAATTTTATACATTTTTAAAGAGAATTCGAATTCTGCATTGAATATTATATATTATATTTGTACGTAAACGTTCTTACATTTAACTTTCGTAGATAACAAATTCAATTATAAATTATTATCGCTAGTCCATTTTGTTACATTAGTGCAAATTCACCACTCTTAGTGCATTTATCATTATATTAATAACAATAAGATTCAAATTTAAGCATGCACAAGGTGTATATCTTTGCTAGTTGATATTCTTTTGCTTTTCTACCTATATAACAAGTTAAGAATAAAGTAAAATTGATTTTTGACCTAAATGAAGTGCAAGTATTTACATACTAGAAAGTAATTCAAACTCAAAGAAGAATATGAATTAACACAACTGTTAATCGAGTCACCATGTGATCACTTAGTGTGTGGCTATACATTGTAAATTTGATATCAAGTGTTAATATTAGAACACTAAATTACATTCATTTATTCTTCGTCTATAATATCAAGTCCCATGTGTTCATTCATCCGTCACAATAAAACAATAACATGTTAAAATTTTTAAACACATAATATTATATTATTGGTTCAGAATGCTATAAATTCGTTTTATGTAACTTGCACACATAACCAAAAGAAATGGATGCTATGAATTAAGTCTCATCTATATATGGTAGTATTATTCATACATCTTTTTTTACCTTCCACACAACCTTATTAAATTTCACCATTGATTTTTTTCAATTTTGTTCGATCGGAGGGTAAAAAATTGAAGGAGATCTGTGAGAGTAAAAATGATCGACACCACAACCCTCCATATATCCATCCTTCCACGTTAGATTTGTTCTAGAACATTTTCTTAACTTTTATGCTGCAAAACCCGACAATATGGTTATCTGGGATACGAACCCTTGCCCTGCTTTCCGCATGTAGTCGACACCCTTATCCTCATTGGCAGGGAGGATGTCCAAGGTGGTTTTTTTTTTTTTTTTTTTTTTTTTTTTAAATTTATTATTATTATTATTATTATTATTTTATTCCTTCTCTTGTCAAACGATAAGTTTATTAGATTAGATATTAAAATAAAGAACCGATGGAATTCGAACCTCACATCGAAATGTAAAAGCAACACTCTTCTCTACTACTGTGATGAAGACAACCAGTCATAACCTCTTTTCAACGTATCTCATCCTCAATTTTTTTTGTACCTTTCTTAAACAAATTAATTAAACTACCAGTAGATTTCCAAAACTCAAACCCATCCACCGATTTGGTTATTTTAATGATGGTTTAATTAATTAACAACAACGCTTATAGAAAACTAAGTCAAATCTCAACTTGTGTGGCTTTACGTAGTTGTTAGACACATCACATGCTTATTTAAGGTTTTTTTTACTTGCTTTGTTCCCTTTTTTTTTTTTTTTGGTCAAAAACTTGCTTTGTTCCCTAATGATTGCGATTATTGGATGTGTTTTTTAACTAAGGTTGGAATTTTTGTTCTTAATATTTACCGTGAAATGTTGATCTTACCGTACTTTATTAAGTGTTTTTTTTTTTTTTTTCAATGAAACAAAAAATGTGATAATATTATGTATTTTGATTTGGTTTGTGATTATATTTGAATTGTGCATTGCTATGTTTTAATGTAGATTTTGTCAAATTAATAAATAAATTTTAAAGTGAAAACATGTAAAAACACTTTTGTCTTGTCCCTTCGGGGACATCAGTTAAAATTGGAATGCAGAGAAACACTTTTGTCTTCCTGAATTGTGGTTGAATAGTGAAATTTTTTTTGTTTCCAATTAGAAAACACAATCTTCAGATTAAAGAATTATGCAAGGTTTTTGAAAAAGAGTATGATATTTCATTCGTTGATATATATATATAAAAAAAAGAGGAAGAATTTGGCCCCAAAAAGGTCCTTGCAAACTTGGCCTTAAAATATTACAAGAAAGAATCACTAATCGCAAAACAATGAGTGGACTTTAGCACTCGTCCGAGCTCATTGGAACCGTATGATTACGATCAATAAAATTGTTGAAGTTCGTGTCAAGGGGAGATCATGTGAGAACAAAGTGTCAAACCATAAATTGGAACCAGGCGTACGATGCCCATGGGTCAATCACATCACCTAATCACCGCCATGATGTGAAATTGTAGCTTTATCGCATCCTTAATGTGAAATTGTAGCTCAATCGCTAAAAGCAGTTATACTTATGCACCATAGTGCGAGTTTCATTTCTTTCGATTTTCTTTCTATTTAACAATTAATTATTTGGTGAGTCTGTTTGACTGTGGGATGTTTCGAGTTTGATACTTCGAACTAGTGAGTCTGCTTGGTTTTCAAATATAATGAAAGTAATCTTCTACATATATTTCAAACAAGAAAAAAAAAAATAGCGTAGCTAAAAAGTATCATAATGGTTACCTCGCACATGCCCAATGTGACAACCCGTCTCAAATTTTATTATTTTATAAATTTTATAATGTGAATTTACAAAAATGCCCTAGAGGCGAAGGTTTTGACTTTCATAGACCAACAGGTTGTGAGACGTACTAAATATTCTTTTAGTATATTCCTGAAGTACTCGACGATATGAACGAGTAAGCACAAGCAGAAGTGAATTTGGAATTAAGAACCGAAAGTATTTTGAAGAAATAATTATTCTATTTATATTATTTTAATATATGCGAAAAAGAAAAAAAAAAAAGAAGAGGATAGTGGGTGTGTAGGTGAGTGTGTGCGTGTGTATGTGACGGAAACAGGGAAGAGAGCAAGGAGGAAGGAAAAAGGGGGACGGACTGCCTAATGGTAGAAAAGGAGAGGAGAAAGTGGAGAGTTGCAGGAGGGAAAGGAGGAAGATGGGGAGAGGACCAATCAGAAAAGAAAGAAAGGAGGGAAGAGGAGAGGAAGGGAGAAGCGGGGAATTGGGACCCGGTTCTTGGTGACCCGACCCGATCTAACATTAATAACCCCTCACTGTAATTCCCTTATCGTTTTCTATAGGACAGTACTACACACACATACACACACATACATATATATATATATATATATATATATATATATATATATATATATATATATATCCACCCATGCTAATCAATGGCCAAAACCACGGGTATGCCGTGTCCATAGACTCTACAATGCATTAACAAGTAGGCCAAATGAACTTAATCAATATAAAATGATACATCAACCGGAATCACCTAATGTGACCCGTATGACTGTACTCATATCTCATCAATCAATGCAAGCATATAAGTTGGGAGTCATCTCTAGTGACCTGTACGACTTATCCATATCTCATCAAGCATCCCTGCACACGAGTCGGAACCACCTCTAGTGGTCCATACGACAAGACTGGGTGTAAATAAGTACGCTCAAGTGCTACGATCACGTGAAGACTGGGCGAATAATCGCGGGTCACCTACGAGTCGGAACCACCTATAGTGGTATGTACAACAGGCATGTGCACCTACCTTGAGTCCAAGGTGAGCATAAGGTGTGGAAGGTGAACATCACGTGAAGGACTGTGACCTGGCCACGGGCGGGAGCACTAACACCGAGGTGCAGGTATCCATATTTCATCAATCAATACTAGCATACAAGTCGGGAGTCACCTATAGTGACCTGTATGACTTAATCTATAGCTCATCAAACATCCCTACACACGAAGTCCAAAAGTGGACGGAAGATAGTCAATTTTGCCCACAAAGCTGGTGGGTGCCTAAAACTTCTCGATGTCGATTCGTCGTCTACGGTGGCTCAATGGGGTCAAGGTTGGTTGGGTTTTGCTCCTGGGATGATGGGCTACAAAGCCTAAGTGGTGGCATCGGCCATCACTTTGCCGATTTGCCGGAAAATCAAAAAGGGTGCCTGGAGCATCGTGAGAACCGCCAACTTTCGTGGCCTCAAACCGCCACATACCGTGGTTAATCAAGGTGGTTCTTGGATGGGTTTTGTAGAGGGGAATGAGAGCTTCAAGATGGTGGTGGTGGCGTTGAAAAAATCCATCGGAGTTGGCCGGAATAGGCCTTGGAAAATGGGTGGTCATGAGGGGAAAAATGTACGAGAAGCTGGGAGCTTTCTTCCTTTTTTTTTTTTTTATCGTTCTTTTTTCTGATTGGCTAAAGGCTTTCCTCCTCTCCTCTAATTGGTTCCTTGTCCCTTTAATTTAATTGGTCCACTATTCCCACAAGGTGGGAATTCAAATAATTTATAACTAAACTTTAAATACCTATTTTCAAACGTTCATAACTATACCGTTATAATCCGAACTCGCAAACAGCTTTCGCCTATGCGTTCACACCAATGAGTACTACGAGAATATGTTAAAAAAATAAGTCATACGTCTCTCTAGACGATGGTCAACATAAGTCAAAATCTTTACTTCTATGGTATTTTTCGTAAATTCACGCTTTTAAAATAAAATAAAAACGTAAAATTTGGAACTGGTTGTCATAATCTACCCACCTTAAGAAAATTTTGTCCTCGAAATTTAAAATCATCAATTAAATGTAGAATACTCAAAATTAAAGAGAAATATGTATGTAAATACATACACGAGGAAGGCATCAAGTTATAGCGACTACATAAAAGAGGATGACATTCCGTCGTGATCAGAGTGTAGTGACTCTTCTTTCATGCCTTCAAATTCCTACTTTCCTTCTCCTTCAGTACCGTGCCAAAATATAATAATTTTTTTTTTCGTAAACGTGTTCAAAGCGTAACGCACTTCGAAATTAAGCATGTAATATTTTTGTGTCAAGCCCAAACAACAATTAACGAATTAAATAAGTAAATACAAATATTAACGTAGAATAATCTACTTGTTTACTTGCTTAACAACCCAACAAATAAGTTATTAATATTACGGTATGCAGCCCACAATACCGACAATTCACTGTTGCTTTGATAAGCAAGTAACAATTCTCGAGGGTGCAATATTACCATCTTGCCCCTCAATGGGAAATACACATACAAGTCTCGATCGTACTCATTTACTACCTTCTTAGGCAACATTGTCAATAACATAAATTTTCTACATCACAATCTCAATCAATCAAAGATTTGTTCGCAATATTTTTCTGTAAATCACAAGCTGCATATTGTTATTTCAAATGATACCATACTCCTAAAATGGAATGTAACCGTCGTTACCCATAATTCTAACAAAAGTAAGCATCTATTAAATATGCACTGTGCGTAAAATCTCTATACGTCAACTCCAATGATACCATAGTTAACCCAAAATTGTAACCGTGGTTACAAGTGACTAGAAGAGAGATAAGACTTCCAAAGATTCACATTATTCTTCTAGAATAACATATTAAAATTTCATTACAATCCAACGGTTGGATCTTCGCCAATTGCCCAAAACCAATTGGCGATTAACATTTACTTTATAAACTTACAAATCCAATTTGGGAAGATCCGCATATCATATTTCCAATCCGTAAGTTTCTATGGTGCTCAAATGTTACATACTATAACATATTAAAGTTTAGTGACGATCCAACGCTCGGATCATTGATTCATATAAATACCTATTAACGTGTCGTACCGAATTTAGGTTCCAATGATCAACCTACGTCATTCAAATATCAAAACTGAATTCAAGACATTTAATATAGCCTAAAAATAGCATTGGCAGCCCACTGATCACGTGTCGCCCCACGTGCTGCCGCCGGTGGCGGTCGGCCACCCGGACTCGCCGGAAAATTCCACTGTTTCCAAAAATTACCAAAATTTACAGAATTGTAGGTCTCAATGAGTAGAATAAACTTTATACCGGTGGCCAAGTCTAATTTTGCTGAGAAATACCTCAATTTTACATAATTCCGCTGGAGACCCTAAATAGGGTGTGCTTCGATTCGACCTCCATGCTCACTCCGACGCCTCCACAAGTGTTTGGGATTTGTTCCTGAGGTTGAGGGGAGTCTATTTGTGGTGGCAATTGGAAGAAATTGTTTCAGAAATGGGAGAATCGACACAAGACCCGCCGCACCCACTGGTGCGATGTTTCCCAAATTCCATGGTAAAATCTATGATTCCTAGGGTATAATTGGAATAGGGAAGGTTATAGAGGGGTTTCCAAGTGGTTGATTGATGTAATTCACCGGAAAACGGGGTGAAAACCCGTCGAAAATGTGTGTGTGGCGCCGATCGGGTCAGGTCACCAAGAACCGGGTCCCGATCCCCCGCTTCTCCCTTCCTCTCCTCTTCCATCCTTTCTTTCTTTTCTGATTGGTCCTCCTCCCATCTTCCTCCTTTCCCTCCTGCAACTCTCCACTTTCTCCTCTCCTTTTCTGCCATTAGGCAGTCCTTCCCCCTTTTTCCTTCCTCCTTGCTCTCTTCCCTGTTTCCGTCACATACACACGCACACACACTCACCTACACACCCACTATCCTCTTCTTCTTTTTTTTTTTTTTTTTTTGCATATATTAAAATAATATAAATAGAATAATTATTTCTTCAAAATACTTTCAGTTCTTAATTCCAAATTCACTTCTGCTTGCCCTTACTCGTTCATATCGTCGAGTAATTCAAGAATATACTAAAAGAATATTTAGTACGTCTCACAATCTGTTGGTCTATGAAAGTCAAAACTTTCGCCTCTAGGGCATTTTTGTAAATTCACATTATAAAATTTATAAAATAATAAAATTTGGGACGGGTTGTCACACCCAATATGAAAGAATAGCTGAAAAGAAATTATAATTAAAAAATATGAGCAAGTAGGGACTCGAACCCGTCATGTCTAATTTTGCTTATCTCGCATTTTGACATAATAAACAACAGACTAAACTCTATCCATTTTAAACCATCAGTCATAACCTCTTCTCAACGTACCTCATCCTCTGTTCTTATAACACCTTTTGTAAGCAAGTTAATTAAACTGCCAATAGATTTCCCAAACTCAAAGCCATCCACCGATTTAGTTAATTTAATGGTGATTTATTTAATTAATGACAATACTTGTATAAATCTAAGTCAAATCTCAACTTTTGAGGCCTTAATTACGTTGTTAGACACATCACATGCTTATTTAAGGATTTGTTTTTTCACTTGCATTGTTCCCTAATGATTTGCGATTAGTTGATGTGTTTATTTTAATTGAGATTGGAATTTTTGCTCTCTTAATATTTAAGTTTGGATTTCACTATTAAGAGAGCAAAAATTCCAATCTCACCTATCCCCTCTCCCCATGATTTGCGATTAGTTGATGTGTATATTTTAATTGAGATTGAGAATTTGAGAGATTTTAATGGATTTATAAATCTATGGATTTTTATGGAGTTTAATTAATTTGTAGAGATTCCATGTAAAATTTTAATTCAATTCCCTCAAAATCTTATGGGGATATGTGAGATTTGTAGATGCTTAAAATACACTATAAAATCTCTCCAATTTCCCCTAATTCCTCAATTTTTCCAAATTCTTTAAATTCAAATTCTAATTGAATACACTTAGAATGTTATAAATTTCTTTAAAATTCTAATTTAATATACCCGGATTTCTAATGATTTTAGTAAACTATCTTGAAATTCTGATTGAATACACATTGAATTTTAGAGAATCACTTATAATTCTAATTGAATACCTCTGAATTCATTACAAGAATTAAAAGCCCTCAAAATCCCAATTAAATACACCCCCCCTTAAATTTGGACAAGAATTCTCTCTTTTCTTTTCTTTTCTTTTTCTTTTTTTTTCACTCTTTCTCTTTTTTTTTATTTGAACACTCAAAATTTCATCTTGTTTTTTCATTTTTGTAGAGAAAAAAGTTAAAAAAACTATGTGAAGAGAGGAGGCAGGGGAGGAAAAATGGAGAAACAGAATCCCAATCCCTCGTATTTATCCATATATTCATCCCATCCTCCCACGTAGGATTTGTTCTAGAACCTTTTCTTTGCCCTTTTTGATGCAAAACCTGAGAATATGGTTACCAGGGGCACGAACCCTTGCCCTGGTTTCCGCGCGTAGTCAATCCTTATCTTCATTATTAGCAGGATGGCATGTCCTTTTTAAACTACTAGTTTTCTCACTACTTAATACTACAGTCTAATAATATTTTTTTACTGATAAATAATAGGTTATATATTCGATTCTTATTAAATGCGAATTTGAACTACATTATTATTTGTCCAGTGTAAAGCTATGTGAAGATAATATTGTTTGTTAAAAAAAAATAAAGTCTTCTTAATGTACCTCGTCATCCTCAAATGTTTCATGACTGACTCTGCTATTCCTTATTCTTTTTCCTCTTCTTTTATACTTGTAAGGGCCTCTTATCACATGAAATTCTAACTTTGTCATTAAAAATAATTATTTGTATACATCTTCCTATAAGTTTTATCTATGTATATTTTACTCATTATCGAACTCACTTACGCCTATGCTCTATTAAAAAAAGAAAAAATTAGTATCCAGTTCCTAATTGCTAATGTTCATTGACTGAATTCTTATTAGTTTTCAAATTTTGATCCAAGTTCCTAGCACTAATGTAATAATGAATTTACATGTCAGTTACATAATTTTTAAAAATAAAAATTAATAATTGATTTAGAGTTTTAATACTCAAACCTTTATTAAACTCCTAACTAATTTTCAATTCAAAACATTTCCAAATAAATAAAAAAATTAGAATAAGTTTGTACCAATTAGCTTTTTTAAAATATGTTTTCATTTTTTTAATCTTATATGTACCTAGTTTAGTATCATATAATTAGGTAAGGAATTTTCGGTACACTTATGTTTTTACAAATTTTCTTATTTGTCACTAATTCACTATAATATATTTAAGTATCGTCATTTTGGTACACTAATATTTAGGTACGGTCATTTTGGTACACTAATTTAGTAAAATATATTATGATACAGACGTTTATGTACACTAATTAGAGAAAGTTAAATAAAATTGTATAATAATAAATTTAAAATTTAATGTAATAACATTAAATAAGTTATCTATTAAAAATAAAACCAAAAATATAATATGAATTTGAATTAAGTACACATTAAGGGACTAAAATCAATAATCAATATAACACCAAGTTTTTATTAAATTTTAATCTTCTTGAAAAATTAATGTTCAAAAATCCCTAATATTATTTACACGTCTCTTTTTATCTTCCACGCAATCTTATTAAATTTCACGCTTTTTTTTTCAATTTGTCCGATTGGATGGTAATAAATTGAAGGAGGCATGTGAGAGTAAAAATGATTCGTGGACACCACAACACTCCATGTACCCATCTTTTCACGTTAAATCAACCAATTATAACCTCTTCTCAACGTATCTTATCCTCAAATTTTTTTGTACCTTTCTTAAGCAAATTAATTAAACTGCCTGTCGATTTCACACAGCTTCGACGGATATTGAATGCTATTCACATCAACCATTCAACATGTATACAAAATTACTAAAAGAAAGAAACAAATTTGCTGAAAATATATCACTGATATTGTAGGTTTTTAATCTTAAACACGTCTTTTACTTTTCATAAGCTTCTTCTTAATTTCTATTTTTTGATCTGCTTAAATTCATTCGATTTAATAATTGAAAATTAAAAGAATATGTAAGAAATAAAATGAGGTGTGTAAATAGCACGCTCCTAGTTTAATAATATGTTTTTTTAATCGTAGGTAATGTTCTTACGTTGACTCTCATAGATAACAAATCAACCTACATTATTATCACCAGTTCATTAGTTCACAACCCTTAGAAAAATTTGTAGTTCATATTTGAAAATTTGACATATCGAGTGAAGAAAAAAACTTTAAAAAATGTCAAAAAAGTACCACATAAGCTGTCAAATCTAAAATTTATGGTTTCCAAAGCAGACGGTTCGAAAACAGAATCATTTATTCTTTGTCTATAATATCAAGCCAAACATATCCATTTATTCGCCACTGTAACATTTCGTTTTAATAAAATAATAATATGTGTAAATTTTTTAACACGTGACATTATAATATTAGATCAAAATGCTATACATCCGTTTTATGTAACTTGCTCACATAACCAAAAGAAATGGATGATATGAACCAAAGCCTTTATCCAGATAAGATATACACACACCTTTTTATCTCTATATATTCTTATTAATTTTTTTCATTAATCTGTTCCAATTCTATCGATTCGATGGCTGAAACTTAAGAATTGTGTGTGAAAAGTAAAAATAAATATGTAGATAACACCGATCTTCATACATCCATCCTTCCACGTTGGATTTGTTCCAGAACATTTTCTTTACTTTTTTTCCTGCAAAACCCGACAACATGGTTACATGTGACACGAACCCTTTCCTTTGTTTCCACACATAGTCAATAGGGCTGGGCACGAGCCGGGCCGGGCCCAAATTTGGAGGAACCTGGCCTTACCAGTTTTAATATGTAACAGGGCAGGCTGGATCGGGTTGAGGGATTTTGAGTTTGGGAATCGGACCCAACCCTGCCTGTTTCAAACGAATCGGTTCGGAACGGGTCCATGGGTTTAATTACTTTTTTTGGTTTTGGGCATGCTGAGGTTGAAGTAGCAGGAGGAGCAGTTCCGGTGCCTCCACAAAGACTCCGCCGCCTAATGAGATTTCACCGGAGTAGTTATGCGAGCTAGATCGCGAGCAGCAAGCGAGCATGCTGAGGTTGAAGTAGCAAGATGAGCAGTTCTGGTGCCTCCACAAATACTCCGCCGCCTAATGAGATTTCACCGGAGCAGTTATGCGAGCTGGATTGCGAGCAGCAAGCTCGCAAGGAGGAGGAGAATTCGAATTCAGAACGACAAAAACAAATTTATGAATAATACGACAATTGAAGTAAGAATAATCATCTTGCAGAAGTTCCTGATCATATAGAATTTATGTCAAAACTCAGAATGACTACTGAAAGTAATGTTCAACAAAATCATCCACATCGGACAAGACTTTTAACTCGAATTGATCAAAAGTTGATAGATTGACTTACATGACCCGCATAAATCTTCGATTAGACATCAACACATCTGTCATAACCACTCAAAACCCGTTTAATTATTCAAAGCTCATAATCCATCCTCAAGTACTCTTAAATATCAGTCTAGCGAAGCACCACAGTTCCGTTGGGCGATGGTGATGGGACCTGGAAAAATTTCCTCTGTTTTTCTCAGCAATCAAATAGACAATATAAAAAAATTAAAAATACTTGATGGCTGAGATTTTGAGGGAGAATTGAACAAGGATGAATAGGTGAAAGAATAACAAGGATAAGCTTAATCTGGATATGGGTATTCCCATATTGGACAACGAATATCAAAGTTAATTTTAGGGCTAGATTGAAGGTTTAAATCTTCTTCTTCTTGGACAACGATTCAAAATCGAAGAAATAAAAAAGGACAGCCCCTCGCAATCTTCGTCTTCTCAGATGGAGAAGATGGTTGATTCGTTGTTCAACTTCATAATTCATCTCTTCGAGTTCGACACAGAGAGAGACTGACTTCGTCGTTCGTCCTTTCGAGTTCGACAAAGAGAGATATTAAGAATCAAGAGGGATGAGAGTTAGTTTGGACTCTGGGAGAGAGAGATCGAGAGGGAGGAGATCGAGATACGGGAAGGAAGACTGCTGAGAGAAGATTCATTTTGAGTTTGGGAGTCTTTGAGAAAGTAAACTGATTGAGGTTAGGTTAGGCTTGGTGAGACTCATGTGTCTGTGTGAGATTTCAGCATACAATTAATGGATACGGTCGGGGGCGGGGGACCATGTCTTTAGAAACTTGAACCCGTCCAGCCCTACTATTTACTTGGAACCGACCCGCCCCGAATCCGCCCAGAACAGCTAGTACCCGCCCCTACCCGCGGGTCCAGGGCTCGTTTGCCCACCCTTAGTAGTTAACCCCCTTATCCTTATTGGCAAGATGTCTCTCTTTTAAAACAACCAGTCATAACCTCTTATCAACGTACCTCCTCATCTTTAATTTTTTAAGAATACTGTGGATACAAATTTCTTCCTCCTTGTTCTTAGACAAAATTGCACTTACAAAACAAATAACACATTTGGTCAAGGTCAAGAGCTTCATGCGCCCACGATGAGTGGGATAACTATACGACCATGCTGCAAGGATGGGCCCGCTGAAGTATCTCTTTGAAAAGCCAGCCCTCACGGGCCGTACAGCAAGGTGGCGGATGTTACTCTCAGAGTTCGATATTGTGTACGTCACCCAGAAGCCCTAAATGAGAAAGGCAAGGGGCAGGCAATAGCAGACCACCTGCGGATCATCCCATCCCGTGCCTGACTATGAGCTTGATTTTTTAGTAAGGGGACGAATTTCGCGGGCGAAGCTATTCTATTTGCGGTAGGCGAAGAAGAAGACGAAACTCCTCATGATTGGCAAATGTTCTTTGACGGTGCAGTAAATCAGAACGGAAATGGAGTTGGAAGCAGCCCCTTTCTACATGCTATCTTAAAGCTCGCCAAAAAAAAGGAGCCCAGCCCATATTCCCATAGCCGTCAAGTTGAGATTCTTTTGCACAAACAATATCGCTGAATATTCTGCGTGTATCACAGGCGCTTCGCGCCCTCGAGTTGAGAATCAAGGAGATTGATGTATATGGAGATTCGTCACTTATCATCTTTCAGACAACTGGTGATTGGAAAACCAAAGATCAGAAG